>NC_060126.1:134918631-135606031 GCF_021461395.2 Schistocerca americana | reverse complement strand
GCAAGCAACCTGACGGTGTGTGGCGGAGGGTACCTTAAGTAGCTCTATCGGTTCTCCCTTCGATTCTAGTCTCGTACTGTTCGTGGATAGAAAGATTGTCCGTATGCCTCTGTGTGAGCTCTAATCTCTCTGGTTTTATCCTCATGGTCTCTTCGCGAGATATACGTAGGAGGGAACAATATACTGCTTGACTCCTCGGTGAAGTTATGTTCTCGAAACTTCAACAAAAGCCCATACCGAGCTACTGAGCGTCTCTCTTGTAGAGTCTTTCACTGGAGTTTATCTATCATCTCCGTAACGCTTTCGTGATTACTAAATGATCCTGTAACGAAACGCGCTGCTGTCCGCTGGATCTTCTTTATCCCTTCTATCAACCCTATCTGTTACGGATCCCACACCGGTGAGCAGTATTCAAGCAGTGGGCGAACAAGCGTACTGTAACCTACTTCCTTTGTTTTCGGACTGCATTTCCTTAGGATTCTTCCAATGAATCTCAGTCTGGCATCTGCTTTACCGACGATTAATGTTATATGGTCATTCCATTTTAAATCACTCCCAATGCTTATTCCCAGATAATTTATGGAATTAACTGCTTACAGTTGATGACCTGCTATATTGTAGCTAATTGATGAAGGCTCTTTCTTTCTATGTATTCACAGCACATTACACTTGTCTACATTGAGATTCAGTTGCCATTCCCTGGACCATGCGTCAATTCTTTGCAGATCTTCCTGCATTTCAGTAAAATTTTCCATCGTTAGAACCTCTCGATATACTACACCATCATCTGCAAAAAGCCTCAGTGAACTTCCAATGTTATCCACAAGGTTATTTATATATATTGTGAATAGCAACGGTCCTACGACACTCCCTTGCGGCACACCTGAAATCACTCTTACTTCGGAAGACTTCTCTGCATTGAGAATGACATGCAGCGTTCTGTCATCTAGGAACTCTTCAATCCAATCACACAATTCGTCTGATAGTCCATATGCTCTTACTTTGTTCATTAAACGACTGTGTTGAACTGTATCAAACGCCTTGCGGAAGTCAAGAAACACGGCGTCCACCTGGGAACCCGTGTCTATGGCCCTCTGAGTCTCGTGGACGAATAGCGCGAGCTGGGTTTCTCACGATCGTCCCTTTCGAAAGCCATGCCGATTCGTACAGAGTAGATTTCTGGTCTCCAAAAAAGTCATTATACTCGAACATAATACATGTTCCAAAATTCTACAAGTGATCGACGTTAGAGATATAGGTCTATAGTTCTGTACATCTGTTTGACGTTCCGTCTTTAAAACGGGGATGACCTGTGCCCTTTTCCAATCTTTTGGAAAGCTACGATCTTCTAGAGACCTACGGTACACCACTGCAAGAAGGCGGGCAAGTTCCTTCGCGTACTCTGTGTAAAATCTAACTGGTATCCCATCATGTCCAGCGGCCTTTCCCATTTTGAGCGCTTTTAATTGTTTTTCTATCCCTCTGTCATCTATTTCGATACCTATCATTTTGTTATGTGTGCCACAATCTAGAGTAGGAACTACAGTGCAGTCTTCCTCAGTGAAACAGCTTTGGAAAAAGACATTTGGTATTTCGGCCTTTAGTCTGTCATCTGGACTGTACAGAACATATCGCAGTGTTCCCCAAACAAATCGTTGAGGCGCAGCCTTCGTCCGAATAGTAGTGTAGGGGCGGGCGTTATCGTGCAATAGGATAGTTCCGTCCGACAGCATTCCTGGGCGTTTTGACTTTATGGCACTTTAAAGCTTCTATAAACTGTCTTCATAGCCCTGTGCACTGATTGTGGTCGCACACTCTAGGAAATCGATGAGCAGAGGACCATTGCAATCGAAGAAGAAGGTCATCACCACCGTACTGGAACGTGTGTGAAAATTTGGTTTCCTTTGGCGGGGGAGACGTGGGACTTTTGCACTGTTGTTGGCATTGCAGTTTTACTGTCGGTCTGTGGGAATGCTGTCTGACGCAATCGTCCCGTTGCACGATAACGCCCCCCCCCCCCCCCCCCCCCCCACACACACACACACTGCCAATCAGACGAAGGCAACACTTCATTTGATTGACCCTTTTGCATACAGACTGAATGTCAACGGTGACAATAAGCAACCCCGATTTACACCTCTCCTGATTCTAATCTCTTGTATTCTCGGTGTTGATTGCTTCTGTCTGTTTCGCATGCCATGTCTACAATTTCAAAAAATGAAATGCTTATTATTTTTCAAAATTGCGACATAATGAACTTTTCATTCGGACAGGCATCGTGTCAATGAATATAACACGCAACCAGAAGTACGATCAAATTTTCGAGACACATTCTTCATGTCATGTCAAAGTAGTCCCATTGACGTCGGGGAGCCGATGCCACAATCCTACGTCTCCGTTGTCGTCAAGTTCCAAGTGGAAGTGGTTTGACATTGCCTTCCTCAAACGTTCAAACGTTGAAACGAGTGTGAAATCTTATGGGACTTTACTGCTAAGGTCATCAGGCCCTAAGCTTACACACTACTTAAGCTAAATTATACTAAGGACAAACACACACACCCATGCCCGAAGGAGGACTCGAACCTCCGCCGGGACCAGCCTCACAGTCCATGACTGCAGCAGCACCTTAGACCGCTCGGCTAATCCCGCGCGGCTGCTTTCCTCCGACTTGTTCTGAAGTGGTAAATGTGTACCAGTGTCACATGCGCTCCATTCATTAGAGACTATATCCGAGTCGAGCGTCACAGCACGGAAGTGCGTTACCGACCTCGGCTACAAAGCCCGATATTCTTCTCATAAGAGAATAAAACATGATATACGGACATGGCTCGCATACTCTTTGTTTTCATTGCAAAACTGATTTTCTACAACGGTTTGTACTAGTTTGCCGTGAACACACACACACACACACACACACACACACACACACACACACACACACACATACAGCTCCCCTAACCATAGCTCGCTCACACCGACTAGTCGTAGACTAACGAAAAAGTCGAAAATAAAAGTCGTAAGCCAAAAAAGGCCTGTTATCATCAAACACTTGATTAGTTTAGTCGGGATAGTTTGCGCTCCGCAATGAGCAGAATTAGTTTATAAAGCATCTCAATATTTGCGACGTCATATCTTCAGTATTATACATCATACAATGACATGATTTTGCAGGTGTATTCACTGGCATGTCTGAATATTGACTGCAAAATGTGTTGCGAATACATGTAGTAGTAAAGAAGTAATAAGTTATGAAGCCATGCGTCATGCTAGAGTTTTACTGCGTGAAAAACGAAAACGCAGTATGCGCTGAAGGTTTTTCTTTTCATCAATTTCTGGAGGGATGTGAGGGTGGACGAGAAAAAATTTCGAAAAGGATATGAAATTTTGTATAAATTCTGCTGGACTCGTTGTTGTTGTTGTGGTCTTCAGTCCTGAGACTGGTTTGATGCACCTCTCCATGCTACTCTATCCTGTGCAAGCCTCTTCATCTCCCACCTACTGTAACCTAGATCTTTCTGAATCTGCTTAGCGTATTCATCTATTGGTCTGCCTCTACGATTTTTCCCTCCACGCTGCCCTCCAATACTAAATTGGTGATCCATTGATGCCTCAGGATATGTCTTACCAACCGATCCCTTCTTCTAGTCAAGTTGTGCCACAAACTTCTTTTCTCCCCAATTCTATTCAATACCTCCTCATTAGTTATGTGATCTACCCATCTAATTTTCAGCATTCTTCTGTAGCACCACATTTCGAAAGCTTCTATTCTCTTCTTGTCCAAACTATTTATCGTCCATGTTTCACTTCCACACATGGCTACATCTAATCTTCAGCATTCTTCTGTAGCACCACATTTCGAAAGCTTCTATTCTCTTCTTGTCCAAACTATTTATCGTCCATGTTTCACTTCCATACATG
Organism: Schistocerca americana; assembly: GCF_021461395.2. Lineage (NCBI taxonomy): Eukaryota > Metazoa > Arthropoda > Insecta > Orthoptera > Acrididae > Schistocerca > Schistocerca americana. The sequence continues at coordinate 135,602,113 of NC_060126.1, read as the reverse complement.
GCTACACTCCATAGAAATACTTTCAGAAACGTCTTCCTGACACTTAAATCTATACTCGTTGTTAAAAAAATTTCTCTTCTTCAGAAACGCTTTCCTTGCCATTGCCAGTCTGCATTTTATATCCTCTCTACTTCGACCACCATCAGTTATTTTGCTCCCCAAATAGCAAAACTCATTTACTACTTTAAGTGTCTCATTTCCTAATCTAATTCCATCAGCATCACCTGATTTAATTATACTACATTCCATTATCCTAGTTTTGCTTTTGTTGATGTTCATCTTATATCCTCCTTCCAAGACACTGTCCATTCCGTTCAACTGCTCTTCCAAGTCCTTTGCTGTCTCTGACATAATTACAATGTCATCGGTGAACCTCAAAGTTTTTATTTCTTCTCCATGGATTTTAATACCTACTCCGAATTTTTCTTTTGTTTCCTTTACCGCTTGCTCAATATAAAGATTGAATAACATCGGGGATAGGCTACAAGCCTGTCTCACTCCCTTCCCAACCACTGCTTCCCTTTCATGCCCCTCGACTCTTATAACTGCCATCTGGTTTCAGTATGAATTGTAAATAGCCTTTCACTCCCTGTGTTTTACCCTTGCCACCTTCAGAATTTGAAAGAGAGTATTCCAATCAACATTGTCAAAAGCTTTCTCCAAGTCTACAAATTCTAGAAACGTAGGATTGCCTTTCCTTAATGTATCTTCTAAAATAAGTCGTAGGGTCAATATTGCCCACGTGTTCCAATATTTCTTCTTAAACTGATAGTTCACAGCTGCCAACAGCTGCTTTCTTTGGGATTGGAATTATTATATTTTTCTTGGAGGGTATTTCGCCTGTCTCATACATCTTGCTCACCATATGGTAGAGTTTTGGCAGGCCTGTCTCTCGCAAGGCTGTCAGTAGTTCTAATGGAATGTTGTCTACTCATGGGGCCTTGTTTCGACTCAGGTCTTTCAGTGCTCGGTCAGACTCTTCACGCAGTATCATATCTCCCATTTCATCGTCATCCACATCCTCTTCCATTTCGACAATATTGTCCTCAAGTACATCGCCCTTGTATAGACCGTCTATATATTCCTTCCACCTTTCTGCTTTCCCTTCTTTGCTTAGAACTGGGTTTCCATCTGAGTTCTTCATGTTCATATACGTGGTTCTCTTTTCTCCAAAGGTCTCTTTAATTTTCCTGTAGGCAGTATCTATCTTACCCCTAGTGAGATAAACCTCTACATCATTACATTTGTCCTCTAGCCATCCCTGCTTAGCCATTTTGCACTTCCTGTCGATCTCATTTTTGAGACGTTTGTATTCCTTTTTGCCTGCTTTGTTGACTGCATTTTTATGTTTTCTCCTTTCATCAATTAAATTCAATATTTCTTCTGTTACCCAAGGATTTCTACTAGTCCTCGTCTTTTTACCTACTTGATCCACTGCTGCCTTCGCTACTTCGTCCCTCAAAGCTACCCATTCTTCTTCTACTGTATTTCTTTCCCCCATTCCTGTCAATTGTTCCCTTATGCCCTCCCTGAAACTCTGTACAAACTCTGGTTTAGTCAGTTCATCCAGGTCCCATCTCCTTAAATTCCCACCTTTTTGCAGTTTCTTCAGTTTTAGTCTACAGTTCATAACCAATAGATTATGGTCAGAGTTCACATCTGCCCCTGGAAATGTCTTACAATTTAAAACCTGGTTCCTAAATCTCTGTCTTACCATTATATAATCTATCTGATACCTTCTAGTATCTCCAGGATTCTTCCATGTATACAACCTTCTTTTATGATTCTTGAACCAAGTGTTAGCTATGATTAAGTTGTGCTCTGTGCAAAATTCTACCAAGCGGCTTCCCCTTTCATTTCTTACACCCAGTCCATATTCACCTACTATGTTTTCTTCTCTCCCTTTTCCTACTACCAAATTCCAGTCACCCATGACTATTAAATTTTCGTCTCCCTTCACTATCTGAATAATTTCTTTTATTTCATCATACATTTCTTCAATTTCTTCGTCATCTACAGAGCTAGTTGTCATATAAATTTGTACTACTGTAGTAGGCGTGGGCTTCGTGTATATCTTTGCCACAATAATGCGTTCACTATGGTGTGTGTAGTAGCTTACCCGCACTCCTATTTTTTTATTCATTATTAAACCTTCTCCTGCATTACCCCTATTTGATTTTGTATTTATAACCCTGAATTCACCTGACCAAAAGTCTTGTTCCTCTTGCCACCGTATTTCACTAATTCCCACTATATCTAACTTTAACCTATCCATTTCCCTTTTTAAATTTTCTAGCCTACCTGCACGATTATGGGATCTGACATTCCACGCTCCGATCTGTAGAACGCCAGTTTTCTTTCTCCTGATAACAACGTCCTCTTGAGTAGTCCCCGCCCGGAGATCCGAATGGGGGACTATTTTACCTCCGGAATATTTTACCCAAGAGGACGCCATCATCATTTAACCATATAGTAAAGCTTCATGCCCTCGGGAAAAATTACGGCTATAGTTTCCTCTTGCTTTCAGCCGTTCGCAGTACCAGTTTTGGTTCGTGTTACAAGGCCAGATCAGTCAATCATCCAGACTGTTTCCCCTGCAACTACTGAAAAGGCTGCTGCCCCTCTTCAGGAACCACACGTTTGTCTGGCTTCTCAACAGATACCCTTCCGTTGTGGTTGCACCTACGGTCCGGCTATCTGTATCGCTGAGGCACGCAAGCCTCCCCACCAACGGCAAGGTCAATGGTTCATCGGAGGGGGGGGGGGGGTGGACTCGTTAACTGCTCTCATTACCAAATATTGGAGGAATATAGCCTAGGCGAATTACACTGCCTCAAGACGTATACTCTTTTTAGGTTTAGTAATTTCGTTATTGTACTAAATCTTTAACGTAATACCATATCTTTTCAAGAGTTGATTGTGACAGGACTTCAAATTTTGTAAGCTGTTCAATAATTGAACGAAATACTGAAATTCTTATATTTGGTGCCCCTAGAAGTCGTTCCATAGGCAACCTGTTACTAACTCTGAGTGACCATTTTAGCCATTAGCAAGGCAGCGGGAAAACGCTCCTTTGAGAGCACAAAAAGGCGAATATGTTCCTCTTTAAAAGACTGACGGAAAAGAAGGAAACAAGCTGGATCATTCCTCATTCTGCCTCCCTCACGAAAAGTTTTGGCATGGCAACGTACTCCCCCTGTTTCAACACAGAACATTCTAAATCCGTTTACACAGACTCTCATTGTGTTTAAACTTTCGCACTCAGCATCTCCCTCTCACAGCAGCTGTCTATATCTATATACTCGTACGTCTCTCTCCCACTGTCTCCTTTATCTCCTAATGATTTTCGGTCTATCCCACTGCTACTGTCTCCTCTCTTATTTGTACTGTCTCAGTTTATCTTTTTTCTCTCTCTAACTGTCTCCGCCATACCTTGGCACCTCAAAATTCTGAGGGTTTAAAATTTCAGTCGAAAATGTGTACTCCCCTATACCTACGCCCTAAAGTTCACCGGTCTGGGACGATCCAACCCCGAGCCTATGTATGGCCTCTATTCAGCACTATTTTTCATTTCCACCACCTCTCTTTTACTCCTGCTGCTTCTATCTCCATCCATCTCTCTCTCTCTCTCTCTCTCTCTCTTACTGACCATCAAATCAAACCATCAATATAGTCTCTCTCTTTGGTTACCAACTGCTGTTCCCTTCATCCATCTCTGTTGCTCTCTCCCACAGTCACTGTCTCCTGTCTCTTCGAATTGCACTTTCTCCTGTCTCTTCCATCGTCGCTGTCTCTCCAGCAGTGTGTTCCGTTTATATAGAACGAATTCTACATGTTAATAAAGTTTTCACACTTTTATTTATATATTTCAACCGATTTACGTACTTTGACACATGTAAGCAACAAATAAGTACGCATAACGTATCGGTAACACAAAATAGTTTGCTTTACCTTTATCTGGAGACTTTGTTTATCGATCGCAACTCATCGAAAACTCCCAGCTGACGATTAATATCTTAAAAGAGTAAAAATGATATTGTAACCATTTTACTGCATGTGGTGTCTTACCTGTTTTACATAATTTATATGTCACTTTATGTGCGTATGTGCGTTTCAGGCATTTGAATACCATTTTCGGCCATTTCTTGTCTCCATGACACCACTTGAGGTATATCTGTATAGTCGTGAAGTCCCTATTATATAGAGACAACGGATCTTAAAGCTTCAGTGGTGACTGACTCAAAACATACTTTGGTGACCTCAGAACCCTTGCGATGGCCCTAGAACCATTGCCTTCAGTTAAATCAGTCCGGATATTACGTGCATATTTTACGTGGGTAAGAACGGTAACTTTTAACCTTTGGATCTCGTTACCGGATAAAGATATGGAACATCACGTTAAGAACATTTGGTAAAAATTTCGACGACTTGCCGTGAACAAAAATTACACTACTGACCATACTCACAATTGGTACCTCTGGTACCCAAAAATCTTTATGTTTTCGGGTATACGTTGACAACGAATAAATATTTTCGAAAAAGAGAAAATGGCGTTACTAGATTAATGTCTACAGAATGTACAGCTAAAATTTGAGTCATTTGTAGTCTTACTCATTTCGATAATTGTGGCCCACTGCAGCAAAAAAGTCTGAAAACCGGTTGTGCGCTTTTCTGCATAAGTATTGTAACGTTTAACCTCTGTATCTGGATAACGGACCATATTATCTTATGATCATATAGTAAAAATTTCGACGGACTGCCATCAACAGAAGTTGTAGAAACGGTATCCCCACAAGTGGTATTTTTCGTACCCACAAATCAGGGTTGGTCAGGGTTTTCTCACGAACCGCTGCTCTTGAACAAATTTTGCATTTAAAATTCCTATGGTCCACCATAAGCACGCCTCCAGTTTGTCTTGTCTGGAGGAGTTGGGTAGTGTTTAAATTTCGACACTGTACTGAAAGACAGCTACACCATGCCCTTTCTTCCGAGGGATGTAAAAATGGTCACTAGGCCAAGGGTTATCCAATCCGCTTGACTCCTTATCTCTTAGATCTGCAGAACCCGAGATACGAGCCCTTGAAAAAACGCATTTTTGTGCACAGGTTTTTGGAACATATTTGTACCTTACACTGTCGTACACGCACCATTCCAGAAGTTCGGGTACTGACTCACAAATGCTATTATATTCAGAAAATTGAAGAGGCCGAGTCTGTAAGGTGCACTTGGTACTGGTTTATCGGTGCCATCCCTGAATGATGATAGACTGTAGAGAAATTCAACGAGGTGTTTACCTTCCAACGGGCGCCAGTATCATCACAGATATAGACACAAAGTCCGAAAGTCGGTTGTTCTTCACGTAACGATGAAAGTTGTCGTCGACAATTCGCGTTTCTGTCTGACTTGGCACAGAAAGTATACCAAGAATATTGTCTACAAGTGTTCTCAACCAGAGTGAGCTCTAGCCTCTCGCTAACTCGTGGGATCAGCATATTTTCATTTGACACAAACACAAAACGCCACAACAAGGAGATCTTTTTGCGGACTAGCCCTTTTCTATATACTTCAAAATTATGGGACTTGAAAGTCAGTGCCTGGAACTCAAATTTGTAAAACTTTGAAATAATGGCCTTTGAACATTTGCATGTTATTAACGCAGTGGTCGGTAGTTGTGGACCGTAAAAGTCTTGTAAATGTAAAATCACTGGTGCGAATCTCGTTAGTTGTAGCTTTCGGTTGCTTGTATTTAATTTATATTTTTCTTAACAGATCGATACGTTAACTAACAAACAATAGATCATGATTTTAATACAAATAATGTATTTTTAATTACTCCTTGTATGAAAATAAATTAATATTTTCCAACGACATGCTCATTGCATTGTACTCCAATAATACTGTTCACTCTGCACAAATATAGAAAAACATTTTATTTTCTATTTGGTCTTTCTTATTTTTCAACCAAATTGTGTAATTTACTGTGTATTTTCACATTTTCATGAGATTAATATCTAGAGATGTTACTTTTATTAAATTTTTAACTATGACCGTGCGTGTGTTTGTGATAGCTATTGGCAGATTTTACTTTACGCTTATAATAATGGCCAGTTCAAAGCGATACCAAACAACGTTCTGAAGCTGTTTCTCATTGTGTTAAATAAAAATAAATTATTAACAGTTAAATCATACTTGGATCCTTTTCTGGCGATTTGGAGGAGTTCCTGTTGGCGACAAAGACATCAATTGAGCAATTGGATGTAGCCCCATGCCTGTGCCCCTCTGTGTTTTGTGAATACTGTAAACTGAATAAAACCTGTTAATATAATTATCTTTTATTTTCTGTTTGATGAATGCGTATATATGTGTTATTACAGAAATATGCTGATTAAATAAATAAATAAATAGCCACAGTTTACGAAAATAATTTGGTAATACCCCCTCAACACACTACATAACGCTACTGGCCTTCCTTCAAGACAAATATTCACTGCCGCTTGTGGTAAGAGAAAATATGTTGATGTGCTGCTTCATATCGGCTGTTTGTTTCTCATTCGACAAGAATTCCATTGAGTCATCGAATAGTGAGTCATTGTCATTCAGGCGGCACATACAATGGTTCCGGATTCGAGAACACGAACTTGTTCATTCCACTTTTTTCTGTTATTAATTAAAGGTCTAGCAGCTTACAGCGCAACTTACCAGATATTAATACGTAAGCTGCTACTCTTATTTTTGCTATAAGTACTCATTCTACAACTATTTACAAATCATTCAAAATTTTCTCTATCATGTATTGGTCGTTACATATTAGTAAACAGTCTATATACAGTATCGTCGCTGTTTGTTTGATGTAGCGGATTGTAACCAGTTTCTGCCCTTACCATCTTCCATATGCACTTCTCCTGAGCGCCCCAGGTTTCATTCTTAGAGCACCTCTATAGATTCCCCATTAACCTGTCTTTCCTCTCGGTAAACCATTTCCACCAAGTTAATTCGTGAAATACTCTCTGTCGCGTTTGTTCATTCCGTATTAATACGGCTTAGTCGTTAGTTTAACGCTACCTCACCGATATCTGCGTGTGATCGAGTACGGAATGGCGCGTTTTATTGACGTATCAGCTAACACATTTACGTGCGTATGAAAGTGTTATTTGGACTTTCCGTCCATTTCTTTAAGGTTATCTGTATCTATAGATCAACTCATAGTTACCATAGAGACCTAAAACATCTAGTCATGTGTGGCTTAGGCAAATAACTGCAGCATAATATAGGAAAAAGTATACTTGAAACTCTAAAAACGTCTCACTTCAAAAGATTTCAGCATTTTCTCGCGTTTTGCAATGAATTACACTCATATTTCCGTTCTGTAGACACACAGTTTAAGAATCCAGTATTCGACATAACAATTCTTCTAAGTATTCAGTTCTAAGGCACAGGAGGAATTTTCCTACTTTAATATCCTATCTTATATTTCATGGTGTTCTAGACTCACAATCAGTTTTATAGCTGTTGTATTTATTGAGTGAGCGTATGTTACTGCAAATATGATCAACGTAAAACTGGATTTGTTACGTGACTTCGGTATAGTACGTTTACGCAAAGTCCGCAACATAGGTATTACATGATTTGCTACGTTTTTACGTATTTTTTTTCATTTGTAACCGCAATGGTGAATGACTATTGTTGGCAAGAATAAAAAGAGGAATTATTAAAATTTCAAAGGCTAATTCCTCAAAGGCCTGAATCTTCCTGACAGATTAAAACTGTATGCCCCACGAAGACTCGAAATCGGGACCTTTGACTTTCGCGAGCAAGTTCTCTACCGACTTTGCTACCACCCAAACAAGATTCGCGACCTGACTTCACAGTTTTACTTCCGCCAGTACCTCCTCTCCTATCTTTGAAACTGTGCAGAAGCTTACCTATTGTGAAGTCTGGGAAGCAGGAGACGAAGTACTGGTGGAAGTGAAGCTGAGAGGGCGGGTCGTGAGTCGTGTTTGGTTATCTCAGTCGGTACAGCACTTGCCCGCACATGGCAAAGGTCCTCAGTTCGAGTGCTGGTCCGGTACGAAGCTTTAATCTGACAGGAAGTTTCGTATCAGAGCCCCCTCTGCTGCAGAGTGAAAATTTAACTCCCCTCAAAGGTCATATTACTGCTAGCATAGTAGCAAGAGGCTCCTTATAAACCCAAAAAGATCGATGTACAGTGTATTGAGGAAGTAATATTTTTTACGGAAAGAGATACACAGAAAAAGAAAGGCACAGAGAGACCAGCTGTGAGTCCTTATGATGACATAATGATTAAAAACGAAACGACAAGGTATGTAATAAGGTACATCTCTGTTTCAGGAACTCGGATCGGACAAGCGTCAGAATGCTTCGTATATTGGAAGGATCCAATGACCAACGATACCTGGGGTCTCAACTTCACATCTCCTATCGACGCTAAACAATTCAGAGAATGCTGCGTGAGTAGAACAGATCTCATGCACTTTCTTTTGCTTTCTTGTAAAATAAATAATAGTAGTTCGCAAAAGTGGAACCTTTGCCGCAATAGTTTATAAGTATTGACTTACAAGTTTACTCACTTCCTAGATGTAACTACATTACTCGAGGCAGCAATAGAAATACATGATACGAATCTTCACACCTTGTGTTTGTTAAACTGGTTATGTATCATACGAAAGACAGAAAACATAGCCTGCTAGTGTTCTTCAAAGAACAACAATAGATGAATTAATAAATTTTTTCTGTTCATAATACTTTGTGTCGGAGGACGAAAAAATACTGCCAGCCTGTAGGAAACTTGAATAACACTTATGTATTCTGTGTATACAAGTGAAGGAGGAAATTTCCAGAAACCATCGAACTTGGATAATTTTTCTCCTCGGCTATATCTAACTTTCAGTCGAGCAAATCGACCGAGGTAGCTCAGTGGTTCAGCCACTGGACTCATATTAAAGTGGAACGGGTATCCACTTTGCACATCAAGATTTAGTTTTTCCATAACTTCCCTTAATTACTAGAAGTGAATGACGGGTTGGTTCCTTCAAGTGACGACTACTTCTATAATACATCGTTGAACAGTGCGTGCTCGTGTTTTGTATCTGATGACCCAGCTGTCGATGGAATTTTATGATACAGCTGTTCTTCCTTCGTTCATTAATGTTTCTGCATATGGAAACCCACATAACATGCATTTGTTACCTGCTACGATAAGGCTAGTACTAATGTTAATGAGCATAACGCGAATAAATTACAGGTTTGTCTTCTACTTTCACCGTGATAAACGTATCTCGATTGCTGCGAAGCAAGGGTAAGATGCTTTTGTGACAGAAAGTGTCGTTATAAATGGTGGATAGTAACAGCGTCGCCAGACCTTCAGAGGCTAAGTGTGGTTTGAGCAAACCATGAGCTCGTATGGCCCGTCACCGAGCGATCTCTTGTTTATGTTTTAGAAATGCGATATCACTTGGATTGTGACAGACAGGCTTTGCTATTAATGCTAACGGTCATCATTGTTATTGCTTATCGTGGAGTGCAGCGTCAGATGTAGACTTATGTGAAGTGACTTACGACGAAGATAGAAGGAATGACTGCCAAAGAGGGTCATTCTCCGTTTAGCAACGTGTCCTTTACAAGGCATAATTTACGAGTTGTGTGAAAGAGGCGTCTGTAGGGACGTTGCGGTACTAGATTTGATACAAAATTTCGTATCGACACTAGTAACTACAATTGTGTTGATATCTCAATAATATAGGAGGAAGGTTCCATTATCAACAATATGACGAGGTAGTCGTTCTTGAAACTTCATCATGTCCTTCCATTCGAAAGTTCAAAATTTAGATCGAAGGTGCCTACTGTCTTCCTCTGTAATGGTGAAAGAGCGTGGTACCATGCAACGCCATCCTCGGGTTCGGCGATTTTTCAAACAGATTAGTGTCGACAAGTGCAAAGGAAAGGACATGGATCAGAATTTCGTGTAAGGTGGGTTAATGACGTCATATTGGCACCAAATTTCACCACAATTCGGCCCAGCGCCACGGTGGACGTGTCCCGCGATGAGATAGTCATCACACATCCTCTTACGCTGGTCACACCCCTTCTCTTGACGCATCTGCGACTGCGACGGTGGTCAGAACTGCGTCGCTCAGCTTTGAAATCACGCAGTTCTCTTGTGGGTGACCGAGGAAAACATTTCGAACACACCTCTGTTCAGAATCGACACGAGAAGGCTTCAGGATCTTTATTTACATCTACATCCGTACACCGCAAACCCCCATACTGTGTCTAGCGGAGGGTACCATGTACTACTACTCGTCATTTCTTTCCCTGTACCACTCGCAAATAGAGCGAGGGAGAAGCGACTGTCCGTTCGCCTTTGAATGACTCCTAACTCCTCGTATCTTATCTCCGTGGTCGTAAAGCGAAATGTATTTCGGCGACAGTAGGATCGTTCAAGAGTCTGCTCCAAACGGCGGTTCCCTGAAAAATCGCAACAGCGGTCGGTGAAAATAATGTCACCTTCGCGCCAGGAAGTCCCATTTGAGTTCCCGAAGCATCTCCGTAATACGTGTGTGTTGCTCGAATCTACCGGTAACCATCCTAGCAGCCCGCCTCTGAATTGCTTCGATGTTTTCCTTTAACCCGATCTGATGCGGATCCCAAGCACGCGAGCAATAGCGTCCTACACTGAAGCGCCAAGGAAACTGGTATAGGCATGGGTATTCAAATACAGACGTATGTAAACAGTCAGAATACGGAGCTGGCCTCGGCAATGCCTATATGAAACAACAAGTGTCTGGCGCAGTTGTTAGACTAATTACTCCTGCTACATGTTGTCCGAGTCTTCTCGGAAAGTACTCCCTTGGAATTCAACAGCAAAGTACTCCATGATGTAGTACGTCTGTCTTGTAGCATCTGCCACAGCAGTTCGTTGACCATCCCTGAAACACCCTCGCGCCGACTAAACGATCCCACGACGAAACGCGCCACTCCTTGTTGGGTCTGCTCTGTCTCTTCCACTAGTCCTTCCTGGTAAGGACGCCAGAGTGACGAGCAACACTCAAGAATTGGTGGGACAAGTGTTTTGTCAGCCAGCTCTTTCTTGGATGAGCAAAATTTCCTTAGGATTCTTCCAATGAACCTCAGTCCGTCATCTCCGTTCCTGCTATTTGTTTTATACGGTCATTCCATTTAATGTTGTTACGGATGACTACTCCTAGATATTTTACGGTAGAAGCTGTTTCCAGCAATATGTCATCAGTGGTGTAGTTTTACAGTAGTTGATTTCTTCTATGTATGCACAATATGTTACATTTATTTACGTTCAGGGTCAACCGCCCGAATTGCACCACTGTTCAATCCTTTTAAGGCCATTCTGCAAATCGATACTGCCTTCTAGCGCTGCTACTTCGTTATAGAAAACCGCATCATAAGATAACGGCCTTGTGGAGCTTCCTAATTTTCTGCTAGATCATTTAGACACATCAAAAATAGTTTTGCATCACCTCAATTCCGAGAGTTCCGGAAACTGTACAGAAAATTGGAATAGAGATCAACATAAACATCATTTCCACCCTTTTTATTGCTCATGAAAACCACACATTGCATGTTGTGCTACCATACAGCGGGACCTTCAGAGGTGGTGGTCCAGATTCCTGTACACACCGGTACCTCTGATACCCAGTAGCACGTCCTCTTGCATTCAGGCATGCCTGTATTCGTCGTGGCACACTATCCATAAGTTCAAGACACTGTTGGTCCAGATTGTCCCACTCCTCAATGGCGATTCGGCGTGGATCCCTCAGAGTGGTTGGTGGGTCACGTCGTCCATAAACAGCCCTTTTCCATCTATCGCAGGCATTTTCGATAGGGTTCATGTCTGGAGAACATGCTGGCCACTCTAATCGAGTGATGTCGTTATCCTGAAGGAAGTCATTCACGAGATGTGCACGATGAAGACGAATGCCTTGCCAATATGCTGCCGATACGGTTGCACCATCGGTCGGAGGATGGCATTCAGGTATCGTACAGCCGTTACGGCGCCTTCCATGACCACCAACGGCGTAGGTCGGCCCCACATAATGCCACCCCAGAACAGCAGGGGACATACACCTTGCTGAAATCGCTGGACAGTGTGTCTAAGGCGTTCAGCCTGGCCGAGTCGTCTAGAAACACGCCTCCGACGATTGTCTAGTTGAAGCCATATGCGAGACTCATCGGTGAAGAGGACGTGATGCCAATCCTGAGCGGTCCATTCGCCATTTTGCTGGGTCCATCTGTACCGCGCTGCTTGGACCTCACCATGGACGTCGGGGGTGAAGTTGCGCATCATGCAGCCTATTGCGCACAGTTTGAGTCGTAACACGACGTCCAGTGGCTGCACGAAAAGCATTCTTCAACATGGTGGCGTTGCTGTCAGCGTTCCTCCGAGCTATAATCCGTAGATAGCGGTCATCCACTGCAGTAGTAGCCCTTGGGCGGCCTGAGCGAGGCATGCCATCGACAGTTCCTGTCTCTCTGTATCTCCTCCATGTCCGAACAAAATCGCTTTGGTTCACTCCGTGATGCCTGGACACTTCCCTTGTTGACATCCCTTCCTCACACAAAGTAACAATGTTGACATGGTTGAACTACAGACAACACAGGCCTTGTACCTCCTTCCTGGTGGAATGACTGGAAATGATTGGCTGTCGGACCTTCTCCGTCCAATAGGCGCTGCTCATGCACGGTTGTTTAAATCTTTGGTCATGTTTAGTGGCATCTCTGGGACTGTGTCTATGATACAATATCCACAGTCAACGTCTATCTTCAGGAGTTCTAGAAACCGGGGTGATGCAAAACATTTTTTGATGTGTGTGTATATATATTGTAACAGTAAAACGAGCCCTTAACACGTCGTTGGGGTTCCCCAGAAATTACCTTTACATCCGTCTGTTTTGTTCGTTTAAAAGCGACTTGTTGAGTTTTATCTGCAAGGAAGTCTTGAATCCAGTCTGGCCCGATACTCGCGAGTGCGGGGCGACGTCACATGCTTTCCTGAAGTGGAGGAAGATGGTGTGAATCTGAGCTGTGGTATGTACAGCGCAGTGGACCTCTTGGAGGAAAAGGGCAAGATGAGTTCCTCGCGATTTCCGCTTTCGGGGCCATTTTGATTTTTATAGAGGAGATTTTCGTTCTCCACAAACTTCTAATACGTGAGAGTAAAACGTGTTCCATAATTCTGCAACAGATGGCCAGTCAGCGATATAGGCCTACACTTATGTCCGTCTGTGCTACGACACTCTGGGAAACGGGAATGAACCGCACTATTTCCAGTCGCTAGGTACTCTTCGTTGCTCCAACGACCCCCTATAACCTGCTGCTGGAGGGGGAGCGAGCTCTTTCTCGTAATGCTGTCGAATCTTACTTCCCATATACGTCTCATGAAATGACCAAGACGAGAAAATTCGAGATATTGGAGCTAATACATAGAGTTGCCGTCAGTCGTTCTTCCCACGCGCCATTCACGAATGGAACAGGGAAGGACAGATCAGTTAGTGATACCAGAAGAACCCACCGCCATACGCAGTTAGATGGCTTGCGGAGTATTGATGTAGATATCCAAGATGCCTCAATCGCTGGGCTGCGTCATCTGCGGATAACCGAAGAAAATTGTCATGGACGAGATTATGTATCATCTTGTTGTCAGTCGAACACCTAAAAGTGTAAAAACCAAAATGTACTGAAATATATACATAGTTTGTACCTTTGTGAAAACTGGATAAAAATTACGTGTAAATTAGTTTGCCTAATGCAGTTTTCTAATCCGAACACTCTTTCTTGAAACCATGTGCATAAAATGATCTGTACCACAGCATACTGTTTTGCATCCTGTTATTCTGAAGCCACATAAGTCAGAAGTGTTTCACAAAGCGTGGGAGGATATTTTGTAGTGACATCTTGTAGACCTCCCCGCAGAGTTTCTTACAATACGTGAACATACTTGCGCACAAGACCAGTGGTTGTTTATACCAAGTCTGTCACCTCCAAACACCGAAGTTTGCTTGCCGAATATGAATGTAAATGTAGAACCTCGCAGTCTGTGTCTAATACATAACTGCAACTATCACTGAAACGTATGGCGGTCACAGTCAGGGCCTATTACGTTTACTATAAACGTTGCGGGGCCTAGAAAGTAGACATTTATTTATTAAAAGTTATACGCTTAGGATCATCGATGAAATGTAAAATTTTGTGACTATTTTCTCATTATAGCACAATATGTGCCTGATATATTGGTTTTAATATCATGTAGGCTCAATGCAGCGCCGTCGTGATGTGTCGAAGTGCTTATCCTCCGACAACGTTGTACTGTTTTGTGTCGTTCACGTAATGGATGCCCGCTAGGGATTCACACCGCGTTCCCTCGCGGGGAAAATCGGGATTACACGGCCCAGCCCGTGGCATCCTCAATTAGGAACACGGAAATCGTAATCGGAAAAAAAGACTACGCGCGCGGGCTTTTATTTCATTTCGCTTTGCCGAAAACTGATTTCCGTAGGCGCGGCCGGCGAGCGGGATAAATGTAATGCGACCTTAATTTGGGTGATCGATCAAAATTAACAATCAATTTGCAGTATTGGTAATTAGTGTCCGAATTTCGGGGGAAAGCCGACACCAGTGCGCCGCGCAGAAGTAGGATGTGTGAGGGAAGATGGACGGGGGCAGGAAAGTGGGGGGAGGGGGGCGAAGGTGGGAGGGAGAGCAAAGCAAAGAACTCCGAGAGACGACAGACAACATGGACCTCAGACGACGTGTCAAAATGTACTACGTCACTTCCATCTCTCATTTGTTCGCTATACAAACAAATGAGTTTGTCGGATGAACGCTACATTTTGTAGAAGTGTATGTATGAACCTGTGTGATAATTCAGTACCTTCGTTACTCTCATTTAACTTATATTTAAGATTTGGTGTTACTGTACACTGTACCGCTGCTTTTTGAAGATTAATTATTGTCAAATATTTTTGGTAAAATTAGTAACTGTGGATTATTACTTGCGAGCTGTGATTTGCTGCAAGCAAATTTATTTAATTTACCTATTTCTTTATTTTACTTTTTTGGTTTATTTAACATTGCCATATTAGGATCTTCTGCCCCTCTCTTAGATCTGTCCACACAGCTTTGTATTGTACGATGCGGACATATGGTAGTCCCTTGTATTGTTTCTATAAGGGGGTATTCAACAGCCCTAAAATATTGTATAAAATGCATTTTAACCATCAGCTGTTTATCTGTCCCATTATTCATCAGTAAAAAATTGATTGGCTTTATCGATATAGTCATTGCTGTACATCACTACCACAGAATTCCTTTATCAGCTTTAAGGATCGCTTCATTATTCTCCTTTAATTTCTGTTTAATTTATTGTTTTGCCTTAAATCCTTATTATTAGAACTTTTGTGCCTCTTTTACTGTCTCGTGTGTATTCATCAAGAACTTTTACTACTAAATCCATCGTAGAATTCTTATGTGCTACTGAGCCTGTCACTTGGTCGATTTCAATTTTAGTGAGCCATCAAATGCTTGATGCTTTTTTCCATCTACATCATTCTTTACATTTTAAGCCCTAAAGATATAAATTTCCTCTGGTTCAAAAGTAATGTCTGTTAGGTTATCCACCTTGTCATAGAAACGAACGTTTGACGTGGTGGCTTTATCTTGTGCAGGATTTTGTTCCATGTTTAACTTTTCGAGGAAAGTCAAATAGTGATTGACAAACACAATAAGAAAATCGATAAAGGAAATTCTGTGGTAGTGACATATACCAATGACTACATCGGTAAAACCAAGCATTTTTTAACTGATGACTAATGGGACAAATAAACAGCTGATAATCAAAATGCATTCTACATAATAAGGTAGCCCATTTTACATGTCTCAGTTTTCTTAATCGGAAAACTTTATTGATAAATGTACCCAATGTGTTTCACTGTGGCTGTTCGTGACTTCACAGAAAAGCAGAGTGTTGTCAACGTCGGCTCACAGGGGTTAGTCTATTTAACCATTAGAACCTAGCACGGCGAGTGATCATCAGACACAAAGTTATCGTGAGCAGTGTCTCAGCGAAATACGTAGGATTACTCTGTCTCTATACAGGATGATTCACAAAGATATGCAAGTATTTTAATATGTTATTCTACAAGTAAAACTAAAGAAAAAAGTTCGTACAAACATAGATCCGCAAATGTTTAGTTACTGAGTTAAGGCTAGTAAAAGACTTTGCCTGAAATTTAGGAACTTCGCTAATATGAAGCTATCGCAAAACTGTACAAGATTTATTTTGTTGTTATTGATCTGGTGAATCAAGTAAAACATGTCCCGGACGTGTCGCTGTAGTAGTTTTCCAGAACATCCAGAGACGTAAAGAAGTAGTTTCAAAAAACTTTTAATTTATTAACTACATGGCCCAATTTGTTCTTTAAATTCCAGACAATTGCATAATGTTTTCAACAGAAGTTATAGACAACTTAATTTTGGAAAAATGGTGGTAATAACGTTACCTGAAATTGTATGAATGTGTCAGATAAGCTGATTTTATTAATACCATAGCACACGTGAATTCATGTTAAAAATGCCCAGTGTTAGGGAAGTTGTACAGTGTTCATACAATTTCACAACACATTCACGCCATTAAGTCATATTCCTCTGTCGCATATTTGAAAAGCCTCCCTATTTCATAAATAATCTAGAAACTACAACAGTTACTATGTGGATTCACTTAATGTTCTTTCACTGAACAATACTGAACACTAACTCGTTTCAAGGTTAGGAAACGACTGAAACGACTCACTAACGGTTGCCATCAATGACATGAACGTTTCTACATTGTGAATGGAAAGTGAACAAATTTACTTGTGTAATAATCTTTGCTTCTCCGAATGTTCTGGAAAACTACTGAAGATACACGCCTGGGATATGTTTTATTAGGTTCCCCAGATCAATAACAACAAAATAAATAGAAATCCTGCTTTACTTTAACCTCGTACAGCTTTGCGATGGCCTCATATTAGCGAAGTTGCTAAATTTCGGGCAAACTCTTTTATTAGCCGTAACTCCGTAACCAAATATTTGCGGACGTATGTTTATAGGAAATATTTTCTTTAGTTTTACTTATATGAGGTGCATTCAAGTTCTAAGGCCTCCGATTTTTTTTCTCCGGACTGGAAAGAGATAGATACATGCGCATTGTTTTAAAATGAGGCCGCGTTCATTGTCAATACGTCCCAGAGATGGCAGCACCATCCGGCAGATGGAATTTTACCGCCAGCGGCGAGAATGAGAACAGTTTTAAATACTTAAAATGGCGACGTTTTCCTTACTTGAACAGCGTGCAATCATTCGTTTTCTGAATTTGCGTGGTGTGAAACCAATTGAAATTCATCGACAGTTGAAGGCGACATGTGGTGATGGAGTTATGGATGTGTCGAAAGTGCGTTCGTGGGTGCGACAGTTTAATGAAGGCAGAACATTGTGTGACAACAAACCGAAACAACCTCGGGCTCGCACAAGCCAGTCTGACGACATGATCAAGAAAGTGGAGAGAATTGTTTTGGGGGATCGCCGAATGACTGTTGAACAGATCGCCTCCAGAGTTGGCATTTCTGTGGGTTCTGTGCACACAATACTACATGACGACCTGAAAGTGCGAGAAGTGTCATCCAGGTGGGTGCCACGAATGCTGACAGACGACCACATGGCTGCCCGTGTGGCATGTTACCAAGCAATGTTGACACACAACGACAGCATGAATGGGACTTTCTTTTCGTCGGTTGTGACAATGGATGAGACGTGGATGCCATTTTTCAATCCAGAAACAAAGCGCCAGTCAGCTCAATGGAAGCACACAGATTCACTGCCACCAAAAACTTTCGGGTAACCGCCAGTGCTGAAAAAATGATGGTGTCCATGTTGTGGAATAGCGAGGGCGTAATCCTTACCCATTGCGTTCCAAAGGGCACTACGGTGACAGATGCATCCTACGAAAATGTTTTGAAGAACAAATTCCTTCCTGCACTGCAACAAAAACGTCCGGAAAGGGCTGCGCGTGTGCTGTTTCACCAAGACAACGCACCCGCACATCGAGCTAACTTTACGCAACAGTTTCTTCGTGATAACAACTTTGAAGTGATTCCTCATGCTCCCTACTCACCTGACCTGGCTCCTAGTGACTTTTGGCTTTTTCCAACAATGGAAGACATTCTCCGTGGCCGCACATTCACCAGCTGTGCTGCTATTGCCTCAGCGATTTTCCAGTGGTCAAAACAGACTCCTAAAGAAGCCTTCGCCGCTGCCATGCAATCACGGCGTCAGCGTTGTGAAAAATGTGTACGTTTGCAGGGCGATTACGTCGAGAAGTAACGCCAGTTTCATCGATTTCGGGTGAGTAGTTAATTAGAAAAAAAATCGGAGGCCTTAGAACTTGAATGCACCTCGTAGAATAACACATTATAATATTTGCATATCTTCGTGAATCGCTCTGTATATCTAAACTGTCTGACAGATAGGATGAATAGCGGTCTGAAACTATTTGCTGATGACGTCGCAGTGCACAAGAAGCGTCGACTGTAGGGCGGAGGGAGACGCAGGATGACTTCGTGTGGTTAATGGTAACCACCTCTTAATGTGCACAAGTATAAGATACTGCAGATGAATAGGGAAAACCATCACGTAAAGTCCGAATGCATGATTAGAGATGTGTTGCTCCAAACAGTCCCGTCGATTAAGTATCTACCCGTAACGTTTCAGAGGGGCATGAAACAGAACGAACACGCAAGATCGACTGTAGGAAAGGCGAAACATCGTCTTCGGTTTATTGGGAGAATTCTAGAAAGAGAAAGGGTACATCGTCTGCATAGGATACCATGTACAGATCACTTGTGCGACGTATTCTCTAGTACTGTTCGATTGTTTAGGATCCTCAGACGGGTTAAGCGAAACCATCGAGGTTATTCAGAAGTGATGTGCTAGATATGTTAACAGTGTACTGGATCAGCACGGGAGTATTACGGAACGGCTCCGGAAACTAAGATGGCAATCCCTATAGGAAGAGTGCATCTTTTCCCAAAACGCTATTGAAATATATTCATATTTGATGACCAACTACATTTTCAAATATTGAAATTTATTCCTGAAATCAAACTTAATTGTAATACGTATAGATGTACCAGTTAAATCGACATATTACATTTCAGTATTTGAAACTGTAGTTCGTCATCAAATATAAATATATGTAGACGGATCAATGGCGAAAATGACAACAATAGTATTTGACTTCTCGTTTTAAATCAGCAACGGAATGACAAGATGTGTGAGTGTGGACAGTTGAATTAACAACCGATGAGAAGAAACAGACAGCTGTGTGAAATGTGAAAGTTAAAGTCGGTTCTGGGAGCATACTGGGATAGCCTATGAGGTAAGACGACCGCTACAATAAGTGGGAAGTCCTGGTTCGAGTCTCGGTGCGGCACAAATGTCGCTAATGATAGTAGTCCTACATCTATACGTATTACAGTTAAGTTGAATTTCAGGGATAAAACGGCAATAGACTACAGAACGATTGTACACCCACCAACGTAAATCTCCCTTAAGAACCGCGAGGACAAGACAGCAGAAATCAGGGCTGGTACGGAAGCACGTAGATAGTCACTTTTCTCTCACTCCATTTACAAGTTGAACAGTAAAGTGAATGATTTGCAGTGGCACACAAGGTACCTCCGCATACATCGTGTGGCGGCTTGTGGAATATGTGCATCTTTAGCTTGCTCGCCTTGATTGTCTCCTTCCTTTATAGCTGAAGCTCAAGAGTTACTAGTATCGTCCTTTACCTAACATTTTCTTCACACATTACTTCAACCTCACTCTGAATTGCCGGCCGAAGTGGCCGTGCGGTTAAAGGCGCTGCAGTCTGGAACCGCAAGACCGCTACGGTCGCAGGTTCGAATCCTGCCTCGGGCATGGATGTTTGTGATGTCCTTAGGTTAGTTAGGTTTAACTAGTTCTAAGTTCTAGGGGACTAATGACCTCAGCAGTTGAGTCCCATAGTGCTCAGAGCCATTTGAACCATCACTCTGAATTCCGTTATTTCCTCATTATTAAAGTGTACATTCAGCTCCTTCCGAACGTTTCCATTCTTAAGTAAATTTCTTCTTGCGCAGCCTTTCACGCTCCTCAATTTCGCCTCTCTCGCTTGTATTCTGCTGTTTTTTTACGATTCACGCTTTAACTTAACGGTAATGATATTGCCATAATTTTATAATATATATTTTTGAATTTTTTTCGAGGTATGTAGTTAAATGCTCTGTTTTATGCTCCACATACCATTCTGCTTGAAATTTATGCACCTTTCCGTCTACATTATCGTAACCCCAACTTGTCTCGCTGCCAAGACATTAAAAATGTCACAACTGATCAGTTATTTCGTTATTAAATAATATATTCTTCTGTATTGCGTACTTAACTTGAAAAGCCATAACTTACGTCCTACGTAATGAGTTTTTAAGGCTTATTCTGTACATATTCGGTTTAGCTGATACACTGCTAACTTTCTTGCATTACGAGTATTTTATGACATACCAATAGTAATGCACTTAAATTATTATTGGAGAGGAATTCCGCCTTACGCAAGACACCTTTGTAGTTTTGATTCCAGCCCGACATATTTCAGCAATTTTAGCTATCTTCAGTGGGTTTCTTTATTTTTCTTCCACAAAATTATTCCATGCTAAACTTTAAAGGAACTTTTGATTCGTTATTGTCAAAGATTTTTACATCGGCTCCCATGCAGTACAGAGTTGAGACATATGACACTAAGTTGGGGAATTGTATGACGTTTATTTACGATATGTCTCAAGTTTCTAGTTTTATAGTACATTTGGAAATAAAGTAGATGTATGCATTTGTTTACATACCTCATCTCATTTATGCTAGTTACTTTAGATCTACTACGTAGTCTACAGTTTGTCATCTGCAAACAGCAAAACGTTATTTTATTTTTCTATTTGTTATGCATTTCCGACCGCGAATCACTCTATATAATGCTGTTTAGCATGTTACTTAGAGGTTTTTTTTGTGCCGTAGTGTTTTTACTTTTTTCTGTGTCGAAATAGCGCGCTTATTTCTTCCCTTTTTTTGGTTACAGATTCGTTTTATACGGTTTCTTGCCGAGCACAGAGTTTTCGCCGCCAATGCGTGTTGTTACGACTGTACAGTTTTCATATGCTTCGTGGCACGTTTGTTTGAAGTGTGGCACGCAGATTTGAGGTGTTGTTGACGCTTGTGGTGTTTAGTGTTTGTGTGTGTGTGATACACAAACTGCATATAGAACTAGTAAACCATATAAAGTATCAATCATTTTTTATGAATTCATGCACGGAGCTAGAACATACAGAGAGACCGTAATAAAAAGAAAACAGGCACTCCAACAAAAGACTCATCAAAAAGATAACTCGCACAAATTTCCATAAATCACATCAGTTCAGTAAACATGCCTTCCACAAAAAAATTTTCAAATGGCTCTGAGCACTATGAGACTTAACATCTTAGGTCATCAGTCCCCTAGAACTTAAAACTACTTAAACCTAACTAATCTAAGGACATCACACACATCCATGCCCAAAGCAGGATTCGAACCTGCGACCGTAGCGGTCGCGCGGTTCCAGACTGAAGCGCCTAGAACCGCTCGGCCACTCCGGCCGGCTTTCACAAAAGAGTGATTAACCTGACGGATATAAATATATCCTAACAAGCAAAGAGGCTGCTTGAAAAGGGTCCCAAACACAACAGCGATCCCACAAAGGACAATAGAGAGTATCATAACAGAAACTGAACTCATCATAAAGCAATAAGAAAGACTGAACACATCTGAGTTCAATGCAAACTTAACAAGAGAAAAATTCCCTGACGAAATAAAACACATAATTAGAGGGAACAAAATCACCATAAAACAAAACTCAATGACAACTAAAGAAAAAACTATTGAAACCTACAGAAGAAGTTAACGCATGAACATGCCTTAATCACAAAAATCTGACAAGAACAAATCGACTGTCCTCATGAAAGAAAAGAAATACATTGACAAAACACTAGAATTCATCCCAATCAACAATATCATAGAATTAACAAGTGATCCCACAAACCGATACGAAATGAACTTAAAGAAAACCCTGAAAAATGGAGACACAATTTTCACATATGCACAAATTTTAAAAAAAATGACACAGAAAACTGTCAAGGCGCCCACTCTAAAATCATTGCCGAAAATTCACAAATCACATATAGCTATACACCCATTGATTGACTTTACCAGAGCATCCACATACCACTTACAAAAACAAACACACACACTGCCCCAGAAAGTATACAAACACACCAAAAACGAAAGCCTGAAGAACTCAAGTGATTTAATAGATACAATAAAAAATGAAAACATATCGAACAAAACAACATTAGTTTCATTTGACTTAATGTCCATGTACACACACATTCTAACAGATGAAACCATCAACATCATAGAAAGAAATATCCAACTACAGGGAAACATACTCACCACAGACGTACAAGAAATATCAGCTGTACTCAAGCTCATTACAGACAAATACTACTTCACTTTCACCAACAAATTTTACTCTCAAAAAGAAGAGATATCTATGGGATCCTCAGTCAGTGCCGGCCGTGGTGGCCGTGCGGTTCTGGCGCTGCAGTCCGGAACCGCGAGGCTGCTACGGTCGCAGGTTAGAATCCTGCCTCGGGCATGGGTGTGTGTGATGTCCTTAGGTTAGTTAGGTTTAAGTAGTTCTAAGTTCTAGGGGACTTATGACCTAAGATGTTGAGTCCTATAGTGCTCAGAGCCATTTGAACCTCAGTCAGTGGCCTCCTAGCTAACGTTTACATCATTCAAATAGAAAATCTAATCTTTGACAAAATAGTAAAACAAAGGCAGTACAAAACATTGGTAGAGATATGTAGATGATATAATTCACCTAATATATTAATCACGATCTCATACAAAAAAACTTCATGAGACCATAAAAGACCATTCACCCACAAATACAGTGTACCAATGAAACAGTGAAGTTATCAGGTCACACATAGCTTGTGTAGGTGAAACCAGGTGAACTGTTGAATGTTTTTAAAGGCCACTCGATTACGTTGTGACGGTCCTAGAGTCATTCAGAGAAAGTCTATAGTCAGTAGCGTGTAAAAACCCAGAGCACGCAATAATAGATGGAGGCGACTTTAACCTACCGAGTAGAGACTGGAATATCTTTGGATTCATTCCGAGGGTACAGACAGACAGTCTTGCGAAACACTTTTGAACATGTTCTCTGAAAACTGTGTTGATCAGCTAGCAGTCAGTCAAGAAGGATAGCAGAGAATTTCTACTAGAAAGAGCAGATAAGCAGCTTCTGGCGTCTCAGATAGACAGTGAATTGACATCACTTAGTTGCAGTAAGTTGGACGTAGAGGAATTATGGCCAAAGTTTAGGCAAATTGTAAATCGTGGTCTGGAAGGTTATGTGCCTAACAAGTGGATTAAAGATGGAAAAGACCCACCATGGTGTAATAACGAAATTCGGAAAATGCTGAGGAAGCATAGGATGCTGCATTCTCGGTTCAAAAGAGAAGGCACAAATGATGATAAGCAAAGGTTAGAAGAGAGTCGTGCGTCTGTGGAAGGATCTGTACGCAAAGCATACGACAGCTACCTCCGTCACACCTTAGGGAAAAATCTGCCAGTGAGCCCGAGAAAATTTTAGTCCTCTGTAAAATCGCTATGGGAGTATAAGGCTTCCATTTAGTCCCTTGTTGACCAGACTGATGTGGCCTTTGAAGATAGCAAAACGAAAGCCAAAGATTTAAATTTCACACTCAATAAATCGTTCACACAGGAGAATCATACAATCATACCATCCGCCAGACTCCCATATGGACGACATGTAATAAGCATCCCTGGCGTAAAGAAACAACTGAAAGATTTGAAAGCAAATACGAGTAAATCACAAGCTCCGGTATTACAAAGAGTACTGTACGGCAATGGCTCCTTACTTACCCTGCTTTTATAGTGAACTCACGAAGTCCGAAGCGAATGGGAAAAAGCGCGGGTGACTCTAGTATGTAACAGGGCTAGAAGAACGGACCCACGAAATTGCAGAGCAATATCACCAACTTCTGTTTGCTGCGGAATCCTTGAATTTATTCTCAGTTCGAATGTAATAAACTCTCTTGAGACTGAGAAGTTTATGTCTATGAATCATCGTGGCTTTAGAAAGCACTGATCGTGCGAATATCAGTTTTCCATTTTCTCACATGATATTCTGCGAACTATGGATAAAGGGGAACAGGCAGATGCCATATTTATAGATTTCCGGAAGGATTTTGACACGGTGCCCTGTTGCAAACTTATCGAATGTACCAGCATATGGAATAAGTTCACAGATATGTGAGTGGCTCGAAGACTTCTTAAGTAATAAAACCCAGTATGTCGTCCTCGACGGCGAGTGTTCATCAGAGACAAGGGTATCGTCAGTAGTGCCCCAGGGAAGTGTCATAGTGTGGGGCGGCGGATTAATAATAGTAAATCATAAGTAACAGGAAATATTAGAATATTGTTCGCTGTCTTTTACGAGAGCCTGGAAACTGTTTTTGTTGTAAGCCAGAAACCGATGTAGAACGTACTGACCATAGTTTCCAGTCCGCAAGTCCACATTCTTGTCCAGCCCACTAAAAGAAATTCTATTCTCCATTTATTCAGCGGCGTCAAGGAACTATTATTATAAATGAAGATTTTGAGTTCTAATTGATAGATATATTTGATAAATTTTCACACGCACAACATTATAATATTCATGATGTTATTACTAATAATAACTCTCTCTAGGCTAAACAGCACTATGAGCAGTTCAGAGGAGATCTCTCCGATAAGTTCCCATTAAATGGGCTTTCGCCCTTACGTCCAATAATCAAAATAATTGCCCGCCACAAAAGTGGAAAATAGTTGTCACCACTTGCCACGCGGATTTGTTAACATTACCGGCGGCGCACTAACACTTACACCCGCAAAATCTAAGCGATCCAGGATGGTGTGCAGTCCTCACGAGTTCACTTCTTATTTGTACCGAAAACATGTGTTTAGTTGGAGTCTGGCTGTGACGTCATCCGAGGCATCGCGTACTCCGGCGTTTGACTGACGTGGACAATACGGAGCTGGGTGTGAAGTGAAGTCTCTTTTCAGAAATCCAACCTTCTGTTATTACTAAAACCACGCGTTTAGTAACAGCCTGTCTGTGACGTCACCCAAGGCAGCGCGTACTCCGGCGTTTGACTTACGCGCACCGCATAGTAGCTGGGTGCGAAGTGAAGTGAAGTCTTGTATCTCAGGCGGTATTTACCTATGGTCACAGCGGACGGCGAAGGGGACACCGGCTGTCATCCGCTCTATGTCCCTGTAGTAGCGCCTAATTGGCCGCTTTCTCGGACACATAATACACTCCTGGAAATGGAAAAAAGAACACATTGACACCAGTGTGTCAGACCCACCATACTTGCTCCGGACACTGCGAGAGGGCTGTACAAGCAATGATCACACGCACGGCACAGCGGACACACCAGGAACCGCGGTGTTGGCCGTCGAATGGCGCTAGCTGCGCAGCATTTGTGCACCGCCGCCGTCAGTGTCAGCCAGTTTGCCGTGGCATACGGAGCTCCATCGCAGTCTTTAACACTGGTAGCATGCCGCGACAGCGTGGACGTGAACCGTATGTGCCGTTGACGGACTTTGAGCGAGGGCGTATATTGGGGATGCGGGAGGCCGGGTGGACGTACCGCCGAATTGCTCAACACGTGGGGCGTGAGGTCTCCACAGTACATCGATGTTGTCGCCAGTGGTCGGCGGAAGGTGCACGTGCCCGTCGACCTGGGATCGGACCGCAGCGACGCACGGATGCACGCCAAGACCGTAGGATCCTACGCAGTGCCGTAGGGGACCGCACCGCCACTTCTCAGCAAATTAGAGACACTGTTGCTCCTGGGGTATCGGCGAGGACCATTCGCAACCGTCTCCATGAAGCTGGGCTACGGTCCCGCACACCGTTAGGCCGTCTTCCGCTCACGCCCCAACATCGTGCAGCCCGCCTCCAGTGGTGTCGCGACAGGCGTGAATGGAGGGACGAATGGAGACGTGTCGTCTTCAGCGATGAGAGTCGCTTCTGCCTTGGTGCCAATGATGGTCGTATGCGTGTTTGGCGCCGTGCAGGTGAGCGCCACAATCAGGACTGCATACGACCGAGGCACACAGGGCCAACACCCGGCATCATGGTGTGGGGAGTGATCTCCTACACTGGCCGTACACCACTGGTGATCGTCGAGGGGACACTGAGTAGTGCACGGTACATCCAAACCGTCATCGAACCCATCGTTCTACCATTCCTAGACTGGCAAGGGAACTTGCTGTTCCAACAGGACAATGCACGTCCGCATGTATCCCGTGCCACCCAACGTGCTCTAGAAGGTGTAAGTCAACTACCCTGGCCAGCAAGATCTCCGGATCTGTACCCCATTGAGCATGTTTGGGACTGGATGAAGCGTCGTCTCACGCGGTCTGCACGTCCAGCACGAGTGCTGGTCGAACTGAGGCGCCAGGTGGAAATGGCATGGCAAGCCGTTTCACAGGACTACATCCAGCATCTCTACGATCGTCTCCATGGGAGAATAGCAGCCTGCACTGCTTCGAAAGGTGGATATACACTGTACTAGTGCCGACATTGTGCATGCTCTGTTGCCTGTGTCTATGTGCGTGTGGTTCTGTCAGTGTGATCATGTGATGTATCTGACCCCAGGAATGTGTCAATAAAGTTTCCCCTTCCTGGGACAATGAATTCACGGTGTTCTTATTTCAATTTCCAGAAGTGTATTTTATAACACTGTTGTGTATTAATTTAGAATCTTCGCAATTTTTGTACGAATGTAATTAAGTTAAGTTAGATTTAGGTCGCCTACATATAACCTGTGCCGTTGAGAATTTTTAGTACGGACCTGACAGTAGAACATGACCTCTGAAGTCCAACTTAAAGAGACCTTTAATTCGTTATTATTTAAATCCAGGCCTTGAAGCTAGTTATAGCTCTATTATTTAATAGGTTCCATCACGTGATGTAATCAGAACTTTCTAGCATTAATATAACAGATACTTTATCTACTAAAATGTGGCTTTTTTGTTCCTAATTTAGTTTTCCGTAAATTACTCGAAAACTATTAGAAGTAGCTACATGGGATCACATAGTTACTATTTTTATGTTGAACTGAAGATTCATACAAATGTTCATGTTTCTAAGTCTAATATTTAGCGCCTTCAATTTTTCTTAAAAACGTGGATTCTGACCAAAATATTGCTTTAATCACGTTGAGACTTGTACCACTCAGTTTTGACATACGTGGGCACATTGTGACCCATTTTAGGCTTCCCAGCTTTATTATTTAGCGCCAATTTTTTTTTTTTCTACAAACCATGTATTTATGGAAAGATATTCATCTCATCAATCTGAGATTTGTCAGTTTAAACATTAATATACTAAAGCACATGCTGACAAAATTTGGGAAAGCAACTATAATTTTTAATTTAATTCTTAAATTAAGGTGCAATGCTTGTGCGCTACGCACAGGCGCCTTATGGTGACGTGGCGCTAGTAGCAGTGAACTGGGGCCCCGACACATTCGCTCGCCTCTTAATCTCTCAAATGATACAGCGCTTGTTTCGCCACAATAGAACGCTGTTGTTCTATATGTAAGTAAAGGATTTGGAGGACAGGTTGTACAGCAATCTGCGGTTGTTTGCTGATGATGCTGTTGTGTACTGTGAGATGTCGGATTTGAATTACTGTAGGAAGATACAAGACGGCTTACACAAAATTTCTACTTGGTGTGATGAATGGCAGCTATCCCTAAATGTGAACATATGTAAGTTAATGAGGATGAGTAGGAAGAACGAACCTGTAATGTCAAATTCAAAATGGTTCAAATGGCTCTAAGCACTATGGGATTTAACATCTGAAGTCATCAGTCCCCTAGACATAGAACTACTTAAATCTAACTATCCTAAGGATATTACGCACATCCATGCCCGAGGCAGGATTCGAAACTGCGACCGTAGCAGCAGCGTGGTTCCGGACTGAAGAGCCTAGAGCAGCTCGGCCACAGCGGCCGACCCTGTAATGTTCGTATACAGTATTACTAGTGCCCTGCTTGACACAGTCACGTCGTTTAAATTCCTGGCCATAAGGTCGTAAACCGATGCGATATCGAACTGACATGTGAGGATTGTGGTATGGAAGGCGAATGGTCGACTTCGATTTACTGAGAGAATTTTAGGAAAGTGTGGTTCACCTGCATAGGAGACCGCATATAGGATGCTGGTGCGACCTATTCTTGAGTACTACTAGAGTGTTTGGGAATCGTACCTGATCGAATTTGAAGAAGACGTTGAAACAATTCAGAGGTGGGCTGCTAGATTTGTTACAAGTAGGTTCGAACAACACGTGTTACGGAGATGCATCGAGAAATGGAAATCTCTGGAGGGAAAGCGACGTTCTTTTTGAGAAACGCTATTGAGAAAATTTAGAGAACCGGAATTTGATGCTGGCTGCTAAGCGATTCTACTGCCACCAACGTACATTGCGCATAAGGACGACGAAGATAAGATACGAGAAAATAGGGCTCATACGGAGGCGTACAGTCGTTTTTCCCTCGTTCTATTTGCGAGTGGAATACGAGGGGAAATGATAAGTAGTGGTAAAGGAGACACGCCGCCACTCACTTTACAGTAGCTTGCGAAGTATCTGTGTAGATGAAGAAGTATATGTAGAAATTTTGTTTTTGGTCATCAGTCTACTGACTGGTTTGATGCGGCCCGCCACGAATTTCTTTCCTGTGCTAACCTCTTCATCTCAGAGTAGCACTTGCAACCTACGTCCTCAATTATTTGCTTGACGTATTCCAACCTCTGTCTTCCTCTACAGTTTTTGCCCTCTACAGCTCCCTCTAGCACCATGGAAGTCATTCCCTCATGTCTTAGCAGATGTCCTATCATCCTGTCCCTTCTCCTTATCAGTGTTTTCCACATATTCCTTTCCTCTCCGATTCTGCGTAGAACCTCTTCATTCCTTACCTTATCAGTCCACCTAATTTTCGACATTCGTCTATAGCACCACATCTCAAATGCTTCGATTCTCTTCTGTTCCGGTTTTCCCACAGTCCATGTTTCACTACCATACAATGCTGTACTCCAGACGTACATCCTCAGAAATTTCTTCCTCAAATTAAGGCCGGCATTTGATATTAGCAGACTTCTCTTGGCCAGAAATGCCTTTTTTGCCATAGCGAGTCTACTTTTGATGTCCTCCTTGCTCCGTCCGTCATTGGTTATTTTACTGCCTAGGTAGCAGAATTCCTTAACTTCATTGACTTCGTGACCATCAATCCTGATGTTAAGTTTCTCACTGTTCTCATTTCTACTACTTCTCATTACCTTCGTCTTTCTCCGATTTACTCTCAAACCATACTGTGTACTCATTAGACTGTTCATTGCGTTCAGCAGATCATTTACCTCTTCTTCACTTTCACTCAGGATAGCAATGTCATCAACGAATCATATCATTGATATCCTTTTACCTTGTATTTTAATTCCACTCCTGAACCTTTCTTTTGTTTCCATCATTGCTTCCTCGATGTACAGATTGAAGAATAGGGGCGAAAGGCTACAACCTTGTCTTACACCCTTCTTAATACGAGCACTTCGTTCTTGATCGTCCGCTCTTATTATTCCCTCTTGGTTGTTGTACATATTGTATATGACCCGTCTCTCCCTATAGCTTACCCCTACTTTTTTCAGAATCTAGAACAGCTTGCACCATTTTATATTGTCGAACGCTTTTTCCAGGTCGACAAATCCTATGAAATTGTCTTGATTTTTCTTTAGCCTTGCTTCCATTATTAGCCGTAACATCAGAATTGCCTCTCTCGTCCCTTTACTTTTCCTAAAGCCAAGTAGAAATACAAACAGATAAAAACTCGATTCCTTAGATTTCTCGTTCTCTAGAGAAACAACAATCACGAATTCACAATTTATAGGAAGCCTAGAATCACTAGGACCATCATTCGTCACCAGTCCAGTTACCCTACAACTCATGAAGAACCCAGCTTCGGATGTTTACTACGTAGACTGAAATAAACAACCATGAACAAATATGATTATTCAGAAGAACTGATCTTAACAGAACAAACTGTACAGGTGAATGGGCACGATATAGAGACTGTGAATAAAATAAACAACAAAATACAAAAACAGGCAACATATAATCTTGAAAATACATACACACAGACACAGAACAAATCAGCAGCCAGTAAGTAAAAAATGATGCGTAATAACTAGTGATAAAGTCCACACAAGGTGGACAATATGCTAAAGAGACAAGGCCTCAACATAGTATACAGAACTAACAACACAATATAGAATGGACTCGGAAGAAGTGCCACCAACACTTACAAATACAGTCAGTCTGGGATATATCAACTAACTTGCAACTGCAATCTGTATACGTGGGTCAAACATTCAGAACTTTTAGAACCAGATGCAAAGAACATCTCAGAGCACTGAAAAGCAATAGCTAACTCAACATTAGTATATCACAGAATCACCACCCAACCAGCACAGAAATTTACTTTAAAATCCTTAAAATTAGTAACAGCCTGTACCAGAAATTAACAATAGAAGAAAACTATCACACTCAGAAATCAGCAACCCAGGGAAATAAAGTACTAAACTAGTACGCATTCCTGTGCAATAAAACCCTCTTTGCCACATGAGATGAACTGTATAAATAAAACTTAACCCAAAACTGCATGTGACTAGCTTCCAAAATTAACTTCCTATCCCTCTACAGTGCAGACATACCTGTCTAGGACTTTCTCTCTCTCTCCCCCCCCCCCCCCACTCTCTCTCTCTCTCTCTCTCTCTCTCTCTCTATCTATCTATCTATCTCTCTCTCTCCCCCTCTCTCTCTCTATCTTGGAAATACGCACACACACACACACACACACACACACACACACAGAGAGAGAGAGAGAGAGAGAGAGAGAGAGAGAGAGAGAGAGAGAGAGAGACGCACAAAAACAAACTAAACGCCACAAACCTCAACAACACTTCAGTTCTGCGCACCGCGCTTCAAACAAATATTCCACGAAGCAAATGAACACTGCAACACGTAATGGCGGCGAAAACTCTGTGCTTGGCAATAAACCGAATAAAACGAATAACGACACTAGCGTGTTATTTCGACACAGAAAAAAGGAAAGACACTACGCCACCGAAAGACTAAGTAGCATGCCAAAGAGCACGAATACGTATAGTGCCTTTCGGTCGGAAATGCGTTTTAGCGATCGCAGATGACAAGCTGTAGATTGCGTAGTAGATCTAAAGCTACTAGCATAAATGAGGTGAGTTATACAGGGTGATCTAATGATAGTGACCGGGCCAAATATCTCACGAAATAAGCACCAAACGAAAAAACTACAAAGAGCGAATCTCGTCTAGCTTGAAGGGGGAAACCAGATGGCACCATAGTTGGCCCGCTAGATGGCGCTGCCATACGTCAAACGGATATGAACTGCGTTTCTTTTTAAATAGGAAGTCCCATTTTTATTACTGATGTGTACAAAGTTCCGCGTAGTCAGCGCGTACACAACTTTCCCACTAGAGCGCGCCCCGCTAAGCACAACAGCGCAGGCGCAGCGTTCGTCCGTCTCCGCACTACGAGATGGCGCTGCTATTGAAACGGACCAAATTCTGCTTCCGCCAGTCCGCGTATTAATATATAACGCAGCCAGTGAGATTGCTGCTTACGTAGAACCTTTTCTCCTCGTGGATCACAGTCGCGCAGTGATACATGAACGCGCGAGGTATTATAACGAGTGTACAGACCTCCGATTAGTCAGTCTGCACCAGTCTACATTTGTCTGTACCAGTCTATAGTCAAGTTTCAGTCTGCGCCTAATAAGATTACCATATTTCTGTACATAGTCATGCAGATAAATGTATAGACACTTTTGTCAAGTATCAGAGATATATGTGAGAATAAGATTAACGTACCAATACCAAAGGAACTTCGGATTGTCAATCGTAAATAGCATCCAGAACCAAGTTAAGTAATTTTTATGCTTGTTATTATTTTAATAAATGTGTGTGAAAATTAATCAAGTTCTGTTTAAAGCTGGTCACCGTCAATCTGCTACTATAAGCGTGCAAGTGGCATTTCTATTGTCTGACCGAACGGCAGAAGATAAACACACCACGATAAGACCACGAGACATATTGCTGACACTCGCCTACATCGTTAGAGCGACAAGTCAAATAATTTGATGGTGTGTGTACTGAAGGTCTTACAGTACGCACACCACAATTACATATTCGTGTACTACGTGGACCACTTTTTTCGTTTTGTGATAGATGGCTCTGTAATAGTCACAAACGTATAAGTACGTGGTATTACGTAACATTCCGCCAGTTCGGACGGTGTTTGCTTCGTGATACATTACCCGTGTTAAAATAGACCGTTTAGCAATTGCGGAAAAGGTCGATATCGGGTTGATGTATGGCAATTGTGATCAAAAGGTCCAACGGACGTGTGCTATGTATGCTGCTCAGTATCCTGGACGACATCATCCAAGTGTCCGGACCGTTCGCCGGATAGTTACGTTATTTAAGGAAACAGGAAGTGTTCAGCCACATGTGAAACGTCAACCACGACCTGCAACAAATGATGAAGTAGGTGTTTTAGCTGCTGACGCAGCTAATCCGCACATCAGTAGCAGCCCGCATCTCGTGGTCGTGCGGTAGCGTTCTCGCTTCCCACGCCCGAGTTCCCGGGTTCGATTCCCGGCGGGGTCAGGGATTTTCTCTGCCTCATGATGGCTGGGTGTTGTGTGATGTCCTTAGGTTAGTCAGGTTTAAGTAGTTCTAAGTTCTAGGGGAGTGATGACCACAGATGTTAAGTCCCATAGTGCTCAGAGCCATTTGAACCATCAGTAGCAGACAAATTGCGCGAGAATCGGGAATCTGAAAAACGTCGGTGTTGAGAATGCTACATCAACATCGATTGCACACCTACCATATTTCTATCCACCAGGAATTGCATGGTGACGACTTTGGACGTCGTGTACAGTTCTGCCACTGGGCACAAGAGAAATTGCGGGACGATCACAGAATGTTTGCACGCATTCTATTTAGCGACGAAGCGTCATGCACCAACAGCGGTATCGTAAACCGGCATAATATGCACTATTGGGCAACGGAAAATCCACGATGGCTGCGACAAGTGGAACATCAGCGACCTTGGCGGGTTAATGTATGGTGCGGCATTATGGGAGGAAGGATAATTGGCCCCCATTTTATCGATGGCAACCTAAATGGTGCAATGTATGCTGATTTCCTACGTAATGTTTTGCCGATGTTACTACAAGATGTTTCACTGCATGACAGAATGGCGATGTACTTCCAACATGATGGATGCCCGGCACATAGCTCTCGTGCGGTTGAAGCGGTATTGAATAGCATGTTTCATGACAGGTGGATTGGTCGTCCAAGCACTATACCATGGCCTGCACATTCACCGGATCTGACGTCCCCGGATTTCTTTCTCTGGGGGAAGTTGAAAGATATTTGCCATCGTGATCCACCGTCAGCGAATTGTCAATGCATGTGCGAACATTACGGAAGGCGAACTACTTGCTGGTGAGAGGAATGTCGTCACACGTATTGCCAAATGCATTGAGGTTGACGGACATCATTTTGAACATTTATTGCATTAATGTGGTATTTACAGGTCATCACGCTGTAACAGCATGCGTTCTCAGAAATGATAAGTTCACAAAGGTACATGTATCACATTGGAACAACCGAAATAAAGTGTTCAAACGTACCTACGTCCTGTATTTTAATTCAGAAAACCTACCTGTTACCTACTGCTCGTCTAAAATTGTGTTAAAATGTGTGTGAAATCTTATGGGACTTAACTGCTAGGGTCACCAGTCCCCTAAAATTGTGAGCCATATGTTTGTGACTATTACAGAGCCATCTATCACAAAGCGAAAAAAGTGGTCCAACTAAAACATTCATATTTCTTTACGTACTACACGAATAAGTAATAAAAATGAGGGTTCATATTTTAAAAAAGCAGTTGATATCCATTTGGCGTATGGCAGTGCCATCTGGCGGGCCAACCGTAGCGCCATCTGGTTTCCCCCTTCAAGGTAGACAAGTTTCGTTCTTTCTAGTTTTTTCGTTTGACGTTTATTTCGTGAGATGTTTGGTCAGGTCACGATCAGTGGACACCCTGTATATAGAAATGCACACATCATCTTTATTTCCAAATGTACTATAAAACTAGAAACTTAAGACGTATCGTAAATAAACAACATAGTATTCCTCAACTCAGTAACACATATCTCAAATATGTTCTGTATGCAAACCGATGTAAAAATATTTGACAATAACGAACCAAAAGTTCCTTTAAAGTTTAACATGGAATAATTTTGCAGAAGGAAAATAAACAAACACCGAAGATAGCACAGAAGATGCTTAAAAATGTATGGGTGAAAACAAAACTACAGAGCTGTCATGTATAAGACGTGGTTCCTCTCCAATTTTCTTAGGAAGCACAGAAATGAGAAGGACTGCAACATTCATGAGACGATTATTAGATTATTATCTTTATGCCATTTAATTTCTGGACGTTTAATTGATTTCCAATATTTTAATGCATTGTATCGCTTAAACTGAACTCGTTGAATTTTAACTCGTTATACTGTTTCCTATATTTTCTAGTATCAGGGTCAATCAAATAAAAACGAGCCAGATCGAGGAAATAGGTAAACTTTATTATTTCAAAACTAATCGCCCTAGCTGTTAATACATTCATCCCATTGCGAGACAAGGCGGTCAGTGACTACATGGGAAAATATGCTTACGGAACCATTATTGTACTCAAGCGTACACCTCTTCGTCCGAAGCAAATCGACGTCCACGAATCGCTTTCTTCAGAGCTTCAAAAATATGCAAATCGCAAGCGGTGAGATCTTGACTCTAGGGGCGATGTGTAAGAGCTTTCCAGCGAAACTTCTCGAGCTTACTCGAAACAACCTTGGCAAAATGTTGGCAAGCGGAACCTTCCAACACAATGCCCACTCACATTTTCTCAAAGTTGTTTTGACAATGATGCTGAAGTTTCGCTGTGAAAATCTAACACAACCTCCATACAAACCCGACTTTTACCTAAGTTTGCACATAAAAACGTGTTTCAGTGCTGTCAAAGTCTTCTCGCAGCGTCCTATCTCCAATCTTCATTTACTTCCTTTTCTATTTTTATTGTTTGGCCTTCAAATTCATTTCCTTTGTAATTTTTTTACTTTTCTATTAATATTAGTGTCTAAAGAAATTGTTGTTATAGAGATGATTCCTTTTTTTTAAAAAAAAAGGTTTACTGATTTGTCTTTAATAGTCCTCTTTTGATTTTAACGTCCCAGAAACCAGTTTACCCTCACGTTGGGAATTACTGATGTGGTAAAATTTGCGGAAAGAACCCAGTGTGCATTTTGTGCACAGTGTTATTGCTACACATGTTCAAATACTAGTTCTTCTGGGAGGCACTTGGCATAGCATTTATGCTTTTTTACTTTTTGTATGATAGTGGAAACTATTTTAGACATAGCGCGAAGTTAGTAACTTGATGAAGGATAGCTTGATTCTGTTTCCTCTCTAAAACATCAGAGCCATCCTTGCTGTATTTTGGAGAAAGAGAGTTCTATTTTAGCCGTCGCGACGGGAAAGCGGTACCTTTTCACTGCAAATACAACAGCAGTCTGATGTGTGTTTTATTTGATTCGGTAACGTAGCGTATTGTAGTCAGTATACAAAATGTGACTTAAAATACGCCAATCGCTAAGAAGCCTGAAGGAAAAGAAGGCTCGAGAAAGTGACAGTGAAGCCGTACATTTACTTGAAATACTGTACATCAGACGCAGAAGTGCCTACATCGATTACATAATTTAATAATTAGCACCTCCATCAACCAAACATATTTGCACTATAAAGCTTAGTTAATTATTAGCACGAAAATTATGTAAAATATGTTTTTTTTTTTCTCTTGTGAGATTTCTGCAAACGTATGCAGTACACGTAATAGCCTGGCTAATGTCGAAGAAGATGTCGATCTCAGTTTAATACAGTAGCTTTTCTGGAACTACAATTGATATTCGGAAGTTGATATGAGGTAGCAATAGACATAACATTGGTACTGATGCTCGCAATACTAAAGGCGACCTGCATCTATAGTTCTTTTGCCACTATCCAACTTTTCTCTGTTTTCTGATTATCTACCACGATAATTACTCGCCGATAATGTCAACTTACGTGGAAACTGTTTTTGTCCTGGACTTTCGTCGTCAGCCGTGCATTGACCTCGGCTTCTGCTGGAACTTGCAGCTAGACTAAACAGGCAGAGCTATTTCTGGTGCGACCATTTGTCGAACGCGGACATTTGTTTCCTTCGAAACGGAAATATTGAATGAGTAGAGCCGTCGGATACACCAAAGCCTCAAGTGTTTACGTATTGTGTTATGTGCAATCTACACGACAAACTGTTGCTCCTTCTAACTCCAGCATGATTTCGCTGGATGAACCACCACAGTTTTTATCACGTCAGATAGTTATTTGTGGAAGATATTCTTATAACTTGTCTGTATGAAGTACGTCTCTGTGTTTTTTTTTTTTTTTTTTTTTGTAGAATCAAACGCAACGTATGGTGGAAAAGGAAGCACATATTTCACGTTGTAAACTACTGTATACCATTGTCCATGAATTCAACTGTGAACAAAATTCTCTTCCCTTCATCTTTGTGGTTTGAAGCTGGAATATTTTCTCACGTGTACTTGATCGACAGAGGCGCGCAGCGCTTCACACGCTACTCTTTCGCCTTATTCTTTATTGGCGTTCTTTACATTAATCTATGGCCTTTCACTGCAGTGCTTTATTTTTCATCATTTACTGTTGGATAAGGCCGCATCCAAACTTCCACATGCATTTCAGACTTCAGCTTTATGTACCCATGTTGCACTTTCACGTTTTCAGTGCCATCCACCCATATCCCATTGGATCGTCATCAAGGTGTTTTCTGTTCTCTTGCAATTGTTACTGAATAAGCAAGAGGGTTCCACGCAGTAAAGAGGGCCACTTGCAGCAATACGCTAGCAAACACTGCGCCACAGAACCCACTGGGAGCCGTCGCTTGCCTGCCGGTCAATGCCCAGCTAGTAATTGAAACGAGGGACGCTTCGGTGTGTGGTCCACGTGCCATTTGCTGCAGCAGCAGCACCACAGCAAACCCGTTTGTATAAATACTGGCAGTCCAGCAAAGCAGATCGTCGGATCGGCGAGTCATTATCTTAGGATTACGCCTTTTATGTACGATCTGATTTGAAAATTTCCCTATTTGACTCTCATCTCTTACTAATTTCATTTCAATATTCTGGCGCCTTTCTGCTGTTTTATTGACAACTATCACATTTCCGTTTACTCGCGTCCTATTCATCGCCGGTTTATTTTGCCATCTCCGGACCTGAGATGCGGCGAAACTTAGCTTCCCGATCTCCCATTACGCTGGTTCATTTCACCGGGTGCCGGTCCCTCAAATCTACGTCCTTGGCGTCGGTCCCTGTCACTAAAGTATGCGTACCCATTACCCCTTTCAAATTTATCACGTCCGCGTTCCGTTGATAGCTTCCCCGATGTCTTTCATACTAGTTACTCGGACTGTAATTATGATTTCCACTCTGAAAACTATTTGTCTGCTTACTTTGCGGTTTAAATTTCAAGGCCCGTTCCAATTTTTCTACAAAGTGCAAAAATTAGTCTATATAGTTGCTAGGACTGTGCACTAGATCCCACTGCAACGTCGTAATTTCAATGAGCACTCCCAATGGACGTTTCACATGCGTTAATCTCGCAAGTTCACGTTTACAAAGTTCTGGCATTGACCCGTTCCCGTAATTAAATGTTGGTCCGTTCAGTAACTCACTTTGGAGTAGCATTTGCTTCGCTTCACTCCAGAACTTGTTCAGGAAACTTCTTACAAATATTTCGCAGGTAGTGAACGTATCACTGTATGTATTTGAGCCCGATTGCGGCTCACCTTCCAAATGTCTTTTCACGAATTTCACCTTCGCCTCGTCGAACATTTCCCTCATAAAACCATCCGTGAATGCTGCTAGAAAATTTACTGGGTGATCTTTCCCGTCGTCTGCAAAACATCTGACCGATTCCTTGTTCATCCACGGAACACTGATCACTGTAGAGGTTCGATGTGCAGCTAAAGAATTCAGTTCGCTTTTTATTCCATTGATTTGCTTTTTAACTTCACTAGTTACAATTTCAATGCCAGATTCTACTTGTTACTTTAATTTATCTACTTCTTTCTTCCCTTCATCTAATCGAACGGATAAGTTGCCAATCGCCTCTGTCGTCTCAGCCATTTGAGTATCTTGACGACTCAAACAATTTCTTACGTTGCCTCGCAGATCTGCCTTCAACTTCTTCACCTTATCATTGAAAATTTAGTCTAGCTTGATCTACACTCCTGGAAATGGGAAAAAGAACACATTGACACCGGTGTGTCAGACCCACCATACTTGCTCCGGACACTGCGAGAGGGCTGTACAAGCAATGATCACACGCACGGCACAGCGGACACACCAGGAACCGCGGTGTTGGCCGTCGAATGGCGCTAGCTGCGCAGCATTTGTGCACCGCCGCCGTCAGTGTCAGCCAGTTTGCCGTGGCATACGGAGCTCCATCGCAGTCTTTAACACTGGTAGCATGCCGCGACAGCGTGGACGTGAACCATATGTGCAGTAGACGGACTTTGAGCGAGGGCGTATAGTGGGCATGCGGGAGGCTGGGTGGACGTACCGCCGAATTGCTCAACACGTGGGGCGTGAGGTCTCCACAGTACATCGATGTTGTCGCCAGTGGTCGGCGGAAGGTGCACGTGCCCGTCGACCTGGGACCGGACCGCAGCGACGCACGGATGCACGCCAAGACCGTAGGATCCTACGCAGTGCCGTAGGGGACCGCACCGCCACTTCCCAGCAAATTAGGGACACTGTTGCTCCTGGGATATCGGCGAGGACCATTCGCAACCGTCTCCATGAAGCTGGGCTACGGTCCCGCACACCGTTAGGCCGTCTTCCGCTCACGCCCCAACATCGTGCAGCCCGCCTCCAGTGGTGTCGCGACAGGCGTGAATGGAGGGACGAATGGAGACGTGTCGTCTTCAGCGATGAGAGTCGCTTCTGCCTTGGTGCCAATGATGGTCGTATACGTGTTTGGCGCCGTGCAGGTGAGCGCCACAATCAGGACTGCATACGACCGAGGCACACAGGGCCAACACCCGGCATCATGGTGTGGGGAGCGATCTCCTACACTGGCCGTACACCACTGGTGATCGTCGAGGGGACACTGAATAGTGCACGGTACATCCAAACCGTCATCGAACCCATCGTTCTACCATTCCTAGACCGGCAAGGGAACTTGCTGTTCCAACAGTACAATTCACGTCCGCATGTATCCCGTGCCACCCAACGTGCTCTAGAAGGTGTAAGTCAACTACCCTGGCCAGCAAGATCTCCGGATCTGTCCCCCATTGAGCATGTTTGGGACTGGATGAAGCGTCGTCTCACGCGGTCTGCACGTCCAGCACGAACGCTGGTCCAACTGAGGCGCCAGGTGGAAATGGCATGGCAAGCCGTTCCACAGGACTACATCCAGCATCTCTACGATCGTCTCCACGGGAGAATAGCAGCCTGCATTGCTGCGAAAGGTGGATATTCACTGTACTAGTGCTGACATTGAGCATGCTCTGTTGCCTGTGTCTATGTGCCTGTGGTTCTGTCAGTGTGATCATGTGATGTATCTGACCCCAGGAATGTGTCAATAAAGTTTCCCCTTCCTGGGACAATGAATTCACGGTGTTCTTATTTCAATTTCCAGGAGTGTATCTTAGAGTCAAGTATCCCAACTTCATCAGAAATTTCGCCTATTTCATCCCGAATGGCTTATAATTTTCCGTCTATCAATTCCTCGATTTCACAAGACATTTTACTTACTTTGCCCTTCACAACCGAAGCTGTTTCGGATCAATTTTTTAATTTATGTCAACCATATCGGTTTTAACAGAGGCAGTTTATAAATTTACTTCACCCATATCGATTCTAACAGAATCAATTTTGGATCCCGTATCGGTTTTAACAGAATCAGTTTTGGTTCCCAATCCTCTTATCATTTGCTTTAATAGCGAAATCATGTCTCCCCCAAATTCATCTCCCTTGACTGATTTCGGACTATTTGCCCTACTAAACACAAGGCCGATCACGCTCTCCCTCTTCGACTTCGGGCTAAGCGGCTCGCTAGTTTTTCCGGACCCACACAAACTGGCCGACTGCTTAGTATTAGCGACATCTATTATTGGCGATTGAACTGCAGAGCCATTCATAACCTCGCTATCAGCGCCGGTACTTAGTTTTGGCGTGCTGGATGCTTCTGTCATGGTATTGCTGCCGATGTTGCAATTGAAGCCGACGCTGAAGATTTCGTAGCCTCTGCTGTGGTACTGCAACCGTCGCTGCGCGATGAATCGCCGTTGAAGATGCCGCTGCTGACTGGAACCACGTGCTTTCGATGTCGCCCCTTCTTCCGCGTTATTATTTTATCGCTCCTAACCACTGCTAAATCTCGGTGCACATAGCTGCTGCAAAATTCGTAGCTCAGAGCCCCCACGCAAACTGCCTAATCTGCCACAGACTTGGGAATATTCAGTCCTGAACCGATCTCACACTTAACTTTTGTGCGAGGTCCTCCCTATCGAAGTTCATATAATACTTCTGGAAACAGTTCGCAGACTTCAAATCCAATTCTAAACTTTCCAGAGTTCATATTCTTCAGCTAACACTTTCCAAAACCCAGTCCTGTTCCAACTCTTTGCAAGATTCTTATCCCCCAATTAACGCTTTCCTAATTCCTGTCCCGGACGAGCCCCCAATTCCGACCTAAGATCCCAAAGATGTTCGGGCTCATATGCGGTTTCCCTTCGTCGAAATATCTTGGCTCAAACGCGTCTAGGGGTTGAATCGCATATGTCGCATTATACGCCCTAAATTAGACACTTGTGACTCTGTGGTTAAATTGTTTGGGTGATGGCAATTTTGCTAAATATAAAGTTAACGTAACATATAACAACAGTAATAATAACATCGGGAACTAATATAACGACCCATAAATGATGTAGGCCACACAGTTGCGATTTGGTTAGAATAATGTTTATTCAGTAAGCAAACTGATAGCGAAAGTGGTCGTATTTAGATTTACTGTTGCACTCAAGCGCATATCCATTTGACGCAGTTCGACCATCCACAATCTCATCGCGAAATACAAGTTATCTACGCGAAAAGTTAGAGTTCACACCAGGCCCGCGACTGCTCATCATTCAGAGACTACGTCCCGCGATACCACACAACGTGAAATTTTCTAAGTCATTTCACTTCCTAGCTGTAAAGACCGACCGTCGGCTTTCGCATCTGCATCCGAACTGTACCCTTTGGCGTCTCCAGCCGAACTGTCCTCTTTCGCGTCTGCACCAGTACTCTCTCTGGCCGTCCCCGGCCGCGTTTCCTGCATGCCGAATATCCTCGCTCAACTGACTAGGGCAGTTCCCTTTACTGAAGTCGTACATCTGATTGGCTACTGCTTATTCCACATTATTTTACATTTTAACATATTTAAACAATCAAAGCTTGACCACTTTCACGTTCTAAATAAAGTAACAATAATATCCATTACATAATAGACGTTAAATTCTTTTACATAAAACCAATACAATTTTCTTCTTAGCTTTGAATGCCACGGCCAGTAGCCTTGCGCCAATGTGCTTTCTGATAAATAAATAAAGAACAAAAGTATCTACTATGCACTAAACCTTGCAGCAAATATTCTATTAGCTAATCATTCAATAAGGTGTCATGCTGTCATCGTTCAAAGTGTT
The DNA here is from genome assembly GCF_021461395.2 of Schistocerca americana. Lineage (NCBI taxonomy): Eukaryota > Metazoa > Arthropoda > Insecta > Orthoptera > Acrididae > Schistocerca > Schistocerca americana. Next base: position 135,559,934 of record NC_060126.1, on the reverse strand, counting down.
TTGTGGGGAGGAAATGATGATCTAATGCTTAAATGAAAATGCTGATAATTTAAATTTGTTATACATTTGAAACAAATGAAGAAACAGAAGTGACATTTACGAGATTTGTCATTTTAATGATGTGCTTCTATATGAAATGTCGATCGTTAAGGTCGACTAAAGAGTTCAGATTTTTGCATCCAGATCTTTGTTACAAAACTTGTGAATTTCACTTCAACAGTAAATCCTAAACTGTTATAGATATGATCAATAATCAGATTTTATTGGGATCACCATGAAAATATACGGAGAATGGCAGATTAAAATTACTGTGGTTTGATTCCCTGCAATACTACAGAATTAAATAATTTTCATATATGTTTCCCTTTATGGCCAATCTTAGATCCGCCATATTTTACACTGCAACGTCTCCTTGGCCACAAAAGGCTGGGTTTCCCTATGTCGTAGGTTCTCGTCTGTCTCACTCGCACACTACAGCGTTTAGGCCTCAATAGACAATAGACGCCTGTGAGTTTCCCCATCTCGTGGTGAATCTGCGCCCTTTGTGGCACATGGTCCTCGATGACAGGGTTCGTTTCACAATTCCTGTAGGCTGACTCTTCCGTCCATATATTTAAAAGAGAACGCAATGCTCGTTAACTCAGAAGTTTAAAAATTTTGTTAGGAAATTCACATACTCTACATTTCTTATTTCATGTATGATGCGATTCTCACTTTTGAGATTTGTATCTATTTTTACTCTACATCTAATTAGTATACAACGATTTAAAATTTCAATATGTCCGGAACTGCCACATAACGTCCAATTTCTTTATAATTTTATAGATATCATGGAATTTACTTTGGTTCTAGTGCAGACTATTTTCTGATTTCTCTCAGGAACAATAAATGTTATACAAATATACCACGTCGTCATTTCTACTACCACACCCTTAATTTCCCGTGACGGAATCATTCGCTAGCTGTCGTCCTTCGTTTGCATCATTCATCTTTTAGTGTGTTATCTCAGATGTATTAGTTTCAGTAGTTCTTCATAGAAATCATTTACCTTTTCATCAAAATGTGAGCAGGTTGCTGCATAAATTGCAATGATTTCACGGAATATTTTTGTTGAACTTTAATAAAAATCCATTGTGTCTGAGATACCTTGCACATTCGTATTATTCTGAAAAATTAATTTTGTACAATAAGGTCTGCACTTCAATTTCCTCTTTTTTCTGTTCCCCTCTCAAAATCATACGATCTCCTTTTCATCCTATTCAATTTAGATATGTTACTTCCTTAGCAATAATTAAGAAAGGACACGTAGAGAATGGTTGTACACACAAAGCTATCCCAGCAGAGGTGTCCAACATGTACGACCTTCCAACGAATGAGCACAAAATTGTTATTGGAATGGCACTATAGTACTGTAGAGGGTAAGGAGCCAGGTTGCAACTAATGAAACAAACGAAACGGATGTTCTGGAAAAGGAAACTTTCTATGGGAAATTTTCTGTGGGACCAAACTGTTGAGGTCTCGGTCCCTAGGCTTACACACTAATTAAACTAACTTAGGCTAAGAACAACACTCAAACCCATGCTCGATGGAGGACTCGAACGTCCGACGGGGGAGGCCGCGCGAACCGATACAAGGCGCTTAGACCGCACGGCTATACCACGTGGCCAGGTGTTCTGGTAGCTGTGGTGTGTAATCTTTATTTTATTTATTTATTTATTGTTCCGTGGGACCAAATTAAGGAGAAGTCTCCATGGTCATGGAACGAGTCAATACATGAAATTATAACACGATAGTAGAAACAGATAAAATGAAATATAAGAAACGTATTCAGGTGACAATTCGTAAGTTTAAATAAAGAAAATCAACACTGTAACACTGGAATTTGATTAATTTTTCAGCTCTTCCAGGAGCTCCTCGACAGAATAGAAGGAGTGAGCCATGAAGAAACTCTTCAGTTTAGACTTGAAAGCATTTGGGATACTCCTAAGATTTTTGAGTTCTTGTGGTAGCTTATTGAAAATGGATGCAGCAGAATAGTGCACTCCTTTCTCGACAAGAGTCAAGGAAGTGCATTCCACATGCAGGTTTGATTTCTGCCTAGCATTAACGGAGTGAAAGCTGCTAACTCTTGGGAATAATCTAATATTGCTAGCAACAAACGACATTAAAGAAGTATATACTGCGAGGCAATGTCAGAATTCCCAGAGTATTGAATAGGGGTCGACAAGAGGTTCTCGAACTTACACCACATATAGCTCGATCAGCCCGTTTTTGAGCCAAAAATACCCTTTTTGAATCAGAAGAATTACCCCAAAAAATAATACCGTATGACATAAGCGTATGAAAATATGCGAAGTAGACTACTTTTCGTGTTGAACTGTCACTTGTTTCAGATACTGTTCTAATGGTAAATAAAGCAGCATTTAGTTTCTGAACAAGATCCTGAACATGGGCTTTCCATAACAACTTACTATCTATCCGAACGCCTAGGAACTTGAACTGTTCCATCTCGCATACAATATGCCCATTCTGTCTGATCAAAATATCGGTTCTTGTTGAATTGTGAGTTAGAAACTGTAAAAACTGAGTCTTACTGTGATTTAGCATCAAATTATTTTCCACAAGCCACGAACTTATTTCATGAACTACATTATTTGATAATGTTTCAATATTACACACAAGATTATTCACTACCAAGCTGGTGTCATCAGCAAACAGAAATATTTTTGAATCATTTGTAATACTAGAAGGCATATCATTTATATAAATAAGAAACTGCAGTGGTCCCAGCACCGACCCTTGGGGAACGCCCCACTTAACTGTGCCCCATTGGGACTGAACATCAGTACCACTCTCAATATTGCGGAGAATTACCTTCTGCTTTCTGTTCTTAAAGTAAGAGGCGAACCAATTGTAAGCTACTCCCTTTATTCCATAATCCACATGTTGTCTCCAGAGAAATTGCTAAGACTTATGGAACGAGCCAGGCGAGCATTGTCGCATTTCGCGAGCAAACATCTTCCATCTGAATCATGTGTCACCCAAAGATTAAACAGCGGGAACGGAAAAGACGAATAGAAATCTGTCGTTCGGTTCTTATGTGACACCAGGACAATAGGTTCGTTTCTAAACAAACCATCTTAATTGATGAAGCTACCTTTACACATTGTGAAGAGCTGAATGTAGTACATACACTACCGGCAAAAAATTATTACACCTGGAAAGACGATGTCGATTTTGATCCGATAACATGTGCCATGTGGGGTATAGTGGATGTACTGATAATGGTTTCAACGTCGTCCGCCAACAGGAAGCCTAGTAGCATAGCTACCAGCGCGCCATATATGTCTATCATTTAATAGGGAATGTTCACAGCCAGGAGGTTCGGTGTTGTATAAACGTGTGAAGCAAGATCGCAGCCATGCCACAGAGATGCACTAGTCCTTCCTACAGCCGACTGAGCGAGTTTGAAACGGGTCAGGTTGTGGACTTCCAAGTAGCGAGATGATCCTTTCGGAGAACTGCAACACACATTGGACGTGCTGTGTCAGTTGTGCAATGATGCAGGATCAGTGGTCACGTCATCATCGTCACACACGTAGACGAGGCTCAAGGAGCCGATGCAGTACAGTCGCCCGCCTGGATCGTCGTATTGTAAATATAGCAAGTGCAGATCGTACAGCTGCCACAGCACTGATAAGTGACCTTCTGAACCCAGAAGTGTCAACACGAACTGGCCGGCCGCTGGTGGCCGAGCGGTTCTGGCGCTACAGTCTGGAACCGCGTGAACGCTACGGTTGCAGGTTCGAATCCTGCCTCGGGCATGGATGTGTGTGTTGTCCTTAGGTTAGTTAGGTTTAAGTAGTTCTACGTTCTAGGGGACTTATGACCTCAGCAGTTGAGTCCCACAGTGCTCAGAGCCATTTGAACCATTTTGAACACGAACTGTTGCGAATCCATCACTAGCAGTGGGACTACGGGAACGCACACCTCACGGCTCGACAGGTGCCGTCAAAGGGTCACTTGAAAGGTGCAATAGCGCACTATGGTCTTCAGCGCTGAAAGCAGATACTGCCTGCACGCAAGTGATGGTCGTTTGCGAGTACAGTGTGGATCTGGTGAGCACTGTGTCGTAGAGTGCATTCGTCCAAGACACACCGCCCACACCCCAGGTATTATGGTGCAGGTTGCGATAAGCTACAACTACCGTTCACCTTTTGTGCTCCTGGAGAGGAGGCTAACCAGTGCTCGGTAGTGCAGAGTATTATTGGACTCGTTCTTTTGCCGTTCTTGCAATAGGAAGGTGATGTGTTATTGTAGTAGGATAATGCTCGCCCACACACTCCTCGTGAAACTCCAAGTGCTCAGCAAGACGTGCAGCAACTTCCCTGGCCAGCACCATCTCCGGACTCATCTCCAATCGAGCAAGTGTGGGATTTGGTGGGACGAGAAGTGACTCGTGCGACTCGTCAGCCAGCAACTGTTACAGAATTACGTGACCATGCCGAGCACGAGTGGCATAACGTGTCCCAGGACAGTATTGGCCATCTGCACGATCGACTGGATGTCAGAGGAATGGCCTGCATGGCAACCCGTGGAGGCTACTTCACGTACTAATATCGGCGTTTCAGCATGGGTCGATGCCTGGTACCTCAGAACACCTTGAGCTATTGATCTGTAAATGTAATCATTTCATGTACTCCATATGCACTGTCCAACAATAAATCTTGAGTGAATTGGGAAATTCTAAAAGGGTGTACTATTTTTTTCCAGCTGTCTATATATGCAGTAATGGGGCACGATGGCTGAGGCAAGCTGAACGTCTAAAACAATGAAGTGTGAATGTTTGATGCGAGATTATTAGAAATTAGGTGATTGGCCCTTACTTCAGTGAAGAAACCTTGAAATGCATAGATATATGCGATACCAGCAGGATGGGTGCCGAGTTCACAACTCGCTTCTGTGTAGGAAAGCACTCACCCAGGTGTTTCCCGATCGCTGGATAAGACATGGGGGCAATCAACTGTCCTGCACGTCAGCCACTGGACTCTCTTTTCTGGAGTAAACGAAGAATCAAGCCTATGCATAAGTTTCGAAAATCGCAAAGAATTCATATAATAAAATTAAGTACCTGCAGATTTATTGCATAGCAACCAGTTTCGGTGACTCGATACACAGTTTTCAGGCATTAACTAACGTACTGAGGCACCGAAACTGATTGCTACGCAATAAATAACATCGAAAGCACTGTTACAGGTGTTTCATTTTGTTACATAAGTGAACGGCTGAAGTCCCACAGAACTTCAACCAAAAGGATGTACATACAAAAATAAAAGGATTTAAGTCCTCTCATTGTTGTAGCGTAGGAAATGATATTGAAGGAAACATTTCAGTCTGTGAAGAAGTCCTTCTACCGGCGGCTGCAGACGTATATTCGCTGTAGACCGTGCTCATTTTGAACGCCTGATGACATAAATGTAATTTTAAAGAAGTGTTTATGACCACATTCTTTTGTGATTTCCTTTTTATTGCTAACATAATTTTGCTATGTCCAGTTGTATGTTGATATCGAACTAATGACGCGAAATTATTATTTAACAGTCTTTACACGTCAGTTCCCTGCTTTACAAATCTGTTCAGTTTGAGTTTGCACTTGTCTTTAAAGACTCTTACAGAAACCAGAGGAGAACTTTTACCTGTAGTTAACAGGTGAATAATCCTTAGTCTTCCATTTAGTGTATCGGTCCAACAACATGTAGCCAACTGTTATTAGTATGTACATTAAATTAAACTTCTCCACTATTCCGCTTTTGCATGTAGACCTTCATACCTGTTTCACGACCGAGCGAGGTGGCGCAGTGGTTAGCACACTGGACTCGCATTCGGGAGGACGACGGTTCAATCCCGTCTCCGGACATCCTGATTTAGGTTTTCCGTGATTTCCCTCAATCGTTTCAGGCAAATGCCGGGATGGTTCCTTTGAAAGGGCACGGCCGATTTCCTTCCCAATCCTTCCCTAACCCGAGCTTGCGCTCCGTCTCTAATGACCTCGTTGTCGACGGGACGTTAAACACTAACCACCACCACCTGTTTCACGTTGGAGCACCCCTTGAGCCTGACGCAACACTTCCATATAACAGCAAGAACGTCTGCAAAAGACGCAATCGGTTTCACGTTGAAAACAGTTGAATCATAGGTTCTAAAAGTTTTAATGTCTCCAGAATTACAACATCGCATTTTGGAGAGTGAAACGCCGCTGAATTCATCTCGTGTGTAACCACGATACTAGCAGCAGAAATTACTGGAGCTATCTTTTCGAATCATCAGTCTTCTGACAGGTTCGATGCGGCCTACCACGAATTCCTCTCGTGTTCCAATCTTTCCAGTTCAGAGAAGCACTTTGAAACCTACGTTCTCAGTTATTTGCTGGATATTTTAGAATCACTGTCTCTCTCTACAGCTTTATCGTTCTGCAGTTCTCTCTAGTTGCGTACAAGTTATTCCCTGATGTCTTAGCAGATGTCCTATCTCCCTGTCCCTTCTTATTGTCGTTGTTTTCCGTATATTCTTTCCTCACCGATTCTGCGAAGAACCTCTTCATTTCTTAACTTGTGACTCCACCAAATTTTCAACGTTCTTCATAGCACCACATCTCCAATAGCTCGATTCTCTTCTGTTGCAGTTTTCCAACAGCCCTCTTTTTACTATAATACGATGCTGTGTTCCAAATTAAGACGTATGTTTAGTACTAGTAGATTTTTCATAAACTGGAATGACCTTTTTACCGGTCCTGGTCTGCTTATCTTGTCCTCCTTGCTCCATCAGTCCTGGGTTATTTTGTTGCTTAGGTATCAGAATTCTTTAATTTCATCTACTTTGTGGTTACCAATTCTAATGTTAAATTTCTCGCTGTTCTCGTTTCGCCTACTTCTCATTACTTTTATCTTTCTTCGATTTACTATCATCCCACATTCTGTACTCATTAGACTGCTCATTCCATTCAGCAGATCCTGTATTTCTTCTTCACTTTCACTGAGGACAGCAATGTCATCAGCGAATCTGATCTTGACATTTTCTCACCTTGAATTTTGGGCCCACTCTTGAACCTTTCTTTTATTCCTGTCTTTGCTTCTTCGATGTACAGGTTGAACAGTAAGGGTGAAAGACTTCATCCCTATCTTAGACTCTTTTTAATCCGTGAGTCTCGTTCTTTGTCTTCAAGTCTTATTGTTCCATCTTCATTCTTGTACATATTGTATATTACCCGTCCTTCGCTATAGCTTACTCCTATTTTTCTCGGAACATCGAACATCTTTCACCATTTTACAGTCCTGGTCGACAAATCCTGTCAAGTTGTATTGACCTTTTTAGTCTTACTTTATCAACCGAAACGTCAGAACTCCCTCTCTGGTGCACTTTCTTTTCCTTTAACAGACCCTCAGTTTCCTTTTGCATTTTTCTGTTTATTATTCCTGTCAATAGCTTGGATGCATAAACTATTAAGCTTATTGTCCTGTAATTCTCGCACTCCTTGGTTCTACATCTACATCTACATTTATACTCCGCAAGCCACCCAACGGTGTGTGGCGGAGGGCACTTTACGTGCCACTGTCATTACCTCCCTTTCCTGTTCCAGTCGCGTATGGTTCGCGGGAAGAACGACTGTCTGAAAGCCTCCGTGCGCGCTCTAATCTCTCTAATTTTACATTCGTGATCTCCTCGGGAGGTATAAGTAGGGGGAAGCAATATATTCGATACCTCATCCAGAAACGCACCCTCTCGAAACCTGGCGAGCAAGCTACACCGCGATGCAGAGCGCCTCTCTTGCAGAGTCTGCCACTTGAGTTTATTAAACATCTCCGTAACGCTATCACGGTTCCCAAATAACCCTGTGACGAAACGCGCCGCTCTTCTTTGGATCTTCTCTATCTCCTCCGTCAGACCGATCTGGTACGGTTCCCACACTGATGAGCAATACTCAAGTATAGGTCGAATGAGTGTTTTGTAAGCCACCTCCTTTGTTGATGGACTACATTTTCTAAGCACTCTCCCAATGAATCTCAACCTGGTACCCGCCTTACCAACAATTAATTTTATATGATCATTCCTCTTCAAATCGTTCCGCACGCATACTCCCAGATATTTTACAGAAGTAACTGCTACCAGTGTTTGTTCCGCTATCATATAATCTTGTTGTTTTCGGTATGGTGTAATGATTTTTTCCGGAAGACTGATAGGTTATCGCTAGTCTCATACATTCCACACACACCAGAGTGAAAAGTTCCATTTCCCACACTAATTTTAGAAATTCCAAATTATCTATCACTTCTCCCTTATTTGGTCTTATCTCTTCCAAAGCTCATTTAAATCCTGCTTCTGATACTGGATCCCCTATCTTTTTTCTCTTGTTTCTGCATATATCACGTCATTACAAGACTGTTCCCCCTCATAGGGGCCAACAGCGCATTATTTACAACTATACACTCTCCCCTCTGCATTTAACAGTAGAATTCCCATTGCAATTTTAATCTTATCATCCTTGTTTTTAATTTCACCAAAGGTTATTTAGACTTTTCTATATACTGAGCCAATCCTTCCGACAATCATTTCTTTTTCGATTTCTTCACATTTTTCCTGCAGCAATTTCATCTAGGCTTCCCTGCGCTTCCAATTTATTTCATTCTTAAATGACTTGTATTTCGGTATTTCTGCAGTTCCATGAACATTTTTGTACTTCCTTCTCTCGTTAATGAGCTGAAGTATTTCTTCTGTTACCCATGGTTTCTTCCCAGCTATCTTCCTTGTTCCTTTGTTTTTCTCTCTGACTTCTGTGATTGCCCTTTGTAGACATATCTACTACTTTCCAATTGGACTGCCTGCTGAGCTATTCATTATCGCAATATCTTTAGCCTTAGATCTTCAAGCGTATCTCTTCATTCATCAGTACTTCTGTACCCCAGTTCTTTGAACATTCTTCCTGACTAGTCTCTTAAAGTTTAGCCTACTCCTCATCGTTACTAAATTGTCATCTGAGTCTACATCTACTCCTTGGTACGCCTCACAATCCAGTATCTGCTTGACCGTGATGAAGTATAACTGAAATCTTTCCGTATCTCGCAACCTTTTCCAAATATACGTCTTCAACTTGTGATTCTTGAACGGAGTCTTCTTTATTAAGAGTTGAAATATATTACAAAACCCAATTAGTCATTCTCTACTCTCATTGCTACTACCAAGCACATATTTTCCCGTAACCCTTTATTCTGCTCCTTCCCATCATTCCAATCCCTCATGACTTAGATTTTCAACTCCCTTTACGTACGTACTGAATTATCCGTTCAGTGTTCTCACGTACTTCCTCTATCTCTTCATCCTCTGCTTGCGATATAGACACGTATACCTGAACTACTGCTGTGGGTGTTGATTTGCTGTCTTTTATCACCTAAAAGCGTGACACTCTGCGACGTCGTCTTTCGGGCTTACGACGCTTCAAACAGCAAGGTGTCGACACATGTGAAAAAAACGTCCCAGCTCAGAGATTCATGTAACGTGTAAGGTGGGTTAATGATGTCACATTGGTACACAAAAATTCACCAGAACTATGCCCAACACCACCATCGACGTGTCAGACGATGGGAGGTTTGTCACGTCCCCTCTTACCCACTTTTCACCCATTCTATTGACGCCTCTGCGATGGCGATCAGAACCGTGGCGCCCAGCGCTGCATTCAAGCAGTGGCAGAGGAAAACATTCCAGCGACACAGCCGCTCAGAATCAGTACGAAAAAGAACGAGAGGTTGGCATAAAGGAACTCAGTGGAACCACCCTTTTCCCTGGGGCGTTGATTCCCACACATTTCACTGTCTAAACCGACAATTCACAGTGCGATGGGCAACAGGAAGCCGTTCTTGACAACTCTTGACACTGTTGACTCGCTCTGACTTTTCAGCTTCTCTAATCACTGTATTTGCATTAACCGTGATCCGATCCCTTTGGAGCACAGTGCGACCGCAGTTTTTGCTTTTCTATACAGGTTGGAACCACTAGGTACGGTTCAACACCATTCGGTGAAATTTGAAAGTAATCAGAAGAAGCAAAGGGTGATTTCTTTTTCATCTCCCTAGTTTTGTGTCCTCCTGTCGTATGACCAGAGGGCGAAACGACATTGACACATCCGTCAACAAAATGGCAAAGTATTTTTCGAAGGTCCCCAACCGTTTGGCAAAACCCTGGACGCTACCCAACCTCCTTTAGTGAGCACAATAAAAATGTCCGTGTACAGACTGAACCCGAGACGAGAATCCCAGACACCTGCTGTTTCGCTGCTACACTGCTGCTCTTGCGCCTGATAGTAGGCCGTCTGGAATCGGAGAGTGTGGAAGGGGTTGCCGGTTTGCAAGTGGATATGACTTCGTCAAGGGTTCTGTCTGCACAGGTACACTTATAAGAGTCTTAATAATGGTAGGCGGGTGCCATTAGTGGTTTTGCTGAACTGGTGGGTCTTAGAGAAACCCTTTGCCGTTTTATTCACGCATGAGTCACGTCGCATGCCGCCGTGATGACGCAGTAGGACACGAAATAGAAACGCTGAAAAAGCGTATGCACTCTTTGCTGTTTGGATCACGTTCAGAGTTCGTCTCACGTTCAGAGTTCGTCGAATGGCTCGGAACGGTCCCTAGTTTTATTAACCTGTACACGAGAGCAAAAATTGCATGTTGAATCAGTACACAATGAAAAGGGCAAGTGAAGTGTTGAAATAAATGTGGTCGAAGAAAAGCCATCTGGAGTATGGGGACAGAGTAAATACATCTCCACGACAACATACGTCAATTAACAGCGTCGGAAATCGCCACTGAATATGTTTCATAAATGAGAGAAGCGAAACACAATCGCGAAGAACAAACTATCTTTCATTTAGTTGTAAAGATGGCACGTACCTCCATGGAGATCATATGTGATTCACAGTACTGAAGATGAGCCAATATTCATAGGCCTTAAGGTACGCATTTTGGAGCCGATGTATGCTGGAATATTTTTCTTGTTTTTCTGCATACTACCACCTCTGAAAGTTAACCGGTGGAGCTGTAGTACCAGCCGTGTATTTAACAGAATGTTGAGGCACCCGTCACCCAGTTCACATCACCACCGTTCTTCCGATGATTACGCTAGAATAGCAGCTTCCGTTGCAGATGAAAAGCACTTTCCTAAAATACTCGCTTGAAAGCCACATTTTGTCTGCCGCCTCTACTACTACTTCTTGCAGAAGGCTTTTTCTTTCATTCCCTGCTCCCGGTGAATCTAAGCCCAGTCACGTTCATAGGTGTGAAGTGACGCAAAACTTTTTGAGAGATTTTCTTCATTCCGATTTCTTAAATTATCTACAAATTTCTTAATAAGACAAAAGATATCGAGCTTTTTCTCTGCACCATTTTTCCTTAGTTTGACTGATCTTTTACATATTTTCGTAATTTTCGGAAATATCACTGTAATGCTTAGATCTGCCTCTAATGTTTTCTGTCTGTGACTCACAAGTCGCTTCCATGTAACAGTTTAGGTACTGCAATTGTATTATTATTTTATTTCATACTTTTTTTCTGGGCAAGCTGTAAATCTTGAAAAATGCAGCTCGTCTAGTTTTGTACTGTGAGACGTATCCCACATCTTAGTAAACTACTGTATCCACAACTAATAATGAATCGTGTAAAGACCGTAGAAGGTTCTAAGTTCTTGCGTTGGCATATTGGTGAAAACTGGAAGTGGAAGAACCGTATAGTATACCTATTAAGCCGTTTAAGCTTGGCTACATTTGTCGTAAGTATGATTTCCAAGTCTGGAGGTAGGGAAGTCATATTTTTCAGATTTCCATTCACTGATGCCTTAAGTGATAATATTCCGGATAACGTATCACTTAGGTTAAAAGTACTCATTGCACAAAGAAACTAATGAGAATTACGTGCGTGGTTCACAGTCGTACAACTTGCAGATATATTTTTAACCGGCTGGAGATAGTAACCACTGTCTCACAGTACACTTATTCACTTTTAAAAACTATTATCAACAGTCCATATCAGTTAAGGACTCCTACTATACTACAAAGGAATTAATGAATGCGAGGGTCACTCCGAAAGAAATGTACAACATTTAAAAAGTTCAATTTTTTTCTACAACTTTGGAGGTCACAGAAACTATCTTCCCGCTTGTATTCAAATTTAATTCAGCCAGCTTCCTTAAGTGGCGCTGTCTTTGCAGTCCGCAAAGTGGCTACTGAATTTGATGTTCATCTTAAGCATTGTGCGGCTACAGAGTTCCTGTGTTGTGAGTACGAGACACTGGCAAACATTCACAAGAGGTTGAAGAAGGTATGCAGAGATGACGCTCTCGACCACAGGACAGGTAGTCGTCGGGCAAGCAGAATACCTGTTGAAAGTGGACATACCAATACTCGGGACTTCCGCGCAGCGAGAGACAGAGTGCTGCACAGATTCCTGGTAATGTGCACCGTATTCGTGATCTTATTTTGGGTGGAAATCGCAAAACAGTGAATGAATTATCAGTCCTAGAGGGAATAGGAGAAGTGAGGTTGTGCAAAATATTGATACACTTGGTTGAAAAAGATCCGACCATATGTCAGCGATAAAACCGATAGTGACACCACTAAGCTTGAAACATCGAAATACGCACCCTACAGCCCTAATCGGCCACCATGCGGTTACCATTTGCTCAGTAAATTAAACGAACACTTTTTGTGGAACGACATTTTAATATGGTGATTGCCCTCTGAAAGTGGCTAAACAGTGGCTCAGTCGTGCTGGTCCTGCTATACAGCCTGCAGTTCCGTGGTGGCGTAAGACAGTCGAAAGAGAGGGAGATTATGTGGAAAAATTACATTTCGTCTCTCAATAATGTGTCAGCGTACTGTAAAAACATCAAAAATTGTACATTACTTTTGCAGTAAACGTCGTCATAATACTAATACATGAACAACAAAATTTAAGTATCGACTTTAATATTAATTATGCAAGCAGGCCAATGAAAACTTGCATAATTCGGTAGGTACTTTGCCTCAGATATGCCAAAGAGAAAAAGTGTGTTTAGCTGTTAAGACAGGTAATGGTACCTTCTCATCACGCATTAAGATATTCACAAAGAGAAAAATTGTACTTAGCTGTTAAGACATAATGGTTCCTTCTCATCAAGCATTAAGATCTCCTGTACGTTAACGTCGAAAATTTAATGCTATCAACTTCTGCCCTGCATGCGAATCATGTGATACGGTAGAAATGACTCAGGATAGTAACAGAGTTTAGTAAAATCACCTTCTAGAGACGTTAATGTTTATTTACATAGTTAATTTGCATTAACACGCGGATACCGGACAACTAGCATCTCACGACTCCTGAATCGTCAGCACTGGAAAACAAAACATAGCGAAGCTGTCGGGAACAAAACACGCTGTGCACAACGTTGTTTACCGGCGTCGTGTCTTAGCTCAGTTTTGTCTAAAAGTAAACAGAACTCTTGTTTTTTTCATTTGCCACCGTTACCTCGAAAGTTGAAGCATGTTCTTAATTTTTAGTTGCTAGACTTTGAATAGCCACGACATCCCCAGGCTAAGCATCGAGGAAGAGCATTAACAGGTTAAGATGAAGAGCTACAGAGATACCATTTTTGTGTTGACTAAGTAATAGGAATAATGTGGACATTGATACTAATAACTCTATTGTTGTTTGTATAGACAGTGTTCAGCTAAGAACTAAGAAGCTGCACACGAATAAATTCCAAGTAATCAAAAAAATTTATTTTCTTTACTATATGATCGCAATTGCTCGAATTTCGACCACAGGTGATACTAGTAGAAATAATTACTCATTTATACAGAAAATATACCTTAAACAGCCAGCTTGTAGTGATATAACTTTTTTAATCTTTTTATAAATACATGTTTCATGTTTGTTCAGTTAACACATTTCACATCGTAACGTTTACTGACACTTTCCCGCAGTCGCCGTCGTTCAAGTTCTCACGCAAAGCGTCGTCGTCGTACTCGCTGAAGCTGGAGCCGCCGAGCAAGCAGAAGCTGAAGGCGAAGCGCAAACCGCTGTCGACGCCGGCCAGCCCGTCGCGCTCTCGCGAGCCGCAGTGCACCTGCATGACGGCCGAGCAGTACGCGCGCCTGCGCGCCCAGGACCCGCGCTACAGAGGTGGGTCGCTGGTTGCCTATCCGGCTCCCTGTGGGCGCTCCACTCTACCCTACTGTACATACCTACCTACATATCTACCTACCACTGGGGCAGGGTGCACAGGGGAAACACACGCCCTCTACCACATGTACATACGGGACTATGAGGAAGGTCTTACTCACTCTCACAGGGTGTCTTTCGTCACTTTCATGACGATATTCAATATGTGATGCCCCACCCTCTATACGATACTTGCACTAGCTGGCCAAACACGAGCGGATTTTAGCGACGGGCCACAGATATTCCAGAAGGATTTAGGAAATCCTGCAGGTCTCGCCTGTGCGTTAGTGGAGACCCAATGCGGGGGCTGTACCTGCAGTTCTCGGAATCGGCGATCCTGCCTTCCGAACAAAGAATAGAGTATTTTTACATCCAACTATGGAACAAAGGGTAATAAAATCTAAGCTACAAAATGAGAAGAGAGCTCAGAAACATGCAGATCTCCGAAAGAGGGAGGGGGGATATGTTGTATAAACCAAACCTATGGCGAGTGCCAGTAGTAATTTGCTAGTACCGTGTTCATCATTGCATTACACATAACTGTATTACGTCCATTATTTTGCAGGTCTTGTGAATTATTTTCCAAAGGATCAGGGGCTTCCTCGTCCAAACATATCGAACCTGCACGATTCTGAGATGAATGCCCCCGACTCTGAGTTCTGAATCAGATCAATACACCTGGACTGTCGCCTTTCTTCAATCCATTGTTATCCATCTTGTGCGACTTGTCTGTCGAGAAAAGTATGAATGTTACAATACAAACTGGCGTCGACTGCCACAATTTCCATCCCATTATCGTCCCTACTAACTTACTGTTTTGGGTCCGCAGATAAAGCGCGAAAATCAGACGTACGAAGAGACCCGGCCTTCGAGCAGATCTGAGAGACTTAGGCCCGACGTGCGGAGCCTGCACTCCAATAGAAAACGAGGGATCCGAGATCGACGGACCAGTTCCGTCAAAAATATCTGTGGAACTGGTTCGCGCCTCTGGCCCATTGCAGAAATCTGCTCTTGTGTGAAAAGCTGTATTTCTTTGGGGGGGGGGGGGGGGGAGGAAGGAGAAGGGGGCAGGTACATATAATAAGGAAGCATGCATCATCTAAAGGATATGACTATCTCAGTTGTCGAAATGTCACGCAAAAAATGGACTCAAGAACTCAGGTCAGAACCCTAAAGCAACAACCATTAATCAGCCATCCGAGCAGACGTGAGAGATCACGTTGGACAGGTCAGTTTCTTTACAGAATCAGCGAGTACGTGTAGATTGTCGTGTGAGTTTTGTATGTGATTTACGTTTTATCAGATTCCCTGTTGCACCAGTAATAAATGTAGCTTATAGAGCTTTAGTTGTTCTACACTAGGGATGACCAAGATATCGGCACGCGGATCATGCCCGGGGCCAAGTGCTAAAATGCTCAGCCTTGCTTCACATTTTTCCCACCGCCACGCCACGATATCTGAGCGCGAGGATGGTGGAAGTGGGGAAAACAGCGAACGCGCCGCATTATATGGCAGGGCAGTCGTGCTGCATATATGACCAGGTTTTGTGTTAACATTTCTCAACAAGAGAGATCACAAACAAAACAAGTTTTCAGTACTAATTAAAAATTTTGACACTCTGAACAAACAATTTTTGTTTGGTTCAAACAGTCGGCTTACGGACAGATGCAGACGATTTCAGAGTTTCGCTCTCAAGTTGCCACATTATCATAATTGATAATCGAAAAAAGATCTTTCACATAAATGTGTCACTCCTAATATTGTAGCACTTCTGCGAACTCTTTACTGGGAGCTGAAAAATCTGCCTGACAAAATCAAATGTGCTGGACAGTTTTAACGTAAAAAGATCGGTATGATTAAGGCTGGCTTTACCTTGCAGGGCAATCATTTACGCCTGCACAAGCACGGGGGTGCTTTCAACGGAAACAGCGAAAGGTCTCGAAAACAGATGTAAGATTGACAGTGTCGTCAAAAACTTCATAAAAATGTCGTTGTAATATTTGCAAGGCCACAATGAATTCTTCAAACCTGTCCCTTCCTTTAAATCCAGTGAGTTTAGGAAGCTCACTGTGTCCTTCTACAAAGCGATTTTCTTTTTAAATACACCCTCATCAAATGAGAAAGAAATTACCTTGCAATGCCTTACTCTCGGCAGTGCGCTGTCAGGTGCACTTGAAAAGCAGAGTCAGCATTCCATTCTGGATGCTCTAATTTTCGTTCCTGCACTCGTTTTTCTTTCATAAATTTAACAATAGCGAGATTTAAATCGAAAAATCATTCCAGATGGCATGACTTAAACTATGCACTTTACAGTAATACATGAAGTCTCTGTACTCTTCGTTCATCTCCATTGAAAACTGTTACAACTGAAACCAGAATAATGGGTGCAACTTCAAAAATGGTTCAAATGGCTCTGAGCACTATGGGACTTAACATCTATGGTCATCAGTCCCCTAGAACTTAGAACTACGTAAACCTAACTAACCTAAGGACAGCACACAACACCCAGCCATCACGAGGCAGAGAAAATCCCTGACCCCGCCGGGAATCGAACCCGGGAACCCGGGCGTGGGAAGCGAGAACGCTACCGCACGACCACGAGATGCGGGCGGGTGCAACTTCAGAAATTTTACCATTCGTGCCACCAATTTCTTCAAGTGCTCGATGCCTCCAATTTTAGCACAAAGTGCCTCTTGATTTACAAAACCAAGAATCCCGTCCGTCGATCGTTATAATTTTTTGCGCTTTGATTGCCATTTAAATGTTTAAATTCCTTCTGCGTGGTACTATAAAGTCGTTCCTCAGCAGATAAGCAGTACTCGTCACTTATGCGATCTGGGAAACATCATCCCTCTATTCTGTCATTCCCACTGATTTTAAGGGATTGCGACAATAGATCGCAAACAGTTACTGGACTTGTGAACGTCCGTCGTACCACGAACAAATAGCAAAATGTAAACAGATATGACACCACGATTCTGCCGAACTCGGAGAGTTGTGCCGACTGCAGAATGCCGCACACAATGCTGAATAAAATGTCACGCTGTTCCGGATACTTCCGAGAAGGGGAGAGTAAAGCCGAATGACAGGCCGGCCCTTGGCGCGCCCGCGGCCCGTAAGCGCAGTGTGCGGGAAGTACAGCACGCAGTGGCCGGCCCTGCTCTACACGACTAAAGCCTATCAAGTCATCTGCGTGTTTTGGTTTGAGCTTTGGATATGTAGGCAAACTTCCCTGCGAAAAAGTGTTTCGGGTACTGCATCCGATTTTATCCAGTTGACACAGTTCCGTGGTCACGAGCTACTCACCCACGTTGTCCAGATTTCAGCTCCCTCCAGACACCTCCTCTGTTCTGAGGAAGGAACCTAGGATACTGGCTTACCGGTTGGTGAGTTGGAAGGGCGTCACTCAAGTTAGTTTCGTCAAGAGCGTTGGAGGTGGACTGTCAGTCTAGCGGTAATGGGCTTGCCTGGAAACCGAAAGGCCGATGATCGAACCATGTTCGGGTCAGATACGTTTTCAATCTAATTGGTTTCACCTTTCGGGGATGCGAAGATTCGTCAGAAACGACACGATTCGAATTCCACGTTAAACAGGAGTCGATCAGGGACAAGCAGGCTGCCATAGTCGCGTCCTATTGAGCGACTAAACCACGGAATCTTTATTTTTATGATCATCATCTGTGAGAGCTATATATACTGTTTTACTGGCCAGCATGAAACGTTTCGGTACAGGCGGATAATTTTCAACATTTTTACTAGTTTTTGTCACTGGCTGGTAACGTTTATAACTCTGCTGGAAGCTTTTAGAACCCGGAGTCGTCTGGCATTTACCGTTGCAATGAACTTAGCGGTAGAGGGCGAAACAGTATTCATACACCACGAAAACGTCTCTAGATATACATTTTGCTGGCCAATAT
Organism: Schistocerca americana; assembly: GCF_021461395.2. NCBI lineage: Eukaryota > Metazoa > Arthropoda > Insecta > Orthoptera > Acrididae > Schistocerca > Schistocerca americana. The sequence continues at coordinate 135,541,777 of NC_060126.1, read as the reverse complement.
CCGTTAAACATTCTGGTTCAAACCGATTATGGACTGACTAGTGAGCCTGCATGTCGGTCCGCGATTAGAGTTCGCTTTGCGTATCTCTCCTCTCCGATTCTGCGGAGAATGCCAGTTCTTACCTTACCAATCACATAATTTTCAGTATCCTTTCATTGCACCACGTTTCAAACGCTTCGATTATCTTCTTTTCCGATTTACCCACAGTCCATTATACACAATTCTGTGACCCAAACGTACATTCTCAGAAAGTTCTTCCTACAGCCCATATACAACAGTGAAAAACTTGCTGCGCACTTCCACTTGGGTGTCTATACATACCACCACCTTACGTGTCAGAAAGTAAGAAAAGCGCTCTACTGCACTAAAAGCTTCATTTTCAGGTGTCTCTCTCTGTACGAGTTGATGTGAACACCTTCTTAATAATAATAATAATAACAATTATGCTGTGCTGTACACAGCGTGATGCGCCAATCTGTCTCGGAACTTTGTTAATTGTTTATTGTCATTTTCGGTAGCAATTTTCGTAATCACATGCAGAGAAAAAAAACTGCATTCAGCGTCAGTAGCCCTTCCATCACTGCATTAGACCGATCTCATGATCTCACGGTCACTTCCGCGATTTCTATGTTGTTTTAGTATAGAAGTATCACCAGTATATGCAGCTCGTTCATCTCATATTTTTTCATATTGTGGTTGAAACTTTCAAATAGACAGGGTGATTTTTACCACCGTGTACAAACTCTACGGACTGATCCGTGACAGGATACGGAACAAAAAAGGTCTAATGAACTTATGTCCGGAAATGCATGGATTCCATGCTAGAGACCATTCATTCAGTCATACATTGTTACAGAGACTGCACTCTATTAAGCACTGTACCATACAACCACAGTTATAGAATGTGTTAAAATGGTTTCCACGTGCGTCAACGTATGCGTGTACGCGCAGTAGAACATTCTGTCTCACACTTTCATATCGGCCAGTCTGCATCCGAACAGCGTCAAAGGCAGCATGAATACGCTGATCCAGTGTCTCCACATCTGGAATGGGCTCTGCATCACGATACTTTTCAAATGGCCCATAACAAGAAATCAGATGGATTGAGATCCAGTCAACGAGCAGGCCATGCAACCTCCCCCCCGCCCCTGTCAGATTCATCGACCAGGGCCAAGTGGGCTAGAGCAGCAGCATGCAGCAGCCACATAACCCTTCTTCCAGCAGGAAAGGCAAAGTCATCCGCAAGAAACGCCTATAGTTCCAGCCTGTTAGGCGACGTGGAACGTAGACTGGTCCCGAAATACGGTCGCCAATAATCCCGGACCACACTTCCAACTGCTCCGATGCTGACGATTCGCTGTTACCATACCATGATGGTCCTGCATACTATCCCACAGATGGCTTTTATGAAAGCTGAAGATACCATTCCGCGTAATAGTGGCCTCATCTATGAATAGGATGGATGACACAAATCCCGGAATCGTGGTTGCCTTGTTAAGAAACCAGTGACAAAACTGCTTCCGATGGGGAAAGTCTGTCGCTAGTAAGCCCTGTAGGTATTAAGGGTAGTAACAATTGTCATGGAGAATGTTCCACACGACCGTCTGGCTTACCCTGTACTGGCGGGCCAACTGCCTGGAACTGACACGGCGGCCGTCTTCCACAGTGTTCATTACATTTTCCTCCAAGTATGCTTATGAGAGCTCATGAAATTTTATTTGGACACACCAAAAGTAGTTGATGAGTTGTGCTATTTGGGTAGCGAAATAACTGATGATGGCCGGAGTAGAAGGAATATAAAATGTAGACTAGTTACAGCAAGAAAAGAACATCTGAAAATTACAGGAATTTCTTAATACATAAGTTTAAGTGTTTTTCCTGAAGGCATTTGTGTGGCTTGTAGCCATGCACGGAAGTGAAACGTGGACGATAAACAGTCCAGACAAGAAGAGAATGGAAGCTTTTGAAATGTGATGCTACAGAAGAATGCTGAAGATTAAATTTGCAGATCGAGTAGCTAATGAGGAGGTACTGAAGTGACTTGGGAAATAAAAAACGTTATGGCACAACTTGACTAAACGAAGCGATTCGTTGGTAGGACACACCCTGAAGCGTTAAGGAATCATCAGTTTGATAATGGAAGGAAGTGCGTCGGGAATTGCGGGGGACATTTGTAGAACACTAAGTGATGATGGCAGTAAGTAAATTTAAATGGAAGTAGGTTGCTGTAGTCCTTCGGAGACGACGAAGCTTACACAGGTAGACAAGAGTGGAGTGCTCTTAGTTTTGGTAACAACACTAATTGACCAAAGGTCAACGGATGTTGTGAGTTCTTACGACGTCAGCTATTTTATCTCAGGACTGTTGCGCTACATTTATTATTAATTATATACTTAATCGTGGTTTGCGATATACGTGTATGAAGCGCCTAAATTACAAATAGAGGTCAAAATCCAATATCGTCGTCTGCCAGCCGGCTGAAATCACGATTTAACCATCCTTCGAAATAATTCGATCAACTGTCATATCGTGTCTGAACATACTTTACGTCATTCACCGTCAAATGAAGACAAAGTTCCATGGTAAAGCTATCACATAACTACCAGCATGATTCCAATATGGAAGATTACAAGATACTATACGAAATGAGAAAGTAACAGTGAAGAAGGCGACGGGCGCTTAACTTTCGTCTACTTAATGTACGAACACGTATAAAAACAATTACATGAGCCCATTTATACGAAAAGTTCTATGAAAATCTTGGGGAAGATACCCAACCCATACGATGTCAGCTATGGAGCGACGTAAATTGTCCCCTTGAGAATTAACTGATCACACAGTCTGCGAAATTAGTATTGGGTAAACTAGGTTTGGTTAGTTCGATTTTCTTCTTATCCCGCAGTTCACATGCATATTCATGTTTGGATTTTGTGAATAATTATCTGATTATTATGTACTGGTAGCGTCTATTTATTTTACTAAAAGAAATTTCTCATTTTGTACGTATACTTCCATTTAAATCAAATCACTGAGACGGGTTGTTTCAGCCAGATGTTGAACAGATTCAACACGTCCACCTACACAAGCACTAACTCAGATTTCAAATTAAGCAGAAATACATCCGCTTTTTAGTACACATAATAAAGATCTTCTGTTGAAATAGCACTGTAATTTAATAAAAGCCTAATCCAGACAGCACACCTTCCTCCAAAAAGCATTATCAACTGGGCTTAGGTAGAACTCATTGACATTTCCTTACCTCTTATCCTCCGACGATTTCGAGTCAGCTAACACTACATTCTTCCTGTTCCTTTTCTAATTCTATGCCATCTGTGATGTTAGGATTGCTCATAATGTTTGTATTATAAGGATGTATTTTTGACACGTACGTTCAGTTAATATCGGCTTAAACACAAAACAAAGAGGGTGAATTTATTACCTGATGTATGGTATTGTGCCTTGAGTAGACTTTCCCTACACTTCTGAAAAGCATGTCACCACAATTTGAAACAAAAGCTATTACTCTTCTTTCTGTGATTATTTGTAGTAAATGCTTCAGTATAGGTTTTCACTTATTCAAAGAAGAATATCCTTTACACAAGTGTAATCTGCCATTAGCATTACTTAAACAACGTAAGAGTAATATTACTGATGAAATGTTGTAGTTCTCTGTGCAAAGTTCGGTCACTGTCTCTTTTCTGTCTCTTAGAGTTTACGATATTATGGAACAATGAATCGTCAACTTCTGCCGCACAGGTTTCTTCGTGTTATTTTCATAGCCCGTTCCTCAATCTCAATTCCACATTAATATTTACTTTTGGGTGGAAACAAATTTGTTCCATAGTATCGTGGATTGTAATAACATACTGACAGAATGCTAATATACTGAGCTTTCATTGTAACTCAATCAAAACTGAATAACTGCTTACATAAATTGTTTCTTGTGTTTAAAATAGACATGCAGCACTTCAACACATTTAGCAGTGTATTAATCTGTACTGTATCCATTAAAAAAGCGCACACATTGAAAAACACTTTTATGAATAATAGACTTCCGTCTGTGTATTTTAATAGTTTATCTGGACAGTGTGCTCACAATTAGACATTTCATGCTTGCAATTCACGTATTGATTTTTACACATATTTTCCCACAACACCTATGCTGACACAGTTTGTAGTGTTGATTACTTGCAAATTTTCATATTCAGTAGAGAACGTAACATTAGTGCCAATGTAATACTGTACATTCAAGTATGTCTGTCCTTGTGTATCTTTCCAGTAGAAGCTGTTGTTTACTTTTAATCCAGTCCGGCGCATATTTTTTAAGTACACTTTGATTCACAATCCTTTCTGTGTGTGCAAGCTTGTTCTGTACAGTTATATTCTTTTAAAATAATTTGTATATATTTACTGCATCGCTTTTGAAACTCTTTTTAAGTTCTCAGTGTGGATATTTCTTGTTATTTTGCCTGTATTTTTGGGTTTTATAACAGATCGTCTTTCAGGCGATAAATCATAGGAAGACTAGATTGCAACGTAGGAATTATCCTTTGCTGTAGAAAAGAAATAAAAATAAAAGGGGATTACAGGTGTTCATAAAAGCAAATCAGTTACTGCATTCAACATATTTGATATCCACATGGAGATTATTGTTGGCAATTTGATGGTGGTCTCGAAGACAAGAAGTGAATAACAAACAGTGCTGTAGGCCCTTTAAGTTTTCTTATTTGTTCAAGATTCTGAAAGCCAAATACAGAGAGAGAGTCGGAATAAGTATATGGAAGATTTCTGCATCTTACACTGAATACATCACTTGTCTCAGCTCTTCAACGCTAGTGCTGGTGCTTCATCGACACAAAATTTAGGAATAAATACAGTTATACATTCACTGCACTGATTTTTTTCTGAAGCGAATTTATGCTAGAATACTGAAAATTTTCTTTGATTTGAAAGTGATTTCTGTCCACAGGAAAAGAAAGCTGACATTTTTGAGTGTTATGTAATTATAACAAACATTTAGTTCTAAGAACAGTGCTGAACACTGCGCATCTTAGTAATTTGTAATCGTTAGTACTTGGAGTACTTGCATAATTGTCTTTATTGTTGTATGTTGTTTGAGTTTTGTGTTTCAGCTGTTGTCGCCGCAGCTAACATTTTCACAAGGGTATTTCTTTGTAAGTGGGGTCCTGCTATAAATTATTTCTATAGCAAATGTCACCTTTGTTTATCACGACGGGTTAAATAGCTGATTGTAATAACTTACTTTAAAATGAGTAATATAGAGTCACAAGGGGTATTGTGAAAAAGGTATCGTAATTTTTAGACTAGAGTTTCAAGGAAGGTGGAGGAAGTTACAGCTTCATATTTGGGTCTGTAAAGAATTCAGATTGGTGTCCTACAAGAACGTGATAGTCAGATCACATAACCGGAAATGTTCAAATGAAGATGCCAGTGGTCCCGGAAGGCTATCTCGCTCAGCTGAAAAAATGATTTTTGTAAATGTATAATAACTTTTCAACCAGTGTCGTTATTTCTGGTTTATTTTTCTTGCGTGAAGAATGTGATAGCACGCCGTTTTTAGTTCGCCTGCCCAGTTTAAACCGTTTTATACAGGATAAGTGTCTTCCAGAAATAAAATAAGACTGCTATAGAGCGTTGAGTGTGCCTACTGGGACGACAAAAAGGAAATGCGACAACTTTTGTTAAATAGGGACTTCGGCTGTAGAGGCTATCACATTGTTCATAAATTAGCGGTACACATAACAAAATATTGCCTGAGAGCTCATGAGACGCTAGAAAAACATTCCTTCACTTCCTATCGAATCACTTAATAATCTTAGTAAGCCGTGTTTAATCGTATCTGCTGAGTGCGTCAGGGGTCACGAAACAAGTTGACCTGACAGAACGTTTCGATGATGATGATGATGATGATGATGATGATGATGATGATGACGGTGATGATTTCTGTCAATTAAATAGGTACATCACTGTAAAGTGAGCATCCTCTGTTCCTTTCGGTTTTGCCCCATCGTTTTTGTACTTGCGCAAAATGCATTTTTCTTGATGTCGTCAATTAACTGTTATCTTCGGCCTCTGGTTCTCTTCCCAGCCACCATTCCTTCTAGTATCGTATGCTGTCACTCGTGTAAGATTTTGTTATTAATTGCGATACATTCTGTGCTAAAACTTAAATACAGTTCAGCACTATTACCAACTGATTCCTCAGGAAGTGAAGAAATGTTTTTCTGGCGTTTCACTCGTTGAAAGCAGTGATTTAGATATGTGGCTCTGGTTTATGAACAGCAACGGCTCTCGGAACTCCAAATATATTTCGCAGTTGCAGATCCCTCATCCGCTATTTTCTAACATCTGATTCCAAGAAAGTCAATCAGACCTTCATGAGAGGAAGGTAAATAGGCAATAACATGTTAAGATCTGAAATACTGAAACAAATATATTAGATTATTCTAACAGGCACTCTTACGTGATACAATAGATTTCCAGAACACACAACGAATCTGATAGTGAAATCTCTGCACCCATCCAACAGCGCACTTTACATACCTAAATATGTACCATACGACATTGTACATAACGAAACATGTATGTGTCAAAGATTGAAACAAGACGGCGTTATCAGTTTCTTCTTATATGGCACGCTTTCTCAAGAAATCAACGCCCTTCTCGTTTTATAAGCTGACTGTGGTTCTGTGGCGTACGTACGAAGAGTTTAACCGAAAACTTTTTCTCTACAGACGACCCATTAAAGCTCACTTCGATATCTACACTTAAGAATCCCCATATTACAATCCTCAAATAAAACATGATCATTTAAATCTTTTCTTGACGTGCCATTGTTCCATTCTTCAAATGTCAAAATGTTGGATAAAATGACTGGTTTTCGCCAGTTTTCTCTTAACGTCATTGTGCTAGATTATAATGAGGCCATTTGCCCATCATCATTGGTTTTATTATTTACAGTGGACGTTGTAGCTGGCAGTGAATCTCATACTTGCCATAAATCATTCAGTAGCTGAAAATGATGGCCACCAAATTCAGTAGCTCTTTATTCACTATTTTAATGATCGCACGTGAACTATAAGTTAGTAAACATAAGCATCCATAAAAATATTTTTGAGACGTCTGATCACTGGAAAAGGTTAATAACTTTTAATATTATCATTCTTCTGAAAAATGAAAGTAGCGTTGATTTAACCAACTAGGAGGTACCTGGTGTTATGGTCTCATGGAAAAGATGTGGACATACTTTCCGTGCAGATTAAGATATTGACTGAATATGTTTTTCTGTTACATATTTACGATACATTCACGATTTTAGCTCTGCTACGGGGACACACACTGCACCTTCCGTTACGACGTCATGTTGACTGTCAGGATTACGTCTTGAACCGTGAATTTACTTTCAAAACCTTTTTTTAAGAATTTACTTTATTTACTAGCGATTCATCAAGAACATTAACACATTTAATCACTCTATGTGAGCGTGGAAGTAGTTGCCAATTGGTAACTGATGAAACAAATTATTTTTTTTTTAATAAATGTAAATTTTATTCCTAAAAGCCCGTTTTTTTTTTTCGACAGATGTAAAATTATAATCAGAAAGCACTCTGTAAATATCAAGTTACAATTTATTCAGAGGCAGAAATAATTTTTTTAATAGTATGAGCTTTTGGGTTCAGAACCTTGCCGCTCCATTTTAACACGGCCGTAGTCTCGACCGCTCACAACAACCTCTGAAAGACTACACTGGTGCAAATCTGCAACACACCAGACTACTTTAAACTAAAAAATTTTTAACAACTCACACAAACACACAAAGTATTCACCCCGTAAGAGGGATGGATATGGTACAAAACACACACATTAAAAATTATTTGCCACGGAAAGTGCAACTGGTTTTTAAAAGAACTCTCACGGTGGAAGGGTGGCAACTTTATATACTAAAATGACCATTTAAATAAAATCCATGAAGTGCAGTTTTACATAAAATGTACCAACATGCTTTACATTACACATGTACCACCTCGCATGATGATAGGCAAAATAAAAACATATTTTAGGAATTCGGCCTTTACACCTTAAGCAATAAATTCGTTAACACCGAATCCTACAAACATGACAGAGGCAGCTTTAAACGTACGGAAGACCGACCGACAGACAGACAGACACCAGCTGCCTAACAAATGCGGACGGGAGACAGACGAGTAAGCTGGGGACGAGAGACTGACCAAGAACACAAGTAGAGTTTAACAAATAAATGAAAGAACATATCACGAATCACTTAACCTTTAATAAACTGCGATGTCTGGCGAAGACCTGGTGCAGCACGCCCAAAACGCTCTCCCGAACCGTCCGCTGCCAGCCGCTTCAACGGACGCATGAAGGCGCGCCGATCTCCCGTCTCACGGCGTCGCAGCTCGCACCGGTCAGACCGATGTCGTGGGTTGGCTCCTGTTGTTCTTGTCGGCCGCGAAGTCACTACCCCTCGCTATACGGCGCGGCCCACTGGACTGGCGTGGTGACCTCACATGCGCCGACGCTCCAGACGGACAAGTCATCCTGTGTCCCAGTGCGCGACCGACCAACCGATCGATCCAACCGCCAATGACCATTGCCTGAGCAAACTCGAGCAGACTGGCGGCCTAACACATGCTAGCACTCTGGACGACAGACTCACCGACTGCCGAGCTCATAGCGCCCCTTAAATTCACGTGAACAGGCAACTTTTCCCCTTTTCCACCAGAGGGAGACACGAAAGCTGCGATTGCCACAGCCGCGCCACCGCCAGAAACGGGAGGCGACTGCTTTACACTACGCACCGCGGCGCGCTCTTCAAAACAGTAAATTTTATCACGGCTCACGTCTGCTTGCTGCACAGTAAAAATCTGTACACATGCGCCATGCGGATCAGCGCTGCTCATGAAATGGTGAGTTGGAGACTATATTTACCCAACAACACAAATACGTTATTCCGTTATAACCATTTTTTGTGTATGCCTGTAGCCCGGACGCGCTTATGTACATACTTAAGTTTGTACGGAACCCTCAGAACGCATCGTAATCGCCCGGTTTGAAACAGTTGAAGTTGTCATGCCAACTATACTGAGCTCCACCGACAATTGTCCGCTGGGGATCTATCGGAAGATGAGTGTAATAGGAATCAAATCGGTCAGGAGTGACAATGTGGGCAGGTTAGGTACCAGAGGTGGGGGTGGGCACGCAGGCAGGGAGGGAGAGTGGGAGAGGCAGGAGGGAGGCTGAGTGTGGGACGTCTGCACCGCGTTGCCCCGCTATCCCGCAGGGTCCGCCACGCTGCCGCGGGCGCAAACTCGCGGCACAGACACGGACGCGGCGCCGGGCTCCCGCGGGGACAAGGTAACGGCGGCCACCTCCAGCACCTCCCTGTACGACAACGTGAGTGGCGGGGGCGGCGTCGGCGGTGGCAAGGCGTCTGCGTCGACGCTACCGGGCGGCGGCGGCGGCGCGGGGGGCGGCGGCGGCCGGCAGACGCGGGACCGCGGCACGCAGCAGCAGGACGCCGCCACCAACGGCTCCCTCAAGGCCTCCTCCGCGGGGGCGGCGCCGGCGGCGTCGTCGGCCGCGACCGGGACGGCATCCGCGTCGGTGGGAACGCAGCAGAACCACGTGGGCTCGCAGGCGTCGGCCGGGCCGCCGGAGGAGGCGTCCAAGAGCGAGGGCACGCAGGCCGGCGGCACGCTGGGCGGCAGCCGGCTGGGCGGCCTGGGGGCGGCGGGGGCGGCGCCGGGCGCGGGAGGTGGCCGCCGCGACGCGCACACCCACGCGCACCACCACGTGCTCGCCGCCACCAAGTCGGTCGACTACCCGGATACGGACATGGTGCGCGAGGCGGAGCTGCGCGCCGCCCACCACCACAACCTCAACAACAACAACAATAACAATAACAACAACAACAATAACAATAACAACAACAACAACAACCGGCGATCCAAGAGCAAGAGCACCGACGATATGAGCGTGGGCGGCGTCTCGCTGGACTCGAACACGCTGAAGCGCATGCTGAAGCCGATGCCGTCGCAGCAGGAGAGCCCGGTGACCTCGCCGGAGATGACGCGCCGGCGCTACAACTACTACAACCACGGCCACCACCACCACCACCACCACCACCACGGCGGCGCCATCAACAACAACGGCCGGCACGTGCTGTCGGAGCCCGAGTCGAACCACCACCGGTCGGGCGGCCGCTTCTCCGGGTCGCGCTCCTCGCACGAGATCGGCCGCGGCTACGGCGGCGGCGGGCGCGGCCTCTACCTGGAGCTGGACGCGCGCGGCGGCGGCGTGGGCAGCTGCGGCGACCTGTCGCCCCCCTCGGACAACGTGCTGTTCGACAATCAGTGCTACGCGACGACGCCCAGCTCGAGCAACGGCAACTCGGACCTGGACCAGCCCGCGTCGACGGCGCCCGGCACCGGCCAGGCCACGCCCACGCCCGGCTCGCCCACGTCGCGCCTGCTGCTCGAGTACGAGATGCACCTGCGCAACACGCTGGCCAAGGGCATGGACGCCGAGAGCTACAGCCTGCACACGTTCGAGGCCCTGCTCACGCAGAGCATGGAGAACCTGGGTAAGTCGCGGTGAGTCGGGGCCCGCCAAGGGACACGACATCTGTGGCGCAGTTCAACATCGTCCACCTCTCTGGTGTCGAGTGGCGTCTCTTATACTCCATCATAAACACACAATTGTATCTAATATATTCTTAGGGAATATCCGCTACTGTTATCTGCATTGTTCACAGTAAATAAAATCCGCTGCAGTTTCTATTTGCCGGCCGGTGTGGCCGAGCGGTTCTAGGCGCTTCAGTCTGGAACGGCGCGACTGCTACGGTCGCAGATTCGTATCCTGCCTCGGACATGGATGTGTGTGATGCCCTTAGTTTAGTTAGGTTTAAGTAGTTCTAAGTTCTAGGGGACTGATGACCTCAGATGTTAAGTCCCATAGTGCTCAGAGCCATTTGAACCATTTTCTGAAGTTTATATTTCAAAGTTCCTGTATATAGATAAAGGCATGTACACTAACCAGGTTTCTAGACTCTAATCTCATCTTCAGGTGCTACTTCACAAAAACGTAGAAGTTACGCTGAAGCATTAACAAACTACGCAATACAGAATTAACTAGCACCTGAAGATATGATTAGCGACCTGAAACTATGGTAGTGTACGTGCCTTTATCCAAATACAAGAACTTTGAAATAAGCAATTAAGTAGCATTCGAAGATGGGATTAGTGTTCTGAAATCCGGGTAGTGTATATTCCTTTATCTAAATGAAAACGATCTTTAATATTACAGTTGCAGCGGATTTTATTCATAATATACTATTGTATTAGTTTTGCGATTACAGTCTCGTCGAATTCTTTAAATAATGACAGGCTCTCCATCGACTGCACTATTTATTTTTAATTTAGAACGATTGTAGTTTAGACTTTTAAGACATTTTAATTGGCTATTGTGTTGATAACACAGCACTTGTCAACATCAATAAAATAATAACTTCAATAAAAATAAATTTTTAATCTAACGTGTTTTTAAATTGAACCAACAGGTAGAAAATAATTTCTCGTATACAGATTCCCATGCAGATAATATTCAAACCTTTTGCTTGTGAATTGCAGTACTTGTAAGATTTATAATGAAAAATGTGGGGTGCATGCTACAGTTCACCTCCAAACTAATATGTATTGCAGCTGCCCCACGTTTTTCATTACAAATCTTAGAAGTATTGTCACAGCTATTAAAACTTCACGAGCACATACTTTTAGTACTGTCGTTATGGTACTATGAATCTATATGAGGCTAGAAGAAATTATTTTACGTTCTTAGTCCGATTTAAAAACGTGTCGCGTTAGAAATTCATTTCTATTTGAATAACTATTTTCTAAGTTTTAGTCATCTGTCTGTGAAATTCTCAACAGATTTTAAACATTTTGATGAGATTCTATGCTTTATTTAAGCAGTTATTCATATGTGTATAGGAGTTCCTTAGCTGCCTCTTCGCCAATGTACACATGCATTGCACACGTCTCCTCCTCCGCCTCTCTCTTTCCGGTTCCCCTTTCCTCTTTTAACTGCTCAGCTGCGCGCGTCTGCTCACACACCGCCTGGAACCCCTTCTGATACTACCCGCACAACATGGCACTCCTGCAGGGCAGCTGAGATATCATACATTACTAATTCTTTTCATCCTCGCCACCACCCCTATCGAACACATCTACCCTAGAGCGAGTTAGTATTGCGTTGTCGTGCAGTTCTGAGCTATGTGTAAAATTTCAAATCTCTGCCTCATCGAGAAGTTAGTTAAAAATCAGTTGCAAATTTTTTTACCAAACAGACAGACAAGAAAGTGACATAATAAAATCGTGTTAATAAGTAAAAAGAATTTGAGGCTATGTAAACTCTTGTTAATATTTATTATACACATCATAAATCCCCTGCTCATCCTTTCTACTCATTTTATTCATATTGACAACAGCTGAGTTTTCACCATTTCAGCTGAATTAATAAAATTGTCGAAATTTCAATTGTGTAAATTACAATAAATAGTTCAGTCGATGACGAAAATGTCGTTTATCAGAATAATTGGTAACATTCACCCACTTTAATGGTACTTAACACAATTCAATGGCACGTTTCAAGACGTAACGCTCTCACCAGCGCTCAGCGCAAAGGATTAAAACATTAGAAACTCTAACGGCTCATTTGCGGCGTCTTAAAACAAAACACAGCGGCTGACAAATATGATTGGGCACCAACAGATGTGTCAACTGGAAATGCTTGCTGCCCACAACTGACCAAGACGACACGGTCTGGTGCGCGATTTTGAATGCATTGAGACTAGTAAGGACGCAAGTGGACGATTTTAATGTCAGATGTATTTTATTTTGTTTCATGACGCGACAAGTATGCTGTTATATATACATTTACCCTACTTACGAATCACAATATTTTATACCTGGTCGCCTATATCGATCATTAATGAAGATCATCAGATGTTCAAAGCACAGACACATCTTGTTGTACAAAGTACACGATATTTACTTGTTCGGAAAGATGCCTCTGTGTTCTGAAGATAGTAACTACTGACCGAAATTAACAACCTGGTAAAAGATTTTGTGATCCGTAATGCAAATAAACATGTAAATACCTTCCAGGATTATTGTGGTTTATCTGTTGCGACTGTGTCGCAATTCGAAAAATGTGTTGTTAGTTACCACAATTTACGCTTCCACAACTAGTATTTTCATCCCGGGAGAGAGAAAATTTGGAATACATTTCACATAAATTTTCTCAGCATGTTATAGTCTTAGGTGGAGATTTCAATTTACCAGATATAGACTGGGACACTCAGATGTTTAGGACAGGTGGTAGGGACAGAGCATCGAGTGACATTATACTGAGTGCACTATCCGAAAATTACCTCGAGCAATTAAACAGAGAACCGACTCGTGGAGATAACATCTTGGACCTACTGATAACAAACAGACCCGAACTTTTCGATTCTGTATGTACAGAACAGGGAATCAGTGATCATAAGGCCGTTGCAGCACCCTGAATGTGGAAGTTAGTAGGAATATAAAAAAAGGGAGGAAGGTTTATCTGTTTAGCAAGAGTAATAGAAGGCTGATTTCAGACTACCAAACAGATCAAAACGAAAATTTCTGTTCCGACAGTGATAATGTTGAGTGTTTATGGAAAAAGTTCAAAGCAATCGTAAAATGCGTTTTAGACAGGTACGTGCCGAATAAAACTAAGAGGGACGGGAAAAACCCACCGTGGTACAACAACAAAGTTAGGAAACTACTGCGAAAGCAAAGAGAGCTTCACTCTAAGTTTAAACGCAGCCAAAACCTCTCAGACAAACAGAAGCTAAACGATGTCAAACTTAGCGTAAGGAGGACTATGCGTGAAGCGTTCAGTGAATTCGAAAGTAAAATTCTATGTACCGACTTGACAGAAAATCCTAGGAAGTTCTGGTCTTACGTTAAATCAGTAAGTGGCTCGAAACAGCATATCCAGACACTCCGGAATGATGATGGCATTGAAACAGAGGATGACACGCGTAAAGCTGAAAGACTAAACACCTTTTTCCAAAGCTGTTTCACAGAGGAAGACCGCACTGCAGTTCCTTCTCTAAATCCTCGCACAAACGAAAAAATGGCTGACATCGAAATAAGTGTCCAAGGAATAGAAAAGCAACTGGAATCACTCAATAGAGGAAAGTCCACTGGACCTGACGGGATACCAATTCGATTCTACACAGAGTACGCGAAAGAACTTGCCCCCCTTCTAACAGCCGTGTACCGCAAGTCTCTAGAGGTACGGAGGGTTCCAAATGATTGGAAAAGAGCACACGTAGTTCCACTCTTCAAGAAGGGTCGTCGAGCAGATGCGCAAAACTATAGACCTATATCTCTGACGTCGATCTGTTGTTGAATTTTAGAACATGTTTTTTGCTCGAGTATCATGTCGTTTTTGGAAACCCAGAATCTACTATGTAGGAATCAACATGGATTCCGGAAACAGCGATCGTGTGAGACCCAACTCGCTTTATTTGTTCATGAGACCCAGAAAATATTAGATACAGGCTCCCAGGTAGATGCTATTTTTCTTGACTTCCGGAAGGCGTTCGATACAGTTCCGCACTGTCGCCTGATAAACAAAGTAAGAGCCTACGGAATATCAGACCAGCTGTGTGGCTGGATTGAAGAGTTTTTAGCAAACAGAACACAGCATGTTGTTATCAATGGAGAGACGTCTACAGACGTTAAAGTAACCTCTGGCGTGCCACAGGGGAGTGTTATGGGACCATTGCTTTTCACAATATATATAAATCACCTAGTAGATAGTGTCGGAAGTTCCATGCGGCTTTTCTCGGATGATGCTGTAGTATACAGTGAAGTTGCAGCATTAGAAAATTGTAGCGAAATGCAGGAAGATCTGCAGCGGATAGGCACTTGGTGCAGGGAGTGGCATCTGTCCCTTAACATAGACAAATGTAATGTATTGCGAATACATAGAAAGAAGGATCCTTTATTGTATGATTATATGATAGCGGAACAAGCACTGGTAGCAGTTACTTCTGCAAAATATCTGGGAGTATGCGTGCGGAACGATTTGAAGTGGAATGATCATATAAAATTAATTGTTGGTAAGGCGGGTACCAGGTTGAGATTCATTGGGAGAGTGCTTAGAAAATGTAGTCCATCAACAAAGGAGGTGGCTTACAAAACACTCGTTCGACCTATACTTGAGTATTGCTCATCAGTGTGGGATCCGTACCAGATCGGTTTGACGGAGGAGATAGAGAAGATCCAAAGAAGAGCGGCGCGTTTCGTCACAGGGTTATTTGGTAACCGTGATAGCGTTACGGAGATGTTTAATAAACTCAAGTGGCAGACTCTGCAAGAGAGGCGCTCTGCATCGCGGTGTAGCTTGCTCGCCAGGTTTCGAGAGGGTGCGTTTCTGGATGAGGTATCGAATATATTGCTTCCCCCTACTTATACCTCCCGAGGAGATCACGAATGTAAAATTAGAGAGATTAGAGCGCGCACGGAGGCTTTCAGACGGTCGTTCTTCCCGCGAACCATACGCGTCTGGAACAGGAAAGGGAGGTAATGACAGTGGCACGTAAAGTGCCCTCCGCCACACATCGTTGGGTGGCTTGCGGAGTATAAATGTAAATGTAGATGTAGGTTCTAGTTGTTTAGGCATTACGTCTTGGTTTAAGTCATGTTTTAGTGTTTAATGTTCTGTCTCCTAATGCAGCGGACACCTTCAGACGCTATAAATGTAAGGACATGGTTATGGTTTTTTTTTTTCCAAACAAGTTCGGTGAGACGAGCTGTTTATAAATTGCCATGCAATGGTCGGGTTCTGACGTCACCCGAGCGCTGCCCCAGACTGCAGAGTGTAGCAATAGTGTGTTACGGAGCTATTACTGCAGAATAGTTGGTGCCATCTGCTCTGTTTAGCACAAAAGCTCACAACATTTGATACTTTCAAGTGCTCTTCTATTCTGTTGAAGGTTTTTTGTGTACCTGAATCTTTATGCTCTCTATGTGTATCCTAAGATGGTATGACAAAACTACAGTATTAAAAATCGAAATTGTTGGTTCCCTGGTCTCAGTGGGTGATCTGCTATTGCTGACTTGTCAGTGTTGCTCAGACGCTGGTGTGACTCTCAGTCTCTCGCAGAGGCCGGAAGACGTCGCTACCCGACTGTTACACCGTTACTTGTAAACAGTTCAACTAGCTTTGGTTGTCTGAGGTAAATGCAATTATGCAGCGTTTGAAGATGTCAGCGAACGAAACTTCAGGCACTGAAATAAGTCTTCAAAAAAATCAAATGTGTGTGAAATCTTATGGGGCTTAACTGCGAAGGTCATCAGTCCTTAAGCTTACACACTACTTAACCACCGAGCGAGGTGGCGCAGTGGTTAGCACACTGGACTCGCATTCGGGAGGACGACGGTTCAATCCGGCGTCCGGCCATCCTGATTTAGGTTTTCCGTGATTTCCCTAGATCACTCCAGGCAAATGCCGGGATGGTTCCTTTGAAAGGGCACGGCCGACTTCCTTCCCCATCCTTCCCTAATCCGAGCTTGTGCTCCGTCTCTAATGACCTCGTTGTCGACGGGACGTTAAACACGAATATCCTCCTCCTCCTACTTAACCTAAATTATCCTAAGGACAAACACACTCACCCATGCCCGAGGGAGGACTCGAACCTCGGCCAGGACCAGCCGCACGGTCCATGACTGCAGCGCCTTAGACCGCTCGGCTAATAAATAAGTCTTGGACCATGCATTTAAAATCGCGTGGATGTAAATACGAGCCGTGAAAGCCCGCATTGTATGATACAACAGCACACTTGTCGCGTCATAAAATTAAATCACACTGGACTATGTCAAAATCGTCGCTTTCAGTCCTTGAAACAACAAATTGCACACAACATCCACCACCAGCCATGTTGCCTTCGCGATCTGCGGACAACAGCAGTGTCTACTTGACGGTTCTCCTGGTATCCGGCCGTAGTTGTGAACTGCTCTATTCTATATTATGTGTTTACTTGTTGATTTTCCTGGCATCTAGCTACAGTTGTGAACTGGTCTATTTTGTATTATGACGCTACTAAAATGTTGATAGTGCTTTCAATCGTTTTAATGTACGCCTTGAGTGCTGACAACCTGCTGACGAGAGCGTTGTCTTTGCAAACTAGTCTCTGAATTGTGTTAAGCACGATTATAGCCTTTCAGTTGTTACTTATATATTGTTGAACATCGCCCAGAAATTAGCGTTACTATTTCATACCACACATTCCAGAGACACAGTTCTCATATTTTGGGAAAGGCGTGTAAGTCACACTCTAGTGTTCGGTCTGCAGTACTGTGAACGATGCTCATGTATTTCCAGGGAAAGGAAATGGATCCAGAACATAACTTTACACAGACAGAAAAATGTAATGAGAGGCCAGCAGGGCACTCTCCTTCTCTGAACAAGGGGAAAAACAGAGATTCAGTCTAAATTGTTAAACATTTTTTTAACATATGAATGTTTCAGTGCTTAATGCGCCGTTATCAGGTCTACAGTTCTTGGCTACGAATAGCACGTCAGTATTGGCTGTATTTGATATCTGCTGCTGGTGCTGCTGCTGATGATGATGTGGTGAAGCTGATATGCATTGAAACTTGTCATATGTTAATAAAAATACTTTGCTATCGACGCAGAAATCTCTTATGTTATAACAGTATTGCGATCGCTACAACCCCACGACGATGTCACCACTTCAAATAAGTTTACTGTTTGTGTGCTGGCACAGGTCGGCTGTTTGGTACACTTCAGAACTCACACAACGCTACTACGGCGCAGGTTGATTTCAGTGTGCACCAGGACTTCAGACATGAATCTAAAATAAATAAAAGTTGTTCCCTAACTTTATAGACGGGTAAACTTTGTCTCTCCCAAGTGTTTCAAAGCATTCGTTCGAGAATAGTATTCAACTCTTAAACTTCACCTCGAAAACACACTGGTGTGCAAAACTTAGGGTCACTGCCAAGTAAGGTGACTCGATGAATGTTGGACCACAGATGGAAAGAACTGCTACAGTATAGTACAGAAGGTAACTTAAAGAA
Source organism: Schistocerca americana (assembly GCF_021461395.2). Classification (NCBI taxonomy): domain Eukaryota; kingdom Metazoa; phylum Arthropoda; class Insecta; order Orthoptera; family Acrididae; genus Schistocerca; species Schistocerca americana. The sequence goes on along the minus strand of NC_060126.1, from coordinate 135,523,592 downwards.
TTAGGCGACTAAACGAACAGAAATGACACTTTCAATAAAGACAGTATGTACAATCAAATTACCGCTAGTCATGGTGTTTCCCTGAACATTACAAATGGTGAGACGTGGTTCTTAATAGCCTGTGTGAGCACTACAGACACAGTGCATCGTCGCTACGTGCTGCTGTGATGGCCTCGAGGTTGAAAAGTTCTTGTACTAGGGTGACACCTGTTGGATGATCGCTGGTGTATGTGAACGTGCTGAAATGTCTCTCCATCACATCTCACACGTGTTCGATGGCATTTATGTTGGGAAATGGACAGGCAAGTCCATTCTTTGAATAGCTTCTCGTTCCAAAAACTCCTCCACATGCGCTGCCCGATGCGGTCGCCCATTGTCATCCAAAAAAATGAAGACAGGACGGAATACACCCCTGAGAAAACGCCCATGGACCACAAGCAGTGTGTCACAATAACTTTGACCCGTGAGTGCACCGTGTCCAAAGATCACGTTCGACAATGTTCCTGGTTGCATTACGGCTTTCCATTTCTGGCGATATGTGGGTGGTCTGACATTGCCAACCATGATCGTTTTGGTGGCCCAGATGTTATGGTGTGGGAAGTCATGATGTTACATTGGCGTTCAGACCTCCAAATCTTTGAACACGTCACACGTATCGGTCAACTTTATTGCAACACTGCATTCCTTCCCAATTTGCGTCTTTTGAGGGATGAGTTCGGCACCGACTTCATTTTCATGGATGACAATGCGCGACCGCATGGAACAGCGCAGGGGAGCTGTTGAAGCGGGAGTATATTCCAGGAATCTACTGGCCTTCTCGTTCCACAGACTTAAATGCTATCGAGCACTTGTGGGAAGTGTTCGGCAGATATATTGCAGCACGTCTAATGCACCAACAACCGTCCAACAGTTACAAGTCGCTCTGGTTGAGGAATGGAACGCCCTACGACAAGAACACGTTGCAGAGCAGGCACTACCGGGCGTTGTGATCACACACCCTATTAAGAACTACGTCCGTCTTTTGTAATGTCGAGCAGGCCACCATAAATTGCGGTGTCTTCAGGGTGGAAATGGAAATGAGCGTTTGGCGTCATTGGCCGGGAGGCCCCTCGCGGGGCAGGTCCGGCCGCCATATCGCAGGTCTTATTACATTCGGCGCCACATTGGGCGACCTGCACGCCGGATGGGGATGAAATGATGATGAACACAACACAACACCCAGTCCCTGAGCGGAGAAAATCTCCGACCCAGCCGGGAATCGAACCCGAGCCCAGAGGACGGCAATCCGTCACGCTGACCACTCAGCTACTGGGGCGGACGTCTTCAGGGTAATTATTGTCTTTGAGTAAAACTGTCATTTCTGTTCGTCGCATTGCGTATTTCTTTCAGTCGCGTAAGCTACTATACTATAGCAGTTGTTTCTGTATTTGGTCCAAGTTTCATCACGCTGTGTTACTTGGTAATGTTACATCATGCGAAAGTTGCTTTCGTCCTGACGTTTTGCACACTAATGTATTATTAAGATAAAGACGAAAGTTTGATTAATGATCTTGAACGAACGCTTCGAAAAGCTTAAGAGGTACAAAATTTTGTGTCACAACCATACCAAATATCGCCTTTGGCAACTATTTCCCAAAAAAGTCTCCAGTCCCGGAGCAACACAGAGTTTTAAGGTCTTCACTGCTCTGATAATTTGTCGATGAATAGTTGTTCCACTTGTCGCGCGTCATTGCAATTACCAAAATTATTTATTCAGATTAGGCTTGGTCTTCTATTACTGCAAAGAGCAACTATGGCGTTTGTTAAAGACCACATATCTTCTTTTTCAACTTCTGTAGTCCTCTCGTCCTGAATTGCGTATGATATTACGGCATAATTATTCCTTTGCGACCGTCTAATTATAACTTATTAAAAAATTGTGTTTTATTCAGGTGTAATTACACGGTCACAAACAAATAATTATCGACGTAACGTAATACGACATATTTTGTTGTGAAAACTGAATGTGCTGATGTCTTCTTCCTCGTCTTTTCTCACACATTTGGATTTTGCTTCCTCTTGTTATATCCAGCTATTGCATATGAATATTTTCTTTTCTGGTCTAGCCACTTGTTTCTTGATCATCATAATGATCTGTTCCACTACTGGTAAGAAGTTCATTTTTATTTTATGTGTTTTCTTGTTTTCATTCTTGTGTTATTATCTCCAGTCATTACCACATTCATTTATCTGTTCGTTTACAGTTACACATTTAAAGAGTGACTTACATAAAACAATATGAGCAATTATTTCAATATTCTTTCCAGTTCTTAGACAATCCCATTTCTTCATGAGATTTTCATGTTTGACTTGTCTCTGGTCGTTTCTATCCATCCATATAAGAAACAATAGCTGTTCACTGCTGACCAATTTTCTGATTTCATTCCGATATGATTACTATAGGTATCCTGTAACAGACAGTGCGGTTGTCAGACCAGTCTTCCGTCAGTTTTCTTTTATGATTTTTTAAAATCTTCCTTATTTTCCTTGTGAGACGACCCAGAGTCTTTTCATATATTCATTAATTTACTTCTATTATCTGCGGCATTCGGTTCAGAACTACGTTTTCACAACCCTTCGAATCTCCTCACTATGAAAGTCTGTTCTTGTTTCCCGTAACACGGAACTAACAATGTCTTCCTTCCGCTGCCAGTGATGTTACTGGCACTGTGTGGTTTCCTTCCGTCAAGATATTATTTAACTTAGTATGCGTTTTGTTCCCGCAATACTTTCTTTTAGCTCTTGAAATTTTCTAGATTTTGATGTATGCTTTACATGTCATCTTCTTGATCTTTCTTTTCTTTTTCGTATGTTATTACCATCTTCTTTATATATTTGTTATTTCTCTCTTATTCCCATTTTCATGATAATTAGATGACATATTCAACAAAAAATATTGTCATTGTGTCACGTACAGTTCTGAGACATGCGAAAAACGTGTGTTTTAATAAGAATTATCTCAGTAAAGATGGAGCTAATAAAGATAAGCATTTCAATTCATTTTAATAGTTTCCTTACCACTGTATACCAGCAGTGATATTTAATGGCAATTGCAAAACGACATAGTACAGTACCATGATTTGTGTCCATTCGTTTTAAGTCTCAGTTAAGTTATATTTTATCGAAATCTTACTTTTAACTCATTAAAAGATTTTTAGATGGCCTTTATAGTAACTAGCGATCTCTAGCTTCAATCTGCGAGTATGTTAATACTTTAAGATTACTCAGTCGTGTAGTAACTTAATATGTCAATTCCAAAAGCGTTTAAGAACATAATACTTGTAATACCCTGTAGTTCTCAAGTGTACCTGCAGGTTTCAGCCTTTTACATTTTCCATGTTGTTATGAAGAGGTCTCAACAATTAAATCTGCATGACTTTCTGAATATAAATCAGTGTCATCAATAAATGACAAGTTAGAGGGTTTCTGATTACTGATGCAGGCAAAAGGATTGTACCGAGGAGACCTCTTTACACAGAAATTTTAATGATTTTTCCTTCCACAGAAGTGCATGTTTTACAAAATAACTGAATTACTTACTTATTATGCTGTTCCCAAAATATGAGAACTGTGATCAGATGATTTTTTGTACAAGCGCCATTTCTCAAGTACACTGTAGGTACTATCAGCTACAAACATCGCAAATGAACGTAGTAAGTTGTCTAATTAATGTCTGATCAAATAATGCTACATATGAGTATATTTTTAACATAATTGTGTAACAGAAATTGACCTGATATGGCACTGAAGCTAACATATTAATATCACCAGAGTATGTAAGACTGAGAATGTTAGAGTATTGTAACTAAGTATCTTTACCCAGATAACAAACAACTGGTTGTCCTTATGTATGTAAATAATGCTGTCTATCTACTAACACTTTTGGAACCTATATACAGGGAAAATAATGAAGAAACAGAACAAAACTGAAGTCATATGGATTAAAGGGAAAGGTATTCTGAAAATATAGGAGAAACTAGTGCAATAAAGTTGTTTTGTAACACGTTTAATGACTGAAATTTTACATGTATTTATGAGACAAGTATCAAGTTTTCGACTCTCTACAGTTATGCACTGCGCTGAAGTTGTTACTGGTGTTGGACAGTTGGGACTGGAGTTCAAAACATTCTCTTCGCTCCTATACTGTATCGTTAAAGGAGAAATGAAAAGCAGATGATGTACTGTTTGTTAAACAGTGCAGAGTAGATACAGAGAGCTATAGATGGCGAGTGATAATGGTAGTGTTGGAGAGAGTGGGACTAGTGTAGGTTTTCTTCGAGAGGTATAAGCTTTTGTTGTTTCACTTGAGTTTAGCTGCATGGCCACTGCACCCGCTTGTTTGTGTTTTAGTTTTATTTTGCACAGTTGTTTCACCTTTCTCACCATCTTAATTAGCCTTCCCTTAGCTTCCTTGGAAATAATGTTTTGTACACTCCATCTAGCATTCTTCTTAGAGGTTACCGTAAGTAAACTTTTAAAGTATATATATACTATTGAATGTTGCGTTAAAACGGGTGACTATTTGTGTCTTTCGTTTTGCACACTGTAGAATCCATTTTGTCAAGTAAGCGATCCCAGGAGCAACTACCGCAGCAGGAGCCGCCGCTGGTGCAACCGCCTCCACTGCAGCAGCTGCAGCAGCAGTTACAGCAGCAACAACAGCAGCAACAGCAACAACAGCAACCCCAACTGCTGCAGCAGCAGCCGCAGCAACCGCAACCGCAGCAGCAACAACAGCAAAAGTCAGTGGAACAGCAGCACAGGGAGCAGCACCTGCAAAGGTTGCACCTACAGCTGCAGCAGCTGCTGCTGCAGTACCAACAGCAACAGCAGCAACAGCAGCAGCAACAACAGCAACAGCAGAAGCAGCAGCAGCTGCAGCAAACGCCCAAAAAGCCGCAGACTGGTCGGCCGCAGCAGAAACCAGTGCGGCAGTTGCTGCAGCAACCGAACGGGCGCCAAACCACCCCGCGGGTGCAAGATGGCCGCCAGTCGGCCACCTGGCGGCCGGAGGCTCAACAAGCTAAAGGCAAACCGCCTTCCGCCGCGGGCGCCGCGCAGCGGCAGGAGACGGAACTGCAGCGCTTACTGCAGCACCTCAAGCTGGAAATGTCTGTGGAGGAGCTACACGCCAAACTGCGTGAGATTCTGGAGAAACGAGGTAGACAAAAACTGTTTCTTCGTAATGCTTGTAGCCTGTTTGACTCCCCTCCTTTGTCCCTCCGAAACCACGTTCCCATGATTAACTTTCGTCGAAAAAGGGAGTAGATTGTACTTGTAACAAGCATGTGACATCGATGTTGCATGGAGCGCAAATAGCTGTACTGTAAAAGTAATTCCTACCCTTATCTATGATTACTTTTGTAACTACCTAGTAATTCCATAACCTGTTATTTACAGCCTGGGTCGTAAATATGTTTTCTTCCTGACATTTCGAAAGACCCACTCGTCCAAATTCTAGTGTTCATCAAATTAATAGTAACGCCCCCATTTCTTTCGGTTCATTCATTGTAGTCAAGATAACATTCTGTAAGTGCTTATATTTCCCTATTTAAAGTAGCAAACTTGCTTTCAATTGGCAAATGTTCGCAGCAGTTTCTCCATTATTTTGAAATATTGATGAGTACATTTCCTAAAAGCTTCTTTTTTTGAATTGGTATTCATTCTTTCATCTAAAATTGGCTCGATAAATAGAAATACTGAATATTCCTTATATCTCTCTCTAAGGATTATCTCAATAGCCATTGGTAACATTACCTAACAGTCCTTTCTTTAACACCCTCTTCCTTCCCTTATCGCTAAAACTTTCTGTACTATATTCTTTGTATTGTTCTTCGAGAGTACGTTATAATTTTAATGCAATTGTTGTATTAGTTAGGCCGCCTTTCAGTTTACTTTTAGCTAAATGTAGTTATTATATTAGAAAATGTAAGCGTAGCTTGCACGCCTTGTAGAGGTACATGTATTTTGTTTAATTTTATCTTTCGAAAGTGATCTATCGCAAAAAAGGAAAATAAAAGTAAAATGGTTTGTACTTTTGAGGAAGTGTAAGCATATTCGGTTATAATTGCGGGCCAAAGTAATTCATCTGCAGAAAATGTAGATAACACCCGTAAACTGAAAATGTGTGCTAAAAGAGGTGGCGTAAGGCATTTCAGCTAGTGGCGAATACGCTCTGAACCTCCTACGGTGGCCTTGTGGCACAGCCCGACATGCGACGTGGAACGGACAAAGCGACAGCACTCTGATGCTAAGCAAGGCCACGTATGGGGAGAGTTGGAACTTGATATTTCTCTCAAGCCATGTTCGACACAACCCTTTTATTTTTCTACACTGACCACTTCGCTTTATCACAAAATTTTAATTGTTGCAGAGTTTGCTGAAAGTCTTCCTGGATCCACGCAGCGCAGCCCGTATCCATCTAGAAGGCGTAAGTACACACATGCATTTTTGAGCTTGTTTCTTCACGGCACAAAACTGAATTTTATGCATTTTTTCAGGGGACGTTAATACCATATATATTTGGAAGAATGCTGCCTTGTAATTATTTATCACAACCAATTTCGGTCTTTGACGTTCCTTCGGGCAACTACACAACGACAAAACGGAAGACAACGTACTGTATAATTGAAGAGGAACGCAAGGTCCTATGAAACCAACAGATAATTTGTGAAAGAACACAATCACAGCATCACATGTCATACATGTCGTCACGTCCGAACAACGATTTATAGTCAAAAATTGTATAAAAATTATCTCAAGATAGCAGTAGCTAGGCAATGTTGCTCAATCGGTGGCAAACGATAAACTGACTCTCAAGCACACAGGAGACGACCTGGGGAGTTCAACAAACGAAAGACTATACAGACCAGAAACTACAATTGTGATAGTAACACAGTGACATACTTGCCTACACTATGTCATACAAGGTAAATATTATTTAAACCGACAGACTCTGGGAGGCTGCACAGGACACAAAACAAATATTTCTCCAATGTCATAATTTCCCATGAGTGTTATCTAATCCGGTAGAAGGAGTATTCACTCTTCATTTGTAATAACTGGTTTGTGGTTGTAACGGTTCCTATTGTACTGGTAGAAAGCTTACTTCACTCTTTAGTATTAATAGCTGTTTCACTTTCATATTTATTTGTATGTCTTGATCCACCACGGTAGTTGTTTACTAATGGAGCGAGACACCTAGAGTGAGCACACTGTTATAGTTAATGCTCACTACATAGTGATGGAGTCTTCACCATCCACAGTTCACATATGTGGAGTGAGTTTAATCCCCCTACCACATTTACTGGTCCTTGTCACATGCATTGCTACGTGAATGTGTGGGCAGGTTTTGTTGAACTGTTTAACTGGGCCCCATCTGCTGCCTAGGCCATTAACTGACAGTCATCATTATAGTTTTCTCGGCAGAGCATTTACACAGTTGATGGATGACGTACAACTCGCTCCAAGGCAGAGGTTCCGGCACGTTTCAATCGTCCAGTGTGTCGATTCTTGAACCAGCTTCCATAAAAGTGTATTGGCAGAGGGGGTCCTGTACCACGGTCCACTCGTTCCCCTGATATGATCCATCTGGACTTTTTTGAGTGGAGAGAGCTGCTCAACCTTGTTTACAAAACCCCTGTTAAATCAAAATAGAATCTGGTTGCCCGGATAGTAACAGTAACAGGAGAAATTAAGGACACCTCTGCAGCCTTTGACGGTGTCAGACGGAACGTGACTCGCCAGTGTAACCTTTGTTTACAAGGCAATGGAGGCATTTTTGAACCAGTTCTGTAATTGACGCGTCCGCAGCTCGTGGTTGTGCGGTAGCGTTCTCGCTTCCCACGCCCGGGTTCCCGGGTTCGATTCCCGGCGGGGTCAGGGATTTTCTCTGCCTCGTGATGACTGGGTGTTGTGTGATGTCCTTAGGTTAGTTAGGTTTAAGTAGTTCTAAGTTCTATGGGACTGATGACCATAGCTGTTAAGTCCCATAGTGCTCAGAGCCATTTGAACCATTTTTTTGTAATTGACGTAATAGTGTTGTGTTGATGACGTTGTCTCTTGGTAACACAGAAGCACAAATCGTTTGTGCTCCTATTTGTGTACTGTAAGTACAATCTGGTGACCTCGTAAAATGGTGCCTCACAGAGAAACACATAACAAAAATGTTTTCAGTGTCCCAGAAACATCCCAGATTTTATTATTCTAATTAATTTTCGTCAAAAGGAAACTTCTGCCAATTTAAAAATCCTCACAGGAAAATATGACATTGGAAAAAATTATTTGTTTTGGTAACCAGTGCAATCTCCCAGAGTTTGTCCGTTTAAATAATTTTCACCCTGTATAATAATGCAGAAATATGGCTGTGAGATGGCGATGTTTAACGAAGAATATAATCACTGTGGCTTTCCTTTTTTTCCCAGTGGTGTCGGACTGTATCAAAATATATCTACGAGTAGCACATGACAAAAACCTAGTGCATAAATTACAAAATAACTTTCTAACTAACGTAGTGGTCAATACAAGGGATAAGGTAAACGCTGACACCAATTAACCTAGTTATACCTCATAATTGAAAATGTATTACTATCGAAATGAGTGAGAAGTACAACATGTAGGCTCAAAATTACATGCCATGTAATTAATTAAAACCATTATCTAATAATTCACGAAAATAAAAAGTATAAATTAATTAAATAAATAAATCTTCATTTTTTCATGTGATGAAAATGGTTCCTGCCTTCCCTCTAGTGCTTCCCATTGTTTTCCATACTCTTTTCGTAATTCTGCCCATTTCGTCTGATTTCTCCTGATACTGTCCCCATGCTCCGCTATAGTTTTTCGTGGGAATCCATCTCACAACACCTATTTTACGGTCCCATATTTAATTCAGTGTTTTTCCACCCTTCTTTCTCTAGTTGTTATGCACTGTATGTTCTCAGCCATATATAGTGCCGCAATTCTCTCCGTTGCCTTGAAGTATCTGTTCTTTGCATTTTTAGATGTATTCTTTTTATTATATACCTGTAGCAAACAAAACGTTGACTTAATTTTCTTCATAGTGTCTATCATTTCCTCGTTGGTCTCGTTTCTTCCTTTCATACAGAGTGATCCAGCTGCTCCTGCCGATATCGTTTTTTGTCACCTCGCAATGTTATACCTTGTCTCCATAAACCACGTGTGAGAGTTTTTGATATTCTCTCTTACGCTACGCGAAAGCTATTAGTGCGAGAGAAAAAAAAATGAGCAAGACCTTTTTGTAGGACATCTAGTGAGCTAGATTTTGTGCTGGGATGAGTTTCCGCTGGAGGCAAAGGTTTTCGAATTGTTCAAGAAAAACGTACAAAAGCAACCTTCAAACGTCCCTCCAGCTCGTAGCATTCCCCCTTACCACTGTACAAAAATTTTAGACTACACGAATTATTCCCATTACTCGACGTTTTTTGGTCTCTACTGACTGGGCTTTTACACCACCAGTAAACCCAGTCATTTCGTTAACATTATTAATTAAAGATGCCGGTGAGGATAACGAAAGAAAAAGGAGTTTTGTAAAAGTTAACCTAAAACTAATTACGTCGACAATCTGATTCTGACTTAACCCTTCAAACACAGTAGTTACGTCGTCAGAAGGCCTGGCGAGTGCAATGGTGTAATTGTTAATTTTATGCTATTGAAATTCACAAAACTGATACGTAAAATTCACACAAGCGTCAGGTTTACAGTTTGCAAGGACTCAGCATATCCGGTGGAGTTAAAATGGCTCAAATGGCTCTAAGCACTATGGGACTTAAGATCTGAAGCCATCAGTCCCCTAGGCTTAAAACTAAGTAAACCTAACTAACCTAAGGACGTCACACACCTCCATGCTCGAGGCAGGATTCGAACCTGCGACCGTAGCAGCAGCGCGGTTCCGGACTGAAGCCCCTAGAACCGCTCGGCCACAGCGGCCGGCGCCGGTGGAGTAATAAGGCCAGTCAATGAAGACCAAAAAAGATCGAATGTGGGAAATAATTCGTGCAGTCGCAAATTTTTGTAAGGTTGTAATAGGGAGTGCTATGAACAACGTACTAAAAATTCCGACCGGTAGGGGCTGAGTGTAGGAGTGTGGGTGCGTTTGACTGTAACTTTCGTACGGTTTTCTTGGATAACTCTAAAACTAAGGCCTCTAGCGCAAACGTATCCCAGTACAAAATTTAACGTAGTTAAATTTTTTACAAAAGCTCCCGTTCGTTGTTTCTTTAGGACTAATTGTTCGCGCGTAGCAAACGAGAGAATATGAAAATCTCACACGTGGTTTTTGAAGGCAAGATTGCGGGGTTGCTTAAAAGGATATCGGTAAGGCTAGCTGAGTCACTCTGTACATGCTCTCAGGTATTTAAATTTTTCTACTATATGCAGGCTGACTTCTGCGATTTTCAGTCCTCAGTGGTATTCGGAATCTTTCTCTTGCTCTAAACGATCCTTGGTCCTACCCTTTTGGCTGCCGTGCCTAGGTTATCGATTTGTTACTTTACATCTTCTTCCGTCTCACTTATTAACGCTATATCGTTCGCAGAGAAGAAGTAGGCCACTTGGACCCTGTTGCCTTTTTGTCATATTTGGTATTCCCATTTTCTCGTTTACTGCTCTCCACTGCCTGATAACTTCGTTCAGCGCTATGGTGAGTAAAATTGGTTACAATCCATCTCGCTGTTTGACAACAGTGTTGATCTCAAACTCTTGCGTTAGTACTCCTCAGAATCTTACTCTGGGCTTTTGCGTCTGTGAGAATTTCCGTTACTATTTCTCGTGTAGTTGCTGTCTAATCATCTGTTCTTCAGGAGCGTTGTAACAAACCAACTGTCAGTGGAGTCGTACGTCTTCGCGATGTCATAGAAGGTTACTACCATCTTTTTTTATTATTATGGGTCTATTTCTATGAGCTGTATTAGGGTAAAGACATATATGTTTTCTATGCATCTTCTTCCCTTTTTAAAAACCGCTGGATAGTCTCCAATTTCACTTCCTTTACTTCATCGACAGTCAGTTGGTTTCCTGACTACAATGGTAGGTATTGCTGAAAGCAAGGAACTTTATTGAGAATTATCGTCAGAAGTACACCGAGAACATTTAATACTGGATATTTCAAATCTGACTAAAAATACGCTTGACTGTCGGTAAACCTTACCTTTCCCCGGGTAATAGCGACGCTTTCAAAGTCGACAGAACACAGTTCAGTTCTGACAGGTTTCGCAGTAGAGTGTGATATCAGCTCGATTAATGCAACCGAAAAAATGTGGTTTGTGTCTTCCTCCTCACCACTTGCACACATTGTAGGTGGCGCAGCGACGATGCGGTGTGGACATTTCTCGAAGCAGCCCTGGCCGAAGTTCAGGCAGTGGGAGTTGTCAAGCTCCTTGAACATCACAGTTATCGTATTGATGACGCACTTGTAGCGATGGTACATTTGTCCATAAGCACTCTCCTACTTTAGGACATATCTTGCTATCCTTCGTTGCACACTTCCCTGGTTATAAGCTTAGTTCTTCATAGAAAAATAATTTCCATAGCCAGGCGTCTACTTCTTCGAACTCTTTCAAAAAACTCAACCAAGGAATCTATGGGTGATGTTGCGTTTCCCTAGATCGCGCTAACGAAAAACTTCGTGATGGCCGCTCGGAGGAAAATGTTGAGGATGGTTTCCTATGAACGTAAACCTCACGCAATCATGCTCCAGAATATAAAAATATGAAAACTAGTGCTCTCCCTACTGGTACCGACTGGATGCTCTCCAGTTTAATAGTTCCTGTGCCTCTTTCACCTTTTCAAAAGCTGTGTTATCCTTAGACGTTCTACTGCTTATATCCTAGGCACAACTTCATTTTCCTGTCACCAGACTTCGCAAGTACCTAAAACACTTAACTTGTGCTCTGGATTTTCCTTCCAAACGTCATTTTGAAGGAACCTTCAAGTTTATTGATTCTCATCCCTTTGGTCTTTTCTACATTTATCCTGCATTCTCACTTTAATGACCGTCTCAGTTACAAACTCCAGTTCCATCTTTTATTCAGCCAATACTCTCTGATCATTACTTTTCTTCTTCTACATCCTCTTCTTCTTCTCGCTTCTGTAGTCTATTTTTCTGTCTTGTTCCACTAGGTTTGTAGTAAGGAAGTGGTTTTGGATGTATATTTTCATGCATTCTATCTGCGTGTTCCCATCTTCAGTTTCTGTTTGGATCTATTTTATTGTGCTATGAATCAACTTGTATTTAACTTCTTAATGTCATCATTTCGGAAGAGGACTTCATTTGGATGGGAACCTAGACTTCAGATCTATAGACCACAGTAGGTACCTAGTAAAATTTTATGTTTTTCTAGATTTTTACAACATACTTTAATTGTTCCACAGACTGCGTTAATTTTGAGGATCTTGTTATAAATTTGACTGTCGACATTGCGTACTAACGAACAGCCGAGACAGTTGGTTACCTATTCCACCTTTAGGGGAGAGCTGGACTAGGTAGCCAGGCTAAAGTATTCCTATTTTTTAAGCTGAGTAGCAACAGAAGGAAGTGCATAGAAAACATTAATTACAAATCCGCAACTATTGAAGTATGATGTGGAGTAGTTTAATCGCGTTAGGATCAAATTAAGTACGATAAACAATTAAATTTCTTCAAAGGGGCAGAATGGCCACTTGCCCGACATGAACCAGCAAAGTGGGCACTTAGCTACAAGTAAAAAATAAGGGATACAAAACTGTTTTAACGAAAAACGTAATATATGTACGAGGGTTGGAACTTAAATAATGGCAACTATTTATTCACAACAGATACAAAAGAGTTACATGTTTGAACCTGTTGCTGTCCTTCGAATTAGTCACCAGCGTTGTGTAGAACCCGTTGCTAGCGATTTGGAAGCGTAGCATACCGTTAGCAGAGCCTGTTCTGTTGATGGTGCGAATGGAGCGGTCTACGGCCTCTCGAATCTCTGAAACAGTTCTGCAGCGAATGCCAAGAAGTGGTTCCCTCATCTTCGGAATCAAATCAAAGTCACAAAGTCCGGGGAGCATGGTGGATGGTACAGTACTTCCCAGTCCAGTCGACCGAACAGAGCAGCCACAGCTTGCGCTGTATGCTCTGCTAACGATATACTACGCCTTCCAAATCGCTGGCAACGGGTTCTACACAACGCTGGTAACTACTTTGAAGGACAGTAACAGGTGCAAATATGTAACTCTTTTGTATCGGTTGTGAATAAATAGTTGCCACTATTTAAATTCCAACCCTCGTAGTCGTAAAGCATGATTCAAGTTTAATTATTTACACTTCCCACAAGTAAAGATCGAAGTGTGTTTCTCCTGTACAGAGATAGTGTGCCCAGAGGGAACACAATTGGCACTAAATCCATTGATTTTCGCAGTACATGCACTCTCTGTCTTCGTCATTTTCATCAAAAAAAGCACTTCCAGGGTTGAGTTTCCTGCTCTTCGCAATTTTCTTTCCATTGCCTTTCTTGTATTCAGCTGCTTTCAGTTTTTCTTTTTTCTGCTCTTTCTTTATTTCCCACTATTAGGTCATTCTTGTATCGCCACGGAACCCTTCTCTCGGAGCTGCTTTTGCTCCCCCCCCCCTACAAAAAGTGGCAAGAGGCCACCACCAAGATGGGCACCTTGTCCCCTTTGGCGCCATTACACAAAATCTGTATACCCCCTAATAGCATGTCAGTAACTGAAGAACGATTTTGGAGTCAAGATATAAAACTTCAAACTCAACTTCATTAAAAAGACATAAGACACATTCCCTATACACAATAAATAGACAATCTGTAGACTTACCTTACATACAAACGTACAAAACAAACACCGTCCTAACAAGCATTGAACGCCCAACGGTGCCGGCTGGCCGTCGTGTCATCCTCGGCATGTAGACGTCACCGGATGCGGATACTGAGGGGCATGTTGTCAGCACACTGCTCTTCCGGCCGTTGTCAGTTTTCGTGGCCGGTGCCGCTATTTCCCAATCAAGTAGCTCAGTTGGCCTCGTAAGGGCCGAGTGACCCAGCTTGCCAACAGCACGCGGCAGACCCGGATGATGATCCATTTATCTACTACATCTACATCTACACTGATACTCCGCAAGCCACCCAACGGTGTGTGGCGGAGGGCACTTTACGTGCCACTGTCATTACCTCCCTTTCCTGTTCCAGTCGCGTATGGTTCGCGGGAAGAACGACTGTCTGAAAGCCTCCGTGCGCGCTCTAATCTCTCTAATTTTACATTCGTGATCTCCTCGGGAGGTATAAGTAGGGGGAAGCAATATATTCGATACCTCATCCAGAAACGCACCCTCTCGAAACCTGGCGAGCAAGCTACACCGCGATGCAGAGTGCCTCTCTTGCAGAGTCTGCCACTTGAGTTTATTAAACATCTCCGTAACGCTATCACGGTTACCAAATAACCCTGTGACGAAACGCGCCGCTCTTCTTTGGATCTTCTCTATCTCCTCCGTCAGACCGATCTGGTACGGATCCCACACTGATGAGCAATACTCAAGTTTAGGTCGAACGAGTGTTTTGTAAGCCACCTCCTTTGTTGATGGACTACATTTTCTAAGCACTCTCCCAATGAATCTCAACCTGGTACCCGCCATACCAACAATTAATTTTATATGATCATTCCACTTCAAATCGTTCCGCACGCATACTCCCAGATATTTTACAGAAGTAACTGCTACCAGTGTTTGTTCCGCTATCATATAATCATACAATAAAGGATCCTTCTTTCTATGTATTCGCAATACATTACATTTGTCTATGTTAAGGGTCAGTTGCCACTCCCTGCACCAAGTGCCTATCCGCTGCAGATCTTCCTGCATTTCGCTACAATTTTCTAATGCTGCAACTTCTCTGTATACTACAGCATCATCCGCGAAAAGCCGCATGGAACTTCCGACACTATCTACTAAGTCATTTATATATATTGTGAAAAGCAATGGTCCCATAACACTCCCCTGTGGCACGACAGAGGTTACATTAACGTCTGTAGACGTCTCTCCCTTGATAACAACATGCTGTGTTCTGTTTGCTAAAAACTCTTCAATCCAGCCACACAGCTGGTCTGATATTCCGTAGGCTCTTACTTTGTTTATCAGGCGACAGTGCGGAACTGTATCGAACGCCTTCCGGAAGTCAAGAAAAATAGCATCTACCTGGGAGCCTGTATGTAATATTTTCTGGGTCTCATGAACAAATAAGGCGAGTTGGGTCTCACACGATCGCTGTTTCCGGAATCCATGTTGATTCCTACATAGTAGATTCTGGCTTTCCAGAAATGACATGATACGCGAGCAAAAAACATGTTCTAAAATTCTACAAGAGATCGACGTAAGAGATATAGGTCTATAGTTTTGCGCATCTGCTCGACGACCCTTCTTGAAGACTGGGACTATCTGTGCTCTTTTCCAAGCCCGACAGCGCTAAACTTAGGTGATCTGACTGGAACCGTTGTTACCACTGCGGCTAGGCCGTCCGCACTTACCTTACATCAGGGTAACCAAAATCCATAAAAATTATTATAATACAGAGGATGGCACAGCTAGCAGGTTAGACTTGACTGGGCCCTCCAGGATTAACTAGTTGAAGTACACTCATTTTCACAAATTAAGGATAATGCTGATACATGGTGAAACAACGCTCTGATGGGCGGTTTGCGGGTTTAAATCAGCTCGGGGTATGACCGGTGCATTTGACCTGCGGTCGCCGGACGGTGGCGCTGGAAGCAGTCCACATACGCAGAGGTGTGATGGCGCATGTCAGAATACGGTGCAGCGAGTAAGTGTGCAGATGTTTTCAGACGTGCTAATCGTGACTGTGTGTTGAAAATGGCTCAAAGAACACATATTGATGACGTTATCAGGTGTGGAACACTAGGGCGACTAGAGGCTGGTCAAACACAGCAGGTCGTAGCACGGGCCCTCCGTGTGCCACAAAGTGTGATCTCAAGATTATGCCAACGATTCCAGCAGACAGGAGGCGTGTCCAGGCGCTACAGTATGGGACGTTCACAGTGTACAACACCACAAGAAGACCGATATCTCACCATCAGTGCCCGCAGACGGTCACGGAGTACTGCAGGTAGCCTTGCTCGGGACCTTACCGCAGCCACTGGAACAGTTGTCCTCATACACACAGTCTACAGACGACTGAATAGACAGGATTTATTCGCCCGGAGACCTGCAAGGTGCATTCCACTGACCCCTGGTCACAGGAGAGCCCGTAAAGCCTGGTGTCAAGAACACAGTACATGGTCATTGGAACAGTGGTCCCAGGTTATGTTCACGGACGAGTCCAAGTATAGTCTGAACAGTGATTCTCGCCGTGTTTTCATCTGGCGTGAACCAGGAACCAAATACGAAACCCTTAATGTCCTTGAAAGGGACCTATATGGAGGTCGTGGTTTGATGTTGTGGGGTGGGATTATGATTGATGCACGTACACCCCTGCGTGTCTTTGACAGAGGAACTGTAACAGATCAGGTGTATCGGGACGTCATTTTGCACCAGCATGTCCACCTTTTCAGGGGTACAGTGGGTCCCACCTTCCTCCTGATGGATGATAAGGCACTGCCCCACCGAGCTGCCATCGTCGAGTACCATGAAACAGAAGATATCAGGCGAATGGAGTGGCCTGCCTGTTCTCCAGTCCTAAACCCTGTCGAGCACGTCTGGGATGCTCTCGGTCGACGTATCACTGCACGTCTCCAAACCCCTACGACACTTCAGGAGCTCCGACAGGCACTGGGGCAAGAATGGGAGGCTATACCCCAGCAGCTGCCGACCACCTGATCCAGAGTATGCCAATCCGTTGTGCGGCCTGTGTACGTGTGCATGGTGATCATATCCCATATTGATGTCGGGGTAGATGCGCAGGAAACAGTGGCATTTTGTGGCACATGTGTTTCGGGACGGTTTTCTAAACTTATCACCAATACCGTGAACTTACAGATCTCTGTCGTGTGTGGTCCCTGTGTGCGTATGCTATTAGCGGCAGTTTTCTGTAGTGCCACGTTATGTGGCACCACATTCTGCAATTATCCTTAATTTATGAGCATGAGTGCCCAGAACTCCAATGGCCACTTTGCCTGCCACAGACACTTTGCCCACCATAGCCTGTCTGGCTCTCCCCTACATTATTTATTATAGTTTTAGATCTTGTGCGCTATTTTCGTTTTTATTAGTGCTGAAGAAGAAAAATTTGTTAACATCGAGTATAGATTTAAATGTGAGGAAGTCGTTTCTGAAAGTATTTGTATGGAGTGAAGCCATGTATGGAAGTGAAACATGGACGATAAATAGATTGGACAGGAAGAGAACAGAAGCTTTCGAAATATGGTGCTACAGAAGAATGCTGAAGGTTAGATGGATAGATCACATGACTAATGAGGAGGTATTGAATATAATTGGGAAGAATTGTGGCACAACTTGACTAGAAGAAGGGATCGGTTGGTAAGACATGTTCTGTGGCATCAAGGGATCACCAATTTAGTACTGGAGGGCAGCGTGGAGGCTAAAAATCGTAGAGAGAGACCAAGAGGTGAATACACTAATCAGATTCAGAAGGACGTAGGCTGCAGTAGGTACTGGGAGATGAAGGAGGTTGCGCAGGATAGAGTAGCATGGAGACCTGCATCAAACCAATCTCAGGACTGAAGACCACAACAACAACAACAGTGCAATTATATTTAGAAGACAAAAAATTAAGGAACAAATGGTTCTTTGAAGATTTTTTTTTCATTTTCTTGAATTACTAATTGATCATCTGCATATCATAGAGTATTAAAAAATTGCCCCATGTTGAACTGTTTGATCATCCCCTATCTTAATTGTTCTTGTCTTTTCTCCTACTACTATTATCGCCTTGCTCTCCTAATCCTCTGTTTGTCAGCTCAGACACTGAAAAGCGACGGTGAAGACAGCTTCCTTGTACAACATCTCTTCCAGTACCTGACCTTTGTGCTTCCTGTCTACCAGTTTGTGCTTCGTATGTGCAGAGATGTGACTCGCCTTGTCGCGTTGTTGGCAGGTCCGGGCAGCAGCGCCAGCATGAACAAGTCGTCGACCCTGCCGCTGCCGCACCGCGCCGTGGAGCGGCCGGCCTCCAGCGCCAGCAGGGACCGGGACAGGGATAGGGACAGAGACCGCGAGGGATACTACAGCGACCGCAACGAGCTGATCCGGGAGCGCGAGCGCGAGCGGGAGCGCGAGCGGGAGCGCGGCTACCTCAGCGACCACAACTCCAGGTCAGTGGGCCGCCTCCTCACCGCCGCCTAGCGCTGTGACCTGCTGCCGCATCTCAGCCTGTGCCCATCGTACCTGCAGGTCTGTGTGGACAAGAGACACGTCACCACCCACCAATCTCTTATCGTCATCCGTAAGGACTTTAAATCCATCCACAAGTCTGTTATCCATGTCCATATGCATAAGTACAGGGTGTCTGCCACTGAATTATACGAAAAAAAAACGTAAATTATTTACAAACCGCGGAGTGTACATACTTTATTCAACATGTAAACAAACAATCCTGTCGGAGGAACATCCGCAACTGAGCGTTATACCAGAGGCTGAAAATACCGCCACAGCGTAAGGTTCTTTTATTTAGCACACGACCGGTTTCGGGCTCTTATATGCCCATCTTCAGGTGTCGTAACTTCGTGCTGTGATCCAGAGCGCCGCGGTGGGCGTGTACAAGACGAGGTGCGTTGCCAACGAGCGCAGAGCATGGGGTCATGCGCTCGTAGGTAGCACACCGGGTCTTGTACACGTCCACCGCGGTGCTCTGGATCACAGCACCAAGTTACGACACCTGAACATTAGAGTATAAGAGCTCAAAACCGGTCGTGTGTTAAATGAAAGAACCTTACAATCGTATCGCTATCTTCAGCCACTGGCAACATGTAAACTTCGCTAAAAATACTCTACTGGCCATTAAAATTGCGACACCAAGAAGAAATGCAGATGATAAACGGGTATTCATTGAACAAATATATTATTCTAGAACTGACATGTGATTTCATGCAATTTGGGTGCATAGATCCTGAGAAATCAGTACCTAGAACAACCACCTCTGGCCGTAATAACGGCCTTGATACGCCAGGGCATTGAGTCAAACAGAACTTGGATGGCGTGTACAGGTACAGCTGCCCATGCAGCTTCAACACGATACCACAGTTCATCAAGAGTAGTGACTGCCAGTTTCGCGGCCACTATTGACCAGACATTTTCAGTTGGTGAGAGATCTGGAGAATGTGCTGGCCAGGGCAGCAGTCGAACATTTTCTTTATCCAGAAAGGACCGTACAGGACCTGCAACATGCGGTCGTGCATTATCCTGCTGAAATGTAGGGTTTCTCAGGGATCGAATCAAGGTTAGAGCCACGGGTCGTAACACATCTGAAATGTAACGTCCACTGTTCAAAGTGCCATCAATGCGAACAATAGGTGACCGAGACGTGTAACCAATGGCACCCCATACCATCACTGCGGGTGATACGCCAGTATGGCGATGACGAATACACGCTTCCAATGTGCATTCACCGCGATGTCGCCAAACACGGATGCGACCATCATGATGCTGTAAACAGAACCTGGATTCATCCTAAAAAATGACGTTTTGCCATTCGTGCACCCAGGTTCGTCGGTGAGTACACCATCGCAGGTGCTCCTGTCTGTGATGCAGCTTCAAGGGTAACCACAGCCATGGTCTCCGAGCTGATAGTCTATGCTGCTGCAAACGTCGTCGAACTGTTCGTGCAGGTGATAGTTGCCTTGCAAACGTCGCTATCTGTTGACTCAGAGATCGAGACGTGGCTGCACGATCCGTTACAGCCATGCGGATAAGATGCCTGTCATGTCGACTGGTAGTGATACGAGGCCGTTTGGATCCAGCAAGGCGTTCCATATTACCCTCCTTAACCCACTGATTCCATATTCTGTTAACAGTCATTGGATCTCGACCAACGTGAGCAGCAATCTCGCGATACGATAAACCGCAATCGCGATAGGCTACAATCCGACCGTTATCAAAGTCGGAAGCGTGATGGTACGCATTTCTCCTCCTTACACGTGGCCTCACAACAACGTTTCACCAGGCAACGCCGGTCAATTGCTGTTTGTGTATGAGAAATCGGTGGGAAACTTTCCTCATGTCAGCACGTTGTAGGTGTCGCCACCGGCGCCAACCGTGTGTGAATGCTCTGAAAAGCTAACAATTTGCACATCACAGCATCTTCTTCTTGTCGGTTAAATTTCGCGTCTGTAGCACGTCATCTTCGTGGTGTAGCTGTTTTAATGGCCAGTAGTGTATTTGGATTTACGTTATGACATGTTCGGTATGCCTGCCATCATTGGCCATGATGTGGTGCAGACGAATAGCGGATTTCTGCATGGCCCGCTGAAGTGTCGAAACATCTATGCCGTCAATGGTCTCCTGAATGGCTGTTTTTAGCTCATCAATGGTTTTGAACTTATTGGTGTATACCTTGTCTTTAATACAGCCCCACAGAAAGGAGTTAAGATCCGGAGAATACGGCAGCCAATCGAGGCCCATACTAGTGGCCTCTGCGTACCCCAGACAAAGTGCTCCTGCAGGACATCAAACATTCTCCTGCTTAGATTGGATCGATCTCCGTCTTACACTAATCACATCTTGTCGAAATCATGGACACTTTGGATAATTGGGATGAACTTATCTTCCAGAACCTTCGCATACCGTTTGGTAGGAATATCGCACCGATTATTCAGTGAATGGACACGGCACACCATGCAGTCACCCGTTGAGGGTGAAGAGACTGCTCGATCGCGAAATGCGTGTTATCAGTCCCTCAAATGCCCCAATTTTGCTTATTTGACGAACCAGCTGCCAACCATCCAGTTTGAACGTCCTAGCCCAAACTTTCAGAAGTTGTGACGATTTTATTTCATATAGTTCAATAATTGTAATCTTGCGTGGACCCTGCATCCTCGAGACACTAATCTTCACCCAAAAGTCTTTTATGCATATCCTCAGACATCAGCAATTCACTTATCCACATACGATAGCCTTTTATTCACATCCTTATACACAGATGCAACTGCCTCTTCCAAACTCTTATCCACATCCACAGGTCATTTTTATGCATCCACAAATCTTTTAACTACATCCTCAAACGTGTACCTTTTATTCTCATCCACATACCTTTCATCTGTAACTGCAAATCTTTTATCTGGATCCATAGCATTTTTTTTTGTCAGCGTCTGCTTGCTTTTCATTGACATCCACAAGATTTTTATCTCCATCTGCATCAGCAAATCCCTTATATGCAGGTGAAAACGCAGGTCCTTTATCCCTTTATTTAAACCTTTTGCACGCACCCTCCAAACTTTTATTTGTATCTGTATTCAGCCATATCTGCAAATCTTTGATCTGCATACACAAACATTAAATCATGAAATAGCGACAGCTGGTATTTTCTGCGTCTTATTTAAGGCATTTGACTGTGCGATTCTCAAAATTCTGCTCAATAAATTGAAGTGTAGTGGGATTCATGATGAATCCAAGCAATGGATAGTGTCAAATCTTACCAGATATTCTAGAAAGCTGTACTTACTAATTCAAACAATGTACTCTGGAGACATTATTCTCACTGAGAGCAGATCCGTAAGGTTCAGTCTTACTTCACTTCCACTATTGTTTCTCAAATATGTAAATGATTTTCCACCTAATATATAGCAAGCAGAATGAGTTCTTTTTGCAAGTGAAAGTACTATTATAATCAACCAAGCATACATACAGGAACAGAAAACATGGTTAAGTGTTCTCGGAAGTATAATTCACCAGTTTTCTGTCAATGATCTCATCCTACATTCAGTTCTGCACATCTAGGAGTACTACAAGAACGGTAAGTGTAACACATGGTGAGGCAATAGTAGGGTGGAAAATTCTAAATTATTATGTGTTCATATTAACGAGAATTTAAACTGGACAATGAACTTTTGGAGTTCATAAAACAACTTACCTCAGCCACATTTGCTTGTAGATTCATCGCAGATACTGAGGAGAGAAATCAGTAAGCTGAAAATTGCAGATATCGTGGAGAGACAAATCAGTAAGGTGACATATTTTGTATATTTTTGTTCTATAATGTCTTGTGGAATAATATTCTGCAATAACTCATCTTTAAGAAAAAAGGCCTTTGTTACTCAAAAACATTTTGTAAACATAATATATGAAGCTCACCCATGATCATTTGTAGACATCTGCTTAAGGAGTTGCATCTTCTGACTATGGTTCACAGTATATTTATTCCCTCGTGAAGTTTGTTGCTGTTGAAAGGGAACGCTGGAAAATATTATTCATTACTCCACATTAAGGTTATCCTTAGCAGAAAAAGGGGTGCACAATATTACAACTTCCATTACTGTAACGTGTAAAAGGTGGTAGGTAACAATTACTAACCCACGCCTGTATATATTTAGAAAAACCTTTATAAATGTTCATCATGTAGCAATGTTTACAAATTAATTTGTGGTGTGAATGTATAATAACTCGTTCCATATCACTATGATTTATTGTGTAAATAATCCTTGGAACATGAAATTAACTAAATAACTCGTCCAAAAGCCTTTTATCTACATTCACAAGTCTTTTATCTGCATCAGCTAGTCTCTCATCCACATTTTATGCCCTTTAGTTTTCATTCGTTGACTACGTATCCACATCCACATTCAAAAGTCTTTTACCAGTATCTGCATCTCTAATTGTCTTATCCACTACCACATCAGTCCATCTTCCATCTGCATCTGCAGTTATTTTATATGCCTATACATCAAAAACTCTTTTATTTGCATCTGTGAGACTTTTGCCTGTATCTCCAAGTCTCTTAATCGCCCCTGCAACACTTTTATCCATATCCAGAAGGTTTTTTTTATGCATATCTGCATCCGCAAGTAATCTATCAATATTCAAAATTACCTTATCTGCATCTTGAAACCTTTTATCTGCATCTGCAAGTTTTTAACCTCATCTACAAGTATTTTATCATTATTTGCGTCCAGAAGTCCTTCTTTTATCTGCGTCCTCATTTTATCTTCCATCCTCATTCACATCTACAAGTCGTTTATCTGTATCCACAGTCCTCATAGATACACATCCTCAGTATCTGCATACACTAGCTTCATGAACACATATCCTCAAGGTTTTAATTTGCATCTACAAGTCTTTTGACTGCATCTCTAGACATTAAAATTTTCCCAACCACCTCGTCCCCCATTTTATAGTGTTGCTATTCTTATTGTCCGCTACTTTCATCCTCTGTGCTTCATCCATCATGCTTTATTTTGCCTCCAAGATAGCAGAACTCCTTCAGTTCCTCTGCTACATGCTCCTCAATTTTGATGTTAAATTTATGGCTACTCCTAACCACTTCCGTTATTCTTTGGTTTAATCTCCGTCCACACTACGTGTTCATTAGAGTGTTCATTCTATTTAACGGGTCCTGTGGTACTTTCATACTTTCACTGAGAACAGAAACCTCATAAACAAATCTTATCATTGATATCCTTTAACCCCAAACTTTAAATCTGCTCTAGAACCTTTTACTTATTTCCGCAGTATACATGTATGTTAACTTCAGTAAATACACGGATTCTAATTGTAGCAGTTTTATCTATGGATATTGGTACTCTAAATACAAAACGATAAATTAAGGTGCGACAAACTCATTAATGAATGATAAATGAAGATGAGTCAGTAAATGTGTCACATACGCCGTAATACTGCCAACAGTTTTAAATTTGTAGCTTTCTCTTGTATAACGGAAGTATTTGCTATTGTAGGTAACTATAATGGGAAATCAAAAAGTTTTCGTTAGAAGGCCATGCAGTCCAGGATCGGTACGCCTAATACGCAAAATCGTTGTGAGCGTTGAGGCCATCATTCCACCGACACACCAGGGTGAAGATATATTTTTGGTAAAACACCATGTCCAGCTGTGTGAAGAAGTCCGTAACTGTCTGCTGGACATCCTTATATGGCAGGAATCGTTGACATTTAAAGCCCTTCTTTAAGGAACTGAGAGAATGATAATCGTATGGTAAGAGATCAGGACTGTAGGGTGGGTTTTGTTTGCTGTGCAGTTGTTGTTGTCCCTAATGCCCTAATAGATAAGGCTGGCCTCCCAGATCGACCGGTGGCTTGGGTCGAAACGTGACCAACATGGAACTTGGGTACCATTATTCGCTGATGGTTGTGGATGTGTTTGTCCTTCGGGAGCCAAGATTAGCAACACATTGGTCCTGTCTGTATGCATTTGGTAATAACGTCGCCATAGTTCACGTTTCCGCATTTACCGTACGCATAGCGAAAAGACACAAATGCCACATTAATTACTTGCCTACATGTCCGTGCTTCTCCCCCAATACGGGATCCGCGCTACGCTGTATACAGGGTGGTCCCTCGATCGTGACTGGGCCAAATATCTCATGACATAAACATCAAACGAAAAAATTACAAAGAACGAAACTCATCTAATTTGAAGGGGGGAACCAGAGGGCGCTATGGTTGGCCCGCTAGATGGCGCTGCCATAAGTTAAAAGGATATCAACTGCGTTTGTTTTTAAATAGGGACCCCCATTTTTATTACATATTCGTGTAGTACGTAAAGAAATATGAATCTTTTAGTTGGACCACATTTTTCGTTTTGTGATGGATGGCGCTGTAATAGTCACAAACGTATAAGTACTTGGTATCACCTAACATTCCACCAGTGCGGACGGTATTTACTTCGCGATACATTACCCGTGTTAAAATGGACCGTTTACCAATTGTGGAAAAGGTCGATGTTGTGTTGATGTATGGCTGATCAAAATGCCCAACTGGCGTGTGCTATGTATGCTGCTCGGCATCCTGGACGACATCATCCAAGTGTCCGGACCGTTCGCCGGATAGTTACGTTATTTAAGAAAACAGGAAGTGTTCAGTCACATGTGAAACGTCAGCCACGACCTGCAACAAATGATGATGCCCAAGTAGGTGTTTTAGCTGCTGTCGCGGCTAATCAGCACATCAGTAGCAGACAAATTGAGCGAGAATCGGGAATCTCAAAAACGTCGGTGTTGAGAATGCTACATCAACATCCATTGCACCCGAATCATATTTCTATGCAACAGGAATTGCATGGTGACGACTTTGAACGTCGTGTACAGTTCTGCTACTGGGCACAAGAGAAATTACAGGACGATGACAGATTTTTTGCACGCGTTCTATTTAGCACCGAAGCGCCATTCACCAACAGCGGTAACGTACACCGGCATAATATGCACTATTGGGCAACGGAAAATCCACGAAGGCTGCGACAAGTGGAACATCAGCGACCTTGGCGGGTTAATGTATGGTGCGGCATTATGGAAGGAAGGATAATTGGCCCTCATTTTGTCAATGGCAATCTAAATGGTGCAATGTATGCTGATTTCCTACGTAAAGTTCTACCGATGTTACTACGAGATGTCTCACTTCATGACAGAATGGCGATGTACTTCCAAAATGATGGATGTCCGGCACATAGCTCGCGTGCGGTTGAAGAGGTATTGAATATCATATTTCATGACAGGTGGAATGGTCGTCGAAGCACCATACCATGACCCGCACGTTCAACGGATCTGACGTCCTCGGATTTCTTTCTGTGGGGAAAGCTGAAGGATATTTGCTGTCGTGATCCACCGACAACGCTTGACGACATGCGTCAGCGCATTTTCAATGCTTGTGCGAACATTACGGAAGGCGAACTACTCGCTGTTGAGAGGACTGTCGTTACAAGTATTGCCAAATGCATTGATGCTGACGGACATCATTTTGAGCTTTTATTGCATTAATGTGATATAACATATATAAAATGTTCATACGTACCTACGTTCTGTATTTTAATTTAAAAAACCTACCTGTTACCAACTGTTCGTCTAAAATTGTGAGCCATATGTTTGTGACTATTACAGCGGCATCTATCACAAAGCGAAAAAAGTGGACCAACTAAAACGTTCATTTTTCTTTACGTACCACACGAATATGTAATAAAAATGGGGGTTCCTATTTTTAAAAAAAGCAGTTGATATCCGTTTGTCCTATGGCAGCGCCAGATAGTGGGCCAACCATAGCGCCATCTGCTTTCCCCTTCAAGCTAGACAAGTTTCGTTCTTTGTAGTTTTTTCGTTTGACGCTTATTTCGTGAGATATTTGGCCCGGTCACGATCAATGGACCATCCTGTATATTGTATGGCCCTGCAACAACGCCCTCTTACGTAAGCTTTGTGATCACCCTTTATAACACAAAGTATTCCTTGGTCGACAGTTAGTGAAACTTTGCCAGTGTAAGATGGCAGTTATGCTGCAGGAGTATAACTAGAGATGACATTACTGATGTAATCGTTGACACTTCTGTTTTGACGCCTATGGTATCGGTTTCCAAACAAAGAATTCGTTAATGTCATAGTGCAACGCCCTTTCTATTTTAATGAGAATTAGAATGTATGCAGCATCTATGTAATGTACAAGTAATATAAATGCAATAGAGCCGGCCAGTGTGGCCGAGCGGTTCTAGGCGCTTCAGTCTGGAACCTCGCGACTGCTACGGTCGCAGGTTCGACTCCTGCCTCGGGCATGGATGTGTGTGATATCTTTAGGTTAGTTAGGTTTAAGTAGTTCTAAGTTCTAGGGGACTGATGACCTCAGATGTTAAGTCCCATAGTGCTCAGAGCCATTTGAACCATTTTTTGAAATGTAATAGAAAAATCTCGTGGGTGTTTCACAACCCTTCATACATGTCTTTGAGGTTGTAGGGCGGACTTCGTAGTTTTGATATCGGACTGATGTCGAGGAATGTATCGTTTGGATTTAGAATAAGTTTGCAGATCATATCACTTTCAGATCACAAGCTTCGCTTTACGCATTAAGCGGAGACAATGACCCCTGACCTGCGCTCTCTACAGGAGCCATTCCACATGGCAACCCTGCTGTTTCGCGTAATATTCGTAAATAAATCTGTGCCTTGCACAGCGTGTATCTGCGATGCATGCTTTCTTACGCACGGTCCACTAACTCTGACACGCGTTCGTGGGTCAGTAAGCTCGCTGACGTCGAAGTTTTTAGACGCCCTCTGACGCTTAAGACTTCCTTACAGTGTGTGAATACTGGTTTTACTTTTGGTGCAGCTACCTGTAACAAACTATACAGGCCGATCAGAAACAGTCTGAAAAGCTTGTAAGCGTGTTTCAGAGGAGGTTGTGCTGAGAAATAATTTTTAAGAAGAAAATTTCATATCTTGCGCCATTTCCGAAGTAATTACCATTCATGGCAGGCGATCAGACCCTTGCGAGTGCAGCTAAAGTCAGTGTCATTTTTTCTCATAGCATAGGTGATAGCGCACGAGACTGCTCAGCCTTCGTCTTGGGTTCGATCCTTACTACTGCCCATGTCCAATTTTTGTATCGTTCTCTTGTTCGTTTTAGGGAACCAAACGCAGAACACGTTTGGAGTCAGCGTCTCTGTCGAGTCACATGAATTTTCGCGCGCAACGACCTGATTGGCTAACTTCAATGCTAATTCACTCGGAAATGGCAGAAAGTATCGAAATTTTTGTAACAGTTATTTCTCAACATAAGCTACCCTGCAACACTTTTACAAGCTTTTCAGACTGTTTCTGATCACCCTACATATTTTGAATTTCCTCTCGGTGGAGGCAAGCCCCATTTTATAAGGTGGGGTATATGGCGAAGCGGATGGTGTTTTCCGTGCCCCTGCTTGTCAACATCGACAACTGGCCACCCAGCGACTACATCAAATTACAGTCCCATTCCAAGTTTCTCCAGGAACTACTTTAGTCACTGTGATGGACAGTATCAGCCATTCGTTGGCGGACGTTACTGATGAATCTGGAATACACACCATAATGTTTATAACCAAGAGGAATTTACCAAACTAACTACCTGACCAAACCATGTGGCATTCAGACACGGTAGAGTTGTTTGTGTCCCGCCACAGTTGCTTGATATTCTCCCATATGAGATCTTCATCTTGTTGTTCAGCAATGTCCTTTAAAGCTGTCAGTCGTGATGCAAAAATCACGCGAACGGTGCTAGTGAACACGTATAGATGACTTTAAGTTTGTTTCAATTTGTCAAATTCCCTTTGTGCTTGTTTCTCCAAAAACCAGTTCGAAATCTTACCACATAATTAACCTCATCTTGTAGTGAATGAAATGGCGAAAAAATCCGACGAGGTTTAAAAAACTTCTATTTGGTGTTTACTAGTAGGAGCTGGATTGTCATGAATGGCCTGGAGTTTGTGTGGACCGGGTTCGGTACCAGAAGCTGAAATTATATGACCTAAAAATTTAATAAACCGTCGTCCAAACTCAGATTTCCTTAAACTGACCGTAATTCCATGACCTAAAAATGTTTCCAGTAACAAGTTCAAGACGCTGTTATGTTGATACTGGGATTCCTCAGCAATAAGTACGTCGTCGACAGAAGTGGTGTTTCCGTCCATTAAATGTGTTGGGAGAATGGACTTCAAACCTCTGATGAAAATTGCAGATAAGATATTAAGACGGAAAGCTAGTTTGCAATATTGGTAACAAATTCCGAAGCATAAAAAGGCTGTGTATTTGCTACAGTTGGGATGTAGTTCGATCTGCTAGAATCCTGATTTTAAATTGAGTGGGGAAATTTTTGGAGCAACTCATAGAATTTTTGTGGACTGTCTGCTTGTCACTTAATGAAGAATCTAAAACAAGCCTCAGAAAATTTTTTGGAGCAACTTATCTGATGTTTGGGGCCTGTCTGCTCGTGTTACTTAATCAGGAATCTAAAACGGGTCTCTGAGAACCGTCTTTCATTAAAGGGAGTTGGAACGCCCTATACCGACAACGTTAAATTTAGTGACTTGGCTTCTCTGTATTTCAGGAACCACTGAAGCCATTGACATGAAACTTTTACTGGACATTAAACTGTACGTTCTGAGTCTACTGAACACAATAATTGCATTTCAGCCACTGCTTTCGGAAATACAATTTTGTTACTACACTTTTAAAATTTTGTGTACTTTTTTTTACGTTATCGTAAATAATTTTAATTATACATAACATTATGTTCTTCTTTTAGTTCAGTAGACTTAGGCTATGTATGCTATTACTCCGTGAAAAATTGAATATTCTACTCGATACGCTTTCTGAGATTTAGGGAAAAGTGCAACAGAAAATGTAAATTTTCAGGAACGGCTTCTAAAGTTTTAAAAGACTGTAACTCACTTAATATATTCTCAATTTTTTTTATTTTTAGTTACTCAGAAGCACCCTGCACCATATTGTATATCATCCCCTTGATCTTTTAACAAATTTTTTCTTCTTTTCTTGTTTCTGGACTCCTTAGTGTCAACTGTGCTGCATACTCTGCTTTATGAATGTGAACCTTGTCCATGCATTCAAGTTCTCTGATGCAGTTTGCTCCATGATTAATTCCCATATATTGTAGCACTTTCACCCTACCAATGTTGCCATCATTAAAAGGAATAACAGCATCACTGAACCCCGACTTTTATGTCTTCATTCCAACAAAAAAATTTTTGGTAAGCGAGTCAATATAAGATTATTGAACGACTCGTTGGGACTTTGAGTCTGACCATGTAGACACTTCTTCAGTAATTCAGGATTTGCCAGGTCTCTTTAAATAGGTTTTATGATATCCATGAATGCTGCTGGGATGCAATGCTTATGGCTGTATGTACTGTTTGAGTACTGGGCGTTGTGGTAATTGCACCATGAATCAGGTCCAGGAGGGCAAAGGTGGTGTACTGGTTTTTCATCAATTGACGGTCTGTGGAAGAAGGTAGCCTATATTGCATGCTTCATTTTCAACAAATCCTCAGTATTATTTCCAATGGCCATCCCATAGTACTGCTGTAGTTCATAAATCATTTTGTTTGTCATTCTGCCTCTTATGGTTTTACTATCAGAAAGTTTCTGGTCTCTCAAACTTTGTTTCAAGTTCCTCAACCTGGTGCCCATCCTCTTCTAGACATGGCGAACACATTCCTGTTTTGTGATAATCTTCTCACCACAAGGCTGAGCGACTAGTACACTGTTATATGCTTTTGAGTCTCCATCACCTGAGAACTTAGCAAAACACACTCCCCTTTCATTCACCAATCGACTAAAAATTTCAGTAGCTGCAGAAGCCTCCATACAACCACTTATCCCTTCATAATTTTCTCACAGATATGCCCTTCTTCATTCTCTGATTTACACTTATAACAATGTTTGGTTAAAATCTTGAAATCTATTACCTTTCCAGTATCCACACTGGTCACTGTAGCAACAGAATTCTTAGAACTGTAGCCGCATTTTTGCCAAGTGTCATCAAAAGCTACTAGTATGTCAGTCATACCATCATTTACTTCAACAGCTTGGTTTGCAGCACTCTTCATTGACTCACATCCAACAGATTACACAGCAGCTCCAATAAATCCTGCTTACTTGTCGATTTTACAAGGTGGGCGTGGCATATTCATCACGGCACACATTGTTTCTGCTGCAGTGTGTCCTTTGCCAATAGCTCTCAATCCATAAAAACCACATAACATTTACTTCAAAATAATTATCTTTACACTTATCAGAAATACGAAATGAATGAGTGTATTTACAAGTGGCACAATTAATGATAAGTTTTTCTGGCTAGTCCATTTAATAACTCACTGTCTTCATGTAAACTGACTGGCCCTCCGCATGTTTTACAACACACACATTCACGTAACACCCTTGTTAGGATGTGTAAATCTATCAGAATATAACCTAACCTACCATTTACACCACTTTCGTTTTGAGGAAACTGTGTATCACAACGTTTTATTTTAATCTTCGAAGCACTAATGGTTGTTTCTCTAGATGCAGACGAGTTTGCCTGTATTTCATTCTCTGTAACTTCACTCGCAACATGTTAACCACAATGTTTCCCTTTATTCGAAAATCTATTACCATGAACCCCCTTTTTAAAAAAAAACACTTTGATTTGCGTCATACTTTACTTTTTAAGAGATTTAGCAATCTATTCGTCACTTTTCCACAGAAAAACGTTAGCACTTCGACATACAACGAGTGTTCATACTATGAAACGATACGATACTGTTTTTGACAGTGCTAGCAATACAAACGCGTAATTTAACCTTTATAATACAGCAATCCACAGCCTTCTGTATGAAAAATTACCGATTTTATTAGATCTTGAAGTAATGCAAAAAAAAATTTTAACATTTTCAACCGGTGTAGATTATATTTAAAAAAATAAAATACCTCCCATGTGAGTTATATAATTTTTTTGGAAAATTGCTGATTTTATAATG
Organism: Schistocerca americana; assembly: GCF_021461395.2. NCBI lineage: Eukaryota > Metazoa > Arthropoda > Insecta > Orthoptera > Acrididae > Schistocerca > Schistocerca americana. The sequence goes on along the minus strand of NC_060126.1, from coordinate 135,492,154 downwards.
CGATAAAAATCCGAAAATGTGAAAATAATTTTCCGTTCTAGCTCCCCTTGAAACAATGTGTAACGGACTGTTACAAGGACTGGCTACTGTTTCAGTCATACCTTGTTGGAGCATAGATTCAGTTTTCAGTTATACTTTGTCTCTACTAATGAAAGAAAGGTTGTAATGTCTAGAAACGAAAGTATTATGGTGTTTCACGTGATATTCGTAAACAAATCTGTGCCTAGTTCCCGGAATGTTGTCAAAAACATGAGACTGAGTCTGTAGAACTACCTCTGTTTCCTATCCCTGTCTGTTGCAGCTTCACACCTGTCTATTCTTGCTTGCATTGTTTGAGAAATGCCTAGATTTGATTCTTCATTTTCATTAATAACAGGAAAATCTGTTTCAGTGAAGAATTATATGTACCAAATCATGTTTTTCATTGATGTGAGAAACTGTAGGTTGTTATTCTCCTCTTCCTGCATTCAAAAATTCTTATCAAATTGCAGTGTAATCGTTGTATCATTGTTCTGTAGCAAAATATATGAATTTTAAAAATACAATACTACTGTTTGTCTGTTTATGAAATCTATGCCAAGCATAATCTCTGTTGTTAATAGTAAAACGATCAAGAAATTTGCAAAGAAAGTGTGATCTTGTACAGTAAATCATAAATGGGTTAGGCATTTTACATCGACACCTTTCCCAGAAACAGCTCCTATAATTTTTGTTCTATGTAATGGTAAAGTAGGGCAAATTTCATTAGAATTAAATTTATTGAATGCTGTATCACCAATTACTGAAATTGGAGAGTCTGAATCTAAAACTATGTTTGCCTATTAGTATGTCGATGAGTGGATGATAAATTAGTTTTTGAGGTTCCTCTTTCCCTTGCAGCAGCGTGTCCCTTATGACTTCCAAACAAATGATGTTTTCAGTAATGTTGGTGGGATTGGTAGAACATAGCGTTGTCTCTGTGTGTGAATCTTCTGTAGTGTTCTCCTTTAGTCGTTGTTGTAGCTGTGAAATAGGTTGCGAAACTTCAGCTGTTTGTACAGATCCTCTCGGTTCTGCATTCTTGGAATTAAAATTGTCGTTGATGAAAATGACGGTTCAGTCAAAAGAAAATTTTTGCTGTTTTCTGTAACTTTCATTTCTGCTATTCCCTACCTGTCATTTTCTCGGACATCGTGGTTTTGTTGTCTGTTGTCATGATAGTTATGACTGTATGGTTGGTGCCGATGCATATGCACATTGTTATTCCTTTGTAGGTAGTTGTATCCAAAATTATTGTATTGCTGTAGAGAACTGTTCATATTTCCCTTGAGTTATGGAAGTGCTTGTTGTTATGATAAAAATTCGTGTTTTGTTGCTGGTCGTCTATGGTGGTGTATTGAAAGTGTTATGTCCCTGATAGTGTTTTTGATACTGATGGTTACTCCCGCATCTTCTGTCTCTGTTACCACTGAGTGATCTGAATTGCCCCTATTCCAGTTGTCGTAATAATTCCTGTTTATCTCGTAAAAGTTCTGTTTTAGTACATATAATCGGATACTTGAATCTCAAGTTATTGTGAAACTTTAGGAAATGCTTTTGTGTTTCCTTTCAGATGTCCTGTCCACGAAAAAAACACGAAAAGATTTCGGAAGTTTAGAAATACAAAGCTGAATTACAGCGAATTGGTTAAACGGTTCTGCAAATGTTGGTTCTGTTTTACCATGTGCTCGAAAAACTGCCTTAAGATTGCAAATTGTGAATTTTCAGACTTTGACAAACTGATGAGTTTGTCCTTAATAAGTTCACGCTGTGTTCTCTATGACCAGAGTGCTGCGAGAAATGCATTGTGAAATTCTTCTAAAGAAAAGCATTATCTTGCTATGGGTCACATCCGCATAGCTGGTTCACCTCCCAAGAAACTGCAAATAAACTCTAGCCTGTGTGTCACTGGCCAAGCTGGTGTGAAGAAAAGTTACCCTGTTGAATACAATCTAAGAGGTATAAATCATTTATGCTGTTGCGAAAAACTTTTAACTTTCTAACCGAAAAAAATGTTTGTGGTCAAATCCGTCGAGTCTTCTTAAGTTATAAAAGTTCTGTCGGTTTAAATACGTGTTTCAATGTTTGCATTAATTTTCAAACTCTCTTTCACGTCTAATTCGGAAAAGATGTTGTTCGTACACAAAATATTTTTCTCGTCTGTGATAGCTCTCACTGAAATCACGTGTATCTCGTTCTTGTGTCAAATGCTTTTCAGTTCGAGCGTAATGTATTTATTCCTTGTTTGTGCTGTTTGTTTAAGTCATCTGTCCTTTAAAATGCTCTAAAAATTGAAATTCTTCGGTCTGTTTTAAAATGTATTGATTGCGTGTGTGGCAAATGCTCGTCTGTGTTTACTTCGATTTGCTCAACTTTGTTTGAAAGTTAATAGATCTATGCTTTCTGTGTTTCAGATTGTTATTTTACTCTGGTGTCAATGCTATTTGTTTCTGTTTCCAAATTCTGTATGTTTTAGGAATGCTTTTTTGATTTGCACTGCAATTTTGCTACCACGGCTTTAGGAATTATTTTATTGGTTTTTTCCAATAACTGAAGTTTTCTCTCTTCGGTATGTATCTGTAATTTCTTTAAATTTCGTGTATACCTCAGCCACTCTCTGAGGAAACTGACACTGTAATTGTATTTATGTTTCTGCAATTTCTTCTATTCCTGCAGAGATTTTTGCTTGATTCTAATTCCGTGCCTGTTGTTACATTCATTACGATTGAATCATTGTTTTCTTTTTGTTTCGTATTGCCTTGTTTTCTTGTAATTTTGTTTCAAGGTGACTTTATAACTAATTTGCTACTGTTTTGTCAGTTTCTTGTAATAAGTGATGAAACGTAAGTGCATGTTCTTTTTTCTGCGAAGAATTCGCGCTGGCTATTGTTCGTCTGTGTTTTCATTCAGTGCTGCGTTTTCCGAAAAATTTTGCGTCGTCTGCGTGGTGATACCGTCATACTGCGCGGAATGTAAAACTTTTAATTTCGAGTCTCGCTTTTCATCTTCAAAACAAATATTAGAGTGCCATGTGGATTCCGCGTATTGTTCAGATTCCTCGTAATTGATTGGCTGGAAGAGAATTATTTACCTTAAGCATTGTTGTGTCTAAATTAATCTGTGTATTATTATTTAGTATCTCGTCGAAATTAAGGTATTGTTGTCTCTTGAATTTTGCATATTGGCTGCCTGAGAATGATTGCTACGCGACTTGCTATTTTCTGTGTTGTGCGAGATGGTAATTATAACACCAAAGAAAAATATTCAAAATAAATAAAGAAATTTTTAGAAATTATCCCAATGATCTGTGAGAAAACGCATATCTTCAGTAAACAGCGCAGTAGCAAAAGGAAGCTACAAGCAAATGGCGATCGAGATCATTTTGCTTTATCTGATTACTTGGAAAAAAAACCTCAGAAAATTCACCGACTCCAGAATATAGAATTAATGTCACCAAATGAAAGTCTTCTGTTTGAATTTTATTTTAGTGAAAATAGATCTGTAATGTTGATTGTGTTTTCAGTGTAAAATTATCTGTTAGGTGCTAAACTTTGGACTACCTATTTTCACTTGTGCTCTTACTATAACTTACAACTGATAACTTCTGACAAAATTCAATTGCTAGCATGCATCAAGATATGCAGCAGCGAGATTTATAAGAAAATTATAACCTATCAGAAACTTATAGTTGTCACAAAATCTGAGATGAACTTCGTTGAAAACTGCTTACTTTGAAACTCAAGTTGGTATTGTGAAAATTAATTAAAAAAAGAATCTGTTTTCCACACTATTTGGCTCACATGAGTCGCGCTGGATAATGTTGTGCAAACTGCTTTCGTAGCTACAGCGCATCTCGGTAACAGAGCTACAAAATCTAGCTACTGAGATACGCAAGCGTTCTCTAAAAACACTGCTAACATCCTTCGTTCATAATTTTTGATAATGGTTCTAAACAAACTGAAAACTGATTCTTGGGTTGTGGACAGTAACTCTTGGTTAAATAATCGCAGTAGCAGTCGCATATGATTTGACTTAAGAACATTCAATAAACTTTAATCACAGTTAAGCTTTCTCTGATATCACGTAACTGTAATACAGAAATTACAAAATATAATTTCACATGCATAATCTTTCCTTAATCAAAAATACCAAAATCTTATTCTTAAATCAAGAAAAGTATAGCTGATTTGGATGTCCAACAAGCCAAGAATTATGCATTATCAACCGCAGCCGCAAATAAAAAGAACTTAATCATTACCCTTAGTCCATTCTTCACAAAGAGCATAATCGCAATAAAGTGAAAATCAATTCTTTTTCTTTCCACAATAAGTCTTCCCTTAACTCCAATATAATCCGCGAAAATCTACACTGTTTGCTGCATACTGCTACTGAACCAAAACTCTACTGTTCACATCCAACACCAAAGGTCAATTGTCTGTCTCCTCTCCTCTCCTCGCGATCAGGTGATAAATCTGTTTCTTATCTTCGAAGAGCAAAGGTGACGTCAAACTCACCTCTGTGCAACGAAGCTTCTCTGTCGAGGCTGCACGCCCATGTTCTAGCAGTTCAAACATTACGAGTGCGATTCCGGACATCCAAAACAAGAAAAATTCCTACGAAGATACACACCTTTCACGATGAAGCAACGTTCGTTCGTGATGAGGACTTAAACATCCAGAATTAGCATGTTTGAAGTCAGTTTAATCCACATGCCACATTTACACTCGCTCATCAAGTACGGTTCTGCGTGAATGTGTCGGAAGATGTTCGCGGCTTACATCTTCCACCTAGACCATTAAATGGCAGACATTATTGAAATTCCCTCGCTGGAGCAGTGCCTGAATTGCTGGATGACGTGCCACTCGCTACAAGACAGCACACGTGGTTCCAACGTGATGGGGCCACAGTCGTCCCGTACGTCCACTCTTGAACGGACAATTAACAGAAAAATACGTTGGCAGAAGTCGTCCTGAGCCACGGCACACTCAACCCCTGATTTTACCCTCCGGACTGTTCTGTGTGGGGAGAGATAAACAGCCTTGTTTACAAAACTCCTGTAGAATCAGAAGAGGAACTGATTGCCCGGCTAGTGGCAGCAACAGCGGGATACTACCACAGTCTTTGACCATGTTAGGCAGAACACGATCCGCCGATACAATCTTTGTTTACAGGTCACTGAAGGCATTTTTGAACCTCTACTGTAACTGAGGTAATTGTCTTTTGGTAATGTTGTTGTCTCCTGGCATTAAAGAATTAAAAATTGTTTGTGTTATTTTATGTACATTGTAAGAAAGATTTGATGTCTCCTAACATGGTGCTTCACAGGAAAACGCATTAGACAGCGTGTTTCCTTGGCCCGTGCAACCTCACAGAGTTTTTTGGTTTCATTAAATTTTGACTCAGACAATACTCCCTCCACCGGTTTAAAAATCCCCTCAGGGAAATATGATATTAAAGAAAAAAATTGTATTGGTGTCCCGTGCAGCCTCCCAGAGTTTGTCGGTTTAATTAATTTTCGCCTTGTATAAATTCAATTCCTCCACTACAGTTTCAGTCTGTATATTTTGACTAAACTCAGCAGCTACATAGGTTTTAGGACAGAAAGGAGGTCAACACCGGGCGTAATGCCTTATGTCCCTTTCATTGCACTGCAGATCTAAATTTCAACTGACTGTTCGTTATAAGTAGCAGACTCATCATAATTATTCCGACACATATTCCAACCTAACTTAGGCGTGTACAAGCATTAGTACAACTAACTAGATGCACTAACCAGTTAGACCAGTGCTTGTACAGGAATGAGTATGGTTGGAATATTTGTCATTATAATTATTTTTCAGTCGACATTAAATGCTTATAGCGCACTGATGATACCTGCACAGTCAGTTGAAATCTAGATCTTCAATGCAAGGAAAAAGACAGATGAAATTATGGCGGATGCTGGCCTTCTTTCTCTTCTGGATTACATCGCGGTCATGGAGAGCAACCGTTCCGATGGAATTTTAGATTTCGATACCGGTTTCATTAACAGATAGACTGCTTCACAACAAACGTATGCATGTGTAATTTAGAAATATTTCATGTAAATTGGGTGAACTAAGATGAATTGATGTCCCCCGTCACTGTTATAATGATGCATATCCCATCTACCGGTAAATGGCAGAATTTCTCAGAATCATCCACACACATTATTGTCCCTTGCCAGAGGTTTAGATTAGATTAGTACTTGTTCCATATATCATGAATACGACACTTCGTAATGATGTGGAACGTGTCAAGTTCATAAAAGGTGTCTATACAAGATATTACATTACACAATATATTACATGACATTTAATTTTTTTTTTTTTTTTTTTTTTTTTTGTTGGGGAAATTACCCACTACTATATCCATAAATTTATCGAATGAGTAGAAGGAGTTGCCATTTAGAAATACTTTTAATTTCGTTTTAAATGCTATATGGCTATCTGTCAGACTTTTGATGCTATTAGGTAAGTGACCAAAGACTTTTGTGGCAGCATAATTTACCCCCTTCTGAGCCAAAGTTAGATTTAACCTTAAGTAGTGAAGATCATCCTTCGTTCGAATTGTTAATAACAAATTTCATAAGTGAATATATATATTGTGAGATCTGTAGCTCTTTAAATAAGTGTCTGCAGGATGATCTTGGATGAGCTCCAGGAATTATTCTGATTACACGCTTTTGTGCAATGAACACTCTTTTACTCAATGATGAGTTACCCCAGAATATGCCGCCACACGAAAACAGAGAATGAAAATAGGCGTGGTAAGCTAATTAACCCAGATGTGATTCGTACCAGTGTTACGTGGTACAGGGTACAACATACCAATGTTACGCGACAGAGGGTGCTTCGTACCGATGTTTAGTGACAGAGAATGCATCCTACCGGTGTAGCATGGGGGAAGGTGCTTCATAGCGATATAATGTTGCAAAATGCGGGGAAAGGGCACACACAAATGTTGCTTGTGCTGGACTGCCTCTGCGTTCTGTTGGTAACATTAGCTGACTCCGAATCCCGTGGCCTGTGGGTGGATCGCACTGCAGTCGGATGGCTCGGTTAGTGTGGTCTCCTGCAGCTCCCACTCGTGGTCTAGTGGCTAGCGTTGCTGCCTCTGCATCACGGGGTCCCGGTTTCGATTCCCGACCGGGCTGGGGATATTTCTCTGCCCGGGGACTGGGTGTTCGTGTTTCCTCATCATTTCATCATCAAAATCATCATCATCATCATCATCATTCATGGCAGTGGAAAGATTGGACTGCGTAAAAATTGGACTATGTAAAAATTGGGACTTCGTACGGACGCTGTGATGACCGCGCAGGTGGCCGCCTTACAAACGAAACATCATCATCAACACCAAATGCCAGTTAGAAATGGAACAGATGGCATTCTTGGCTCTCGAGAACCGTCCTGACATGCGCTGCTTAAAACGTTTAAGTTATATGGAGGTGATAATATTCAGTTACCTAATGTTGTTTCTTTCGGCATTAGATACTTAGTGCTACACGTGCGAGGCTCGAGTGGGTCGTCAGTTAAAATCTAAAAATATAGAAGCTTACGTTCCTTTTATCGTTGCCTAGAAACAGGGAATAATAAGAATATCTGATACATAAGTTGAAGAAGCGGAGATTTTGGACGTTAATCAAATGGTATTCACCGTTGTATGCTTTAGAAGCTTTACGAAGCATTAATTAATGGATCGTAAACAATGAACTATCAGACTCCGGATTTTCTTGTTAATTTGTGACTCAAACTTTATCGGACGCTATGTCCACTTATGGAAGATGAAGTCCTGTAGATCCTCATGTACCAATTACCAGGCTGCCCTTAACAGCCTCATATACAGGCACATCAGCAAATAATATCGTTCCCAGGCGGGGTATGTAACTCTGTCAATTCTGCGCCTCCGCTATTGCTACACACATAAAAAAAAAAGTTTTGCATCACCTTGATTCGGAGAGTTCCGATAGAATTCGAATAGAGATCAACATAAATATCATTTCCGCCATTTTTATTGTTGATGAAAACCACACATCGCATGTTGTACCACCATACAGCGAGACCTTCAGAGGTGGTGGTCCAGATTGCTATACACACCGATACGTCTAATACGCAGTAGCACGTCCTCTTGTATTGATACATGCCTGTATTTGTCGTATACAATCCACAAGTTCATCAAGAAGCTGTTGGTGCAGATTGTCCCACTCTTCAACGGCGATTCGGCGTAGATCCCTCAGTGGTTGGTGGGTCACGTCATCCATAATCAGCCCTTAGCAATCTATCGCAGGCATGTCCGACAGGGTTCATTTCTGGAGAACATGCTGGCCACTCTAGTCGAGCGGCGTCGTTATCCTGAAGGAAGTCATTCACAATATGTGCACGATGGGAGCGTGAATTGTCGTCCATGAAGACGAATGCCTCGCCATATGCTGCCCGTATGGTTGCACTATCGGTCGGAGGATGAAATTCACATATCGTACAGCTGTTACGTCGCCTTCCATGACCACCAGCGACGTACGTCGGCCCCATATAATGAAACCCCAAAACATCAGGGAACCTCCATCTTGCTGCACTCGCTGGACAGTGTGTCTAAGGCGTTCAGCCTGACCGAGTTGCCTCCAAACACGTCTCCGACGATTGTCTGGTTGAAGGCACATGCGACACTCATCGGTGAAGAGAACGTGATGCCAATCCTGAGCGGTCCATTCGGCGTGTTGTTGGGCCCATCTGTACCGCGCTGCACGGTGTCGTTGGTGCAAAAACGGACCTCGCCATGGACGTCGGGAGTGAAGTTGCACAATCCGCAGCCTATTGTGCACAGTTTGAGTCATTACACGACGTCCTGTGGCTGCACGAAAAGCATTGTTCTACATGATTGCGTTGCTGTAAGGGTTTTCCGAGCCATCCACTGCAGTAGTAGCTCTTGGGTGGCCTGAGTGAGATATGTCATCGACAGTTCCTGTCTCTCTGTGCCTTCTCCATGTCCGAACAACATGGCTTTGGTTCACTATGAGACAGCTGGACACTTCCCTTGTTGAGAACCCTTCCTGGCACAAGAAAAATGCGGACGTGATCGAACCGCGGTATTGACCGTCCAGGCATGGTTGAACTCCAAACAAGACGAGCCGTGTACCTCCTTCCTGGTGGAATGACTGGAACTGATCGGCTGTCGGACCCCCTCCGTCTAGTAGGCGCAACTCATGCATGGTTGTATACATCTTTGGGCGGGTTTCGTGACTCTGAACAGTCAAAGGGACTGTGTCAGTGATACAATATCCACAGTCAACGTCTATCTTCAAGAGTTCTGGGAACCGGGGTCATGCAAAACATTTTTTGATCTGTGTATTTGTGATCTTTGTTGGTGACAACACCCGTCAACGGATCAGTCCTGCCCCGAATATCATAGAGGGTAATGAGTTCAATGTAGTAACACTAACTTCATATATGTGCTGAATATTACTCGCATGCCAATCTATGCCTCCATGACCGGCGGCCAGTGCTCAGGTTTCTCCAAAACAAACAACTCTTTCATGGATGTGCCTCTGCAGACAAACATCTCTCACTGACCTTATTGACGCTCAGCAAAAATAGGCAAGTCAAGAGGGAATCTCGGAATCGAAACCTGCTAAACCCCAAACAACATGCAGCCACACTTTCAAGTCAGAATCTCTGTCTATCGAGTGTTCACAGGATAGCAACTTCGCTAGTATCAAATCAACTACGGTCACTAGTTCACGAAGAACCCATGGATAAGATAAATGTTATACGCGAAAAAATCCGTGTTACGAACGATCGAACGATAACCATTCTCTTGCATCTTAAATTATGAAATCTATAGAGATATTGCAGTGGAACGCAAGTTCAGCCAGCTCCAACAGAGAAAGATTATAAAGAGAATTATTCTTAGTCAACTTGATACAGACCTGTTACGCGAAACATGGTTAAAGTACAAACACAGTGTTCACTTTAAGGATTATTTTGTAATAGGGAGGGCAGAGTACTGTAAAAAATTCTCTGCGGCATAAAAAATATCCGTTCTATGTGAGAAACAACGAAACCGAATTAATCACCATGCAAACAGATCTTACCCTCAAAAAATGTACAGGTGTTTCAGTCTATAATTCTATGCACTACAGGATCTTGGATGGTAATTGAAGATGCATAATAATTCAACTTCGAACTCCCTTTATAACCGATAATCATCGAAGACAATAACCTAGTAATAGTCAACGATGGAGCTGCTACTATAGTATATTCATATATCAGGAAACGTTCTGCAATAGCTGTACCACTTTGTATCCTCTATCCTAGTGAACTACCCAGTTGGCTTTTGAAAACAGATACATTGGGTCAGATCATCTCCTAGGAGAGTTCTATATTAACATAAACGTTGATACCAAACGAATTTATGACGCTAATAGTAAGCGGGAAATTGCAAAAGCCATTGGGGCACGTATCAGGAAACAATGCGAAGGGAAGTCAAACTTTCGGGCATGATGTATAGGAAAGAGACGTACCGAGGAATTATTCAATCTAGACTGGACTACGACTGTGCACTGCATCCCAATGCACCTAAGATTTATCTCATCCGATTAGGTAGTCTTCAGTATGGAGCCATTTGAACCTGTCTTGAAGCCAAGCGTTCGGCGCCTACAGCCGTTCTTTTAGTTTGGATAGGAGATACTCCCTTTAACTTCAGACGTCCAGTGTTGTGAGATAAATTTTTCGTTAAGGTCATTAAATTAATAGAGAGTCATGTCTATAAAAACAGAGACTACATTTAGCAGTTACGGAGTGACTACAACACAAGAAATAAAATTCCGGCCTTTTGTGTTAGCTTTGAAATTTTGTCTCCCATCTTATGTTCTACAACATATTCTTTGCAGTGGCCTTTACTTCAATATGAGCGAGACACAGTTAGTTGGCAGAGTTCAGTGTGCAGCTTTGATACTACAAGCTCGGAAAGAGTACATGTGAACTGCAGTTAATATTTCTGTGTATATACTGACTGATCCAAAATCCCACAAGAGGGTTATACTGGACGTGCTTTTCTGTGCCTCAGATCCAAGTGAGTAAAACCTTCAAACTACGTAAAAGCGCTTCTACTTTTATGGCGCAAACGGAGGCAGTTTTGGATGCACTCATGTTTGTATCTTCAACTCCATACTTAAAGGTAGTACACATGCCCATTTCCGAGAGCGTTATTCCAAAGATGCAACACGGGAAAGAGAATAAAACAATCGACCGTTATATTCTGGATGTGATACTGGAGCGGAATAGGCAGACATTAAATCTGCAGAGGGTGCACTCCCACGCTGGCATCGGTTATAATGAGGAAGTCACATCCCTAGTAAATGCTCTAGATTTGAAATTGCCACATACAGAATACTTATGTGAGGTCAAGAGCCACGGAAAACGTACATGGCAAGAGATGTGGAGCGTGCGGCAACAAATGAAAGGTAGATGTTATACGGCATACAACCTCAGTTTGGTAAGAGGCGGTGGCTTACGAGGACATATGTGGACTGATCAAGGATTCCCGTCGTCATTCGACTTGGCTTTAACCACACCTCTTTCCCTCTACATCTACATAAAACCAACATTTACGACTACGACTCTTCTGCTTGTGAGTGTGATCCTGAGTTAGAAGCTGATGTAAGCCACATCTCGTTTCCGCCGTCCAGATTTGACTGTTGAACATTGGTATCTTTGAAGGCATTGATGGGTATGGGATTCTACGAGGAGAGTTCAATAAGTAAGCAACACATTTTCTCTGGAAGCAAGTTGGTCATATTCAGGATTACAATACACCATATTATTCCCCAGTCTTTTGGCAACAAATCTCCATTTTTCAACATAATATCCGTTCAGCGCGACGGCCTTACGCCACCATACTGGGAGGATCTGTTTGCCCCGCATGGTATCACTGTAATGGTTGATGTCGGAGCAGTCTTGGTGCACCAGTAACTTCCCTATCAAGTACATACTGCTTCCCGCAGAGTGCATCCTTCATTGGACGAAACACATGGAAGTCAGGAGGTGCGAGATCCGTGCTGTAGGGTGAATGAGAAAGACTAGTCCAATCACGTTTTGTGAGCACATCTCGGATACTCAGATGTGTGTGAGGTCTTGCGGAGAGGTGTTTCATTGTGACCCCTCGATCACTTCGTTGAGGGGGTCGACACGTTCCAATATTGCTGGAGTCACAGACGTGTGCGGCCGGCTCGGCATGCGGGGGATCTGACATGTTTGCGCCACCTTGTTGCTATGACAGAAGCCTCGGCCAGAGACTCAACGTTATCTGTTCCGTGCTAGGTCTCCGTGGAGATCCTATGAGCACCTGCAAATATCTGCGATGCTCTGGTTTTCCACCAAAAAAAGATCAATGAGACCTCTCTCCTAGGAACACACACATGTTACACACATCATTTTCAAGGCTAAGTTTATCGGAACTTCATAAAATTGGGGTGGATGGTGGGGGGTACCTCCACCAACCTTTTTCTTCTAATTTGTTTACTATAGATATTGTTAATTCATTAAGGACATAGGGAAAAGTCTGTGAATTTTAATAATGTTCTTATTTTCATTTCCGTGTATCATTTGTGATTAAATTTAACAAATAGTCCGAACTGCTAACACAAAAAGTCTAAGTTACTTATCACGGTACTTTTTTTTTAAATTACAGTGGAACCATTTCGATAGCTTGAGACTTTAGATCTGTGAACATGCATTTATGTACTTTTTCCGTACCAATAAGTATACAGTGTAAATACGTGTTTTAGATGGTGAAATATAGTACAAACTCTGGAGGCCAAATAAAAAACTACTAGCGAACGTAAGAGTTTCTCGCAGCGATAATAACATGCGATGGACAGAGGCGATCTGGAAAACGTCTTCGGAACATGCGTTGTGCAGGTCTGCTCGTCACGTACCACAACGTATAAATGGTTCAAATGGCTCTGAGCACTACGGGACTTGACTTTTGAGGTCATCAGTCCCCTAGAACTTAGAACTACTTACACCTAACTAACCTAAGGACATCACACACATCCATGCCCGAGGCAGAATTCGAACCTGCGTCCGTAGCGGCCGCGCGGTTCCAGACTGTAGCGCCTAGAACCGCTCGGCCACTCCTGCCGGCCACCGTACCGTACAGTACCATGATGAAGGGAGATTTGAAAGTGATTCGATCTTCGAACCTATCATATATCCAGACGATACATTTACGGAGATAAGTACTTTATCAAAACCTTATAAACTACTTCCGTTCCACAGCCCCTAGAAGCCTATAATAGGAGTCGAGACAAGCTGTAAACCACGTCCATTCTACAACAAACATATTTCGCAATATACATGAGTAGCATGAAATACGTACCCCATACCTTGGACAAGTGGACCTAGTCTCGGTTTTACACTGAAGCTGTACGATGCAAACTTAACATGACGGCCATATTTTGTCTTACATTCAAAGTGAGTGCTTTTTTCGTTAAAACAATCTTGCTATAATTGGTGAGTCATTTTGTCTTAAAGGAAAGATTATAATGCTGAACTGTTACAATGACCATTGTTATTTGCATAAAGTTTATGCTAAATCCCATTTTTTCTCGGTCGGAATATTTGTCCTTCACAACTCACATTCGTATTCGATTTTGCACTCAACTTGATTCATGAAAACGTATCGTGATTCCCACTTTTTTCATTGCATTCAAAATGAGTCCTTTTGTGCTCAAGGAAAGTGTAAACAGGCAGTACCTTGCGATATTATCTATATCGATACCCTTGTTGCGACGTAGTCAATGTACTGATACAATTTTACTCATTGGTGTTGTTAGCCAATATCGTATCGAATCTAGTACTGTAACATTAATATGTGCGCCCACCTAGAACAGCGCACACTTGCGTATTTTTATGCTATTTTATTTTATTTATTTATTTATTTTTTATTTTTTTGTCCAAACGACTGTCCACAGGAAACATTCTTAGTGAAATGCGTCTTGTACATAGTGAGAACAGGGCAACAACATGGAAAAACCTTCAGAAATGCATTCTTAAACATAATTACAGATGCTAGACAACCCTGAGGCTGCGCTGCTTTATTTCACCAAAAACGGCACCTGTGTAGTCCTCAATACGTTGAAAGTGCCAGTGGTGGTCGGAACAACGTTCTGTATAGATGTATGTGCGTTATGGTCTCAGGTAAGGGAACTTAAAGTGGGAAAATTGTTGGTACTCGTACAGTAACCGTAACCAAGGCCGACAAAGCGTTTCGTGTTTCGTAAGGCATCGTATCCAAGTTTAGAAGCCACAACGCGGATGAAACTGTATGTTGAGTGATTGTCAGACGGTCATGAACAACTGAATGTGGCATTCGCAAACCAAATCAGCATCAAAACAACGCGAAGGGAGCTCCATAAGGATGGATTTACAGGGCGAGCTGGAATTCCAAAACCACTCATCACTGATGTAACTGCCCGTCGGAGCCAAAAGCATAAAACGTGAACTATGGAGCGATGGGAGAAAGTCATTTGGTCAGATGAGTCTTGTTTCACACTATTCCCAACTTCTGAGCATCCTAACAGTGAAACATGGCGGGAGTTCTGTGACGATCTGGGCAGCCATCTCGCGGTTTTCCATGGGCCCTGCAAGTGGGAATTACTGCCGAGGTTTGTACGACCATTTTGGCTCATGAGGTCCATCCCATGTCACAATGTTTGTTCCACTCTGGTGGCGCGTGTTCCAAAACTACAAGGCGCCTGCTCACATAGCTGGCATAGTCGAGGACTGGTTTTGTGAGCACCGGGATGGATTTTCGCATCTCCCTTAGTCGCAACAGTCACCAGATCTCAATATTATTGAGCCTTTGTGATCTACTTTGGAGAGAAGTGTGTGTGATCGCTATCAAACTTCGTCATCGTACCCTGGACTTGCCATTATTTTGCTAGAACAAAAGTATAAGATTCCACTGAAAACCACACGGGACATGTCTTTAACCATTACAAGACGACTGGAAGCTGTTTTGAAGACCAACAGGTTTCCAACACAGTATTAGGTTTGGTAGTGTGGTGTGTTTTTTGTCTTTCCGTATTTTTATCCACCTCTGTACGTCTCGTCAACCTGAATGCGATTGGACACAGGAATTCTCAAAGGACTGAAATAATCTCAAACAACCCTGTGGAGTTTTCCCGTGGTGCCACGTTGCGTTACGTGGAAGAAATGATCCGTGAAGATCGTCGCGTGACACTCTATGACACTTCGCGTGCATCAGGCTTTTCTCACGGAAGTGTATACATCAGTCATAAGTGAATAAATGTCTGCATAGTCTGTGCGCTTTCGGTCTTTGGGTCTCTCGGCTCCAGGGCACAAATGGAGCACGCTGTGCTTCATACGCTACAGTGAAGAGACAGCTGAATTACTTGCACACTGTACGACAGAAAAAGAGTCATGGATTCACAACTATCAATATGACAAAAGTACTTCCATGGGCATGCAAGGCTATGGTATTCTTGTTTCGCGATATACTGAGTGTTTTTCTATCCCAATGGTGAGACTATTGCATCCTAATGCAGCAGCGTGAGGGGACCATAAGAGTCCGTGCGCCACAAGTACCGCAGCTACTGACAACGGGCACGGTTCTTCTTGATGCCAATGTCTGCCGTCACAAAACGAGACCAACTCAAGGGCCACTGCAGTCATCTTACGGGACACCCGTACGATGGGTAGTTGGAAAATAAGTTTCCCCTGTCGACTGTGGGCAGAGTTGTGTAATATGGGCGAAAGACGACACGGCAGGTGCAAGACACCGATACACCATTGGGTAGAGGTCGACCGTGATCAAGCACATGCCGCTGTCGCAGTGCCTGCGCAAAGGCGGAGGCCAGCCGCTCAGTCTTTTCCCGGAGCTATGGAGAGAAGGTGCGTTTTGGAATCGTGGTCAAATGCGGAAGTGACAGCTGTTATCTGCTATGAATGGGCACGTGGAGTATCAGGCACAGAAATTCATAACCGCTTTGTTGAGGTGTATGGGTCAGGTGTGACGTCGGGGCAAATGCTGCGGAGGTGGTGCCAGCAATTCAGTGATGGACGTCAGCAAGTGCAGGGCTTACCGAGACCTGTACGGACGCTCACTACAGATGCAAATGTCAGGAAGGTGGCTGACATGATTAAAGCGAACCGGCGTATCACCATCGATGGAGCAGCGGCAGAACTTGGAATCGGAAATGAGCGAGCCCACAAGATCATCCACGACATTCTTCGATACAGGAAGGTGTTAGCACGATGGTTGCCCCGCCGACTGACTCCGACACACTGCAACAACGCATGGTGTTCAGCCTGGAACAGCTCGTGCGTTACCATGAATCTGGCAATGATGCCCGAATCGAAGGCCGCATCCATGGAGTTGAAACAACCATCACCCGTCCGAAAGTAGTTCAAAAGCACGCCATCTGCAGGTAAAGTGCTACTCACCGTTTTCTGGGACGCTAAAGGAGTTATGCTGCTGGACTTTCTGGAGGATGCAATCATCAATGCTGCGCGGTACTGTGCCACTCTGTCCAAATTGTAAGAGGTGATTCGGAAAAAGCGACCTGGCCTTCTCAGATCTGGCGTTTTGCTGTTGGACAACAGTGCGAGACCACACACGGCGACGACAACGCAAAGCCATATTGCAACTCTTGGTTGGGAGCTTCTATACCACCCGATTTACAGTGCAGATCTTGCACCAAGTGACTTCCATCTGTTTCTTGCTTTCAAGAAGACTCTCGGCGGAAGGCTCTTTGGCAGCAATGCTGACGTCAAACAAGCTGTTCAACGCTTCTTCCGTATGCAACGCCCTGATTTTTTCCCGGAAGGCTTTTTGAAGCTTATAAAGCAGTCTGACAAATGTCTCAATGTAATTGGAAATTATGTAGAAAAATAAAGATATGTCTTATCTTTAATGTCTCATTCTCTTTTTTTCCTTTCACGCACAACTCTGACCAGAGTTGACTGGGGAAACTTATTTTCCAACTCCCCCACGTATTTGTGCGGGGAAAAAATTCCAGACTGACGTTAGTTAGAAGGATACCAAGGGAGTGTACTTCATTCACTAAGGTTGTAGTTTGTATGACGTTCTTGGGTATTATTCCTCCGTCTACAACGCTAGCCAACTTGCTGTAAACAAATATGACAGAAAATTCAAATTAAGGGTACCGCCATTCGGCACCGATGTGTGTTGTGTGATCGTGAGCACATAAAAAGGTTCAGCAAGCTCAAGAGTGACATTCTATCGAAAATATGTGACCCACTGCATACTATTAATGAAGGTGCAAGCTTACGGAGCTATGTGAGTGGCTCGAAGACTTATTCAGTAACAGAACCCAGTACATTGTCCTCGACGGCCAGTGTACATCAGAGACAATTGTATCGTCAGAAGGGGCCCATGGAAGTGTGATAGCACCGCTTTTATTCCCTATATAAGTAAATGAGAAATAATTCAAAAACCAACATCGCTTAAATACTGTTTACTGGATAACCGAATTCAACACACTAAGGTGCCATCATCGGATCTGAATGTTGACCGCTGTCAGTCGAGCGGCGGCCATGTACCAAATAGTTTTATCTTGTGACTTCGGTTTTACATATCTCATGGAAAAGAATGACCAGGAGAGCATTTGTTTCGTAAATGCTGTGACAATGATTTTATATCTGCTGGTCTGCCTCATGTATCGTTATATCGAAATGGTATATAAATGTTAATCTACATTCAGATCCGATGATGGGACCTTTAGTGTGTTGAAACCGATTATCCAGTAAACAGTATTTAAGCGAACTTGGCTTCTGAATTATTTCTACAACAGAGTGATCGCCCCACTACACACTTTGCGTTCACTGCAAATTAAGAAAATGAAGTGACGGACTTGGGTGAGCAACAGTCTATAGCTGTTTGCTGATGAGGTTGTTGTGAACGGGAGTGCCCTGTTGACCGATCGTAGGGGGATACAATATGACTTAGACAAAATTTCTAGCTTCCTCTAAATCTTAAAAAATGTAAGTTAACGCAGACGAATAGCAAAAGCAAACCCGTAATGCGAATACAGCGTTAGTAGTGGTCTACTTGACTCAGACACGCAGTTTAAATATCTAAACGTAACGTTGCAAAGCGATATGAAATGGAAGGAACACTTAAGGACGGTAATATGGAAGACGAACGGTAGAGTTCGGTTTATTGGGAGAATTTTAGTAAACTGTGGTTCATCTGTAAAGGAGACGGCGTATAGAGTGCTGCTCATATGTTTCAGATTCCCACCAGCTTGGTTTAAAGGAAGATATCAAAACAATTCAGAGGAGGGCTGTTAGGTTTCTTACCGGTAGATTCGATCAAAACGTGGGGATCACGAAGACGCTTCCTCAACTGAAATGGGAATCTCTAGAGGGAAGACGACTTCTCAAAACATCATTGAGAAAATTTAGAGAATCGTTGATTGCAAAACGATTCTACTGCTGCCAATGTATATTTCGCGTAAGGACCACGAAGACAAGATAACAGAAATTAGGACTCGTACGGCATTATATAGATCGTCGTTTTTCCCTCGTTCTGTTTGCGAATGTAACAGGAAAGGGAATGATTAGTAGTGATAGACCGTATTGCCCGTCATGCACCATACTATGGCTTGCTTAGTGTGTATATAGATGTATGCGTAAATGATGGGAAGGTTTAGACCTAAAATTAAGAGAGAACACTTTTGAACATGAAAGTAAATTATTGCTTCCTACAACGCAAATGTTGTGTTCTAATCGTGAAACTGAAGTAGGGAAATTGAGCTTTACATGGAATGGTACGACAGATGAGCTGTTTTCCGTAGTAAAGGAGCAGCGTCATATTGGTATATGAGTACTACGTACTCAACGCTGCAAAACGCCTTCTATAAATAAATGTCACCTGTTATCTATTTCTGGCTGTGCTGGAGAATTGGTACAGACAGTAATAATGTCGTGAAAATCTTTTAAGGCCACTGTTGCATTTTAATTATTCTGTTGCTACTTTTCACCAGCCTTGTCTCGAGTGGAATTTAATACAGGCGGTAAAAGCATGGCCTTAGCGCTCCCAAACCATCATATCATCACCATCGCCATCGGCAGATACATCGGGGTAGAGGATAGCGTAACCTTTACAAACAGCTCCGTTAATTTGCTTCCCAAAGGTTAACATTCTCACCTACGCATTGCTGTGCCCTCACGTGTCAAAGGGCAGCGACCTGTTTGGAGACGAGTCGAGAGTTCTCCATCTCGCGTCGGTGTGTGAAACAAAGGGCCGGTGTCAACGCACTTTCTTGATGTAACTGACTTTCAAGCTCCTTGTAATTTTAACACTGTGGGTCATAGTGTTCGCAGATAATAATACGGACTCAGGCGAAGACGCAATACCACATACCAATGGCATCAAATGTACACCAAATGCGCCTCAGTGATGTGGATTTCGGTTTCAGTCTAAAGAAGAGAAATCAGAACTTTCGAAATACATCATCGATAAAAGAAATAATATTTAAGTCTGGATGCAGAGTGTCACCATCCTAATCTACTCGTATACCTATTGTGTGACTTCTTTGTTTCTACAACAATGTGTAACTCGATTCAGTAATCATTACTGGTGAACTATGAAGGCACTTATGTTTGTTGTCCTAAAATGGAGACACTTCAGGTGCACTCCATTTCGAAATACTGTAGAAGCGTGTTTTTCGTAAGCGCCGGAGCACTGATTGCTGATAATCCTCCTAACGCAATACTATACATAGTAGTAAGGCGGCAGTAAACGTGTGGCCTTTCCTGTAGGACGCAACCGCGTTCTGCGGCGTTGAGCGGGAGTCAGTATCCAGCACGAAGCCAGGACCCCGTTACAGCATGACGCTCCGACCTTTGACGTTGACGAGCTTCTCATAATTTTTACCGTCTTGTAAACGAATTTCTTAACTAGTCTGATAAAGATTTCAGCACAGTTGGTTATAGCAGTAGAAACACGATTTGGAAGAAAACGTCTTACATCGCGTTTAGTCGATGTGCTCAATTTGATAGCAAAATTCCTATTGAAAAGACAGACGCACTATCCGAGTTGATTGCTGCAGCGAGAAGGGTTGTAACGTGGTTCAAATTCAACTAGTAGCTGCTAGATGGAACTTAACGTTCTACACCATAGGAAGAATATTGCGGCTGGAGCTACATCCAGAGTTTATTAACATCATTATTTGTAAGGTCAGTGGACTACTCACACTAACAGACGCAGATATTGTTGAGTTGGCAGAGGTGTGTGGCGTTTTGCGGCCTATAGAAGTGTCTACTCGTGAAATTTGCGTAGTAAAGGGCGTTGCAAGTTGTAACTCCAAGAACTTGTATGCCTAATATCAAAAAAGTTAGCATGCAGCTGATCCACATTATAGGACATAATATGAAGAATAACAGAAATCATAAAGCGTTTAGTGCCAGTGAGGATGGGCAACACACTAATAAATTACGGGAAAAAAGAGAACCAAAAACATTATAAAATAGTGTAGGAAAAGAATAATTTTCGGAATGGAACAGAAACGGACCTACTATCACAGCTCAGTTATATGAAAGATCGTCTTCTAGATACTATACAAGAGCCAATAAAAACGTGGAATCACTTATCCAGAGCTTAAAAAAAATTACGCTGAACTGATTATGGGGTACATCCACATCGTTAGCTTCTGATAAGTTGTTCTCAAAAGCAATATTGGCTCTCTGTTAAGAACTCAATAGACTGAAGGGAAAACTTCTCACAAAAATATTATTTTGACTGTGTGTATACAAAAGTTGTGGAATATGCACCGTTAATTATTGCTGTTGTCACGGTATACTTGGCATTTAGCGTTAATAACACTCTATGAGGTATCCAACCCAAACCCCAACCTTCACCACCCCAAAGATGATCAAGATTTCTCTCTCAACAACTGTCAATAAGAAAAGAAAGAGTATCAAAATGAACTTTTCTGGAAACATTTTCTTTTTTATCTCAAAACAGGATCCAACACAATTGTTATCAGTAACATTCATAGTCGTGATTCACGAAACAAAAATAATATCCTCCCACTTAAAAAAACGATGTAACATAGTACAGACGACCAGAATAACACTTAAAATTCTTTAGGATTGAAGACCGAATAAATATAATTATCTACTTACTATCAGTGTTGAAAATCGTGAGTCACTACATTGTTATTAATTATTCCACATAAACAAAACTGGGGATTCATCAGGATATTCAAAACTAATTATCTAGAAAATTTAAAGTAATATGAGACATTTACCACGTTAGATGCACTCACAACGTAGAACGTTTGCAGTATCAGTAACTGGGTAAACTGCTTCCTGCCAATTAAATTAAACTTCTGTCTAATTCGTTCACAGATTTTCGATCGTAGAGACAAATCTGTACAATTAGGTTGGTTTCCGACCTCAGCCTTAAAAATACATAAACAAAATACCATACTTGCTATATTGCTTTACTCGATTTGTAATAAAATGGTTACACGAGTTGATACTGTTCTGATCCTTTTTCTATTACACTTTGCATCTCCCTTATGGTGTGCTCTTGACTTACACCACGTGATTTTCTACTCCACTGTCGCTTCCTTTTCTTATCTCCTGTCCCATCTCGAGCGCTGGATGGGTCCTGCTGAGTCGACCTCATGCTGGTGCTAGTACTGCTCCCCAGTAGCGAAAATAGTAATCATCTGGGTGCATCTTAAAACTTACTTTTCTGTTTTACCTGCTTCTTCATTTTCATAAGAGTCGCGATCTTGATAACTTGTGGAAGTTTCCAACTCAACCAGTTTCTCACTTCCCAATCTGCAAGACAGCCTCTCCAAGCAGGTTTTACTCACACAAATATAGCCACTCAAAACAATAAATCTGCCAAATTACGAGTACAAACCAAAGTTTAAACAATGATAGCTTCTCAGATATGTGCAAAAGAAATACAGATGAAAAATTTGAAAAAATGTAACATTCATTTCTGCATAAGGAATGTTTATATTGACTGTTTCCGACGTAAATAAGAAAGCAAAACCTATACATTCATACAAGAAAATGACATTAGTGACTATAGACATGGAAAAATGTACTACAAATTGTGCATATAATTTATTACAGTAATATGCATATTCACACAGTTATCTTCATAATTACAATACCTCGAGAAAATTTACACTAAATAAACAAAATTTTATAAATTTTAAAATGGTCATGTTATCAAGTATATCCTACAGCAACAAATTAATTACTCTGTGTACGAAGTACACAGTAATAGCTGAACCTCATTTAAATGTCATCAAAATCCTCATATGTAATGAGATACAGGAGAAACAAAAATGTCCAGCTGCCCAAGAAATACGAAATAAAATCATAAAATACTCCCCTATTCTTTTTCTGATTTTAAATTATGACAAGTGCTTCCAAGAAGTCAAAGCTTGTTTGTACTCAGCACCAATGTCAATCTCCTACAAAGGTATATATTTAACCGTTTGCATTAATCCTCTTTATTTCAAGAATATGTTTTCACTTACATAATTATTAGTTTTAATACTTATGTATTTGTCTTAACCATCAGATCCACAGTCAGAACCTCAGCAAGTTATACCACTCCTTGCTGTAAATCTATATCACATGACATAAATGAACATGAATGACCACAACTCAGAACCAAGAATTCTTGAATTGAATCATCATCATAAAGAATATCATTAGAAATATCATAGTCATTGTCCTCATAATTCTTCAGTACAATACATACTTCATATCATCATTAGCCTTATATGAGTGTAAGTATCAGCTTATCATTGTAAAAAATAGAAAAAGGAAGCATTCTGAACACAGCATATTCACATTCAGTTCAGAACCATCTAGTACAAACTCAAAACTACCAACTTCCTACCCAAAGTATTTTCAACATTACTCCAGTTTACTCTCATAGTACTTTTATATAACGCATATCTATGAAAACTTCCATTGCTCATAATGTCTCTAATCGATCTCATTTCAAAGTGTCACTCGGATCACAGATAAAGTTTACAAAACACATGTAAATTTTCCCAGTTCCAATCAGGATCAACTTGTTGACTACAGTAATAAATCAGCAACCTTGATCTCCTACATTCCACTAATTACTTCTGGACATACCAATATTATTTTAAATATAGCATAATGTTTTCTGTACATGACCAAAATTCATCGATAAAGCACATCAATTTCCTAAGTAAAGTAAATAATAATTGATTATAATCGAACACATAAAATACTTTGGCTCCTGGCAAAACATAAATGCAACGCATATGTAGAAATATTTTCAGTCAGTGACAGTCAAAAAGCAAGTTCCATTTTCGAAACAATGTAAGTTTTCTCAAATCGAGACAAAATGGGAACACGTAATTTTTTATTGAACCAGACAGAACAAGAACACAAAGCGTACTAAATGTCGTATTCACAAGTAATATCAAATTAGAAACAGTAAATTACAACTTCCACTTCAGAAACACAAGAAAATTTTGACCTTTCAGCAGTACACATAAATGAATTCTTCATTATAATGTGGAATTATTGTCAAAATATTTTAACATTTGTACAATTATTACTTAAGAGAGTCAGCAATTGACAGAATATGATAACTTGGAAAGATGCACAGAAAAGTGGAAGAAATGATGCAGGACCAAAGAATGAGAAACTGGAAAATAGTTCTCCATAGTTCAGGCCCTGTGATCGCCAGTCGCATGTCATGAAAACAATTCACGACCACTGGAACTGACAAGATGATATTCAGTAACGTCATCATCCGTTTGTACTAAAGCAATAAATCTGTTTACATATAGTATTTTGATACTTTTATGCACAAAATGTTAATTAAATAGAACATTGGCTCAAAAATTCTTTCCCTTCAAACACATTTCTTTGCAACCTTACATATGAACTTACTACTTCTACTTTGACTGTACACACACTTCTCTGCATTGAAGCCTTCAACGTTCTCAGACAGTTATCAAAGCAATGCTGATTCCCAGTGCAATGAAGTACAGTTTGTCACTGCAATATAAAATCAACATCGTGAGACTTTCCTCAGCTTAGCTACCAATACTTTTCTCATAGAAAGCTGACAGATCATCACATTTCTCTAAATACACTTTTGGCTGTTATTTCGTAAAGCTTCTTCAACATTTTGTTACCCTGACCAGCATAGAAGCATACATTAGGTGGAATCTGATTGACAACAGGAATATTTATCTTTCATTCTGCATCACTGCTTCTAACTTTGTTTCGAGCATGTACACAAAATGCTTCGTCGTTTGCTACAAGTAAGCCACTGCCCTCCTCACGTAATTATTCCTGTACTTGGGTGCCTTGCAATTTAAGATCCACATTACCACCTTCCTCAGTTATACCAATAGCTCATAGCTTATCCAGCCCAATAATTTATCCAGTTTATTTATACTCAACTGACGTTTTGCTGTTTTCTCTGCAGACATCTATCATTACAGGTTTTTCATTATTTTCTCATAAACAAATTGCTTTTCCACCAGTAATAATCAAACAAAGTCAAGTTCAGACCATGGACTACAGGTTACTAAAAACATAATCCTTCGGAATGCTCGTCATGTAACGAAATACTTGACACAGAGACTCTATTGAACTTTTCCTTAAATACAGAAATAGTGATCAGCGATGGGCATGGTGCTGCAGCCTGTTTAATAAACAAAAAAATTTGGTTTGAACAAACGAGAATTCTTGCTCATGAACCGAACTAAAAGGTCACTGTCATCAGGGCAGCAGTTGAAATTAAACTATGTGACAACTTCGACAAAGACAGAACTCTTCACTTACAAATTTATGGAAATATGCACTTGATAAAGAAAGAGCACAGAAGAAGATATGTCATAAGTTACCGCCAAATGCGAGTAATGGCGTTCCAAGCGACACTGGATAGAGCGCGCAAAAATAATCCATGTATGTAGAGAGCACCACCTCAGTATGCGCCATTTCAACGACGCCATCGTGAGGTAAACCACCCAATCAGATGCCGTTCTTTCTTTTAAGGGTGGAGCAGGAGGGGGCTCATCAATTTCACGACGGTCAGACTTAGTCCCTGATGACGGTGATGGAAGCAATCAGCGAAAGTTCTGGAATTTGTCCAAATTTGACGGTACAAGTAAACTCTAACATTCTGCGTGGTGTCTGTTTGTTCTAAGTCGTGTCTCCCTACCACTTTCGCGCAACGACGCTCTGAGCGTGTTTTTTAGGGAATTGACTAGTTTGAACCTGGAACCTGTTGCTGGTAAGGAGACGCCAGACCACACATGACATGTAGAGTTCAGAAGAGTTCAGTGAGACTACTTACTGATTTCAGCGTCAGCTCCACTGCACTCCCTGTAAGAGAATCTTAATACTAACTAAATTTAGTGGAAGGGGTTCAAGGCTTTCCTATTTTTAGTTAGCTGGTAAAATAACGTCGAAAAAGCAGTTAAGTTTACCATTGGAAATTTTATTCTACTCACAAAACATTCTTTACAAATTCCACTATTGATAAAAGGAAATATTTTAATACAGGATGATAAAAACCAACTGCATTCAACAAAAATGTGAGCGAATATTCCCTGAGTGGGTTTCCAAGTTCTACAATGGATCGAAGGATGACCTATGCCATATCACATCTGTAATCTAGGTTTAAATTAAGTTCCACAAAAGAGAAAACTATCAAAATGGTCTACAATGACCTTCAATTATTTTTAATTACTTATCTAACTTGTCGTAAATTACAGTGGCTGATGTGGCTTCTCAATAATTATATAACAGAAAAATCATCGCGTTTCAGATTTTAACTTAACGTAGCAAATGTGAATACCATGAGCTTCAATTGACGATCGACACTAGTATTACGTAAAAAGGGGATGTAACAGATGAGACTTCTGCAGTTCTGAGTGAAGCCTTATGCGCTCAAAAATGCGGCACCGCGCGCGTTTATTACCTTGTCAGTGTTCGTCAGGGGGCGGCGGCCGGCGCAGCTCCATGCATCTCGCCGTCTCGGAAGCAACTCTCTCCTAACTTCTCCTTACTACAATTTACCGAAGTTGGTTTTAAAAAACAAAAAACTGTGTGGCTGTGTTTTCATCTGACCTATCAGGGTCTCAACGTTAACCTTAAGCCCCGCCTACAAACATTCTGTCTGTCCAATGAGAAACGTTATACTTTTCGTGGTGGGGCAATGTTTTTAAAGTTTGCAACGTAACAGAGACGCGAAAAAGTCTCACGCTAAAACTTGCAGCTGGTGTGACCCTTTTAGTGTCATTGTAAGATCTATACTGCTCTTCTGGAGGGCTCTAGCTTTTAACATGGGCTGGGGAGTGGTACTGGTGGTTAGCTGGCGACGTGGGTGTCCGTCCCTTATCTTAGGGCCTTCTAGCTTAACACGGTTCTGCTCTCGGCTTCTGTTCTCGTTTCTCCCCTCAGAACTGCGTGTGTCTCACGGTGGGAAGGTATGACATGCATTTGGGCATTCTTGTGTTAGTCTGTGGTATTCCATTTGCTCACTCGTTACTCGTATTACTTTGGTTAATGTAATCTCACGATTTATTCGGAGCTATGTGACATACTACTGGATTTGCTTATAATGTCAGGGTTTTCATGGAAGGTGTTGGATTTGCCTGACACCTTACAAAACCAAGAACTTTTTATCCAAGGACTCCATCGCGAAAGACTTCTTAGGCATAATGGAATTGTTATACAGCAAGACAAAGTTGTTAATGGGTTAATTCTATCTGAAATACCAATCAGTTTCTCGAACTGGTAATGTGAACATGTAATTATTATACGATTTTGTCATCATAAATTATAATAAATTATACATTCATCATTAGCATTGATGTTAGAAACACCAGTTGTTTGGTTTCGATTATTATTGGCCATCGATGTGTATATGTTGATGACGAAATCGAAATCAGCATCGATGATTTTCCAAAATTGGACATATACAAACTGGCAGCAGCTTTTTCTGGAGGCTCCAGATCATTAAGTTGTCTTTCTAACTTGAGGATTGGATATGGATATCTGGTTCTTAAATGTATCTTTTAATATATGTGTACAGGGTATCCCTGGAGGAATGGTCAGTATTCAGGGATATAACAGGTACGATCATTCGAAGGAAGAAAATCCAGCAAACATGGGTTCCAAAATGCATGCCTTAACAGTTATGAGTATCTTCGATACTGTGAAACAAATCTGTCGTCCAAACTCTATGCTTTCCATATTTTGGGAGGGAGTAGTATGAACTGCAAAAAGAAAAGATTGTATAGTAAACAAGAGCTCTAAAATGCATACCTTCAGAACTACGTTCAGTAGTAGAGATGTGTTTCACTGTGGCGAAGATGAAAAAGTTTTCTTAGCTCTCGAGGCACACATTTTAGAGCCTGTGTTTACTGGACATTTTTACTTCGAATGATCGTTCCTGTCATATCCCTGATTATTGACGATTCCTCCTGGGACACATTATATATTTGCGGTCGAAGTACGAGTGTCTTAAAATCTTGAGCAGTGGTGTAACTTGTGAAGTAATTGCGTAGTAAGGGTTGGTCTATCATGTGGCGTAACAGAAGCAGTCTTGTACAGGTTGCTTGAGGTTTTCCAGCTTGAGTGGGGTTGCTTAATATAGTGGATGTGCATCAATTAGCAGTGGTGGCCGTTGCTCATCACGGTTACTTTTG
The DNA here is from genome assembly GCF_021461395.2 of Schistocerca americana. Lineage (NCBI taxonomy): Eukaryota > Metazoa > Arthropoda > Insecta > Orthoptera > Acrididae > Schistocerca > Schistocerca americana. The sequence continues at coordinate 135,464,385 of NC_060126.1, read as the reverse complement.
TCCGCATCTCGTGGCTAGTGTTGCTGCCTCTGGATCATAGGGTCCGGAGTTAGATTCCCGGTCGTGTTGGAGATTTCCTCTGCCCACAGACTGGGTGTTTGTGTTGTCCTCATCATTACATCATCATCATCATCATCATTTGTGACAGTGGCTAGATTGGACTGTGTAAAAATTGGACTGTGTAAAAAATTGGTACTTTATATGGGGCTGATGACCGCGCAGTTGAGCACCCAACATACCAACCAGTTACTGTTTGTGTTTTAAAAATCATGCTGTGACGGGAAATGATGAAGGGATTTTATGTCTGAAACTGTCATGTGTCAGGTTCTCTTCCCGTTCCTTTCGTCTATAGGGAGCGGGAACAATGGTTGCTTAAAAGCGTCTGTGTGTGCAGTATGTACGAGGTGCATTCAAGTTCTAAGGCCTCCGATTTTTTTTCTCCGGACTGGAAAGAAATAGAAACATGCTCATTGTTTTAAAATGAGGCCACATTCATTGTCAATACCTCCCAGAGATGGCAGCACCATATGGCAGATGGAATTTTACCGCCAGCGGCGAGAATGAGAACTGTTTTAAATACTTAAAATGGCGACGTTTTCCTTACTTGAACAGCGTGCAATCATTCGTTTTCTGAATCTGCGTGGTGTAAAACCAATTGAAATTCATCGACAGTTGAAGGAGACATATGGTGATGGAGTTACGGATGTGTCGAAAGTGCGTTCGTGGGTGCGACAGTTTAATGAAAGCAGAACATCGTGTGACAACAAACCGAAACAACCTCAGGCTCGCACAAGCCAGTCTGACGACATGATCGAGAAAGTGGAGAGAATTGTTTTGGGGGATCGCCGAATGACTGTTGAAGAGATTGCCTCCAGAGTTGGCATTTCTGTGGGTTCTGTGCACACAATCCTGCATGACGACCTGAAAATGCGAAAAGTGTCATCTAGGTGGGTGCCACGAATGCTGACGGACGACCACATGGCTGCCCGTGTGGCATGTTGCCAAGCAATGTTGACGCACAACAACAGCATGAATGGGACTTTCTTTTCGTCGGTTGTGACAATGGATGAGAGGTGGATGCCATTTTTCAATCCAGAAACAAAGCGCCAGTCAGCTCAATGGAAGCAGACAGATTCACTGCCACCAAAAAAATTTCGGGTAACCGCCAGTGCTGAAAAAATGATGGTGTCCATGTTCTGGGACAGCGAGGGTGTAATCCTTACCCATTGCGTTCCAAAGGGCACTACGGTAACAGGTACATCCTACGAAAATGTTTTGAAGAACAAATTCCTTCCTGCACTGCAACAAAAACGTCTGGGAAGGGCTGCGCGTGTGCTGTTTCACCAAGACAACGCACTCGCACATCGAGCTAGCGTTACGCAACAGTTTCTTCGTGATAACAGCTTTGAAGTGATTCCTCATGCTCCCTACTCACCTGACCTGGCTCCTAGTGACTTTTGGCTTTTTCCAACAATGAAAGACACTCTCCATGGCCGCATATTCACCAGCCGTGCTGCTATTGCCTCAGCGATTTTCCAGTGGTCAAAACAGACTCCTAAAGAAGCCTTCGCCGCTGCCATGGAATTACGGCGTCAGCGTTGTGAAAAATGTGTACGTTTGCAGGGCGATTACGTCGAGAAGTAACGCCAGTTTCATCGATTTCGGGTGAGTAGTTGATTAGAAAAAAAATCGGAGGTCTTAGAACTTGAATGCACCTCGTATTTTTGTCTTGTCTTCGCTTTCCCTACGGGAGCGACACAGAGGGATTCCTCACTTGTTACTAACTCTTGGAACTTTGTAAGCAAGTTTTCGAGGAAGAGTTGGCGTCCACCTGATAGTGCCTGCAAGTTGAAAATTTTTAGCATTTCCATTACGATATCGCGAGGGTTAAACAAACTTGTGACCAATCATGCTGCCCTTCTTTGTATATAAAATATTTGATCAGACGAACATCAGAAATAGAGGGATATACTTATAGAACAAAAAAATCCACTTCAGTTGGCAGTAATTTCTTAATTTACTGCACGACCGGATTCGATGCTTAAAGCTTCATCTTCAGGTACCACCAACAGCGAACAAGATGAGGTGCTGGACCGTACAGGTGCTATTGGGTTGACATACAAAATGAAGATAAGTCCTGAAATGTGATGTACTTAATATAAGTATGTAAATGTAAATGTATATGTAGGGTAGTCGGGCCAGTCAGTGATGGGTGCTCACGCCCATGTCAGACAAGTGCATGGGACTGGAACAAAGACGCTGCCATTGAGGGAGGGATCTGAGTATAAGTATATAGGTAGCTGAACTCACAACCAACGTGCCAGAGTACATCAGAATAAACAGACATAAGTTAAAAATACAACTAAAGCAAGGGGTGCGGATGATAAATGAAAATATTCCTAAAAAAATTGAGCCGTAAGATAACGAGTGGTGAGTTGTGGGAGCAGAAAGATGCCAACTGTTAAGATCGATGCTCATGTATAGACACATCTTACAGAGTTAAAACAAAATCTTAGTGTAAGAAGGTTTGTTAGGCTTAATATGATATACGCAATATGAATATCAGTATACACATACAGGATCTCCAGGAAAGAGGTTCCAATGTTTACAGAGGATGTAGTTTGCATCAAGTGAAAACAAAAATTTCTTATCGTCATTGATCCTAAACCTTACACCGTCGGAGTAAAGGCCTGCATCTGTACAAGGAGCATATCTTGCACACCCAAGTACTTTGGCACAAAATACATTAGGAAACAAAGTACATACTAGACTTTCATGCAGCAAAACGTGTCTGCATTGGTATCAAGCACGCACCCAACACAAGAACACGTAAATTATTCCACAGCATACTACGGTATGTAGTGTATTAGTCAAGCACGTTATTTTCATGTGGTGTACCCGTAGTGTTCATATGGCGCGTTATCTGTTGTGACACAGCAACACATTACTGTAATTTGTCTTCGTGTCGGGCACTGTGTGTACAGTTCCCAACCGAAGACCATATTTAGCACGGGAGATGGCAGATACGGTCTTCTGCCATGGGCAAACAGACGAAAGCAGCCTACAGGCATGTAACCTGTGTGTTGCCAAATATCCATGACGCTGTACACCATTTGTAAAGATGTTTAAACGTAAGTCATTGGTGAAATGCCTTTTTTATGTACGCTGAATATCCTTTGTTAGCTCTATTTGCACTGGCGGCTCGCGAGTATACATTCCGGGTATTTACAAATTTTTAAATTCAGAAAAATTTGAGTGTGTGAAGTTAATAGCATCTGTTGTGTAACAATTTTGCTTATCAATAAGTTTATACAACTGCAGCCACTGCCAATAATAATGACAGTAATAATAATGATAAAAATAATAATAAGACGCCTAACTTATCTGACTAAAGAAAGAACTGTTTTTGTGGAATGTTGTTGTTTTCTACACAATTAAATAAGTTTAGGGCAATACCGAAATAATGAGTAAGATTTCACAACTCTCCACTTCGCATTTCTGCGTAAGTGGGAATTCCCGTGTTTTTCCATATTTTCGGGCAGATGTACAAGATCCCCAACAGTGGTATCAGTTCACGAATGTACTTCTGGGCTGAAAATCAGATATTCTTACGCTGCAGCCTTATAAAAACTTGGGCCAACAGTACACTTCCGTGGAAAGTGTTCGCTTGTAGTCACGCTTATTTGATTTCTTAATCAAAGGATGGGTTCTCGGAAGCCCTAGTTCCTTTGCGGCTAACTTTTCCTTGTAATTTACTTTGCTGAGTGAAAATCTCTTTCTGAGAACAGAAGTGTGTTCTGATGTGAAACTTCCTGGCAGATTAAAGTTGTATGGCGAACCGAGACTCGAACTCGGGACCTTTGCAAGTGCTCTATCGACTGAACTACCCAAGCACTACGCACGACCCGTCTCCACGGCTTTACTTTTCTGTTAACATTTAAAATAGATTCAACATAGTTCATGTTTATATTGCACACAAACGCCGATTCTCGCACAGTAAATAACCACTCTAAACACAACGTCCCATCTGTGGAAGTGATTAAACTAAAGAAGTCTTCCTACACGATCACTTGTCTAGAATACAAATGAGGCGCTGAAATCCGTAAGGGTCTAACGCACACTGTGGTCGACCTCACTTTTAAATGCGTACCAGAGAAACGAGCTTTTTGTGAATTTTCATGTATACAATGTGGGCCGACACCACATACAAACCTGACTTACCGTAAGGTCAACAGATTTCAGAAATATCAATAAATGCTACAAGCCCACAATCGACCGCGATGTGCTTTAGGCGCTTATGATTCTCACAAGGGAAACGCCCTATCGCACTCCCCCTCCCCCCCCCCCCCCCCTGAGATTTTGTGGTAAAAGGACCCAGTGGACAGCCCGTCAAAACCTGTACACAGTTCAAGCATGAAAAAGAAGCGAAATAAAAATAGTAAACGGTCCAAGATTAACAAGTGCAACATCGAGCGACAACAGACACGGCATAGTGGTCACGGTGTTGGACTGAAAAGTGGGCGAGATATGTTCAAAGTTCCTTCGTGCCAATCTTTTTTTTCCAGTGTTCGCTGCATTCAAATTTCTGTTTGTGTCGTGGTGTAATGTCTGTTTGCAATAGCGAGGTGTAAGAAAGGGACATATAATGAAAGCTGATTCTGCACAACTACTCTATTAACAGCCGAAAGGAATTGGCTTTCAAATGAGAACCGCAAAAGTTTGATGACAAGGTGACAAGTCAACTGAAACACGTCTGGTGTGTCATACACAGCATAAAAATGGTTGAAACGGCTCTAATCACTGTGGGACTTAACATCTGAGGTCATCAGAACCCTTGCCTTAGAACTACTTAAAACTAAGGACATCACACACATCCATGCCTGAGGCAGGATTTGAACCTGCGACCGTAGCAGCCGCTTGGTTCCTGACTGAAGCGCCTAGAACCGCTCGGCCACCGCGGCCGGCCTACACAGTACAGTGACAGTACGTGTGTCATATGATAGACGTAGATTGCAAGTGCTACTCTGAGATGAAGAGGTTGGGACAGGTGAGGAATTCGTGGCGGCCCACATCAAACCAGTCAGAAGACTGATGACTTAAAACAGAAAAAAAAAATGCGCCAACGACTAGCCATCCGTTGTCAACAGCGCTGGTTGAGGAATGGAACGCAGCATGACAATAATTAGTTACCTGCTTTGTGGCCAGCATGGCAGCAGTTGCAAAGCACGTATTCCTGTCCTTGGTGATCAGACACCCTATTTAGAACCATATCCCGACAATTTTCGCAAGTAGTGCATAGTACCGAACCGTTTATTTTAGGCTTCATCGCAGCAAAAGTAAGTTTCAAAAGCAAAGTCACTTTTTATAAGTTTGTATCGTTGGCCATTATGGTTTTTGTAACTCCTTAACACAACCGATAGTGAAAACTACATACTTTTCTCTGAAAAGTTAGCTTTTGCCCTGAACTAAAATGGTTCAAATGGCTCTGAGCACTATGGGACTTAACATCTGAGGTCATCAGCCCTCTAGAACTTAGTACTACCTAAACCTAACTAACCTAAGGACATCACACACATCCATACCCGAGGCATGATTCGAACCTGCGACCGTAGCAGTCGTGCGGTTCCGGACTGAACGCCTAGAACCGCTTGGCCACCCTGGCCGGCTTGCCCTAAACTATGTGTCGTCGTAGAATGAAGTAATTTTGGAAGTAAATTGATTAGTATATTTGCATATTGTCTGGAAAATGGGCACTGAATAGAATAAGTGGTAGATAAAAAATAAATTACAATGTCATACTTGCTAAACTTTTATCACCTGAGCAACGAATATTTAGTGAATTACAAACTGTTTTCCTTTAATTAACTTTTGGCCAGTAAAGGAGAGAAAGATAGTAAAATGATTGATGTTTAAAGTTCGTTAGAAGTCGATAACTGCTCTCATTATGTAACTCTAGATATCTATCTCTGCATGAGTGTAGCCCGTGTAATTTGCACTCCGCTTTAATAATGGATAGTTCTCACGTATGTAAGTACTTATGTCGTCATATCTTCAGAACTTTCTGTCGGATGATGGTAGAGTCTTGCATATACATTATGTGGTATACGTGACAATGTCTGCAAAATGTGTGACGAATAGAGTCTGTAACAAAGAAGCATTAAATTCAGTTTTCATGCCTAATGCTGCGGTTTTAGTGCATGAACAACGAAAATGTAGCAAGCGATAAACTTTTTCCGTTCTTAATCATGTGGGGGGGGGGGAGGAGGGGGAGGGGGGGGGGGACCGAGAAAATATTTCGAAAAGATTTTTTGCAATTATTTGTAAAATATGTTTACAGTTGCTATGTCCCCTGCAGTCACGATAATTTGCGCGATTTGAGTTTCACTGTCTCAATACACACGGGGTGATCCATTGATGATATTATCAACATTCAGGAATGATGGAGAAGGGTAAATGTGTCAATTTCAGGTAAGGGACATTAGTCCGGAAACGACCGAGTGTAAAATTAAAAGTGAAACTCTACACAAGTTCCGCCATAGCCCCGCGCAGTGCTCAAGCCAATGGTGCCAACTTCTGCCCCCTAATTACGACGTATAGACTTCCCGCTAAATACTCCTCAACACCGTACATAATTTCCCCATTTGGCGAACTAGTAACTGCGCACGTAACTTGATGTCAGAGAGATCGAGAGTTGTAAGTTTACGGTACAGCAATAATGAATTCCATCACCTGCACAAGTTTCACAAGCAGCTAGATTTATAACGGTTGTTCAAAATGCTGTCCCCCAACATCAGTACAGGTACGGCATCGGCGCACAAAGTTTTGTCATACCACTTCTAATATTCCTGATGTCGTCTGAACAGTGTCCCAGGCAGCGAGAAATGTTGCAGGAGATCCTCTTCAGGTTCGACAGCCGTCTCGTACACAATAATTTTCACATGGCCCCACAAAGTTAAATTAAGTTGGGTGATATCAGCTGACCTTGCTGGTCACGAAACAGGATCTCTGCTGCCTATTCACCTCTCAGAGAATGTCTGATCCAAGTGTTCAGGGACCCTCAGCTCACAGTCATATGGGGCTTCATTATACTGGAACCTCATCTGCTGACGAAAAACAAGTGGGGCATGTTTCATAAAACTGACAGGTATGCTCTTGATGATTACTGTATGCACTGCTGCGTTTAAGTGAAGAGGAAGAAGGAATGGGCCTAGTACGTAATCATTGACTATGCCTGATCACTCTTTGATAATCTGCATTGATAGGTTTTCACAACTGCAGTGTTGGGACTCTCATCGGCATAAACGTCACTGTTGTGACTATTTAGCATTCCATCTCTGGTGAACCGAGGTTTCATCAATGAAAAGTACATACACATGATGGCGAGTATCGACTGTAAGGTGCTGCAAGAAACTTTGGCTGAACACGACGCGAGGTGCTAAGTCGGCAGGAATCAAAGGATGCACTTCCTTTCGATGGCAGGTGGGTAGCCGCATTTCCCGTAATACTCGTCACACAGTACGCTGCGAGACATTAATTTCACGTGTAGCTGATCGAATGCTGATTGCAGATGTCTCATACGCTCGATCAAGCACTGAAACTTGTAAATCGGATATCTGTCTAGTTCGTCGCCCTCCTCAGTCGTTGTACTGTGGTAACAACTGTCCTATGGATTAATCTTTGAAACGGTCTTGGAAACATGGCGTGGACCGGGTGTCTACTACGGGGATACTTGGCCCTGTACAAACTTTCCGCTTCTCTGCTGCTTTACTTTGTTTCCCCGCGCTCGAAAACGGCTACAAGTTACGTCATCATGTACAATTCAATTTGGTTAGGGGCTGATCGCCGTTAGTACTTAAACTTGTAGACACAGACTGCAGTCTACTACAGTACAGACATTTTACACTAGGATTGCTCATGTCAGTACACAGTATGCCATCTACAGTGGCTTAGCTAAGTTATTATCCCAACCTGTACACCGAAGTGTTCCTAGGAATTGCCTCCCATGCAACCTAACCTTTAACAGTACTGGTACGTGTATTCCACTGTCAGCGATATCAGAAAGATTTACTCTTATAACATCCGACGTAGTCGCGTCAAGACCATGTTCCCTTACTTCAAATTGATACATTTAGCCTTCTCCATCAACCGTGAAAATCTGTAACATTATCACTGAATCACTTTGTGTACAGAGATTGTAACTTTCATACTCTAGTTAACGTATTAAACCCTCGACATAGGGTTATATCAGTTAATGATTAGATCATGAGAGCATTTTTAATTTTTAAATTCGGTCAATAATTACATGAAATGCTGAATATAACATTTTTGTTTCGCTTTGGATTAGTTACACAGGAAACCAGCAACTGCAATTAGGTGATCGGGTAGCTATTGTGGGAGTAAGGGAAGGTAGGGGATCGCTTTAAGATTGGCGGTTGGCGCTGAAACAACCGATTTTTGTTTATACCGGTTCTCCTTGTCCAGTTTAACCTGAGTGTTAAAACTGCTCAAAATAACCGGTTTCCGAAATAACCGATTTTTTTCTATTATTTCAGCAGTAAACCTAGAGATCGAATAAAGATTGAGAAATACTAAGAGTCTGTGACAATTTTGTACCATACGTTTCAATATACATGAACTCAAAATCTCAAATAAAATACATAAATAAAAAAAATTTGTCAATCCACCGTTTTCTGTTTTCCTCGAAAAGTAACGATGGCTTCAGTACTACATAATACTCACCAGTATTCTGCTACAGCTTCCAATTTTTTAAATCTCTGTTCTAAAATTATAAGAATAGTGGTCCTAAAGGGTAAAAACCGAGGTTAGAGATCTCTATTTTTCGTCTTGTATGTTCCCAAGAGCTATAAACATATAAAGGAATGGTATGCAGACAAAGGCAGAAGATAAGCTATTTTCTATTCTTATTGCAACCTACGAATGAATTGTTAAGTTTTTATTTTATTGCTGTTGTCATAACTTCAGTTCTCTTGTGTTATTTCAAGCTTTTGTGTAAAATTTCCAGCATACTTTTTCTTTAATTATTTCAAACGAAAAACCTGTGTTTTAGTGAACATACAGGGTGGTCGGAAATTCCCAACACAGACTTCTAGGACTTGTAGAGGGGAGTGAGTACATCGTATTTTGAATAGGAACCCATGTCCGGAAACGTCATCCAGCGAGGCTACAGAGCATCAAAGTTATAGTCGCGGGCATCTGTAAATGTACGTATACACGGGGTGATTCTGTTATGATGTTACAGACTTTCTAGGATGGTGGAGAACGATAAATTGTTTAATTTGAAGTAAGGATACCTGTACCAGAAACGAACGAGTCGAAAGTTATAAATGAAGACAGTTCTGATACCTCTGACAGTTGAATACATGCACCGGTTTTTGTGTTGAGAAGTGTGTAGGGTTGGTAACTTTCAGTGGTTGTAGTGTGGACAAAAACGAGACAAAATGTCCATAAACTTGGGCTCTAAATTGCATACCTGAGGAGCTATGACCATTCGTTCATCTTCGCTAATGTGAAACACATCTCCTCTACTGAGCAAGTGTTCATAGCTGTTAAGGTATGGACTTTAGAACCCACGATTACTGGACATTTTTTCTCGTTTTTGTCCACACTATCACCACTGAAAGTTACCAGCCCTACACTCTTCGCAACACAAGAACCGGTACATGTATTAAACTATCAGAGGTATCAAAACGGTTTTCGTTTATAGCTTTCGACTCGTTCGTTTCAGGTACAGTGATCCTTACTTCAAATTAATACATTTATCGTTCTCCATCGTCCTAGGAAGTCTGTAACATCATAACGGAATCACCCCGTGTGTACGTACATTTACCGACGCCCGCGACTATAACATTGACGCTGTATAGTCTCGTTGGATGACGTTTCCGGAAATGGGTTCCTATTCAAAATACGATGTACTTACTCCCCTCTACAAGTCCTAGAAGTCTGTGTCGGGAATTTCCGACCACCCTGTATATATTTTTACTTTTTACGGGAATCTCAGTACAGCTGATTTTTTGCTGACAAAATAAAACGTGCTCTTTCAAAAGTTCAGATGAATGAGTTAGATAATGAGCAAAATACAACACTCACCAGAAACAGTTACATAATAAATTAAAATTAAAATTTCAGTACTAAATTAATGTATTGGCAGATATTTATTCCCCAAACTGTTTACAGATATCGTCCTGCAATTTGTTGATCTGTGAGCGGACTCCTTTAATCAGAAACTATGTTATTCAAAGACGATACGAACCTTTCAGAAGCCACAGAACTTCCTACAAAACTTGCTGTTCTTTTTTTTTAAAAAATAACAGTTTTATTTAGTAACCGAAAATTTTAATACTACTGGCGTTGTCAATTGATATATCAGTAAAAAAATAAAAATACTTGTTATAACTGAGACCAAATACAGAAAAATACTGGTTATTCAGAACTGAAATACAGGTTTTTGGACAATATGGTTGTGGAGATGAAGCAGCGATTAGTATGATTAATCAGTTATTCAAAAACAGTCTTAATCGCATTTGTTAATGTTATACCGCCAACCGGTTTCAACCCGATGTAGGGGTCATCTTCTGGGCGTTTACACTGTGAAATTATAGATATCCGTCAGAAAGACTCCATTATACAACAGCTAAAATTACGTAAATTTAAAATACGTTACGCATTGGTCGACTGCTGGTGGTGTCACTCCTGCCTACATAACGGCAGGAAACTATGCGAGAGTAACTCTTCGTATGAGCTTAAACAGCGTGCTGAGATCACGTGAATAGACGGCAACACCCCCAGCGGCGATCAACGGCACGCAATTTAATCCCATACGAAGAGTTACTCTCGCATAGTTTCCTGCCGTTATGTAGACAGGAATGCCACCACCAGCAGTCGACCAATGGGTAATATATTTGAAATTTACGTAATTTTAGGTGTTGTATAATGGGGTCTTTTTGACGGATATCTATAATTTCACAGTGTAAACGCCCAGAAGATGACCCCTACGTCGGGTTGAAACCAGTTGACGGTATAATAATAATAAATGCGATTAAGATTGTTTTTGAACAATTGAAATGCCAGTATCAGTTTTAATGGGTCGGTTTTTCCCATCCCAAGACTGCTCCCGTGACGTCCATCCTCACTGATTGTTCCACTGTATAATTACGCCTGATTACAGAATGTCTTGTGGCCCTCAGAAGCTTGAACCCTATCGTTTCGGAGGGCGCCCGCACAGCTTAGCTGCCGTGCATATGCAGCGGGCACTGACTGTACGCCGGGCGCTGGTGTTGTTGCAGGTACCGGGACAGAGACCGCGAGGGCTACTACAGCGACCGCAACGAGCTGCTGCGAGAGCGGGAGCGAGAGAGGGAGCGCGACCGAGACGCCGGCTACCTCAGCGACCACAACTCCAGGTACGAGGGGGGTACCCACCCACAGCCACCCGCACATCCACCACTCCGTCCCCAACCTGTCCCTGGGCGGCCCGCGTCTGCTCTCAGCTCTTCACTGCTTCGGCGCTACCAGCCGTATGCAGCCAAGTATTAGTCTTCTCTGGGCAAGCACGCACTTAACATTTACCGTCGAGGTTGCCAGCTACAATACGAGATGTGTTCAAAAATTAACAGGAAATTTTGTAACTTCGCGAATTGTAGTTAGTGTGATTCGCACGATTTTTTCTTTGTTGTGTTGGTCAGCAAGTTCAACCACACATGACGTCTCGCCATCAGTGCTATGTGACCAGCACCATAACGTCACAGTGGAGGCAGGTGCTGTCAGCCGTCCCCCAGGCTTGGTGTTAGGTCCTGTACTCTTTTAATTGTATGTCAATGATGTGTCCTGCAACAAATACCACATGTACTATGATGAGCTGCAGTTGCATCTAAAAGGGGAATTTATTTTAAACTTTGTACACCTTTAGTGGGCCATTGGAAATGGAAATGATCGTATGGCACTGTCGGCCGGGAGGCCCCATTCGGGGGAGTTTGGCCGCCGTATTGTAAGTCCTTTTTACGTGACGCCACATCGGCGACTTGCGGGTCAATGATGATGCAAATGATGATGAAGGACACACAACACCCAGTCTCCTGCTGGGAATCGAACCCGGGCCCCCTGTGTGGTAGGAGGTAACGCTACCGCTACGCTACGGAGGCGGGCGGTGGGTCATTAAAACAACATAATGTGCAAGCAGCAAGGCGCACTACTCAGGCAATTCCGAGAAAATGGCAAGAGAAGTTTAACGCATCTGTACCTACCTGTGAGTAGCTACAGATAGCCGGCCGGGGTGGCCGAGAGGCTCTAGGCGCCACAGTCTGGAGCCGCCCGACCGCTACGGTCGCAGGTTCGAATCCTGCCTCGGACATGGATGTGTGTGCTGTCCTTAGGTTAGTTAGGTTTAAGTAGTTCTAAGTTCTAGGGGACTGATGACCTCAGAAGTTGAGTCCCATAGTGCTCAGAGCCATTTGAACCAAGGTACAGATAGTAATAAGTCTACATCTACATCTACGTGGTTACTCTGCAATCCACACTTAAGTGCCTGGCAGAGGATTCATCGAACCATTTTCATACTACATCTCCACCATTCCACTTTAGAATGGCACGTGAGAAAAAGGAACACCTAAATCATTCCGTTCGAGCTTGGATCTCTCTTATTTTATTTTGACGATAATTCCTCCCTACGTAGTATTTTCACATACAGAAGAGAAAGTTGTCGATTGAAATTTCGCAAATAGATCTCGCCGCAAAGAAAACCGCCTTTGTTTCAGTGACTGCCACCCCCAACTCGCGTATCACATCAGTGACACTCTCACCCCTATGGGGCGATAGCACGAAACGAGCTGCCCTTCTTTCACTTTTACGATGTCCTCCGTGAACCTTACCTGGTAAGGATCCCATCTCGCGCAGCAGTATTCCAGCAGAGGACTTACAAGTGTAATGTAGGCTGTCTCTTTAGTGCGTTTGTCGCATATTCTAAGTGTTTTGCCAACGAAGCGCAGTCTTTGCTTCGCCTTCCCTATAATATTATCTATGTCCTCTTTCAAATTTAAGTTGCTCGTAATTGTAATTCCTAGGTACTTAGTCGAATTGACAGCCCTTAGATTTGTGCAATTTATCGTATACCCAAAATTTATCGGATTTATTTTAGTAGCCATGTCGATGACCTCGCACTTTTCTTTGTTTAGTGCCTATTCCCACTTTTCGCACCATACAGAAATTCTCTGTAGATCATTTCGTAATTGGAATTGATCGTCTGATGATTTTACCAGACGGTAAATTACGGTGGCATCTGGAAACAATCTAAGGGGGCTGCTCAGATTGTCACCTAGATCATTCGCCTAAATCAGGAACAGCAGAGGGCCTATGACACTAACTTGCGGAACGCCAGATATCACTTCTGTTCTACTCCATGATTTACCGTCTATCCCTACGAACTGTGACCTCTCTGAGAGGAAATCACGAATCCAGTCACACAACTGAGACTATACTCCACGTGCAGCCAACTTGATTAATAGTTGCTTGTGAGGAACGATATGAAAAGCCTTCTGGAAATCTAGGAATATGGAATCGATCTGAGATCCGTCGACAGCATTCTTTACTTCATGGGAACAAAGAGCTAACTGTGTTGCACAAGAACGATATTTTCTGAATCTGTGTTGGTTACGTATCAATACGTCATTTTCTTCTAGGTGATTCATAATGTTAGAGTACAGTATATGCTCCAAAATCCTACTGCAAATTGAGGTCAGTTATATGGGTCTGTAATTCAATGGACTACTCCTATTTCCTTTCTTGAATATTGGTGTGAACTGTGCTACTTCCCAGTCTTTAGGCCCGGCCGTAGTGGTCGAGCGGTCCTAGGCGCTACAGTCCAGAAGTGCGGGCCCTCTACGGTCGCAGGTTCGAATCCTACCTCGGGCATGGTTGTGTGTGATGTCCTTAGGTTAGTTAGGTTTAAGTAGTTCTAAGTTCTAGGGGACTGATGACCTCAGAAGTTAAGTCCCATAGTGCTCAGAGCCATTTGAACCATTTTTGAACCAGTCTTTAGGAACAGACGTTTCGTCAAGTGAGCAGTTGTATATGGTTGCCAAAAAAAGGCGCTATTGTGTCTGCATACTCTGAAAGTTATTGTGGTCAAGCAGTTATTTTTCGCGCGTAGCAAGTGCATCGTAGCTCTCCGTCTTCAGGCCATAAGTGGCCCATCGGGACCGTCCGACCGCCGTGTCATCCTCAGAAGGGGATGCGGACAATAGGAGCGTGTGGTCAGCACACCGCTCTCCCGGTCGTTACGATGGTTTTCTGTGATCGGAGGCGCTACTATTCGGTCGAGTAGCTCCTCAATTGGCCTCACGAGCTGAGTGCACCCCGAAAAACGGCAACAGTGCATGGCGGCCCGGATGGTCACCCATCCAAGTGGCGGCCACACCTGACAGTGCTTAACTTCGGTGATCTCACGGGAACCGGTGTACCCACCGCGGCAAGGCCGTTGCCCAAGTGCATCGTAGGCGAGGCGATAATTCGAATCCCGTTATCACTCACTTTTTAACATACATTTTTTTCATCACTGGTCACATTATTTAAGTTATATTACATTTGAGAGGTAATATAATGAAAAACACCACTTATAGTGAATTTAATATGTTGTTTGACTGTTTACAATTTGTAATTAAAGTTTCAAGAACGAGGGACAGGCTTGGATAGCCCATATTAAACTTCGATAAATAATGCTACGAATGACGTTATTCACAATCAGTAATATACAAAGTCGCAATGTGCCGGACCACAAGAGTAATGTGCAATTACTCTTCGCCAGCCGGTGTGGCCCATGCGGTTCTAGGCGACCGCTACGGTCGCAGGTTCGAATCCTGCCTCGGGCATGGATGTGTGTGATGTCCTTAGATAAGTTAGGTTTAACTAGTTCTAAGTTCTTGGGGACTGATGACCACAGATGTTAAGTTCCATAGTGCTCAGAGCCAATTACTCTTCGGATGTGCTCTCGACATCACACGTTGCAGGATGTTATTTGTCATACAGGCACGGAAACATAAACTGTAACTTCACGCAAATAAACGTGTTTCTTTTTTTTTTGGTTATATTATCTCTCAAAGGTCATACAAAGTAAATAATATGTCCAGTGATGAAAAAATAGATTAATGATTAAATCCGGGAGCCAAACCGCCGCATCATGCACGTTCGTCTTACGAATCTCGAAAGCCAATAACTTTTTTTTTTTTTTCAATTTTGCTCGGTGTAATTGGTCGTAGCGGGCGTTACATGACATCCGTTGAAGTCTGTTGTTGAGCCCTTCACTCAGGTTTTTTATTACCGAGACCATGCAGCTCTCTGACCGAACACGCTGAGTTACCGTGCCAGGGGGTGGCCGAGCAGTTCTAGGCTGTACAGTCTGGAACTGCGCGACCGCTACGGTCGCAGGTTCGAATCCTGCCTCGGGCATGGTTGTGTGTGGTGTCCTTAGGTTAGTTAGGTTTAAGTAGTTCTAGGGGGTTGATGACCACAGAAGTTAGGTCCCATAGTGCTCAGAACCATTTGAACCATTTCTACCGTGCCGGCTTTCACTCGCCACCATGAATAACGGCCGGCACCAACGTACAGATACATAATCCATATAATAGACGCGTAAAACTTCTCTTCCGATTTTCTCGGAATTGCCAGAGTAGTGCCCCTTACTACTTGCCCTCTGTATTGTTTCACTGGCATACTAAAGGCGAACAAAGATTGAAGTAAATTGTGATACCAGCGTCATGGCCTCCCCTCGTAAGTGCAAAACCAATAAACTTTAAGACATGTATCGAAAATCTCGATATCGACCTGTGTGCACTATCAAAATGTGTACAGGATACATGGTTAAACCTCAACCCGCACAAAACCCAAACGGAGCCTGATTGGTCTTTCTAGGCTCATTAGTCCTAAATATTGGGACTCCTACCATCTTTACCCATAGATAGAGAAATATAAACGTCTCTTTTTCGGAAAGAGTCCAGGAGCAATAACAGACGAAAATCTAAATTGGAATGAGCACGTAACTGCAGTTTGCAAGTAGGATTCTCTACATGCCCTACGAAAATATGAAAGCCTCTTTCCTCTTGACGTGAAAAAGAAACTTGTACAGACACTTACGCTTCCAGTTATTGATTACCGTCGTGTTATAGTGCAAGGCCTTTTTCAGAAAAGCTCATGGCGCCTGGAAGTGGTTATGGCTGTCTGTGTTCGTTATATCTCTGATGTTCGACTCTTTGATCGAATCTTCTCTGTCCCATTCCACTTTCTCCAAGTACTTCTCAACAGCAGGAGCCCGACTCTGGAATAACCTCCCGCATTATAGTAGAGAACTGAATAACATCTGCAACTTCAGAAGACGGTTAATGACTTATCTACCGAGGCGACAATAAGCATTACCATTGTCCCCGTGGCACTAGTTACTCAAGTAAAAACTTTTTTCCAAACAGAACTTCCTCATTTACCAGTGTTCTTAGCCGATGCCGTCTCGTTAAATTTCCTTTTCCCAGAACTCGTTACATCATAAACATCTATTTTGTACACCAATAAACTATTTTATATTTGTCCCTATTATTATTATTATTATTATTATCATCACAATTATGGCATCAGCTGTAGTAGTAAAAGTACTGCCGGCATGAGTTTAGTTCATACTACTATTTACTCACACTGCCATTTCAGACACTCAAATCGTTTTAATTGTACTTGTCATATTAAAATTGTTATTTCTTAGGAAGCTATGATGTAAAAAATGTATTGTATGTGTGAAACACTGGTCCGATGTAACAGAAGGCCCCATGGGCCTAATCAGATCAGGTTAAACAAAAAAAAAAAAAAAAAAAAAAAATATATATATATATATATATATATATATATATATATATATATATACAGCGTTAACCATATCCGTTACTTAGTTTTTTGTCAGCTGTCAAAAAGGTTGCACGCGTTTTGGTAGACTTTTTCTGGCCTTCTCCCTTTATCGTCGTAGAGTCGGCATGTCAACCTGGATTTGGCCGTGTTACTGATAGATAGTAGCCAACCCGCCCGAATAGCCGTGCGTGTTAAACCGCCACTTTCGGAAAGGGGAGGTACGCCAGTCCCTGATCGAATCCACCCAGTGGGTTAACGACGAGGGTCGGTCTGACGGTCAACCTGGATGTGGTTTTTACGCGGATTCCCATATCCCGCTAGGTGATTACCGGGCGGGTGCTGAAGTCCCGTCTCGCTTACTCGATACGCACATATTTAGAAACTCGCCCACGTGCACACGCAGACAGTTGGGGCACTCATATTCCGTGCATGGACGAAACGGGGTGGCGACAGAAAGGGCATCCGGCTACCCCTTCAACTAACCATGCCAAATCCGTCAATAAACATTCCGACCCTGCTCAGAATCAGGACAAAGACAAAAAAAGAGGAAGCGGTAGAGGGCAGCCGGATCCTATCCCTGCCTTCACCCATTCCCCCTGAAAAGAAATTTGTGTGATCCATATATCTGCGTGTAGTGTAGTCCCATGTGAAAGTGGGACAACGTGTAAGAAGTCTTTTCGAAGTGTATAATTGACATGGGACGTGGGTAGCATCCCGGTATTCACCTCCTCGGATGCAGGAAACTGGCCGCCGGGTGCATTCGCTGCGGGGCCGGCGCTTCTCCCCTAATCCCGGAAGCTGTGTGCTAACGTGCTCGGATATCCGGGTGGATACACGCGTTTTGCTAGTACATGCGATTATTTGTTCAGTATAAAAATGGATCAGAGAATTTTTAAAAGAACGGAATAGAATGCTGCAAAGTTATAGTGATGATAAGTATTGCTTTAGGTGAGTCTGGTGTAAGCGAAACAAGGTTTAAGAGTGGCAAAAGCGTCTTGAAAAATGTCGTAGATGGTAATGAAGATGACTAGCGCTCTGGAAGTCCTGAATAACAACCGGAGAGGCGCTCTTGATGTTGACACGTAAGCAGGCACGTGCCATGAAATGTTTTCCGTTCTTTTCGGTGCGAAACGTGTGACAGGAAAAATTGTTCAGAAATTGTTGAATTTCGAGCGAAAACAGGTGCGGATGACACTTGCTCAACAGTCTCTAGATGAAGTCAGCAACGATGCAGAACTACTGAAACGTGTCATCATAACTGCTGAAACGTCGGTTTACGAATATGACGTCGAAACTAAGGCTCAGTCGTATCAGAACACCGAGACCTAAAAAATCTCGACAAGAGCGGAGACATGTGAAGGTTGTGCTCACTGTTTTCTTCGATTCCAGCCTAGTGATGAATGAATTTCTACCAAAAGGTCAAACGATTAGTAAGGAGTACTACTTACAGGTTCAACGACTTTTGCGTGAATCAGTAAGAAAAATCTGATTTCTAGCGAAACATTTCAAGGCTCTTCCACTACGAAAATGAACCTATCCACATTTCGTAAATTTTTCCCCAAAAATAATAATGTAGTAATATCCCAGCTTCCATATTCACCAGAGATGGTCGCCACGTAACGTTGTCAGTTCCTAAAATTAAAGAAAGCTTAAAAGGCCGTTATTTTGGAAATATAGATGATATTCAAAATGAATCTC
This sequence comes from Schistocerca americana, assembly GCF_021461395.2. Taxonomy (NCBI): domain Eukaryota; kingdom Metazoa; phylum Arthropoda; class Insecta; order Orthoptera; family Acrididae; genus Schistocerca; species Schistocerca americana. The sequence goes on along the minus strand of NC_060126.1, from coordinate 135,445,794 downwards.
TGAATGAGCTAAGTGCCGTCACTAACACCGAGTTCCGGAAGAATTTCGGAAATTGGAAGAAGCGACGTGATAAGTGTATAATATCTCACGGTGACCACTCCGAAGGGGGTAGCACGGATATAGAGGTATAAATAAAATTATTTTCAGAAAATAAAATTTCCTGTTATTTCGTGAACACACCTTATTTATTGAAGGAAGAATGTTAGGGTTCAACGTCAACTCGCTGACGATTCGGAAAGGAAGGGGAAAGAAATCGGCTGTGGACTTCCTAAGGAACCATCCCGCTATCGCGTAGGCTGATTTTCCTAAATCACGTAAAACTTAAATCTGGTTGGGAATCGAACAACTGTCTTTCGGAATACGAGTCAGGTGTCTTACTACAGTGCTATTAAGTTTTTTTCCTAACCATAAGGAGGTATCTCATTCATATTCTCTATAATGCTACAAAAAGCTCCGGTGAAGCTTGATGCACCATTCCAGTGAAGCTTCAGAACAATGTAGGAATCGCATATTGATATCCTAGAAAAAGACGTAGTGGCGATTGTTTACCATTAACTTTGCCCGGTGCCTTGCAGAACGTCGCATGTGCATGAAGGTTAAGGAGAAACGATGAGGTAAGTCACCCATTGTTATAATCAACCGAAACACATTTTTAACTTGAAAAATTTGCGCTAGAAACTTACTTCATACGCATCAGCACAAGCTGAATAACTTGTTGGCCCTGACTCGCTTTCCTAGTGTAGTTCTCATTCTTGAAATTTTGTCATTTTTACCATTCTTTGTCAATCTTGGATGTTAGTAATTTGTGTTCTTAGCATCTACCTCTTCGAAAACGGATGATAGCTAAAACTGGTCAATAATGGAAAAAAATAATTGGCTGACGGAGAAAAAAGCTGTCGTTTCAGAAATTTTGCATGACTGTGCCTACCGGCAGTAAGAAAAGCAATTAGCACATCCAGTATCATGCCCGAAAGAGAACTGTTTCTGATGCACAATGTCTCATATAGGCACTGGTATTCACTTCTTCTTGTATTAGTGTGAAACCTAATAGCTAATTTGTGTCACACTTTCATTCATGGTGTTGAATTTTCAATTGATTAGATCTTGGATGAAAGCAAATATTTCAGCATGACTCCCTAAGGGAGCCTTAGCGTACCAATTTGCCAGTCATGCAGTCCTAGCACTTGCTCTAACAAGTGGGGGTGAGCGTTAACATTCATGTATGCAAGCGCTGTGATGGGACCTATACACTCTACTCCTACAACAATGTGTAATTTATTTGTCAAACTATGTACACTACATTATTTTATCATTAAAATAAAAGTATTGCCTACAATTATCACATACCATAATGTTGTAGGCCCCTGTATGTTGTGTACGACAGTGTATCTCCAATGTGAACACAGACTATTTTGTGGTTCAATACATGTCAGACTATTTTTAACAAGCTAGAACTAAAATTGTTTTAAAATAGGAGAAGTCGGATACACGTCATTTATTATGTTAAATAATACATAATACAATAATCACAGGTGCGCAGCTCGTGGTCGTGCGGTAGCGTTCTCGCTTCCCACGCCCGGGTTCCCGGGTTTGATTCCCGGCGGTGTCAGGGATTTTCTCTGCCTCGTGATGACTGGATGTTGTGTGCTGTCCTTAGGTTAGTTCGGTTTAAGTAGTTCTAAGTTCTAGCAGACTGATGTCCATAGATGTTAAGTCCCATAGTGCTCAGAGCCATTTGAACCAATAATCACATCACTACATCAGTTTAGAATCTCAGTTTTGTTTATTGATTTCTGTGCCATTGTAATTAAATTAATTTACGGAAATATTAACCAGAATTCCCTCCACGTACTTTAAATCAACATCTGAGCGTGAGAAAATGGTAACATCTCATATATCTCAATGAATATTCCATGTTTATATGTTTAAAATCTTTGGCACACAAACTTCTTATCATGAATCAAAGCCAATAGACACAGCTGGACGTTTGGTCCAGCAATGAATATACTCGGAGTTTCACAATTGTTATTAAAGGCTTCTGGGGGTTGTAGAAGAGACTTAGTAGATAAAGTCCTGATAAGGAACCTATAACCTTAAATGTACCGTTTCGATGTAAAATAAGTTTGAAGATCGCATCATTTTCAAATCTCCAGCCTCGCGGTAGGCACACAGTGGAGCTCTGACATTTGAGCTCTACAGGAACTTCTCCACATGTGACTCTGTTGTTCGTTGCTCAATTTGTAACTGCGACGCAAGCTTTCATACACACTGTCAACAAATCCAGATGTGTACAATTTAATTTCTACTGCCATCAGAATCCGTTCAAGGAGGTCTTCTTCCATCTGTACAGGAGATTCTTCGTATGAACCCGCGAGAAAAGGTCAAAAGGAGTTAAATCTGGTGATCGTGGTGGCCAAAGAACTGGTCCAGCTCCACCTATCTATCTCTCAACGTATGTCTAGATGACATGTTGGCCGACGCCACGTGCAAAATGTGTGGGTGCGCCATTACGCTGCAACCACATTTGCTGAAGGAGCTACAGTGGCGAATATTCCAAGTACTTCTAAAGCAGCTTGTTCCGAAATTTGAGGTACCGGAGATCCGTTACGCAGTATGGAAGAAGGCACGGACTAGTAAGACGACCAGCTCGCACACTGATATTGAACAGTTCTTGAAATCTGTGTGGATGCGTGGAATGAGGACTTTCGTCATCTAGAATCTGACTGTTTTAACAGTTGAAAACAGGCTTCATCCTAAAAACAACGGAGCGTGGAAATTACGCCATGCCTTCATAGTAATGTAGAAGCCATTAACTGACACGTAGTGGAAGATCTACCGGAGTCAATGGATGAACGTTCTTCCGGCGCCAACGGTAGAGCTGTTTGCGATGAAGAGCATGCCAAACGCTCGCGCGGGGCACGTCCATCTCACGGGCAGTTTTTCGGCTGTTCATCATTGAGCTCTTTTCCGCGTAACGAAGGACGTCCTCTTCAAGTTCGAGAGTACGGTACATCCGTGGAGCACCACAGTCAACCTTCCTACTGTAGTTGCGAACTACGAATGCACCTGTTTCTCACAGTCGTTGCAGTCGGACGAAAACGCATATGACGGAAAACGTTATTTGTGCATGTGTTCTGCGGCTCTTTTATTATTTCCAGCTTCATCGTAAATTGTTAACATCTCTGTAAATTTCCGTTAACTATCAACATCCCTGTGTACTCCTCAAATGCGTATTTCGCCATTCTGTACCGTACCAGTGGCCCTTACTACCCAAAGACGAAATGACAAGTGGGCAGAACACTGAAGCGGTGGTTGTAAACAAAGGACACATTACGTCAGGGTACTGATGGCGCCCACTTCTCATTTTACGTGTGTCCCGCAAAGCGGGCGCTTTGAAAGTGATCTGACCTACAGCATTCTTTTAGATTCAAACAGCAGATTTCCGTAAATGGATTCCTTATGGTTGGTTGGTTTGGGGAAGGAGACCAGACAGCGTGGTCATCGGTCTCATCGGATTAGGGAAGGATGGGGAAGGAAGTCGGCCGTGCCCTTCCAGAGGAACCAGCCCGGCATTTGCCTGGAGTGATTTAGGGAAATCACGGAAAACCCAAATCAGGATGGCCGGACGCGGGATTGAACCGTCGTCCTTCCGAATGCGAGTCCAGTGTCTAACCACTGCGCCACCTCGCTCGGTAATTCCTTATGAAAATGTTATGTACGAGGGTAAGTCAATTAGTTATAAAATTTTACTGTAATCAAATGGGAAACTTAAAAGAACATGATTTTTGACATAGTCTCCGTGTGTTTCAACGCACTTGGTCCATCGTTGTACAACCTTCCTGATGCCCTCATGAAAGAAGGTTCTCGGTTGAGCTGCAAGCCAGGAATGCACTGCTTCGTCCGAGGCAAATCGACGGCTCCTTAATGCCTGTTTGAGTGGACCAAACAAGTGATAGTCAAAAGGGGCATGATCGGGACCATATAGCGGATGATCCAGTACTTCAAATTTGAGTTTCTGGAGCGTTTCAGCAGTGTGAGCGACAGTATGCGGACGGGCATTGTCGTGCAACTAAACAACACCTTTTGACAGCAATCCTCAGCGTTTGTTTCGAATTGCAGGCTTCAGCCTGGCAGTAAGCATCTCACTGTAACGTACACTGTTCATTGTTGTGCGCCTTTCCCCATAACGTTCCAGTACTGGTCCTTGTGTGTCCCAAAAAACTGTAAGCATCAGTTTTCCTGCGGACGGTTGGATCTTGAGATTTTCTTTGCACGGCAAAGTTGGATGTTTCCATTCCATACTCTGTCGTTTATTCTCCGGCTCGTAATGATGGATCCATGTTTCGTCACCAGTAATGATCCTGTCTAAGAAGTTGTCCCCATCGTTACCATAGCGATTCAAATGTTTTTTGCAGATGTCCAAGCGCGTTTGTTTATGCAACTTTGTGAGTTGTTTTGGAGCCCATCTTGCACGAACTTTATAAAACCTCAAGTCTGTTGTGGATGATTTCGTAGACAAAACCGTGACTAATTTGGATACGATGTGCCACTTCGTCAATAGTTAATCCTCTGTCTAAGAGAATCATTTCACGTGAACGCCCAATGGTTTCTTCATTTGTTGCGGTAAACGGTCGTCCGGCTCCTTCATCGTGCGTAACACTTTTGCAAACATTTCGGAATTTTTCTATCCATTCGTAGACACTCCGTTGTGGCAAAACACTGTTCCCGTACTGTACCGAAATTCTTTGATTAATTTCGGCCCCTGATACGCCTTCCGACCACAAAAGACGGATCACTGAACGTTGCTCTTCTTTGGTTCAAATAGACAGCGGAGCAGCCATGATTAACAGCACGACAACGATAATGAAACTAACCTAGCAGCTTGAATATTGCAAAGATATAACAATAAATAAACAATTCATGCGTCATCAACGTAAAACGGCAGTACTACCAAATACAACTAAATTTCGGCTAATAATTTTCTTACCCTCGTATTAAGTCCATTCCACACTCCCTAGAAGCTTGTAACAGTAACTGTGAAACACCCAGTATGCAACTACTACTGTACTTAGACCTCAAATCCTCGTGTGGCTATCCTAATATAGTTCTGTGTGGTATCCATTAAAGTATTCAGGCACCAGCAGAGCTGATGTTCTTCCTATCTTTTTCTTTTTCAAGCGATCCCTCTACCACATAATCAGAAACCGCGAACAGAAATGTCAGAAATCAGAGGCGAAAATGTCTGTGAAAATCTCTTGCGCTGGGTGCTCCATAGCTTGTATGTAAAGGAGTTACATAAAAATAAGGAAACAGGGCGAGAAACATATGCTTGAACATGTATGTAGATGGTACTGAAGCCTGCAGGTTGCGCAGCTGTATTTGACCACGAAAGACACCTGTAAAATGTCCTTAATACGTCGCATCTGCCGGTCGTGGTCACAACGATGTTCTGTGTTCCTGTGAGTGTGTCAAGTCGGAGCCAAGTGCATCTGAACGTCGGAAAATATTGGTGTTCGTATGGTGGGTGCTTGCGAAACAAAGGTAGCTGACGTGTCTGCTGCTTCAACAGGCACTGTATTGAAGACGTATATCGAATACAGGAAAAAGCGGAAAACATCGGCTAAGGCACAGCTCGAACGAAAGTCTGTGTTGATTGATCTTGACGGAAGGTCATTGAACAGGATTGTGGCAAAAAATAAGACGACGACAGCTGCAAAAGTCACTGCAGAACTAAATGTCTCACTCGCGAAACGTGTCAGCACCAATGCAGCACGAAGTGAGCTCCAGAGAGCGAACTTGAACTTCAGAACCACACATCAGAGATGCGAATACCCATAACAGGAAAAAGTGGTGCCGATGTCTATAGAGCAATGGAAGGAAGTCATTTGGTCGGATGATTCTTGTTTCCACTGTTTCCAACTGCTGGCCGAGTTTACGTCCCAGGACTGAATCAAGACTGAAACATGGCGGGGGTTCAGTGATGATTTCACAGCCATATCGTGGTATTCGATGGGCTCCATTATTGCTCTGCAAGTGAGCATAACTGTCAAACATTATGTCACCATCTTGCCTGGTCTGGTCCATATCATGACACAATTCCACTCCCCAATGGTGACACTGTGTTCCAAAGCGAAAGCGCCCCTGTTCATATAGCTCGCATCGTTCAGGGTTGGTTTTGTGAGCGCGAGGATGAATTATCACATCTCTTCTGGCCCTTGCGGTCAACAGACCTCACTATTATTGAGCCTTTAAGATCTATTTCGAAGAGAAGGGCGTGTAATCGGTATCCATCGTATTTACCTGAATTTGCCACTATTTTGCAGGTAGAATGATATAAGATCATCTTGAAAAGCATACAGTGTCTATATTCATCAACTCTGAGATGCTTGGAAGCTGTTCTATATGCCAATGGTTTTCCTACATCGTAGTAGGCGTGGTAATGTGTTGCGTTTGTGGTGTTACCATATTTTTGTCAAGCCTGTGTATTTCATAGAGGACATCTTGTTGTATACCATGAGCTGTATTTCAAAAGAATTTATTTGCAACTTCGGTAATAGGCCAACAGTCCAATGTCAGTGGCATATGGTGCTATTTTTAATGTCCATACGGCATTTTTGTTTTTTAGAAAAGCCTGTCATTTTGGCGACAACGTTCTATTTCAACATCTAACGATTTTTAGTGTAGCATAATTGGACTGAATTACAAGCTGCACAAACTTATATTTTTCAAGAGGTTCGCTACCAACGGTGTAATTGTTTCGAGAAAATGTATTTACAGTCGACGTATACGGTATCACGATTCGAGATATTGTACTTTATCTAATATTTTTTAGATATTTTCACGCTCTAAAACAAAAGCATTTTGGTTAATCATTTGAAGCTGGAGTTGTCGTATGTTTCTGGGTTTAGAAACGATTATTTGTTGAGAATTTTAGCGAAGTACTGTCGCTGTATACGACTGCACCTATCTAATTACATGTACGTCGCTTTCTCCGGTTAAAAGCAGTGACAACAGAAAAATGCACTGCAGTATCTCAGCCAAATTAACGGCAAAATACTTGTGCGTTCAATTTGGACGGAACGGTAAAGGAAGGCAGATGTGCAGTCCCTGATAGTTAATATGAGACGAACACAGATCAGCCATAACATTGACCTACTATCGACATAAGCACGTCCAGGTGATAGCAGCGTCACCTGGCGAGGAATGACTGCTAGTCAGACACACGCACTGTACGTGTAGTATCAGTGAGCGTGTTCTCTGCGTGTACAATGGGAAAGCCGCGACATCTGTCTGAATGTGAGTGAGGGCAGATTGTGACGGCCCAGAGGCTCAGTACGAGCATTTGGGAAACTGCACGTCTTGTCGAGTATTCTAGGAGTTCTGTGGTTAGTGTCTTCAACAAGTGGCGAAACCAAGGTGAAACCACGCCCAGACGTCGTGGGGTTGGCCGGCCACTCCTCATTACAGATGTCGAACGTCGTACAGTGGGCAGACTGGTAAAACAGGACAGGCGGCGACCTGCTACGGAACTAACATCAGACTATATTTCGGGGCAGATTACAAGTGTGTCTGAACACACAGTTCATTGGGCACTCCTAACGATGGGTTCAAATGGTTCAAATGCCTCTGAGCACTATAGGACGTAACTGCTGAGGTCATCAGTCCCCTAGAACTTAGAACTACTTAAACCTAACTAACCTAAGGACATCACACACATGCATGTCCAAGGCAGGATTCGAACCTGTGACCGTAGCGGTCGCGCGGTTCCAGACTGTAGCGCCTAGATCCGCTCGGCTACTCCGACCGGCCCTAACGATGGGCTGCGCAGCCAACGACCAATGCATGTTAACGCAACTGCATCGACAACTACGACTGAAATAGGCACGTGACCATCGGCACTGGCGTTAGCGCAATGACAGCGCGTTGCGTAGTCTGATTAATCCCGATACCTTCTTCATCATGCTCACGGGAGGGCACGAATCCGTCGTCTTCCAGGGAACAGCTTCTTGACGACTCTACTGCGGGACGGAGACAAGCTGGCTACGGCTCACTTATGCTCTGGGCGTCCACGGGTCCAGTACAGCTCATGCAACGCACTTTGACAGCCAAGGCGTATCGTACACTGGTTGCATACCACGTACACCCCTTCATGACGATCGTGTTTTCCTATGGAAATGGCGTTTTTCAACAAGATAATGCGCCATGTCACAAGGCCAGGAGTTGATGGTGGAGTTAGAGGAACACAATGGCGAGTTAAATTATGTTGGCCGTCCAAGTCTCCAGATCTGAATCCGATCAAACACTTCTGGGTGTGATTGAATGTGGCGTGACAGCTCATCCTTGGAATTTAGAGGAATTAGGTGACGTGTGTGTGTGGGTGTGTGTGTGTGTGTGTGTGTGTGTGTGTGTGTGTGTGTGTGTGTGTGTGCGCGTAAGTGTTTGTGCAGATGTGGTGCCAACTCCTTCCAGCGACCTACCAAGGCCTCGTTGCTTCCATACCACCACACGTCGCCGCTGTTATCCGTTCCAAAGGTTGTTAGACAGGGGGTCATAATATTCTGGCTTATCAGTATATGGGTGCTACGGAGTTGAAAAGACTTCCCAGTGCAGAAAAAGATGTTACGATCCAGATCCATGCCCGTCTCAACGCTCGTTTTTGTGGCTAAAAATTGTGCGCCAGTGATACGAAACGTTCAAGCCACAGAAGCCGGACAGACACACCACACGGTTTTCTACCACCTCCATTCGTACAGATCAATGGATTGTACTAGAAAATTAAATAAAAAATGCTGTTTCCAAAATTTAAGAATGTACAAAATTTATCTTATTTAGAAATAAAACAAATGCACGTAACACCGCATATGTTATTGTTAAAACTTTGAAAGGCAAAGTTCATATTTTTTCTGGTGACAGGTGCAAGCAATTCTGGTGCATTGAAAATATTCTCAAATGTAATTCAATATTTTGATTACAAACGCAGTAGCATTCAAATAAAGGTCCTCGATTTACAAAGTTGTCAGAACGAAATTTCAGAAAGTATTGCCAACTATATTATAGAAGCTTTGAAAAAGCATATCCTTACTTCCTCTCAATGGATTGCTTTTGCTGGTTACACTGCAAATATTAACTCCAGTGGTCTTGCGCGCAGAGAAGACAGTTAAACCAAAGTACGATTACAGTAGGACGACCTGAGCACATATTACGCAGTACCCTGCAACACAGAACTTATTCTCTCTCCTTGGATATAGAACCTTTCGTTATGAAGATTTTCACCTTTTGTCGCATATAGGCAAACGAACTGAAAGATTTATGCGAATGTATAAGCACAAATTACGAACAGTTTTTAAACTATTCCATGATCAAATACATGCTTCTGCTCATAGTTGAACGGAAATGATGGTTTTTGTTGATAGTTGACGGTGGTTATGGTTTGTCACACACCTGATTACGATCTCACAATATACACGAAGATGGCCCTTTTTTGACTGAAATTGGTTCTGTAATAAACTGATTAACACAGCTGCTTGCAGCCACGATTTTTAAGGAATTTTTGGTGCACAGAGAAACTGCAAGACGCGGCTCTTCTATCGGAAACAAGACAACGGCTGGTCAGCCCCGAGCAGGGCTTGGATGTCAACAAAAGAACCGGACGAGTACAAGCAGGACTCGCATTCTGAGTTTCCCGTACAAACTTAATTATGTATACGGATAATAACAATAATGTGGCTCAATGGCGTGGTGCAAGTCTTTCTATTTGCCATTGAGGCAACTTGCGTGTCCCTAACCTACCTCATTTATCTAACTGGAGATAGGTTAACGGGGAATCTGAAAAAAAAACTATGTTTCTAACAACTCCTCAAATCGTTGAGAGATGAAAGCCTGCTTAAAACGAACACAAAGGAACCATAGTCCGACCAATATTCGATCGCTTGGCCTCTCAGTTGCCAAACAGGCCGTTACAGGTGCACCACCAGTCCCCGACATGTATGTAGACATTTCAACCAAAAGTTTTGATGAGCGAGTTTGTACACTGAAGAGCCAAAGAAACTCGTACACCTGCTACACTTGTAGGGCCTCTCGAGCACGCAGAAGTAAGGCAATACGACGTGGCAAGGACTCGACTAATGTCTGAAGTAGTGCAGCAGGAAATTGACATCATGAATCCTTCAGGGCTGTATATAAATCCGTAAGGTAACGAGGGGGTTGGAGATCTCTTCTGAACAGCACGTTGCAAAGCACCCCAGATACGCTAAATAATGTTCGTAACTGGGTTGTTTGGTGGTCAGCGGAAGTGATTAAACTCAGGGGAGTGTCCCTGAAGCCACTCTGTAGCAACTCTGGACGCGTGAGGTGTCGCACTGTTCTGCCGGAATTTGCCACGTCCGTCGGAATGCACAATGGACATGAATGGATGCAGGTGGTCAGAGTCACCTGTCAGAGTTGTATCTAGAAGTATCAGCGGGCCCATATCACTCCAACTGCACACGCCCCACGCCATTACACAGCCTTCACCGGCTTGAACACACTCCTGCTGACATGCAGAGTCCATGGATTCATAAGATTGTCTCCATACCCGTACACGTCCATCCTCTCGATACAATTTGAAATGAGACTCGTCTGACCAAGCAACATGTTTCCAGTCATCAACAGTCCAATGTCGGTGTTGACGGTTCCAGGGGAGACATAAAGCTTTGTGTCGTGCTGTCACCAAGGGTACACTAGTGGGCCTTCGGCTCGGAGAGCCCATATCGATGATGTTTCGTTGAATTGTTCGCACGCTGACACTTATTGGTGGCCCAGCATTGAAATCTTCAGTCTTTGTCCCGTTCTTGCAGGATCTTTTTCCGGCCGCAGCGATATCACAGATTTTATGTTTTATCGGATTCCACCATACAGCGAGATCTTCAGAGGTGGTAGTCCAGATTGCTGTACACACCGATACGTCTAATACGCAGTAGCACGTCCTCTTGTATTGACATATGCCTGTATTCGTCGTATACAATCCACAAGTTCATCAAGAAACTGTTGGTGCAGATTGTCCCACTCTTCAACGGCGATTCGGCGTAGATCCCTCAGTGGTTGGTGGGTCACGTCATCCATAATCAGCCCTTTGCAATCTATCGCAGGCATGTCCGACAGGGTTCATTTCTGGAGAACATGCTGGCCACTCTAGTCGAGCGATGTCGTTATCCTGAAGGAAGTCATTCACAAGATGTGCACAATGGGAGCGTGAATTGTCGTCCATGAAGACGAATGCCTCGCCAATATGCTGCCGTTATGGTTGCACTATTGGTCGGAGGATGGCATTCACGTATCGTACAGCCGTTACGGCGCCTTCTGTGACCACCAGCGGCGTTCGTCGGCCGCACGTAATGCCACCCCAAAACAGTAGGGAACCTTCACCTTGTTGCACTCATTGGACGGTGTGTCTAAGGCGTTCAGCCTGACCGGATTGCCTCCAAACACGTCTCCGACAATTGTCTCGTCGAAGGCATATGCGACACTCATCGATGAAGAGAACGTGATGCCAATCCTGAGCGGTCCATTCGGGATGTTGTTGGGCCCATCTGTAACGCGCTGGGTTGTCGTGGTTGCAAAGATGGACCTCGCCATGGACATCAGGAGTGCAGTGGCGCATCATGCAGCCTATTGCGCACAGTCTTAGTCGTAAAACAACGTCCTGTGGCTGCACGAAAGCATTATTCAACATTATGGCATTTCTGGCAGGGTTCCTCCGAGCCATGATCCTAGGTATCGGTCATCCACTGCAGGAGTAGCCCTTGGGCGGCCTGAGCGAGACATGTCATTGACAGTTCCTGTCTCTCTCTATCTCCTCCATGTCACTGCGAGATGCCTGGTCACTTCGCTTGTTGAGAGCCCTTCCTGGCACAGAGTAAAAATGCAGACGCGGTAGAACCTCGGTACTGACCGTCCAGGTATGGTTGAACTACAGACAACAACAGCCGTGTACCTCCTTCCTGGTGGAACGACTGGAATTGATCGGCTGTCGAACCCCCTCCGTCTAATAGGCGCTGCTCATGCACGGTTGTTTTCATCTTTGGACGGGTTTAGTGACATCTCTGAACAGTCAGAGGGACTGCGTCTGTGATAGAATACCCACAGTTAACGCCCGTCTTCAGGGGTTCTGAGAACTGGGGTGATGCAAAACTTTTTGATGTTTGTATATAGGCGTTGCTGACCACAGTGCCGTATTCTGCCTGTTTACATATCTCTATATTTAAATATGCATGCCTATGTGACATATATGGCGGTATCTTTCGACTCCAATGATTTAGAACTTACATCTTTCATACCGATAAGAGACCGTATATCTACCAGGTGATATAAATTTCAGCTTGTTTACTTCTACCCGTTCCTGAGAAAAGGGGGTGTTAACAGTCGGACAGACAGACAGACAGACAGACAGACAGGCGACAAAATTATAGTATAAGGGTTTTGTTTTTACTGTGACAAAAAAGCCCTGGAGGGAGACACACACTGTCCAGTCACATTACCGTGGCCACCTGTCAAAAGCCTGAATAACCAGGCAGGGACAGAGTCAGTGAGGTACCGACAAGGATGTGGAGTCATGCCGACTCCACTGCCGTGGCCAGCTGCGCTAGGCTTCTCGGTTGAAGATTCATAGCGCGAACATCCCATTTGAGGTGGTCTCATAGGTTCTTTATTGGTTTTCAATCCAGGGACTCTGGTCGCCACAGGAGTGTAGCAAACTTATCCTTGTGCTCTTCGAAACACGCATGTGCACTGCGATCTGTGTGACACGTTGCACTGTCCCGCTGTTATGAAGCCCTCTTGCCGAGGAAAAACAAACTGCATTAATGGGTGGACATAGTCACCAAGGATACATACGTTCTTTTGTTGATCCATTGTGCCTTCCGAAATGTCAGGAAAATATTCCCCAGACCACCTCCTCCGGCCTGGACGCTTCCGACGATTGTTGCAGTGTATTTGCCTTCAGACGGTTCACGCCATTCATGACACCGGACAACTGTCCGATGGAGCATAAAACGAGATTTATCTGAAAATACCACTTCTCACAACTTAGTGGGCGTGCAGTTGCGGTACTGGCGCGCCATGTCCAGCCTACGTCGCTGATAAGCAGCAGTCAGCATGAATGCATGAACCAGGCGCTTGCTGAGAACGCCCATATGCAACAATGTTCACTGAACGGCAGTTCCAGATACACAGTTCGTAGCCGCTTGGTTCATTTGAACGGTCAAATGCTCAACAGTTCCACGCCTATTCGCCGATACACATCTCCGCTATCATTTTGTATCCGTGTCGTCTACGGCCCTTGGTGCACCTCAGTTGCAAGGCCATTTTCAGGTGTTGGAACTTTTCGAAATTTGTGATAAGTTCCTATGGGACCAAACTGCTGAGGTCATGCTTTTGAACAGCGCCTTTTAGTCATGCGCAGTGTACTTCAGCTACGACGACGGCATGCGAACAGTTTACGTATTTTGGAAATGCATCCATCCTTGGCCCGAAAGCCAGTGATGATACCCTTTGGGACGTCAGACAAATCGCTCCGTCTCCGCGTTACGACAATGACTGCTCTGTTGTCCGCGTCCCTCCGACACGCTTTATATTACTTCCACGGCTAGTGCTGAGTTCTTATTGTGAAGTGAAGTCTTATGGGACTTAACTGCTAAGGTCATCAGCCCTGCGTCAACTACAGCTGAGCAGCCGGCCACCCGGGAGTTCTTATTGGACGTTGACGTAGAACATAGGCGGTGGTCACATTAGTGTGGCTGGACTGCCATTAATTCTCCTCCATAGCTGAGCTGTCAGAGTATCTGACGGCTAGGTAGTGGATCCAGGTTCAGTTCCCGGTACTGCCAGGGAATTTTCCTTAGTGGGTCTGTAGTCAGCTCGGTGTGACTATTCGAAGAGTTACTAGAGTGAGAAGTAGCCGCTAAAATGTGTGGAAAGCTTAAAACGTCCGGCGCACTGATCCCATGCCCCTCTACACCCCATCCAAGTGATGGTACATGGAATGTGATGACACACGGGCCAGTCGCCAAAGGTAGGTTGTCGGCATCTGATCACTCAGTCGATTTTTTTTTTACTAAATTCATTTTAGTGTCTTTTTCAAAAGCATATTTTCGCCTTTTGACTGCATATAACGTGTTTATTTAACACTATCTGCATTTCAGCCAAAGCCATTTTCAGGTGTTGGAAATTTTGGAAATTTGTGGTAAGTTCCTGTGGGACCAAACTGCTGATTTCATCGGTCCCTAGGCTTACACACTACTTAATCTAAAACTAACTTACGGTAAGGACAAGACACACACCCATGCCCGAGGGAGGACTCGAACCTCTGACGGGGGGAGCCGCGCGGACCGTCTCAGATCACGCGGCTACCCCGCGCGGCTTCAGGTGTTACGTCAACAATCGCCGACTTGTTTAAACGCAAGTCATTGTCGAAAATGTCACACGAGTGGACAAATTTTGACATTGTAACACTTGAAAATGGGCTAAAGCCGAACTCTCGACAGTTAAATAAGCGCATTATATACTCGTACAGTCAAATGGAGGAAATATCTTTTCGAAAATTTTACATTACTTTGACTCTAGAAAAAAAAAGTCATGAAATACTATATAGTGAATGTGGAAATTCATTGCATCTTACGAATAATCACCTTATTTTATTTTCCAAGAATTTGTTCTCCAAAAATCAGTTATGACTGTTTATTAGGCGAATTAGTTAAGCCGGCTTTGAAAGCCTAAAAATGTAAATTTTCGAAAGCGTGTCCCTAATTCCACCTACCTTTCTTCCTAATATTACCCACCAGGCGAAATTACGAATCGAGGGGACTGTACTTTGTAACTATTGCTTAGCGGCACACAGCTGGCTTAACTACTTGTCTCTGACAAATTTTATCACCTCCTGGTTTCATGTATTGTGAACAGCCACCATCTAAATTCGAAATAACTTTCTCTTGTGCTATAGAAAGGACGCAATATGTTTCGTGCACTGAAAAATTGTCTCGCTTTGAATCCCTGTTGATTGATGGAATGATGCCATAGGTGCAGGAAGTGCTCATTACTTAAATTGATTTCTCTTTTTTTTCTGAGGAAAATAATCATGGGGAGGGAGGGCGGAGAGGTATATATTGACCAAACAGACAAGCAGATGACGTTCATATTAAGTTTCTCTCTCTTTTCCGATAAAATCATGCGGACCAAAAGGAATTATGGAAAACAGTTTGTCGTTATAGAATTCTAAGAACCTAATTCTTGAAAGACTGAAGAGTTCGGACTGAGAACGTTGCGATGCATCCCTCTTCGAACATTAAAGCCATTTACTTTGGATCGGCATTGTAGTTTGATTTAGAAAATACTAGGACGTCCTGAAAACTAATACCTCCGAAATTTTTATGTGCAAACTTTTAAAGCATTTTAAATAAAACCGACTTTATTAACATTCTATATCTTTATTTTTCATGTTTACGTAGTTATTTCTCAAAATAGTCATCCTGGACATAAACAAATTTCTCCAAACGAAAGACCAGTTTGTTGATACCGTCACTGCAGAATATTTGAGATTGCTGACGGAGCCGCCATTTCACATCTACTTGCACCGCGTCATCACTATCCAAGCGAAGTCCTCGAAGGTGTTCTTTAAATTCTGGAAACAGATGACAATCGGATGGGGCCAAGTCTGGACCATAAGGTGCATGATCTGTGACTGCGAACCAAAGCTGTCGGATTGCTGCAGACGTCGCACTAGCATTGTCATGCTAAAGCAGGAGCTGTGCCAGCTGTGGACGAACTCTTCGGTTACAAACTCGACTACAGCACACTGCTTCTTACACAGCAATATTGTTCAGTTACGCAACCCCACGTTACACGCTACAAGTCAGAGGCCTCTAGTGCCAGAGCGTTGCAATATGTGTCAGCGAAACGGGAAAAGGCGACCGAGTAATATGTCTGACATGCAGTACCTCAACCTACGTTGAGAACAGAAAATATTATTCAGAAGTATTACTTTTCAGCACCCCATTGTAGATAGGGAAGATTGTGTTCACCTGTACAGGGTTATTACAAATGATTGAAGCGATTTCACAGCTCTACAGTAACTTTATTATTTGAGGTAGTTTCACAATGCTTTGCACACATATACAAAAAAACAAAAAGTTTTTTTAGGCATTCACAAATGTTCGATATGTGCCCCTTTAGTGATTCGGCAGACATCAAGCCGATAATCAAGTTCCTCCCACACTCGGCGCAGCATGTCCCCATCAATGAGTTCGAAAGCATCGTTGATGCGAGCTCGCAGTTCTGGCACGTTTCTTGGTAGAGGAGGTTTAAACACTGAATCTTTCACATAACCCCACAGAAAGAAATCGCATGGGGTTAAGTCGGGAGAGCGTGGAGGCCATGACATGAATTGCTGATCATGATCTCCACCACGACCGATCCATCGGTTTTCCAATCTCCTGTTTAAGAAATGCCGAACATCATGATGGAAGTGCGGTGGAACACCATCCTGTTGAAAGATGAAGTCGGCGCTGTCGGTCTCCAGTTGTGGCATGAGCCAATTTTCCAGCATGTCCAGATACACGTGTCCTGTAACGTTTTTTTTTTTTTTTTTTTTTTTTTTTTTTTTTTTTTTTTTTTTTTTTTTTTTTTTCAGAAGAAAAAGGGGCCGTAAACTTTAAACCGTGAGATTGCACAAAACACGTTAACTTTTGGTGAATTGCGAATTTGCTGCACGAATGTGTGAGGATTCTCTACCGTCCAGATTCGCACATTGTGTCTGTTCACTTCACCATTAAGAAAAAATGTTGCTTCATCACTGAAAACAAGTTTCGCACTGAACGCATCCTCTTCCATGAGCTGTTGCAACCGCGCCGAAAATTCAAAGCGTTTCACTTTGTCATCGGGTGTCAGGGCTTGTAGTAATTGTAAACGGTAAGGCTTCTGCTTTAGCCTTTTCCGTAAGATTTTCCAAACCGTCGGCTGTGGTACGTTTAGCTCCCTGCTTGCTTTATTCGCCGACTTCCGCGGGCTACGCGTGAAACTTGCCCGCACGCGTTCAACCGTTTCTTCGCTCACTGCAGGCCGACCCGTTGATTTCCCCTTACAGAGGCATCCAGAAGCTTTAAACTGCGCATACCGTCGCCGAATGGAGTTAGCAGTTGGTGAATCTTTGTTGAACTTCGTCCTGAAGTGTCGTTGCACTGTTATGACTGACTGATGTGAGTGCATTTCAAGCACGACATACGCTTTCTCGGCTCCTGTCGCCATTTTGTCTCACTGCGCTCTCGAGCGCTCTGGCGGCAGAAACCTGAAGTGCAGCTTCAGCCGAACAAAACTTTATGAGTTTTTCTACGTATCTGTAGTGTGTCGTGACCATATGCCAATGAATGAGCTACAGTGAATGTATGATATCGCTTCAATCATTTGTGATAGCCCTGTACATTGAAACCCATCTGCAACATGTCATTGTAATAATGCCAAAAAAGTATTCTCTGTTTCACTGCAGTACTTAACAAGCTCAGTTTCTACACCTACTGTCAGCATTGTTTGTATTCCCGAACATTTATTTTTGCCGGGGCAATACTTCCGATTTCTTCATCCTTTGTTTTTGTAGTATAATCTTGAACAGCTTGCAGTACTCCTGAACTTCCAATGTTGCTATCTCTTTACTTCGAGTAACACTGCTCGCAGCCTTAACATTTCACCTAGACCATGCCATCCTTTTTTCTTACGCATAGAAAAAAACTAATGAAGTTGTATTATATTGACGAAATTAATGAAAACAATATATAAAAGATTAAGGGTAAGTAGGCATATATGCACGACATGAATCATTCCAGCGGCTCCCATTGCTGTAGGCGATATTATGTACATTTTTGTGGTCGATTACAAGGCCATGTTCTCCCGTATTAGTTCTTCTACTTATACATGCAAATGGCGTCATTTCTTTCCATCTTTGTGTACGAAAACTTTTCGTACCGCTGTCATAAAAGCAATGATATGCAACACAAGCAATCCTGTAAACGTGAGAACCATGAATTACGGAATGGTGCAGCTCATGCACGAAACGGCAGTGAGGTGCAGTTTGTGCATTCACTTTACTCTGACAATTACTGTGTCGAAGACACACAGAAGCCGAGCAGCCGTTATATACATTGACGCCATCGTTCTCAAACGAGCATGTCCCCACAGCTCCTGCAACATATGTATTCGGACAGGATTATAATTTCGAAAAATCCTGTTCGTCATGCCGCACATTACACTAAGCTTTATTGGAGATGATCTGCCACCCCGAAGGATTAAACAAATAAAAAGTTAAGTGACAGTCTGTCATGACGATGTTGAGGAACAGGTACAATGTTACCTGGTGCGCTGCCGAATTAGATTATCTTGACTTTGGCGTGTGCCACTGATCCTGCGTGTTCAACATTCGCGAAGCTTCAAGCAGTGTCTAGCCGCCAACGCTTAGGGACATGAACAGTGGAGTCTGTGAGGTACACTTGAGTACAGAAGCAGAACGATTTCGGAGGTTGTGAAAACCAAGATGAAAGTAATGATAATTTTAACAAAGACGATGATTCAACTCGTTAACTGTTAGAGCAATTTCTCTATATTCAGGCTCACTGTCTCATTCATTTACAGAATCGTCAAGACTGCCAGGGCATGCTATATTTATCCAAGTTGAAGCATTTAAGATCAGGCACCCAAACTACATCTCGAGCGATTGAATATATCGAGATCGGTTGAGCGCTTAGTTATAAAGGGCAATCAGGCTGATTTTTTGTCATGTGCAAGTCATCTGTAACGTTTATAACTGGCGAATTATGGAAACGACTTTGGCTTTTATGTGGAACCATGCACTTTTTTCTGTGTCATTGGAAAGAATCTTCGAAGAGAATTTCAACAATGTAACGTTGCAGCAAACGAAAGTTTTTGTCACTTACGACATGTTAGTGCCTGTATTGTTCAGGCATTGCAATACCATATTTATCCGACGAAACTGTGCAAGCAGGTCTCCTCTGTACGGGAATATACATAATGGACGTACGAGTGCAGGTTATATACACATGGTTGACAACATATGGAAGTTTGGCTCGAGTCACGGCGCGTTCTCGGATAGCCTAATACTAAGGCGACCGCTTGCCCTAAGCAAATTTTCATTATTGTCCTTACATTATACAGCAGAAGGTTGTCCATATTTTCAACTGCGAACACATTTATGTACTTTTATCACTTGCTCGTAATCGGCTTTTACAGTGAACATGGCTGTCGTTATTTAGTGCTGACTGAGTTTAAAAGAATGAGAATGAGCTGTTAGACTGCTAGAGAGACTCTCACCTGCTGATCTTCTGTCCTTGGGCTGCGAAGGCCTTCGTCACTTACTTCCAAGGTTCTCTTGCCAAGTCGATGATATAATTAATAAAAGGGACAAGGGAAAGCTATAGTAAGTGAAAGGCCATCACTGAAGTTAA
The DNA here is from genome assembly GCF_021461395.2 of Schistocerca americana. Taxonomy (NCBI): domain Eukaryota; kingdom Metazoa; phylum Arthropoda; class Insecta; order Orthoptera; family Acrididae; genus Schistocerca; species Schistocerca americana. The sequence goes on along the minus strand of NC_060126.1, from coordinate 135,426,316 downwards.
ACACAGAAGTATATTGAAAAATAACAGCAATATAAAATATCGAGCTAGCTCTGACGCATGACTACGTTTGTTCACTCAGAATTATAGGAGATTTGGCGAGTTTGCTTCGTACTGTACAAATGGCAAACACATTAAGAAGTTTAGTAAAGACAACGAAATCAAAACTCAGACCATACAGAGAGAGAGAGCTGACTGCGAGAACTGAGAAATGCAAGCCACGAGAATAAGGATACGTTAGCTGAAACAGGTGCAGCAAGTTGAAGCTAACTGCATTACTGCTGGCCAACTCGCGATATTGAATGAGAGCGAAGCATTCAATGCGTCTGCACGAGAGCAACTACCCGATCGCCAGTCATGTTGCTCAAGAGCTAATCGGTTTCTCTCTCTTCTCTCTCTCTCTCTCTTCTCTCTCTCTCTCTCTCTCTCTCTCTCTCTCTCTCCCCTTCTTGGGCAGTCTTGGTGGCGCCACCGTATGCTGTGTCAAGCCTCTAAAAGTGTATGGATTAAAATATGTGTGGAACTTAATCAGATGGTAACAAAACAACTGCATCACAAACAACATATGTGGAACTCGATTAGATGGTAACGAGACAACTGCATCACAGTCCACTGTCCCACTATCAAATAAAGAGGTCCCACAAATATTTTCCCTGTTGTACCAAATGTAAACAATAATGTTTGGTTCTTGTCTGTATTATTGTAATTATCATATGAAATACTAAAATAATTGATCTTAAGCATTTATACGCGCTAGAAAGGCTTACGATGCTGGACTTAGAATATCATTTGAATGAGTCGGTTTTCCATATGACTATTCATGTCATCGGGTATCACTAAGAGGTTCTATAGTTTGCAGTGCGAAACAGGTGGGATATCGTACATGTTAGTACCAGATTTATTGCCTTGTGTCCAGTGGGACGTCTTCCACTAACTGACTGCTTATTTCTTTGGAAATGTGGAGATATGTGGCTATTTAGAGCACTAGCAATAAAACAGATAACAGTGATGGGATTTTTGAAAACCCATTGACAGACCACAGACGTTGTACAGTCACATCTCCCAGCCAAACTCGATTTTTGAAGAACTGCAACCGATTTTATAAGTCATTGTTATGAATCTGTTGATGGACCAGTATGTGGAAAGTATGAAATGCATTGGAATTGGTTGCATTTCTTTCATCGGTTACTGTTTTAAAGTGATTGTCTCCGTGGAGAGGAGAACATAAAGGTGTCAACGTACCAACGAACAATTGTACTATATTTGAGTCTAATAACAGAATACAATAACATAGTTTCTCAGGACGTGAGACCGCACTACTTGGTTCAGACTGAAAGTCAGTCACGGACGTTGTACTGGCATGTTCTGGCTGAAAGTCAGTCACTGACATTGCATTTGAATTTTCGTGAGGCCGTAGTCGAGAGTGAGCGTTGGCTGCTAGAGGAGAGTACCTTAGTGTGCGCGAGTACTGAGTGGATGGGAAAATATCTATTAGATACATTACGTATGTAGATCGTGGACAGTTGAGAATGTGGATCTCACGGGAAGCGTGCAAGGGATAAGTCCCTGCTGTCGTGCTATTCATCCGTCTCCTCGGTAGCTCAGATGGATAGAGCCTCTGCCGTGTAAGCAGGAGATCCCGGGTTCGAGTCCCGGTCGGGACACTCATTTTCAGCTGTCCCCATCGAGGTATATCAATAACACCTATCGGTAGCTGAGGGTTTCAATTAATTATCATGAATTGGAGATAGCGTCATGCAAGGCAGTGACTTCGAGGAAGAGTTCACGATGGAGACCTGGGAGTTGGGAGCTCGAGGACGGATTGCAGGATCCCAGCAAGGCTGTGAGCTCGAGGAAATGTTACAGAAGAATTATAGCGAGACAGTGAGTTGGAAGATGTGTTGGAGACGAAGTGAGCGAGGCGGTGAGCTAGTGGATGGATTGACGATTGAGTCCAATGAGGCGGTGAGCTCCAGGGCGCGTTTAATACGAAGTCCAACGAAGAACTGGAATCTCATTGACTGGAATAGAATTATCTTCAGTGATGAGTCTGAAATGAGGCCTGATGACCAGAGAAGATGTGTATGGAGACGCCCCAAACAGCGGTGGGATACCACCCTGACTGCCACCTTCCATATAGACCTACAACCAGGTGTGATGGTCCAGGAGGGCATTTCTTTAGGTAGCAGGACCCCTTTGGTTGTCAATCGCGGCACTCTTGCAGCACAGTCCTATGTCGATGATTACACTGTCGGCTGCATGAGTATTCGATGGAATTTAACGAATTTATGAAAGAAAAATGAGAGCAGGAACGAAAATTAGAACACCCAAAATGGACTGCAGACTTCGCATATTAAGTGGACTTGACTGCACACTGCTCACAGTACGACAGTGAATGAATGTCGTGTGACTAGGGTCTCCCATTGGGTAAACCGTTAGTCTGGTGCAAGTCTTTCGATTTGACGCCACTCTGGCGACTTGCGCGTCGATTGAGATGAAATGGTGGTGATTAGGACAATACAACGACCAGTCCCTGAGCGGAGAAAATCTCCGACCCAGCCGGGAATCGACCCCGGGTCCTTAGGATTGACATTCTGTCGTGCTGACTTCTCAGCTACCGGGGACGTACACTACGACACTACATGGTGAGAAAAGACTTATTTCTGTTTTGATGGGGATGCATTTGAAAAGAAAATGATACTATGGAAGGGACAAATGCCGACAAAAACACCGTCCAATGCTCTAAGCTCACCGAGACTGAAGAAAATGTGAGTCTTGAAGAATTCATTGTCACAGGGAAAATTATAAGGATAGTTTTGTGAAAGTTTTGTGCGTGAGTCTATGGAACTGATGATCTGCAATGTGATTACCATTTAAAAGACAAATTCTCTTACGTTAAAAAGTCCAGGAGCTCTAAGTTATTTTTCTTGGGAAGAGTTCCCACATCTCTATAATAACGTCGCCAACGTTATAAAATATTTGGATCGACATAAGTGTATGAAAGGCTTCTTTCGGTTATAAAAGGAAATCTGGTTATGTGACAATCTGAGTGTGAAAATCGTCGAAATTGTTTGTGTCTGTCAAATTTCCGATAGATTGTGCCAGATAAAACTTACGTCATCAGCGCATCAGATATAATTAAATATTGAAATTTTGTTTATGATGTATGTTGTTGATCTTCCTCATCCTGACACAATGACGGTGAGGCATAGCAGTGGGGCAAGTGTGCAGCCAAGCGACGGAGACACAAACACATACAAGAATAGTTCTCGCATGTTGAATTCCTGACACTTTTCGTCTTACTCCAGGAACAGTCTCCAGAGGTTCTGGCCGGGTGGTCCAGCCGAACAGTTCCTTGGATGGCTTTGTAGGCGGCGGGACCCACAGCAAGAGAGTTTGTGTGCCTGCTGGTCACCTGTGGCGGCAATTCATGCTTGTGGTTTCGCCTCTCGGTTTTTCCCACATTAACACAGATCATGATAGAGCCAATGACTGAATCCACAGTAAAGATGCGACCTTCACCGACTGGGCGAATATTCCCTTCAGCTCAATATTTCAATTTTCGGTGGCCAACCGCGGCAGGAGAGCGGCCCTAATTTCAGGTCTCTCGTAAGACAAGGAGTGAACGGGAGTAGGCCATTTGATCTGTGCCCAGTGTGCAAGATTGTGCTAAAAATACTAGTAAATTTCCTCAACAGTAAATACAACGGTGACTTTGACCAAAATTATATTTACTGAGCTTTATTTAACATTTTTATCGTTCACCTGTTGATCAATAGTTCGGGATGAACATTTATCTGTAAATCGCTATGAAATATTTATGATGTACTCTTTAGAATTTCATTATCTGGCTGCAGATCAGTCTCAGTTTTAGACTAAATACATAGCACTTCTGTTTTCGTATTTAATTCTACCATGTTGCAAATAACAATGTGAAGACGAAGGGCTCTCTCTCTCTCCAATACTTGTAGGTGGTGCTCAGCAGTGGCTAGGATATCTGTATACTAATTTCCTTCTGGCACTTTGCATCACACTATGGTTGTGAATGTGTACCTCTAAGCCAGTTTACAAGTGTGAATGTAATTTTCTCTTTCAGAAACAATAACAAATTAAAAGTTATCATTGTCTATGTGAAAAGGAAGAGTTTATAAATATAACAGGCTCAGAACTACTGAACCACAGCAGCTGAGGGAAATCAGCTTATTGTCTATGATTTCTGAGAAAAGTCTGCAATTTTCTTTTTTGCCAGCTTCCCTTTTGAGAATGTAGAAATACTGCTACATCCCAGGATTATGGATTGCTGGACAACACACACACTTGTGAATCTGTCCCCACAGTTATTCACTACTACGGATATGTTGCATTCCCACCAGAACCGTCAAAAACATAGCTGCCACTAGAACAGCTAGTACAGCTCACGCTTCAACCAGCTGCATCAGTACACAACGTCCTTTACCTAGTCGATTACTTAATTCGAACATCTATGTACTTCATTTTTCGCTTCAGACACCACGATGCCCAAACTATTTGTTATAATCATCGCTAGCATTCATTCAACACTACTTTTACAGTTTTTGCCAGACACACTTTTGCAAAGTCAATCATTATCTTGCAGACTGTGACAACACATAACATGTGCGTACATAAGATGTCATAGCAAACTACTTGATGTATGAGATTCGGAAATGTCCAGTGATGGTCAGTTTTGGAATTATAGAAGTGTTTGTGCCACACACAGCCACATAGCCACCTCTCATGCTCACAGCCACATATACAATTACTTCTGATACAACCTCTTCTATATCAGTATCACCACAGTCCCACAACCATTATGTACAAAATCATTACAACCATTGCTATTTTCTCATATCATTTCCCTCCCTTCATCATTGCAGCCTCTACCATTACAACAACCACCAAGAGCACTAACAAAACCACTGATATTATTACCAATACCATCACCTATGTCACCAGCACCACCACTACTGCCAACACCACCATCACCAAAGCCACAAACATAACCACCTCGACCAACATGTCAACCTGTTTATTCTAAGAGACTTCATTTTTGTACTCATGTATTATTCTCATTTCATTTTGACACTGCTATGATGTCCATCACCATTTAATTGCTGTGGTAGTTCTTCATTCCTGAACAAGACAGTTAATTTATTCGCATAAAATATTTGTTGCTTCTATCTTTTTAACAATCTACCATGTACCATAAACACTGCAAAATGCATTACTACCTCCACATCACATCCACCAACAAAACCATTAACAGCAGTACCAGAAACAGTCCTTTATCACTGTGGTGTTTATTTCAGTTCCATCTCATAAATACAGTCATTTCCATATCAGCAGCACTACCTCATCATCATCATCTGTTCTTCACCTTTGAGCCATAAATTGTAATTGCTCTCCATAATACTAAACAACAACCAGGAACACCAACGCTAACACTTTTTGTTCTGATAGCATCATTAAATTGTAACACTTCCAGCTGTCCTCCATTTCATTCCATCAGTGCACAGTTCTTCTCTAGGGCAGTTCAACACGTCACTTCCACACAGCTATGCCTCACAGGCACCCACTCAGTAATTCTTCACTGCACGTGTCAAAAACTTCATTTGCAACCAGGTTTCATATGCATACTCACCAGTATCCATCAACTTGTTGGCCATCCCATGAGTGGTTAGTATTAGGAACAGCACATGGAAACTACTGTGTGCATTGGGCGCTATCATTACTGGAAGTATCAAAGACACCAAAAGTTCAACTGATATTACCAGAACCATAAGGCCATCACTAGCACTACCACAACAGTCAACATTTTACTAAGCAGAAGAGCCCAATATTTTCATCTATCTTCCATTTATCAGTACCAGTCCACTGAAAGTGGAACACACCATTTCCACTCAGTGCTTCACCTCTGCTGTCACCCCAAAACCTAACTCATTCTTCATTGTCGCTACAACATACATCATTCCCAACCATGCCTCACGTTCACCCTCACCAGTAACACTAAACTAATCACCTTCCCATTGTGAAAATTGCATGAGAATAGTCTAACAGTTTTTTCTGTCCTCCATTTACCTTCACCAATGGACAATCCTTCATCACAACAGAGGAACATACCTCTTGCCCCAATATTTCTCAAAGGAGAATACCAATTCATTCTCCACTAGAAATGTCACACGTGTTGTTCCTGAAAAGGAATCACAATGGTTCACATCAGCAGAACAACACCATGCCATGAAACTGGAGTGGGCATACCTCACACTGTGTGCCATCACCAGAAGTGGCAGGTACTAACCATCAGGGTCACTACTACTACTTGTAGAATCAGTTATTTCAGTACTTCCTTTATTAATACCATCACCTGTCCTGTCACTAGAACACTATCACCACTATTGGTATCATCGACAAAAAGTACTTCCACTATTTCTACCAGTACCATCACCCCTGGTACTAGCACTATTCCGAACATTAACATATTACTGAACAGAACAATCCAGTATTTTCTAATGGGTCTAAATGCAGATATTTCTATTGGTGACTGAGTATGGTGTACTGAACAACATTACACCTGTATTTACATCATCTGCAGACTAATAATTATAGATATAAAAAGTTGTGTGCTTTTAGGTTGGATGGCACCTCCAAGTACATGTGGCAAGAGCAAACCATTAATGTTTATATTTGCGTGGGCAGCAGGGCATGTGTTGAAGTATGAACATATGGGCAAAAAGTGTTTAGTTTATGCTGACAGGTGTAGTCCACTTAGTGGTGCAGTTACGACTGTGCAGAAATCATCAGATAATAAAACATGTAATGTGTTCATGGGCAAACTGTTTGGTACAGGGGGAAAACAACCAGCACACTGATGTGTGTACATATTAAGGTAACACATATAGAAATATCTGCACTTACATCTGTTACACCCCGCATAGTTGCCAGTTCTTTATTAAGACAATGATACCAATTTGTAGGCCTCCAAGGTCATTTTGGGTTTTAGGCCATGTCATTAGGTAATACTAAAAACGAAATTAGTAATTTCTACTGTTATGTAACGATACATCCTAATACCCAAAATGCTTTTATTCAAGCAATGACACATATGTATTTTTCCCTTTCCCAAAAAAAAAAAAAAAAAAAAAAAAGAAAACAATCCTTTCACCGCAGTCGCCATACCAAATACCAACTTTTTCGCGGTTGGAATGTCCATATACACAATTCACAATCAACCCATATCTCCATACCTAACAGTGACACCAACATCTCACCCTGGAAATTTGGTTGGTGTGTATTGTCCTATGATCGACTGGTGGAGCAGATAGTTATACTGGAAATATTGAGAAAATTATCTATTTCACCATTCATGCCAACACTGTCAGCCCTATCACTAGCACAGTATCACTAGTACCAGTATCATTAAGAACTCCAACACTTCTACTATTACTTCCAGCAGTAACAGCCCTGATACTAGGACTACCACATCTGCCAAAATTTTACTGATCAGAGCCGCCTCCCTACATGCTTATTCATTCCATTCATCAATACCAAAGCGTAATTTTTTATTCAGGTAGCTAAATATGGTCCTACCCAAGCCCAAGCCTTTTACCATCACAAGTACTAAGTTATTCTTAACTGGAACTGCCTACCATGATTCCCAACCATTTCTCATGTGCACTCCAACCAGTAACACTAATCACTAACATCTAAGACTATAAAATGGGAGAATATCCATCAGCTACAGCATTACAAGCACATGATCACAACTACTAGCCATATCAACTTTTACAACACTCCCAACATTACTTCCAGTAAAATCAACCCTGACACTAGAACTAACTCATCCACCAACATATTACTGACCAGAACCGACCCCTACATCCTTGTGCATTTCATTTGTCAGTACCAGAGTGTAATTCTTCATTTAGATATAGAAACATGACTCTTCCATCCGCCCCCCCCCCCTTACAGCTACCTTTTACCGTTACCAATACCAAATTAGTCTTCACTGAAACGTCTACACACATGATTCACAACTAATTCTTATGTGCATCCGTTACCTAGAAACTGGAAGACTATGCATCAACCCTGTCATTAGCACGTGATCGCTACTACTAGTAGCATCAAATCCTCAAACACTCCCACAGTTACTTCCACCAAAATCAACCCTGACACTAGGACTGCCTCATCCACCAACATATTACTGACCAGAACCGTGCCCTACATTCTTGTGCATTTCATTCGTCAATATTAGAGTATAATTCTTCATTTAGATAGCTGAAAATGACTCCCCCTCCACTCACCCCCGACTGCGACTTTTTACCTTTACAAGTTCCAAATTAGTACTCACTCAAACTGCTACATACATAACTGATAACTAATTCCTATGTCCATTTGCACCAATAACACTAAAATAGAAACTGGAACGATATCCATCAGCCTTGTCATTAGCACCTGATCACTACTACCAGTAGTATCAAATGATCCAACACTTCCACACATTCAGCAAAACCAATCCTGACATTAGTCCTACCACTTCCTCCAAAACATAACTTACTGTAACAGCCTGCTATTCCCTTGTATCAGCTCTAAAGCACAATTCTTCAGCCAGTTAGCAAAATATGTGTCGTCCCCTCGCCTTCAACCTTTTGCAATTCCAAGTACCAACTTGCTCTTCACTGGGATGGCCACATCCATCTTTCTGAACCAACCCTCACTTATGTTCCCACCAGTGCAGGATCTGTATCACTAGTAGCATCAACACCTCAAATACTTCCACCACAACTACCAGGAAAACTCAGCCTCGACTGTAGGAATACTACTTTCACTCACTCATTACCCACCAGAACTACTATTTCCTTGTATCATCCAATTATCATTACCAGAGAACGATAGTGAATCATGATCCTTCCTCCACCACTCACATATTACCATCCAAATCACCAACTGATCTTCACTGCAACCTCCTCATGCTTGATCCCCAACCTAGCCCATGAGCATTCCCGCCAATGCCGCCTCCACATCGGCCTAGACCCCGGAAGAACACCCACCAACCCGTGGGCCAGAGTGCTAGGCCTAGGACCGGCAGGTACTAGCTGCGGGCTGTGGCGGTGTTCAGGTGCGCCTCGTGCCTGGGCGAGTCCGCGCGCGCCCAGTGGTTCCGCCACTCGGACGGCTGGCGCGCCGGGTCGTCCACCCTGGGCTCTGGGTCGGCCTCGCAGGCGCCGAGCATCGGGGGCGGCGGGGGCGGCCACAGGCGTTCGCCGTGGGACTCGCTGCCTTCGCTGCGCCACGAGGGCTCGCTCGGTGACAGCGGCTACAAGTCCAACCGCGCTGACTCCTTCGAGCAGAGGTAAAGACCCGATCGCTGCCTCCAGAGAGGGACGCAGCCCCCCTGGTACTGGTGAGACCCTGTGCCTGCTACACGTTGCTTTGCTGCTCGGATGTGGAGCCTCAAGATGTAGATCTAACGGCGCACCTCAGGCGTAGGCCTAACCTAACTGCAAGACGATACTGACCGTTTCATGCATGTGAAGCACCAGAAAAAAAAAAAAATTCCGCACGTAATTCTGACCGCTGCCTTCGCGGGATAGGCCAAAATTGTGACGTCCGGAAACGAGACGTTGTGAGAGGCTACCAGAAAAAAAAGATAGTTACGCTGTGCATGTGAGCTGCACGATGAGATAGATGAACACAGACAAGACGAGCATGGTATATATGTAGACTGCACGACGAACACAACACCAGACACGGAGAGGAAAGCATGATTTGTGTTGCACGAACGACTTGTCGCCGTTGGTGTGCTGAGGCTGAGCATGCTGCACTGCATCTAAACGACTCCGGATCACCTTTCTAAATTCTGGATGCGACCAAAATTGGCTTTAAAAGACGTCTCCAAATTTGCGGCGCCGGGGAAATGAATGAATGATCGACGTTTAACTCACCGCTGCATCAACACTGCGGCTGATATTTGGAAGCTTCTAACGTTAATGCTTGCTTGCTTCATGTTATTACTGATAACATGAGTAAATTTGACCACTAACTTATCTTCTTCACATGGACTCTTAACAAATCTAGTACTAATAAATGTACTTTCAGTTTTATTTTTATGTATTACTAACTGAAATTCTGATTACTCTTAGGTTGTAAGTATGTTGTGAAATGTCTTTTTCATATCGACGTTATAATGAAAAATAAATCCCGTGTAATTATATGTGTGTTGGGTACCCTTCATTTCTTAAAAACGTTACTGAAAAACGGCAATTTCTGCCTTAATCTCATACAGAATTAAGGTATGAAAGAGGCAGATTTCAAAGCGAACGGTTCCTTCCTAGATGAATGCTGTAATGTTTTCCATCTCCAGGGCAAATAGAGGGGAAAAGAAATTGAGTTAAAGAAGTGGAATCTAACGATTTCGCGAATGAGATACCTTCCAAATGTTTGGTTGTGAAAACTTGTGTAGTTTACCTGTAGTATGCGATGAACATGTCGCATTTCTGTGCATTAGAAGTGTATTGCCTTGTAATTTCTTAATTAACATTTTATATATTTACATTAAAATGGAAGAAATAGCAACTGATAGTAACGAATATGTGAAAATAATATTTCTTAATTTCCTTGATTACACAGATCACTCGACCAGGGACTGGAATTAACCTTTTCCTTTGGTTGTAGGAGGAGAATGGAGGAGAGGGAGGCGCAGATGGCAGGCCCATTAGTAAAAGTAGAGAGAAAAGGAATAGGTCAACAGGCTCTATTCATAATTAGTATGCAAAAATAGAAAGGTATACATTTTCAGTTAGTACTTGTCGTCAGGAGGCACCAAGAGAGTGATACAGCTGGCTGATAAATATTAGAGGTTCGTGAGCAGCATCCTGCACTTCGTAAGTTGCTGGACAAGCTTAAAGAACCACCGAGCTAAGAAACTAACGCACCCAAACATACGCTTTGTTAGCCAACATGAGTTTCCGTCAGAATGGGAGACTGCAGATAGTGTAATGATAAGGTTGGTGCCAGATGTCAGAATCTCCGAGGATACTCATTGCTTGAGGTCTATGGCGGTAGCTGAGAAACAACAATGGAATGCTCTAACTGTAAGGTTATGGCATGGGCCGTCTTCAGAGAACACACTGTGTTGGCTATAGCCGGAACGGGTACAGCTGCGTGTCTCATTTCTGTAGCATGTCCTATGGGAGAGCCATTAGTTCAGCAGAAGCCTTACCGCCTATGATCTTTGAGAGTTCACGGTTCATCGTAGCTACTTTTCCTACAAAACTTCAGTTTACTCTAAAGGAGGACTGGCACAGATAACTCTGAGTGAGGCAGTAGAAATCACGTGAATTACAAGGTATTTGTATAGTGAAGTGGGTTGCAGGAAATGCAATTAGTTCCAAAACAAGTCTTGTCAGTATGAGGCGAATCTTTAATCCTGACCAAGTCAGTCGTAATTTTTATAAATTTTTCTTATCATTTATAGATCTAAAATGTTAATTTTAAAATTCTGAACTTATCTGACCTAAAATTAATTTAAAGAGCTTAAAACGTTCAGCTCCCTTTTTCTAAAAAAAGTGTACTTTAACAAGTTCCTATTGCGATAATAAGACACATAAAGAATGTTCAACTTTTTTTTATTAGTACAAAAATTGGCAACTGTCTGTAATATGTGTGGATTGGACATATGTTCCATGTAAATGAAGCTCCATTTTTAACGTTCAGCAATTTTATTTGCCATGGTGAAACATCGATATCCTGATGCAGCTGTTTTATTGTACAAAAGTATTTTTCATGTAAAATTGTTGAACACTGAAGATGGACCTTCGACTCTGTTTCTTGAACATTGGTTTGAACTCCATAGTACTTACTAACCATGTCTATATTGCACGTGATATGCTACTGCTTTCGACTGATCTTTCCACTGATTTAACAAACAATTTTCTATTGGACTACGAATCGTGGTGAAATTTCGGAGAGAATTTTGTGCCCAACGAAACTTCAGTGGAAGTGTACATTTTCAGAATTACCAACATTTTTTATTTACTCCTTGTTCGTGAGTAATGGTGTGTAATTTGTCCTTTACAGGACAGGTTTCTAAAAGATCAAAAACAGGAAGGACCCGTGACACCTCCTTCGAATGAATCAAAGGAAGGAAAAACAATACGCAATTTTGTTATCCAAAAGATATAACAATAAACTTGAAATTGTCGTAAGAGCAGTAGTGAAACAAATTTCAAAAATACTGTGAACATGTAAATTAAAGGAGTTGAGTCCTTGCATACTGCTCTCGAAGTTCACGCCCAATCACGAGAACTCGGAGTCGTAATTCACAGCTGCAATGCTTAGCGTGCCTTATAGAGTATATTGGCTATCATTTTCTTGAAAATTCTTAGTACACTACAAGCTAGTCAAAGACTGACCTAGTTTCTTGTCGGCGGTCGAAGCCGGCGCCCTGTTTGTTTCTGCTACGCTGCCAAGCGTTTTTTGATATGGATTCGATCCCTCGTGACCGAGTGGCACGACCTTCACATATTCACGATTTTTTAATTATTTTGTGTCATCTGATGACGCTGTACCTTTAAGCTTCCGAAATCGATCGTACAACAAAAAAGACAAGTTGCTTACAACCAAGGCAAATTTTTCTCCCATTAGTATTTAATATAAAGTCTCATCGATATATCGGAAATATCGACTATAAAAATAATTTTGATATTTATGCATTTCCGTACTACTGATATATCGATTAATTTTCGCAATATATCCGAATTTCAAAATTGTATTCTCTGCATAACTTGAGTGAGGATTAAAAATAAATAATCACTGTTTTTTACTTGTTCTATCAAGTGACCTTAACAATTGTTTTCACGAGTCAATAAATGCAAAGTTTCCAGTATTAATCTTGACTATCAGCTTGAAAGTTGCTCTTCTGCAGAAATTTGACATAAGGTATAAGGATACATCTATTTGCTGTGTCTATGTTTTTAGATCCATTGTACAAAAACATTCATTTCGTGGGCCCTTCACCAAGAGCTCTCAGCTCCCATTAATTTGACTTCTTTATGACGCTGTCAAAATAGGTTTCATCATCAGATTTGGAGTTTGCAATGGACACAATAACAGATCCTTCAGGTTCATGGATTCCAACTAACACTGAACAGAGGTACTATAGACTTTTTTTAAAGTGTTGAGGTTTTCATTTCCAAATACTATTTTCAATTTAGAAGAACTATTATCTCTCTTGCATAGGTATTAAATATGTTTTCGCGTAATTACCCAACTCTATAAATTCTCTTAAAAGTTCTCTTTAAAAGCAGTGTAAAACTTAAAATGGTTTCCACCACTTAAATAAACATCGTGATAAACTCTTGTGTGTAGCTCGTCTGTGACAGATCTCTGATACAACTAATCTAAATAGCAACAGATTCCTGTTTCAGACGCCAACAACTTATTTCAAATTATTCTTCTTTATACAGGGTAAGCAACAAGTCTTACAACATTTTGGATAGGTGCAGGTGGCAACCAGATCACAGTACTTTTGATTCGGAAGGTTGTTACATTACTTTGCCTCATGTGATACGTTTTGATAAGTGCATATGTGAAATTTGTACTTTTACTAAGGCACTGTCACAATAACAAAGGTAATTGCGGTGAAATGCCGAATAAATCATAAATATATTATTATCCTGTAGCTAACCAACGGAGGCTACGAGTTCCTTGTAACAACGTATTCAGAAAATATCACTGAACAACGTCAGAAATATTGTCGTTGGACGTCGGGTTTATCCTGTATATAAAAGACCCTGTATACCGAAAACATCGATATTGTGTCTGTAATACTTCGTCAGCATACATATCTTTCAGGCCAATTACCGAAAAATTGATATATACCGTGTTTTCCAAGAAAAAATTAACAAATGAACATTTAGTTTGAGGGTTATGTGAATTCCGATTGGTTCATTATTTGTTGTATTATGTCCATTACCGTCGGAGGTGTATGTTAGAGGCGATCCTTTTTCTTAAAAATTATTTACTAGCTGAAATCATACCAAAGGAAGTTAATATTAAGTCTTCCTAGAGGAGGGTGAAAGTGAGTCTCTTGCGAGACTCCCCAGTCACTATAGGCCTTCTAACATGGAGTAACGCTCTACATAAGTTTGCTAGATGGCCCATGTGACTGCCAGCTAGCAGGGAGGGGCAGCAGTTACCTCACATGCTGAATCTTTCACACAATGTAATATTCGGAGCTGGAGGGAGCATACTCGCTTGACTGCATGAACGGAAAGGCGTGCAGACTGGTCATTTCGTAATCTTTCTCATAGAGACACTATTCGATAAAAAATTTGATGCTACCCCATCTTACAGCTTCATTCGTTAGCTTCATAATGAACCGCCTATTATTTTCTTAAAGACCATAGTTATCGTGATATTTCGAGATTAAGTAAACTAGTGCAAGAAATCCGAAAGTTTTGCGCTCAAAAATATGGGTCGCTATGAATTAGAGTTTGGTGCATGTTAGATTATACATGACAATGAATGAAATGTAGCTAACATATTGTATTATTCTGTATACTTGGGAGGATAATGCTATCTGTCTCTATCTCGAGAAAACTGATTGTATGTAAACCACTACATGCAAAATACTCGGACCAGCGAAAAAGCCTGAGTGAAATACTCATAAATGTCTTATATCTCATAAATGGTTTGAAATACGGTAACAAGATTTAGCCAAACATAACAGGGTTTGAAAATATTCATCTCACTACCATTCTGAGGCAGTTCAAATTGCGACATAATCCTGAAACAGTTTAATAATAAACTTGTAACTGAGGGCAAGACAGGCCAGTAGCATATAGAAAAGATAACTCTCAGTACAAAGATAAAGGTCTAACTTCTTTACCTATATAGTAGCAAAACCCAAAGCATGTCTCATTTCACTATCTGTGTTAGCCCGTAATAATTACGTTATTTCATTGAAAAAGTCTGTAGTTGCTTTAATATCATGGTAGATACGGGTGTCTAGCATATTAATCATGTAGAAAAACTGTCTCCAATTTGCTTGCTATCATTTGACAATAACTTGTTTTAATATCTCAAACCATATACGAGATACAAGGCATTTATGAATATTTTGTTTGGCATTTTTTGCTGGCGTGCTTATTCAAGATGTAGTGCATTAGGTACATACCATTTTCAAACATTGGAGACAGATAGCAATATCTCGAAAGTTTAAAGAATGATTCAGTATGCTATCCATATTTCATTCACAGCAACATATGAGCTAACACACATCTAACGCAAATTCACAGTGACTCCCATTTTTCACTTAAAACTTTAACAATTTCTTACAATACCTTTCCTAATCCCGAACTATCACAATAAATATGTTCATTAATGAAACGAAAGGTACTCCATTGTGAAGCTTACGAATGAAGCTATGATATGTGCAAGAATCAGATTTTTTGCTCAGTAGTTTCTTTATATTTGTTTGAGAAATATTACAGAGTAGCTGGCGGCACATGGCATTCTGTTTTGTCCAAAGGGTTATCTGGCGTTGTGTGAGCGTTCCTGCCCTGCAGGCTGTGACATCTGATGTCAAACTGGATTCATGATTGGACAGGGCAAGTAGCATTTGGGGAACCTTACAAGGACTTACAAGGAAACTAGCATTGTAGCTATCACGGAAAACATGCACAGCTCCCTGCAGGGCACCCAGCTATTAGATGACAGAGCCAGGAAGGAAGCTGTCACTCAAACTGGCAAGTAAGCTTACAGCAAATCTTACACCATGTGAGACGGGCTTAATCCTCGCAAGCATTGTCATTTGAACCAGCGGAAAGAGAAGCGTTACACAAAATTAAGTTTCATGACTCATACTACCCCCTCAGAAAATCATTACAAAATACAGTATGAGTTGCAAGCATCACGAGAACATCAGTCACAGTGACTGCCACTGGTGCACTAATAAAATCAAGGTACAGAGAACACTGATCTGAGTTGGAAACTTTTGTGTAGCCCACCTTTGTCATCATCAAGTGCAGCAACTTGTCAAACAGCTTCCGCTATGCCCATACAGAGGAACATAAAAAAGAAATAAGACATTGTCTAGAGTAACAAACATCCCATCATAAGTGCAGAAGAATATATCCCACAATAGTCTGCCAACAAAGCCCTCACTACTCGCTGCACAACTTGCACTGGTGAAGTGGGAAACCGATCCAAAAAAATTTCCCGTGTTCTACCTTCTGGTTCCAGTTCTTCCACCTGCATAGTTTTGTTAACCGCCTCCACAGGAACGACACACAAATCCATCTTGCTATCGTGCAGGGATGATACAGACAATAATTCATGAATAACAACGTCTACCGAGACTTGCCCTATCATGTAAATGATTTAATGCCTTCCTAACTTCTAGTTCCTTCACCAAAAACAACAAACCAATAACCCTATTTACATAAGCGTAGCCCTAACTTGTAATCTACCCAGCAGCACAAGTGAAAGAGTCTCACGTTCAAAAAACTAAAGTATCACTTCTGTCTCTATGAGGTCCAACTCATTGTTGTCAGTTTCATCCATCTGCTCCCCAACTGTCAACTGCAGTGGCTAGAAGTTGATGGGATACCTCGGCTCAGGGCTGGCAGCACCCCACCCTTGAAAAATATTTCAAGAGTCAGCTCCTCCTTCCATACACATATTGCGGTTGCCAAATCACTAGCAGTTATATCTGGAACGCCACAAACGAAAGCAAGACACAGTTTCTCAACAAGCTAATGCTAAGGCTGCAGGTAACACACCAGCACAACGCACAACCACAGTCTGCCACCAGTTATAGTGCAGGGTTTGGAGGGAGTGGAATTTGGGCTGGGTATTGTTCAAGCATGGGCCTATTTTGCAATTAGCATTTATTAAGAAAGTGTCTATCACACAATGCACAAATGACATGTATAGAAATGCCTAGCATTTATACCAAATAAACAGAATTCTGATCCAAAATAATTCTTTCTTAAAACTGACCGCAGCGCAGAAAATAATAAAAAACTTATCCTAAGGAAATACAGTATATTCAAATTCTGATCTTATGCTTCCCTAGTGACATACAAGTTGGTACCAATCAAGAACAGAGAGAGTTCATAATATTCACAGTATGATAGTGTAGCGTCTTCATAATCAGACAACCAGAATCACACTGAATACTAAATGAATAAAAAGTACAATAAGACCTACATCTGCTATCAACAAACTGCACCAGCTTAATACTTCTTAAAAGACGACTACACAAGTCTGCCTAATACACCGGTAATGGACAGCTGCATACACAAATCTTAAGGCTATGTACAACCGTGGAAAAATGCCCTTAGTGTAAACACAAAACGTAACACAGAAAACAGCCTCTGACTGTCTCCATTGTGTTCAGTACCCACGACACAGTAACTTCCCTGAGAATCTGTCAGCTGCCCCCTCCCCCAACCCCCATCGATGTGGGTGATAAAAGCACAACCTTAATGCTCTGTACGGTACAGCAATAACTAATCTCCACTATTCTTTATTTCTAGCTGTGGTTACAACTTTCTTCTCTACGCACTGCACATTCTTCAAGTAGGTGATCTCCATACAAAGCTTGACCACACCCTGCACCGACTGTTGTGCCTCTACACGCTGCCTGGCCCCACGGCGTTCCAAGTTCCAGACTGTTCATCTTTCCATCTTGGTTGCTAGCCGCCAACGAACTGCAGCTCTCCCCAAACGGCAAGCTGCAGTGACTACTTGGTTGTGCCTCACCATACCCAAACAAATGTCGTCACTGCCCCGCACAAGGCCCACCACCGACCAACACTTCTCAGGTGTTACACACAGTGGCCTCTGGCAGTCGCTCAAGCGTTTGCGTTGCGTGTATTCCGTCCCACTGACCAGTACATCCAGAGTCAACACACCGACAGACAACACTGGCTGTCGCACCAATCCCCAGCCCCTGGTAACACACAATAGGTCTGTCATCCAGTTCCGTGGTGGCCACGGCGCCGATTTCCGGTACTTCTCTATACAGTAGACTCCCTTCTCTTGACTCCCAACACCTCCAGGCCCAGCCTGCCCATCAGTCAAACATGGCTGTTGCAGCAAAGCCTGATCCCCAGCAATATGTGGTAAGATTTCAACCCAATTTCACAAGAGTCCCAGTGTTGACCTGCTAATACTGTTGTCAGTTCCTCATCTTGCTGCAGACTGTCCTGCTTTGTTGCGCCAATGCAGGAAATTTCACTGTGGCACTGGTGTTGGCCACACTCTGCCAAACGTGCCAGAGAGACTCTCGAGCAGTAAATCCGTGCAAGCGTGGCTAGCTGGGCAGCGGGAAGAGGCGCATGTCGCAAAATACAATTTTTCGACAAAATCACCACACTAATTTTTTCTTCGCAATAGTCTGAGGAATGTGCACATAGTCTGCTTGAAAGGTAGGATTGAAGAGCTGGGTACAGAAGCATACAAAAATAAAAGGTCATTTCCAAAAAGAAACCAGAATTTTATCTGATGAGGCCAACACTACATTAATCAAAAAAGAAACACTAAACGTTGTCGAAGCCTTACCAAAAATAGACAACGTATGAAGACACACCAAAATACTTTTTTAACAAGAAGGGTAATCCACAGAGCCAAGAGACTGCCTCAGTCACCAAAACTGGAAGTACACTCTTCCCGACTCTCTAAGTTCCCACAGTAACTGGCCATAGTATAACATCAAAAAAACAGTTGATTAAAACCTAGCATAACAGTTTTACACAACATAAACAGGGCGAACACTTTCATGAAGTCTTAAACCGATAATGTACTTAAAGATTTAAAAAAAGTCACGAAACATTAATAAAACTGCCTTATTTTAACTAATATGATCAATAGATGGATTAATCCACAGGAAATACCCAGAAAAAATCATGGCATTACAATGTTGAGCAGTTTAAAGAACACAAGATAAAGTTAATCAGCTCGTTAAGCTCCAAAACATCCAACAGAATTAAATAACAGTTTTCTACTGTACGAAAACAGAAGGTATAGTTAGTCTGTTTTTAAAGCTCCAAAACACAGAATAGTCTTCAATTAATCCACATTCAATGGTGTCTGCTGTAACTATGAGCAAGACAGACACCTATAACAGTATCAGAGATAGTCGTTGCAGCAACTGACGAAGCTTGATAATGCAAATAAGGCTGGTCCGGGTGAGTGTCAAGAGGCATAATTTGCAGATTGCAGAAACGGAAGCAAATGACCAGAAACGTGACCCTGGGGATGCCAACCGACGCATGCAATGGTGTCTGCAGCAGCAAGTTACCCAATCCACCCATCCTCTGTCTACAGCTAGTGGTCTAGAGGTTGGCGTTGCTACCTCTGGATCACAGGGTCCTGGGTTCGACTCCCAGCTGGTTGGGCTTTTTCTCCACCCAGGGACTGGGTGTTTGTGTTGTCCTCATCATTTCATCATCATTCGGGAAAATGGCGAGCCTGTACAGTAAAAATATTGGGAGTTTGCATGGGCGCTGATAACTGCGTCGTTGAGGGACCCACAGACCAAACATCATCATCATCCATTCAGCCTGCCACTTATCAGTGCCCTCAGACTATCACATATTTTTACAGAATAGAGTCCTGACAACACGACTGCTTCCTGTTGCAAATCTGCAGCGCCCAGGCCCGCGGGCCTTGTAGCAGGTATTACTTTGCCCATCCTCTGAAGTCTGAAAGCCAAATCAGAATGACTTCCAGCCCATGACACGAGTCCCGCTGATGACATTGCTGGGTAAACAACCAGAGCTAATAGTGGAGGACCACTATCAGTACGAGCTGTCATGGTTCACTGCTGTTATTTGATTATATCTAATTTCGCTGGTTTCTCTCTACTTTCAACATCATATAGGTTCCCTTCAACCTGATGGCCCACTCATGGACAGACGGGTGCATTTTAGCAGCACGAGCTGGTGTGGGCGAACATTTGATGCACCAGCAGCGTACACGACTCTACTGCCATGGCCAAGTGGTTCACACATGTGCAGTATGCGTGCAACAGAGCTGCCTGGTAGGCAACTGCACCTGCCTGCGGGTGATCAGATGGATGTCACCCAACACCCGTGCCCAACTGGGTGGCACTGGAAATGCTTAAGACAGACTATCTTTACTGCCTGAAGACGGCATGTGGAGAGATCAGGTTGCTTCATCTATCTTTACACCGAGGACCGCTGACTCTTATTGGACGGTCTTATGCCCAGCACCTTCTAATGTCCTATTACAGGACCACACGACTATTTAGCTATTGGGGTTCTCTCTCCTCCCATCGGCACGTCTGCCTGCTGTTCTCTTCCTAGCTGTAGTGCGTGTTTACTGCATTTACGCCATGATTTTTCGAAAACAGCAGCAGCAGCTGCTGGAACACTTTTTCGGTTCCTAAAAGAATTGCGATATTGGGGTTCCCTTTCGTCCCATGGGCTCGTCTACTGACTTTTCTCTTCCTAGCTCTAGTGCCTGCTTACTACAGATAGGCCACGATTTTTCGGAAACAGCAGCAGCAGTTGGAAGACTTTTTTGGCTCCTAAAACTTCTTAGAAGACATTAACGACGTAAGGCAGAAGCTACAAACTCCAGGCATCTACACTTAACAGAAACACTTAAGAGTACAGTCACATTTCGCAAACGGAAAGTGTATTTCTGTTCCGGGGTTTGCAACCAATGCACGCTGACACAATCGCCCTTGATTCTGAGGTAGCTCGTTCGAACCCGAAAGTTGCTTTCCGTACCACTGTGACCTCGACCTACGTGGGGTGGAATGCCCTATCTTATTTCTGACCTTTGAACTGACTTACCCAGACAGTTATACAAGGACCTGTAATTGAAAGTTGAACTTCAGAACACGATGCAGGATGGAATTACTCACATTAGCAAAGCACTGCCGAAGGTGAAATACGAGATGAACGACCACGATCGTTTAAGGACAGGATTCGTATCTTCAGATCACACTCACCCACTCTTTTAAGTGTATTATTTTTTCATTTTTTCGTTGAAAATCTTCTTAAAACCACAAACCAAAAATACCAAAAGTAATTTTGAAACTATAATTCCTGAAACTAAAAGTAAAGTGCAATGTGGGGATTTCCCTGAATGGTTTCCTGTACTTCTCACCGAGTTAATTTTGAATTATTTCGAATTCTGGAAGAACGTAATGGAGCCACTTCCCATTCTCTTGTGTCCGTGTTGATTGTGCATGTGGCCTTTTCCAAAGTCCTCAGAATTTTACTGTTTACATACAGCCTCTCACGAAGTCCTTCTCTACGGTCGCAGGTTCGAATCTTGCCTCGGGCATGGATGTGTGTGATGTCCTTAGGTTAGTTAGGTTTAAGTAGTTCTAAGTTCTAGGGGACTGATGACCTCAGACGTTAAGTTCCATAGTGCTCAGAGCCATTTGAACCATTTTGAAGTCCTTCATCTCACAGTAGCGCATGCTCCCTAAATTTTGAATTATTTATTGGATGTGGTCCAATCTCAGTGTCCCCCTAAAATTTTTACCCTCTACAGTTCCCTCTAGTACCATGTCCCATCATCCTGTCCCTTCTTATTTTCGGTGATTTCCATATGTCCTTTTCTTCTTCCATTCTTTACAGAATTTCTCCATTCTTTATCTCAATTTTCAACTTACGTTTGAAGCATAACGTCTGAAACGCTTCGGCTCTCTTTTTCTGATTGTTCGACAGTCCATGATTCAGTACCATACAATGCTATGCTCCAAGGTTAAGACTAATGTTGGGAACTAGCAGACTTACATAGATCACCAGTTTCCACTCTGCCTGCACTAATCAGCTTTTTATTTCCTCCTTGCTTCTTCTGCCATGGGTTATATTGCTTCCATGGCAGCACAGTTCCTTAAGTTTGTCTTCTTCACTGCCTCCAGTTTTGATGTTAAGATTATCGGTAATCTTATTTCTGATACACCTAATTACATTCCCCTCCGCCTCACCCTCAGTGTATATTCTGTGCTCAGCAGACGGTTCGTTTCATTCATTATGTCCTTCAATGTTTGCTGCGTAGATATCACCATCAAATACAGAGCTGCAAAGTACTGGCTAAAGATGGGGAGACAGGGTAAAGTACACACACTAACTAATGTACCGATACAGACGACACGCCACATTAAAAGTTGGCGTTTGGATACATGGCAAGGTGAGTGGGATGTAAGTGATAAGGGGCGAAGACTTCACGACTTCCTTCGTGGCATAAGGTTCGGTTCAGAATGAAACATATCGAACGCAGCCGCGATATGGTACATTTCTCAACCGGACACGGACCGTATTCCACGCACTTAAACCGCTTGAGTCGAACACGGACACCTTCGTGCAGATGCAGGGAAGAAGTTTCCCCAGAACGCACTGTCTTCTTCTGCCGGCAATACTAAACAACAGACGTACGCTGCGCTTAGACTACACAGAAACAGACATACGTATCCATACAGCAAAAAGAGACGAAGAGCAATGACCATAACAAAATGCATTGACAAACGGTGTTTCAAAAACAGCGCGTGAAGAATACCTACGGGCACGAAGTAACAGACATGCCTGTATGTAACGTAACACCAATCTCGAGAGGGCGGATAGCGACACTCACAGTAACAGCGAAAATAGTGACACTGAAGAGCAACAGGAGGGGGAAAGACGACATGTAATAGCAAATAACCGTAAGGTGCTTGCGAAGCCAAGGAAGCACCAAAAGATGTACACTGATAACCACGCAATGTTAATGCATAGGATTAGTAGTATTATTTTTCTATTTCTCTAGTCCTAAACAAACTTTTTTGTTGTGACTGGTGATCAAAAGCTTGAAGAAACCATTCCGAGATATTCACCGCCAGTCAGAATCGGTGGTGGCACTAAGGGCTGTCTCCTCTATTCTATCTTCTTCTTAAAACAACAAAATTTTATTTATATTTCAACGTTAAATTACTGTTACTTTAGAAGGATATTGTTCTTTGTAAAATTATGTAAATAAAAACAAAACAAAAAACTACAAAAAAGATGACAAACAAAAATTGTAATGTATACGACATGTTTTAAAACAACAGATAAAAGGTCTATAATTTTGCAGTAAATAAATAAATAACGCTTTCTTGCTTTCACTGGCTATAGCAATGTCTTCAGCGAATCTTATAATTGATATTTCACCCAGAATTTTAAACCTAGAACTGAACATTTCTTTTATTTCCGTCATTGTTTCTTCGATGTATACATTGAAGAATAGAGATGGAAGCCTAATATACCACCTCTATCTGTCTCTCTCTCCTCCTCTCCACTCCCTCTGCCTCTTCATCACCTCCGCCAATTATCATTGTCCAGTTCTATATCTGACCATATCTCCCCCTTCCCTTCCTCCTTCTGAACATACTCTCTTTCCACCTACACCTGCCCGCTTCCATTTCTACCTATTACCCCTCTATACCTTCCACCTTCCGTATGCGCCTAGCCCTCCTCTCCTATGCGTCTGTTTCCTCCTCCATCTCCCTTTGTCCATCCCCTTCTCCATCCGTCACATCCTGTCCCCAGCTACGCTCATTGGCACGTGTAGCCCCTGCCATTCAGTTCTAAGAAGCAGGCCAATATTACTCCCAAAACATTCCTGTCATGCGGGACAGGATGCACCAGAGGCTTGAAAATTGCCCCTGACATATAGGCCGCATTGCAAAGGAAGTCTATACAACAGGCCCATACTATTCTCACACAACACGCCTGTCATGCAGGGACTGGGAAATAAACATGTATTTGCCCATGTGTCTCCTCCTATTGGAGCTGGGAAATTATATGAACGCCACAGAGCTGATACTCCTGAAGCCTACTGTTTCTGTGCCAAATTTGGTTGAAATCGTTCCAGAGCTTTGGAGGAGTTCCCAGACAAAAATATAAGTGATTATCTATGCTTCCCTACAGCTTACTTCTATCTTTCTCAGAATTTAGAACGTCTTGCAGCGTTTTACCTTGTTGAACACTTTTTTCTGGGTCAACTAAGCCTATGAATGTAACCTGATTTTCTTACGTCTTGCTTCCATTACCAATTTCAGCCTTTACCTTCCCGTAGAGCAAACTGATGGTCATCTAACAGAGCCTCAGTTTCCTTTTCCATAGGACATAGGTTCCAAAATATCGCGGAAGCCATGTGCAAGTGTTGGTTTTCATGGCGGCCAAAATAATAACCATATTCCACTACAAAGCGACATTTGTCGCTATGAGATCTGGTGCGACACTCACGTAGTCATCGAGACGTAGTGAGCACATCCTTGCATCCTTCTACCAACAACAACAAGAGAGAATGGCCACTCCCACACACCTCCCTCCCACCATATCCAATGAGAAGAAACTATTTGAGTAATGCAGTGTATAGGTATCAATATTCCCCCAAGTGCATAACCAGGATCTGAGCGTGGAAACGAGAATGGGTGAGCATTCGTAGTAGTTTCGCGGTGAATGACGAAATACTTTTGAGAATCCACAACAAATGGTTTTGGACATATTTGCTACTTTTTTGTACATTCAACATTGCAGCACATTCAGCATTCGCGATAATCTAAGAAACTATGACTCCACTGCGGTAATGAAACCAACGTTTACCTAGGTTTCAGCCCAAATAATTGAGCCTTCTTCAGAAGATATACCTGAATCTATAATTTGTCTAAGAGAGCAGGGTCTAGAAATTCAGGCTGTTTTAGTTTTATTTCTAGACTATGCCCTGTTAGACACATTACAGATTCAGGTATATCTTCTGAAGAAAGCTCAATTATTTGGGCTGAAACCTAGGTAAAAGTTGGTTTCATTACCGCAATCGTGACTGATAGTTTCTTGTATATTATATTTTCTACTATTCGATGTCCATTACATTTTTCAGTTTTATTAAAAGTGGAAGAAGTAAATACAACTATTTTCAGTCGTACAGTAGCTATTTTGTCTCCTGGTTAGTAGTTTCATGTACCGTCGCGCTTATAATCATTCATATATACCTAGTGTACATGACACTGAAACTTGTACTTCTGTAACACGGGTGGTTGTGTAAGTACCAATGAGCTAAAAATGTGTGACATTGCCTGAAATCAGTATTCAGGATAAGATAAGGCAGCGACCGACAGATAGGAAATAAGCGTATTTTAGAGAAATAATGTTCGCGGATCACTCCTTATTAAAAAGTATGTCCAGTTTTGGTAAAAGTAAAGCTTTCGTCAACACGAAGGCTGGTTTGAACACAGCGGTTTTTTGCTAGACATGGCACTGTTGGTGGTGGTATGCCGGGGCTTTCCTCCGATCTTAGAACTGTCTTATTCAGATAGTTATAAGTGGGATTACTACACTACTGGCCATTAAAATTGCTACACCACGAAGATGACGTGCTACAGCCTAGTAATTTAACCGACAGGAAGTAGATGCTGTAATACGCAAATGATTAGCGTTTCAGAGCATTCACACAAGGTTGGCGCCGGTGGCGACACCTACAACGTGCTGACATGAGGAAAGTTTAAAACCGATTTCTCATACACAAACAGCAGTTGACCGGCGTTGCCTGGTGAAACGTTGTTGTGATGCCTCGTGTAAGGAGGAGAAATTCGTACCATCACGTTTCCGACTTTGATAAAGGTCGGATTGTAGCCTGTCGCGATTGAGGTTTATCGTATCGCGAGATTGCTGCTCGCGTTGGTCGAGATCCAATGACTGTTAGCAGAATATGGAATCGGTGGGTTTAGGAGGGTAATACGGAACGCCGTGCTGGATCCCAACAGCCTCGTATCACTAGCAGTCGAGATGACAGGCATCTTGTCCGCATGGCTGTAACGGATCGTGCAGGCACGTCTCGATCACTGAGTCAACAGATGGGGACGTTTGCAAGACAACAACCATCTGCATGAACAGTTCGACGAAGTTTGCAGCAGCATGGACTATCAGCTCGGAGACCACGGCTGCGGTTACCCTTGACGCTGCATCACAGACAGGAGCGCCTGCGACGAACATGGGTGCACGAATGGCAATACGTCATCTTTTCGGATGAATCCAGGTTCTGTTTACAGCATCATGATGGTCGCATCCGTGTTTGGCGACATCACGGTGGACGCACATTGGAAGCGTGTATTCGTCATCGCCATACTGGCGTATCATCCGGCGTGATGGTATGGGGTGCCGTTGGTTACACGTCTCGGTCACCTGTTGTTCGCATTGACGGAACTCTGAACAGTGGACGTTACATTTCGGATGTGTTACGACCCGTGGCTTTACCCTTCATTCGATCCCTGCGAAACCCTACATTTCAGCAGGATAATGCACGACCGCATGTTGCAGGTCCTGTACGGGTCCTTCTGGATTCAGAAAATGTTCGACTGCTGCCCTGGCCAGCATATTCTCCAGATCTCTCACCAACTGAAAACGTCTCTTCAATGGTGGCTGAGCAACTGGCTCATCACAATACGCTAGTCACTACTCTTGATGAACTGTGGTATCGTGTTGAAGCTGCATGGGCAACTGTACCTGTACACGCCATCCAAGGTCTGTTTGACTCAATGCCCAGGCGTATCAAGGCCGTTATTACGGCCAGAGGTCGTTGTTCTGGGTACTGATTTCTCAGGATCTATGCACCCAAATTGCGTGAAAATGTAATCACATATCAGTTCTAGTATAATATATTTGTCCAATGAATACCCGTTTACTATCTGTATTTCTTCTTGGTGTCGCAATTTTAATGGCCAGTAGTGTATTTAACGTAGCCTTCGAACCGCGACGCAAATTGGAATTTTTACTGTTAGTGGATGACTGATGAAGGGGAAAGAGTTGATAAGTGACAGATGAAAATCACGGGCGGGACCGGGCGTACTAAACTGTTGCATGTGTGTTGGGGGAGGGGGCAGGATTTGAGTTCGGTTTGTGAAGACATTGTAGGAGGGAAGAGGTCTGCCCACTCCACCCTCTCCCAAGCGATATGCTGGGGAACCTCGTGTTGTAGTGTGTTCCACATAGGAGAAATTGGGAGTAAAACTGAAGGGGAGCTGTTGAGCACCTGAAGCCAGGAAGCCGGGCCGTGACCTGCTGGGGTGGTGTTGCAGGAACATCTTCGACCGGCAGGACAGCCTGCGCTCCGACTACATGAGCGACCGCGAGAGCCGCTACGGCATCGTGCAGCAGGCCTCCATCGAGAGCACGGACTCGCGCCTCTGCTACCTCACCTCGTCTGAGGTAAGTCTCCTCCTCCGTCTGCCGTCCGCGTGCACGCAGCTCTGGTCACCGTCTCCGGTAAGTACGCCGGCGAGCCTCAGCGAACAGACCCCGTGCAGGTAGACCCCACTTCAGTGTGCTCCGACACATCTCAAGTACGGAAGGTGTGAGGTTTCGTCAAGATGCGTTCTGAAAGCTGCTAGGCTTCTATGTGATCCTTATAGTCCGATTTAAATTAGGAGGCAGTTGACATTCAGGATCACAAGTCGCGACGTAGTCCTGACCCTATGGTAGTAAATATTTCAAAATGGTCATTTTTCAAAACCACCAAGAGCTGGTGATAAAATAATTCCATATCTACCAACAGTTTCGCTAGTCTGTTCATCTTCAGGTATCATACAATTATTTACTTCAGCCTTTCCTGCCAACGTTATGACTGTGGCGTCAAATAAAAGCCAGTTACGCGGAATGGTTTTTATTCCATGTGATGTCACAGTAGGAAGGCTGT
Source organism: Schistocerca americana (assembly GCF_021461395.2). Taxonomy (NCBI): domain Eukaryota; kingdom Metazoa; phylum Arthropoda; class Insecta; order Orthoptera; family Acrididae; genus Schistocerca; species Schistocerca americana. Next base: position 135,398,605 of record NC_060126.1, on the reverse strand, counting down.
TTTAACCACACGAAGGTGATCAAAAGATCGGAACCGACAGTTGATTAAAAATTAATTTATCCGCATCTCTTGACGGTTTTAAGAAAAAATTTTTACAAAATCGCTTTAAAGTCTCTATTTTCCACCGCTATCACGAAAAATCTGAAATCCCCGTATGGTACTGATCTGTATAGTATCTCTAAGCGTTTCAAAAATCTGCCCATGATTTATTTAGGGCCGAAGGTATGGTAATTTTTCTGAATGGAATATACTGTTTCCCCCCACGAAACAGTTTTAAATGTATCATGTCATATCATGAAAACTACTGAACTCGTTGAACTATTTTTTTTTTCGTTGAATGCCAAAATACTTTGCTCAGCAACGGATCTTTTCAAAGTTTCATTTCGCTTTGTGTTTGCTTTTTTATAAGTTCCGGAAAACTGCGTGTTTTCGCAATTGTCTCAATATATAACTCGTAAGAAGTTTGAAGATCAAAGTCTGTATCCCTACAAAAATCACTTAAAATTTCTGAAATTTACGTACGTGTATAACGATGTAAAAAACATCTCTTAATTTCAGTTACGGCCGGAGCGATGGTTAGTATTTTTCCTGGACATAGTCGAAATTTTCACGCCAAGAAAAATGTACTGCTTGAGAGCTGCCAGGCACAATGCTTTGTGTAGCCAAATTGGCAACGCAGTGGGGGTCGACAATGCCAGTACAGTTCCAGTTTGTGCATGAGTGATGGGGCGGCTCCAGCTCACTCTCTGTCAAATGCCAAATAACTTAAATAGGAGTACAGCTGCAGGACATTGCGTCAAATGGAGTCGCTAAAACTTTGCAATATTTCTTTTCAGTATCGCCTTATCGTCCACAGTCAATGATGTTTAATTCTCTAGGGAGGACACAAACGTATTGTGACTTGTGGAAACAGAGGAACCATTCAAATACATACATGATGATTCAGATGCATCTACAGCTATCGTTTTAACCAATTCACAGTGCTACAGCTAGCCTTCATAAACCACGCGCGAGATTTTCATATTTTATCACTCGCTACGCAAAAATTATTAGCCCTATAGAAAAAATTAACAGGACCGTTTTGTACGAAATTTAATGTCGTTAAATTTTATATTGGGATACGTTTCCGCTAGAGGCCTTAGTTTTCGAGTTATTCAAAAAAAATATACAAACGCGACCTTAAAATGCACTCCCACTCTTACACTCAGCTCCCACCGGTCAGGATTTCTAGTATACAGTTCATGACACTCCCTACTAAATGGAAATGTCGTGTGGCTAGGGCCTCCCGTCGGGTAGACCGTTCGCCTGGTGCAGGTCTTTCGATTTGACGCCACTTCGGCGACCTGCGCGTCGATGGGGATGAAATGATGATGATTAGGACAACACAACACCCAGTCCCTGAGCGGAGAAAATCTCCGACCCAGCCGGGAATCGAACCCGGGCCCTTAGGATAGACAGTCTGTCACGCTGACCACTCAGCGACCGGGGCGGACACTCCCTGCTATCACTGTAGAAATAATGCTGCTGCACCAGTTATTTAACCGTATTCCATTCTTCGTCTGTGTTGATTGGCCTTATTAAGCCACCGGTGAAGTGGAGCACTTACAATTTGAAAAACTGACGTTTGTGTAAATTTTAACTATCAGTTTTGTAAGATTTTGTAAAATGAACAGTTACATCATTGTTTTCGTAAGGCGTTCTGACTACAAAACTACTGTGCTTACAAGCTTTAGCGCAATATTTACAAAAGTCGTGTTTCTTTCATCAACCTCATGGACACATTTAAATTAACAATGTTAGAAATAGCCGACTATGCTAGTAGCGTTGTAGCTCAATCAGAAGGCAGTAAAAGAGGTCGAATAATTCGAGTAGTCGGAAATTTTTGGGCAGTGGTAGGAGAGAGTGCCACGAACGGCATACTGGAAATCCTGGCTGGGGGGTGGAGGTGCGTTTGAAGATAATTTTTGTACGTTTTACTAGAATAACTCAAAAACTGTTGCCTCCAAAGGAAACATAACAATACAAAATTTAACTTCTTTAACTTCAAAGGTCCTACTTTTTTTTTCTGTAGGGCTAATAGTTTGCACGTAGCGAACGACAGATTATGAAAATCTCTCGTGTGGTTTATGAAGGCCAACTATAAAATTGCGGGTTGCATAAAACGATAGCGGTAGGGGCACCTTAATCACACTGTAAGTATCTGAACAGTTTTTAACAGAAAAGTGGGAGCACTCCAACTTAATGATACATGGACAGTAGTTCCAGAGACTTGATAGATAAATTGTATCTTTCACAGATGATAAATGGGTAGTTGTAAATTATCTTTGACAAGGATTATCTCTGCCTATCACGCCCCCATTTCACGTTATTTACGTCACTCTCCGACATCCGTCCTGCCAGTAGGCAAGACGCGGAGGGAAGGAAAATGTTCCATAAACCACGCTCACACAAGCCGGAAGATTCACCAGCAAATACGACAGCCAGTCGTGAAAGCTTTAACTGTGTGACTCTACTGTCAGCTGCGATTCCGAGACCGTAGACGCGCAGAATTATTCGCTAAGCTCTACCTTATCGCAACCAGAGAGAACTGCTGCCAGTTTGAGAAACAAGCTCTACCCAGCACACAGACTTCACTGGGAAGAGAGACAGTTTCGTGAAACTTCCTTAGTGACGCGTTTATTTTCTATAAATGCTACAAAATCCGCATCAGTTCTCAATAACAGCATTTGGGATGTATCAAAAATACAAATCACTCGTATGAAGGTAGAAACCATTGCTCGTTCTGTGAAGAGGACACAGAAAAGGAAAGAAACTTTTTTTGATTGTCACTTGCAAATTCCGTTACGCGTTGGCCGTCATTCCAATATCAAACAAGCTTCTCATATCTATCACCGCTCCGGTAGTATTCGTGCACTTCATGTCCTGTAGAAAGCGCCAGTATGAAAGCAGAAGCGTCATACGAAAGTGACGAACGAATAGACATTTTGTAAGTGTGCCTTATTGTCATTTCCAATATTGGTACTTACGGATACAAAATTAGTACTACTTCACAAAAGCAGCGTTCAGTGACAATATAACTTTCTTCGCTTCAGACCAATAAAAAAAATTATTTTTCGAGGAATCACAATTAACTAGGAAGTTTTTCGCGCACTTTTACAAAGCACTAAAAAGCCCGACAGCGCAATACGACGTTCACTGGCTACTATTGGGCTGTACATAATGTTGATGTTGCCAGGTCTGTAACAGTGGCTGAACGCCAAGCATAAACGTTTCGAAATCCTCCGAAGTATCTGATTCAATATTAGGGAGCCAGGCGATTAGGAGGAACTTGGCAAGTTGTTGAGGCTCAGTTCTGTTGATGCGTCATCGTCTATAGGTGACAAATTTATCAAAACCATCGCTATTCGATGTGAAAGTAGGAAATGTTAGTCTCTCCGAATTGCCAAGTTTACCTGTTTGGGTAGCTCCGTCAGGAGGGAACAGTAGCGATAAGCTTGGTGTTTTCACATGCTGTCTACTCTAAATGTGTAAAGCGCTCGTGTCAGTTACTGCAACAAAAATCTGTGAAGTTTCTACTTTGTGCCTTCGGCAGTCCACTAGAATCACTTGTTTCAGCATTTCCTTGCAAACATTGCTGTTACAGAAGGCAGATTTGGGTTTAACGTGTCGTTGACGACGAGGTCATCAGGGACAAAGCAAAACCTCGACTTGGGGAAAGAAATTATCCGCGTCCTTTCGAAGGAACCATCCCAGCATTTGTCTTAAGCTACTCAGGGCACCATAAATCCTATGCCGGGATTTGGACTGGCGTCCTCTGAAGTGGTGTCAAATTGAAAGACTTGCACCCGGCGTACAGTCTACCCGACGGGAGGGCCTAGTCACAAGATATTTATTTATTAATGGCATCCTCCCAAATACGAGTCCAGTATATTTCGCCTCGCTAGGCAGTGTGCTGTTATTGGTTTGTGGCTCATATGTACTCGCGTCAACGTGTTAATACCTTGGTCGGAAGTTCCCACGGCGGTCGACGTCAATATATGCATAGGAAAAGCAGCTCCCCTGGTAAAAAATATTTGCATAGTTTCAGCGACAGCATTCAGTGCAGTGTCCTCAGAGAAGGCCTCCGAAAGCACAAACTCCGAAGTCCTTAAATGTCCAGGAAGTCTAATCACGTGTTACCTGCTCCACTGATAGATATCTATATGCGCAAATAACGAGTAACCAGGGGAAGGTGCAGGAATATGTTGCAGAGTGGTAGACACCAGTGTGTTTAAATATTAAGGAATTACGGGAATTTGTGTAAAAGTCATTACATAATAGGAGACACTGGTCTTTTAAAATGTTCAGAAAATACAGAAAGAGTATGGGTTTCCTTAACGGTCAGGTTATACCGTTCAACGTGAAGATACAAAAAGTGATTCTCTGCTTACAGTGTAAAAGAAGATTTGTCAGTTAACAGATCATGCATTACAGATTTTAGCTGCTCATGTTTGGATGACGAACACTCTGCTCTTACAATATTGCTGACCAACTGCAAGTTAATAACCAGCTGATAAGTACCGGTATTTTAAGTAATTGAGTATTTATTCAACTCTGGATAAAACTACTGATCGTTATTGGTGGGAGTTTGTTGAAAGTAAAATTCATGTTGCTAAAACGGATAAAAATACTCAGTGTCATATTATCAGCTAGCAGACGCCCAGCCTTTAGAGTCTTCACATAGATTCTTGCTGCCACATGATGATGACATTCGGGAACATAATCCAGTCCTGAAAGGCTAGTATAATATGCTTGTGTGTTTGTATGTGTGTAATAGTACAAGAATATTCCAAGAATATGCAGTTTCATTGTAAAGTATTAATGACACAGTACGCAGTCTGTTACGATGTTTCCTGTAAAATGGACATTCCTTTCAGCAAATTACCGTAATCAGCAATCGGTTGATTGTTTGCTATTTGTCTCAAATTGCGAGAACGGTACGTGTAGTATGATGCAGCAAATGATTATTACCTGCAGGAACTGCGTCAATTTATCTCAACAGTTTTCTTCAGACAAAATGCTATCTCCACAAACTGGCATCTATCAGGTAAGTAAAAATTACTACATTTTTGACCTACACTTCTCGTTTGTGTAGTTAGTACATAGTCGTCCTCGTGACAAAACTGATTTGTCGACAGTGAAACGTAAGTAGTTGAAATCTGCGTACAACAGATTACCTTCGTCTGTTGCTTCGGAAATAATACATTCTTTTGTCGACGAGAAACTGAAGAAATTCACAGTAAATTTCTTTTCTTATTGGTACTTTGATATATATTGCTTTATCTTCCCTCGCCCTCATTCGAGAGGGATCGTTGCATCGTCTTTATCCTTTTCGTCTTCCTGCACCGGAGCGAAACAAATTCGCTTATTTCCAGTTCAACGGTACGTTGTCACCGCTGGGCGCCATCGACTTGCCTGCCATCTTGCGGGAGGCTGAGGAACTTGTTCGACATGTACCACTGCAAGCAACGCTGAGTTTTGCCGCGCGACGTTCTGAGAATACTCGCCGCTCCCGTTCGTTAACTTCGCAGCAAATAATGTCATTCTGTAATGTACTTGCAATTTAAAAAGAAATAGGTTTTAGGATATCATTTCAAGCATGTAAAATTCAGTTAAAGGCGTCGAGATAAAAACGAAAACATTCTTATTGTAATCAGTGTAGAATCCTCGCTTACATAAGAAGAAGGTTAAAATAAGACTTTTATCACTTAAATTAAACATTGTGGGTGCATCGAATGTGGAACTAGCTTTATTGTTTTTGGAGTGTTTCCAAAATGAAGTAATTTCCAAAAATGTAGTGCAATAAATGGGAAAGAAGCAAGTAAGTCAAGCAGAAAAGATGCAATAATTCTATGATAATCTGGTCTAAATGAATACAGCGATAGTACTCACATCACGTATATTTAGGTGACTGAAGAGTTTCACAGCCCCAGGACGGAAAAAAGTTAATCAGGTTTTCCAATTCTTTATATTTTAGCTTAGAAACTGAAAGGAGTTCTACAATAAACAACGGAATTGTTCAAGTTAGATTACAGCGAAAGTGGGTAACTGCAAAGCTATTGTGCACTAGACAAGCAAGGAATTCTGATGTTAAACATAATGTTATTAGAAGATATGGACAGTTCAAACAATCCTTCCATTGATTGACATTATCATGGTGTCATTATGATGACAGTTTGCAGTCCTCCGTGATAAGTCCTTTCATATTTCAGCATACGGCAGTGGCTGAATTCGCATGATATGTTCTTAATAAACAGAGTTTCTAGAGGGTATTTTGCAGCGCATTTTGAGTCCAACAGTGTTTTCCAGTTTCTGATTAACACTGATCACAGTCAAAGGAGATCGCTTACATTTCGTTGCTTCGATCATTTCCTTGAAATCTTCAAGTGTTTCCATCAGTCGCTTTGCGCTCCACAACATAACTTTTTTATCATACTCTAAGTACGAATGAGCACGCACAGAAAATGTGATTTTTATCTTCAAGCTACTAATTTGATTGAAAATTACGTAATGAATGGAGGGGAAGCAGATACTCACCCAAGGGAGGAATGATGAAGTGAAAAAGAAATGACCTCTATTTATTTGAGCTCTTTTACACAATGCATTCAGAAAAAAAACATAAAGGAAGGATACGACCGTTACAAGAACGCAGAAACTGGACGTATACATTGAAAGTTGCCGCTTAGAGTAACATCTTTGTTTGCTACTTTTGGCAGGGATTTATTTTTTGCATAGTCTGTACAAATAACCACCTCCTTTTGTTACCGGAGGGAAGAGATGCATCAGAATTTTGTTTGCTCTACCCTCGCGTGACCGGTTGTTGTCTGCTTCTTTCCCTTCAAATATTGACGTACCTGGTTGTCTCCCCTTAAATCAAAACTTCGAATGCTAACAGCTCTGGACTTGCTTGTTTGTTTTTTCTTTTTTCCAGTTTTAGTCTTTCAACAGATGCGTTGATCATCAAATCGAACAGTACGGTAATTCAATTTCCAACGAAGTTATCTACCTGTTTTTTTTCCGCTGACCTTTCACATTACTTCATAATGTGGATGGATAGTGGTTGTTATTTATGCGACATTTTTTATTCTCTTAGTATATTCATTTACGATGTTTACATGCAACTAAATTACTTCTTTCTGTATGTACGGATTGCATTTCCGAGTGTTCGTTGTTGTCACTTTTTGCAACTGATATGGTGGCAGGCAAATAAAAAGTAAATAAAATTTAAAAAATATCTTATGCTTCTTATATCCTACGAGGTTTCGCACGGAACCTTTGGCATTTCAACGTAAAGATACTTATTAAATTCCCTATAGTCCGTAAGAAATAGGTAAATAAGAGCGTACTTTAAGCGAATGATGCACCACAGATTGTAAAAACCTAAAGAATATTATAGTCACCAAGATACGTTGCTGACTGAACAGAAGTTTTTTTATCTACCAGCTTCAGTCACACAAAACTTCACCAGGTACCAAGTATAACATAGAAAATAAAAGTAAATATATTTGGAGGAGTGTGGAAAAGTTTGAGTTGTCATTTTCTGAAGCTCGTGTTCTCGTTTTTGACTCTTTCTATAGCTAACAGAAGCCCATGGGTCATATTTCACTTCTTGGTAGTGGGAAGTGCATATGAAATGTGAAGCGATTTGTAACCATGACTGATAATATATGGTGACACTTATTGAACTATATCAAGTAAGATCGTCATAGCTTCTGAACCGTTTGCACTAGGATATTCAAACTGCACAGTTGGCCGCGGGGCATGATGGGAATTAGTATCCGCTATATGTTTTGATTTAGTGATGAAACCCACATTCATCTGGGTGGGTTCGTCAACAAACAAAATTGGCGCAATTGGGGGACTGACAATCCGCATTTCGCGATCGAGAATTCTCTTCACCCTCAACGGGTGACTGTGTGGTGTGCAGTGTCCAGTCACTGAATAATCGGTGCGACATTACTTGATGACATGGTGAGTACCGAACGGTACGTGAACGTTTTGAAAGATGATTTCATTCCCATTATCCAAAGTGACCCTTATTTCCACAAGATGTGGTTCATGCAAGACGGAGGTCGACACCATCGAAGCCGGAGAGTGTTTATGTACTTGCGGGGGGGGGGGGGGGGGGGAACTTTGGGGACCACATTCTTGATTTGGGGTACCCAGAGGCCACTGGCATGGGCCTCGACTGGCCGCCATATTCTCCGGATCTGAACATATGCGACTCCTTTTTGTGCGGCTGTATTAAAAACAAGATGTACAGCAATAAACCCAGAGCCATTGCTGAGCTGAAAACAGCCATTCAGGAGGTCATCACGAGCATCGACGTCCCGACACTTCAGTGGGTCATGCAAAATTTCGCTATTCGTCTGCGCCATATCATCGCCAATGTTGGCAGACAAATCGAAGATGTCATAACCTAAAACTTAATATCTGTAATGACGTTTACATGTTGAATAAATTGTGTGCACGTCGTAGTTTGTGACTAATTAACGTTCTTTTTTATATAGTTCAATAATTGTCACCCTGTACGTTGTAAGAAGTCAAAAGCATAAGATCCAATGATGACAGTATAACTCTGTAGAAACCAGTCACCCAATAAAATGCTGTTTCAATTACCTTATATTTTACCCTGTTGAACATCTAGTATTGTTTACCTTAAATGTGTCGGTTGTTTGTAAAACTATTTCGTTTATTTTTATGTAAGGTTGCCAAAAATTTCAAGATACCTGATGATCTGTGCGATCTAAACTTGTAGAAAGTATTTTATTTAACACAACTTACGTATTAGGCCTCAGAGCTGTTCCGTCTCCTGCCTACATGGCAGCACGAGAAGCGATCTCTCATCGTTGGACGCGTGATCAGCATTACTTCAATCATCCAAAGATTATAGGCAGTAACTCCGCCGAATGGTCGAGCACGTCAAAGCGGCCCCTTCGGGGACGGGGAAGCGCCCCGCCCTCTAAGGCGTTTTCCACAACCGACCACCTGAATACCGAGCTGTTGTCCATATCTCACCTCAGATACACGCTACTTGGACGTTACGCTAACTTTCTCAAACTGACTCCGTTTTGGGGCGCTGAAAGGGAGATATTCCGACCCTTTAAACCGTCACCTGCAGTACTTATTGACCCTAGATGAATCCAGTGATAACGAAATTTCTTTGTTCAAGGACCTCCTCATTTGGTCTCACGTGGCTCAATGGACACCGTTACACACATATTATCTTCGTGAATACGATGTTGTTTCAGTGAATAAGAGATTAACATTAACCAGCCTTGAGAATTATTTCCAAAGATACTGTGGAAAGAACTAAACTAAAATCTGTCTGTAATACCAAAGTGTATCAGATGAGAAAACCGCACAGATTTTCGACATGACATTTTATGCATTACAAACTGCCTCAAAGTTTATGTTCGTTACTTTACGAGTTTCTCAAGTCACCAGAGGATAAAAGTTTAGTTTAATTATGGTAGTCTCCGTAGCAAAAAGCTGTTTACATAATGTACTTTCCGTGTTTTTAATCAAAAGTCTTATCCGCAAAAAGAATGTTTTCTTTGTTCGCTACATCTTCGGTATCTAATCTGTATTATCATTACGTACAATGGAATAAGCAGCGCGTAGCTTAAGAAATGTATGTACTGCCGCTATGTCATGAACCCTGTACTGGAAATCTGTCGGTGAGGATGCTTCTTACTATACATCGTGGATGGGATGTATTTTCGCATTACAGCGTGCTATTTTTCCAAAAGAAACTTTATTTACTGAAGCACAAACCATATTCTTTACTCCTGTAATGACTAATTAATAATTTTCAGTATTTTTTAAGATGGTTAATACTGCATCACAGAAGTTCAATGATCATTGTCCCCTCACTGAGGTTCGATAAGCTTACCCTCTTCAGATATTTTAAGTGTCATCTCGTAAACTAAGAAATTACTTGACACTGGCAGTTTTTTTTTAATTTTTTAATATAAGGTGTGAGGCAAAAACGCAAGGAATTCCCGCATTGGAAGACAGGAACAATTGGCAGACTGAAGAGCGTACAGACTTGTAAAAGGTCTTTTCATCATCTCGACCGTTGCCACACAAAAATATCTGCATTTGAGTACTTTAATTGCAGTATCTGCAGGTTTTACATGTCCAAGAATTTTTTATCGTGATCCGATTACCTTCGACTTCCTTTGAACATTAAACTTTTATTAATGTCTTTATCATTTACAGACTGAAGTCCTAGGCGCCTCTATAACGGAAGTCACAACAGTGAATCCCGGCGTTGGAATCAAGCTATTATTTTATGGGTGGCCTAGGGCAACGCTTCAGACAACCGCAGTTCAGTTTTGACACGAAAAATCCTCAGGGTGTAACGTAAAGGACGCGAATCTAGTAACCCCGTATCATGAGGGGTTGATTCCAACATATTTCGTTGTCGGAAACATAATTTGCAGTGCGACTAGCAACAGGACAATGTTCTTGTCAAACTGTGCTACTTCTGACACACTCCAGACGATCCAGCCCCTCTGAAGCCTCAGTAAGAACATCGTGGACTTGCAACACCACTGGACGTGATCGCTGCCCTTTGGAGGCTTTCTTGCCCGCAACTTTTTTTGCTGTGATGTGTAGAGTGAAACTACTAGGGACCGTTCAAAGAGGGATGCTTTGCCGTTTTGTTCATGCATCTGTCAATATCGCATTACAACGCTCCCTCTCCCCCTCCTCCCCCCCCCTTCCCACCACCGCCACCACCTCCGCGTGATCACGCCACTGAAGAGCGCAAAACAGGAGAGCTGAAACACCATTTGCTACTTCGGGTCAAGTTCATCACGTACTGATTTCGACGAATGGTTTGAATGGTCCTTAGTAGTACCACCCTGCACATCAGACGCGTGATCACGCCACTGAAGAGCGCAAAACAGGAGAGCTGAAACACCATTTGCTACTTCGGGTCAAGTTCATCACGTACTGATTTCGACGAATGGTTTGAATGGTCCTTAGTAGTACCACCCTGCACATCAGAACAAAAACTGGGGTCGCGCTGCATGCCTAAGGGGAGCGATACTGTAGTTTCCGACCGTGAGAGGTGTGGGAGTCAAAGCCCTAAGGGAAGGGATGGCTTCGGTGACACTCGTTATGTCGCCTCTTGAGGCCTGTTCGTGTCAATGCCGAGCAGCAATGTGTTTGGAACATTTTCCTCGGTAACGTGTAAGAAAACAGCGTGGTTCTAACGGTGGGATCGCGGTTCTGACCCGTTCCAGAAGCGTCAAAAGAAGGTTCAAAATGGTTCAAATGGCTCTGAGCACTATGGGACTTAACATCTGTGGTTATCAGTCCCCTAGAACTTAGAACTACTTAAACCTAACTAACCTAAGGACATCACACACATCCATGCCCGAGGCAGGATTCGAACCTGCGACCGTAGCAGCCGCGCGGTTCCGGACTGCGCGCCTAGAACCGCTAGACCACCGCGGCCGGCGTCAAAAGAAGGGCTGAAATGTTGGTATGAAGGGATTTGTCGACATTCCTATCGTGTCATACGTCCTATACGTCGTTGGGCAGAATTTTGATGTAATTTGGTTCCAGTGTGATATGATTAATCCACCTTAAACAGCTTGTGAACTTTAGAACTCGGTCTTTCTTTCGCACGTTTCGACATCCAGCTGTCTGGGGTGTCGTGGAGCATATTGCGACTTAGGAGGGCGCCACGCCTTTGCGCCATTACATTACGTTACATTTTGACCTTGCTAATGAACTTTCACCTTTAACCTTTGACATAGTGCTTGCTGCCTGGTGTTAGGACCGCAGTGGATAACGTTGTGCATAAAGTAGAGCAAAGACATCATATTAAAATTCTGAGGTTGGAAAATAATGATTGTGTATCAAAGTTTGATCTCTTCCCAAAAGTGTTGAATTTGACTAACATTGTTTTTGATCAGATGGAAATGGAAATGCTTAATAAGAGTATGAAGTGTGACGTAAATAGTAAAGTGGATCGCAGGGCTATAAAAGACACGGTGGCTCATACTGAGTATGCTTTTGATTCACTGAGAGTGCCGAAACTTGATCAGAACAAGATTTGTTTAGCGATTAATAATATTATTATGAGCAAGATAAATAAACCTGTCCCCAGTTCTATATTAGGGAAGACAGTCATTGAAAGTATCAATCCTAAGCTTTCTGAAAGCGACGCCATAGTAACTAGGCGGACAAAGGGGGAACAATTGTGATCGTTGCATAAGATGTCTATATTGCTAAATGTCTAAAACTCTTTGAAGATAATAATATTAAGAAAATCGATAAGGGAATAACGTCCGATGCTCAAAAGAAATTGAGTGATCAGTTAAAAACTTGCAGTGTCATAATATCATCAAAGGAGGTACAAAGGCTATAGGTTATGACCCCCCTGGCACCCACACTTAGGGCACAAAAAAGGTGCACAAAGATAGCTATCCGATACACCCGATGGTGGATGGGAGGAGCTGGAAAATAAAGTAGCTGGAAAATGCCTGCGGTTTCTTAAAACTAATTACAAATTCTATAACCAATTTTACATTAAAAATAGTTTCGAACAGATCAATAAAATTAGAAATACGCCAATAACTGGTGAAATGAAATTTGTTTCTCTTGATATCGTCAACTTCTACACAAACGTAACTATTGACAGGTAATTCAGCGTAATTTAATGGAACAAAACAAGAGTTCTATGAGGGAAATAGACGAATTCATTGTGTTACTTACCATAATTTTGAAATTTAACTACTTTAATAGAGGCACTGATTCCCAACAAGACGGTCTAAGTATGGGAGATCAATATGTGGAATGCTCGCTGATATATTTATCAGTTATCTAGAAAACAGATACTTTTAGAAAATCCATCATTGGCAGACAAAATTGTACACTATTTTAGGTACGTAGATGACTTGCTGCTCTTAATAAATGGTAATGATGATGTCATCAAGACTATAGTAACCATGTTTAATAACTTGCATCAGACGATTAAATTTACATGTTAGACAGAAACAAATAGATCTATTACCATTCTAGCTAGATCTATTAATTCCGAATGAAAATGGCAAGCACACATTTGGTATCTTTGACAAATAAATTTGTACTAGTAGTATTGTGTATTTTACGTCAAACCTTCCAATTCAACATAAAAAGTCGTTTCTCAATCTTGCTGTCAATCGGTTGTTCAAAATTCCGTTGTCTAAAGACGGACACGATGATGAAATGCCAATAATAAGGCTCATTGCAAGAGTGAATAACTCTTCACATGACTATGGTGGTAGTATATATAACAAAATAACTAGTAAACACAAAAATAAGATGACACTTTGCAATAATGTGGCATTTAAAGAAAATACCAAGTTTGCTGGCTTAACTTACTATGGAAAAATGAGTACAAGAATTGCAACTGTCTTTAGAAAGTACAATGTGACAATGTCTTTTGGAACCAAAAATAACTTACGATGTAATTTGCAACATACTATAGATACAAAGAGCCTATTTCATGATACTAGAGTTTATAAAATAGATTTCCCACACTGTGGGGCCTGTTACGTTGGCCATACGGGAAGGAGACTGAAGGAGACTGGGAATTAGGTTGGGGGGGGGGGGGGGGAGGGTGCAGGAAAGACAACACGGTAAAGTCAAGTATGGCTGTTCATTTACTTACAACAAAGCATAAATTGCCGACTTCGACATCTAGCATAAGTGTGAGAAGTCCAGGTTCCTCGACCTCCTGGAACAGCTGGAGGTCTTTTTCTATCACAAAAATTCAACTACTACCTTATTACTAAGCAGGTCATTACAAAACATACGCAGTTCTGAGAACTAGTTGAAAACTTCTTGCTGGAAAGCAGTGAAGGGTTTGACGTGGGAAGAGGGGGGGGGGGGGATTACTGGGTTCGAAGAAGCGCTTTCCATCTTGCCAATATGTAGCAGCCATTAACATAATGTTTAGATGCATGTGCATTATTAATTACAGAAATTCAGTTGATTGGTTTTATTGTGTTTGTAATTAAAATCTGTTTGACGTGGTACAGAGATTAGTACTGGCTACATCCGTAACGGAATGACACGTCACACCAACAATCTATCTTGCTAAATTATTCAGGAAATAATAGGGACTACATATCTGTCACGATGATTAAATGAAGAGAAAAATAGTACAAAAGATAAATACATTTCAGTCAAATCAGTTGTAACAGCCGCAGCATACAGCATGTGTCTCCTTGTGTTTTGTAAATATTTTTAAGAGTTTTACCAATCTGATGTGACATATGTGTTTTAAAGACTAACAAAACAATCAGCTCACAAGAAGTGAATCTGGATTTTTTATATTTTCATTGTTTACTGTTAAATGTGGAAATTATTTTGTGTTATTTCTTATGTAAATTTGAAATTTTTTACTAGAGACTGTAGCTGCTCTCCTTGAGTGTTATATATTACGTAGTTCATATAGAGCGCGCCACACAGCCAACCGGTGTGTTCTATGCAAAGCATACTTTCATCATACAGTATTCTTTAAAGAACTGTGACAGAAGCCCGACCAACAGGAGGCTGACGTACTAGAACATGCATTGATACTGTGAAATGTTGGTATGTAATCTAATGTATAAGTCATATAGGTTATCGCACGAGCTGCAACTTTTCGTGCTATCACCTGTCAATGTACTTCTTGTATTTTTTAGTACTGATAGTGGCTAGGCTCTAGCCGAAATCTAGATTTGCCGAATACAACCTGCTAAAAAAGGACGACTGAATGCTGTGCTCTGTCATTTGAAAATTACAGAGGAAGGTTGTAGGCACCTTTGAGGCAAATTTGAAACTTCGGCATCGCTACGCGAAACAATTACGGGGTTTCGAAAATAGACTTAAAAAAAAAGAAAGAAAAGAAACCTCTTAATAAGAACGGTAGTTCTATTGTAAATTGAATCGTATTTCTTTCTACTGCGATGAAATGCATTTTACAATTGTGCATTAAAAATGTTCCTTTAAATATTATTGTAGAGTGTAAATATTTTGACATATAACGACCAGTATTTCTAACAGAGAGGAGAAGTACATTGCAGTCCAAGCACTTTCCAGTCAGCTGAAATTTTTTGATAACAGTCGGCCTGTACTTGTTGGTCCTCAATCGTTGTAATCGTGGGAGCCGGGTCAGGTGGGCGCCTGCGGTTTATGCATACCGGCGTGGGGTCGCGTTGTGCGGGACGCGTATTCACCGCGCTGCAGGGGAAGCCGGCAATCTGTCACGGCGGACGGCGCGCTATTCAGGCTGCGCTAGCCGGGACTTCCCGTGGCGTCCCTGCCCGTTCTCCCACCCTCTCCCTCTTTCCCGTCCCACTCACTACCACCCACTCACTGGTCACATATTTTCTTCGTATTTTTGTTGTCCGGGCAGTCACCGACGTCCCTGTCTGCCGCTGCCGTTTTAAACCGCCATGGTTTCAGTTCCTGTTTCTTTTATTTAACCGCGTGTTTTACTGTAGCCTTCGCTTTGTTTCTTCGCTCACGATTTGTTACGTATACTTCATACTGTATGGCTTCACGCTACTGCTACAGGAAACATAAAACTCGGCGTCTGTGTCAGAACAAATAAATTAAATATGGCTTTTGTTTCATGGTGTTATTGCTGGATTTGCTCTGCGTGGTCGACAAGATCGTTGTTGTAACAAAACACTTCAAATTAGTCACAATGAATTCTACATTGCTTTGATATTGGGTGGAGGTTATGTCATACGTAACATAGTAGCATTTTTATTTAAACTGATTCTATCAGTTTGACAGTGTTCAAGGTTGTTACATCCCGAATAGTAGAAATTGTCCACATGAAAGCGTAATAGGAAACCTTATGAACTTTAAATCAGAATCACTGCAGGAAAGGCAACGTTATTTTTGCAACAGTTTTATTGATTCTAGCGTAAATGTCGTGTAGGGTTAGGTAAGCATGTTCAGCTAGGTATGCAACAGATGTCAAGCAGGGCATAAGCTTATTCAGTTCCAAAGACAAAAGTATACCGAAAGATATCATAGGGCTTCATATTTCTTCTTTGGCTTATTCTTTCAGAAATAAATTGAAGTAGTAACGACCAAAAATTTCGAAACGCTTCTTTTGTTGGTCGCATTTGTCTCTTCTGCTATATACCGACACCAATTATTTACAGGAGAAAATCTTAGAAACTGACCACTGGGAAGTTCCGTTTGAGTTCCGGGCAAATGTAGCAACACTCGAGACAATACCAGTACTATGCCTTACCTTGGAAGATAGACTAAAGGAAATCAGACCTGCATTTAGAGCATTTCTAAATTTACAGAAAGATTTTGACAGCGGTGACTAGAATACTCACTTTGAATTCTGAAGATGGCAGGGATAAAATACAACGAATGGAAGGATATCTAAAACTTGTAGAGAAACCACACTGTAGCTGCAAAGAGCCGAAGAGCATGAAAGGCAAGCAGTAGTTGAGAAGGAAGTGAGACAGGTTTGAAGCCCATCTCCGTTGTTATTCAGCCCGTACACTGAGCAAGCAGTAAAGACAACCAAGGAGGTATTTGGAAAGGTAATTAAAGGTCAGGGAGAAGAAATAAAAGCTTGAGGTTTTCCGAGATGGGAAAGGATTTGGAATGGCAGTTGAACGGAATGAATAGTATCTTAAAAAGAGATTATAAATTGAACATCAACAAAGATAAACAAGTTAATCGAAATGAAAAATATAATCAGGTAATACAGAGGGAATTAGTTTGGAAAATGGGACGCTAAAATTAATTTGTACTTTTTATTATTTGATCATTAAAATAAATTACTACGGGTTAATTTGAGAAGACAGAGGGTAAACGGATGCTGACACCAAAAAGATAAGTATTTCTGAGATATATACATTGGGTTTAAATTTAAAGAGTTTGGAAATCTGTTCTGAAGGTATTTATCTGGACTGTAACCTTGACAAGTGTGAACCGCGAACGCCAAACCGTTCTGACAACGAAGAGAATGAAAGCTTATGAAATGTGATATGCAGAAGAACGTTGAAACTTCGTTAGGTATATTGCGTCACTTAGGACAATGTACTGAGTCGAACTGGGTAAAAAATCAATATTTGGCACAACTTAAATTATAGAAGGGCCACGGGCTTGCATAGAATAGAGTAGCATGGAGAGTTGCAGCAAACCAACCTTCGGAAAAGGCGGCAACGACAACAAAAATCGAGCACGACAAACGGAAGTACAGCAACAGCATTGTCTACACAGACTGTATTAGCGTGTAGCTGTATTGACTGCTCAGGACCTCATTTGCAGTCGCGGGTTCAGAATGCCAGTGTGTAAACAGGACCGCTTTCCTCACTTCTATAATGACGTCATAAAACTGCCTAGCTTGTGGCTACAGCAAATCGATTCCATCACTACTGACAGAATAGACCTCATGTGCGCCTCTCAGGTTTATCTGTTTACGCGGTGTGGGTTGGCGCACAGTTCTGTAACCCACAAAACAGCATTACTTCGTGATTATACGCATCTAGTTCTCATCTCGGAACATATAAGCTGCCACAATCCAATTAGCAACATGACAGCCACTGCGGAAGCTTTTCGGTTACGTACATGCAGTAAGCTGTGCACCGAGAGTTGGAATTGAAGATTACTTGCCAACCTCTTTTGCAATACAGAGAGATAAATTTTTTGTCAGTTTTAATTTTTCATCTCTCAACATCACGTCTTTGCGTTTTCCCCAGTTTGCTTTCATTTCTCAATCCAAGCAGATATAAACCCAATAGTTCGTTTTAATACGACTGTGTTGCACCAGGCACGGTTGCTTTGGAGGAGTTACACACTTGTTTCGAACCACGGTGTGCCTGACGAGTTACCATATATAGGAGACATATCTGAAAAGTACGCCCTCAACAGTCCAGTACAACTCGAATTCAGTGCTATTTGCTGACAGTGGAAAACTCACAGAGGTCACTGTTTTGATCAAGTTGTTGTTGATTGCGAGTTAAAGCAAAAAACTATGCCTTCTATAATCGTTATCCCTGAACAGACGGAGGGGCTTACTGGGAACGTCATTGAGCACCACAGATAGGTAATACGGGATGACTGTAATTTATGTGCGAAAACTCGCCGCGCGGAGTAGCCGCGCTGTCTGAGGCGTCACGGTCCGTGCGGCTCCCCACGTCAGAGGTTCGGGTCCTCCCTCGGGCATGGGTGTGTGTATTGTCAGTAGCGTAAGTTAGTTTAAGTTAGATTAAGTGGTGTGTAGGCTTAGGGACCGATGACCTCAGCAGTTTGGTCCCATTAAGAACTTACCACAAATTTCCAAATTTGCAAATACTCACGAGGTCCAGTGTGGGTCGTAATTATCGTGTGGCAGCGAAACTTGGTAGCGATGCTATGAGTTAATGACGAAACAATTTACGCTGGAGAAAAATTATTTCCACTTTTGGGTGCAAGGTACAAATCTGGCGCTGTAATCTGTTCGTATGACAGAATGATATCCACACTGTCATTTGACAAGTCATAACGTGAGTGAACAGTGTGACCACCGAGAAGAGAAAGAGTTTACCGTTAGTGAAACAGTTTTATGTCAACCACAGCAATTACATTATTTGACGAGAAAGTATTGCCTACTGAAATGACTGAGGAGAGGTCCTGTGTCATTAAATGGCTTAAACAAGACGATAAAACTATTCGAGACGACGGGTGAGGTTCGTGTGGCATCTGGAAGAGGAAGGCATCGTATCCCGGTGGAAGTTATTGACGAGATTGCTGTTGCTGTGACTGACCGTGAAGCCCACGTCCAGGGTAGGACCAGAACTGGTGCAGTTTCACGAGAATTGTCCATGCCGCAGTCAGCAGTACGGAAAGGTTTGCGGTTTGTTTTACACTGTTAACCGTTCAAGATTCAGACGAAGCAACAACTGAAACTTCATGATCCGTAGCAGCAACCTGAATTAGCTTTTCCGTTTCTGGCAAGGATCGAAGTTGATGACATGTGGCCAGATCAATAGAGTAGCGAGGCACATTTTACACTACAGGCTGCAGTGAATACACAGAACTGCCGAATTTGGGTTATCGCTAAGCGGCGTGTTGTGCACTAAGAGCCACTGCACTCGCCATATGTGACTGAGTGATGTGGATTCACAAGAACCTTTATTCCGATCCGTTCTTTTTTGTAGAGAATACACACAGAGGGGTTGTTAGGTGTACCGTGACGTCTGCACTTACCGAGACGTCCTTGTAAAGCATATGATTCCTGCTCTGAAAGAGCGCAACTGTGTGGAAACTACTGTTTTCATGCAAGATGGGGCGATACCTCATGTCGCTTCCCCATTGAAAGATCTCCTTAATGCAACCTTCAACAAACGTTTTATCTCAGTAGGTTTTCCATCTAACAGAATGCATGTGTCAGGGACATGTTCGGTGTCTACCATATCTGAAGGCCAGGACACAGGAACTCATGGTGAGGTTCCACCCGAACTGCTGCAAGCAATTGTTGATCACGTCGTTTTGCGGATGCACCATCTCGTCAAAGTCTCCGGTGCTCGTACTGAACACACTGTATAAGCTTCGGTTAATAATAAAATTAACATTATGCCTTTGTCACTTGTTTGACCTCTTCTGCCCAAGTCCCGTTCCTAATGCATGGCATATAGAAACATTTCTGTAAGTCTTTCTTGCATTCACAGCGCAGATTTGCACGTGGTGGCCAAATTTGGAACTAATTTTTTCCCGCGGAAATATCTAAGACGTTTCGCTGCCATACAATAATTAAAGCCCTCATTGTACGACCATGGTACCAACACTTTAATTATAAGCATCTGGTATCTGAAGTGTATATCTCATCCTCTGTAAGTGCGTTAACATTGAACTCCCAAGAAATTATATGTTCGCACCAACACGTGTAGGATGTGGCGAAGGATGCCCCCAATATTGCTATAATCTAACCCTGTCCTCGGCATAAGGACGTCTTCTCTTCTGTTGAGTTTGATTCTTTGTTAATGTAGTATTCCTCCTTTTCCATCTCAACACCTCAAAAAAATTTTAATGTTTAGTCTTGACGTTTCTGGTTTGTAGCCTGTAGATTTCGTTACTATTTTCTTTTAACACTTTCACTTGAGTTAGGCCTGCTACTTAACTGTCAAAGATGATGTTTACTCTGTTTTCACACCTCACTCTGCATATGAAATATCTCCTTCAAAGTTCTTCACCAGTTCCGTAAACACTTTTTTAACATTTATAGTCCAATCTGGTTATAAATGATCTTGTGAGTAACGTCAGAAGAACGATGATCCTGTCCGCAGACTGATGCGCTTGTCTATAAGAATGTTGCAACGCCACATGACTTTAGCGAACTGAGGGAAGCCCTGCAGAGGATCTATGATTGGCAATTGCATCTGTACGTAAATAAATGTGGCTTAGTACCCTCAGGTAGACAAACGTTTTTCAGGAAATTTAAGGGGGAGGGGGATACAGGCACCACCATAAATGCCGTCCGCACGCACCATAAGGTGGGTCGAGGGTTGTGGCCTGTACACGAGATGGGCAAAATTATGTAAACACCAAAACACCCAAAAAGACATTACATTACGATGCGTAATACGATGTAACTGCTGCTACTCAAAATAGCTTCCAGTCGCCTCGGAATGGATTAACTCAGGTTTCAAGGGAATCTTATACCATTCATCTTACAAATAATGGCAAGTTTAGCAAACGATGTCGGACGTGAATGGTGATGACGAATACTTCTTCCCAAAGTAGACCACAGGGGTTCAATAAATTGAGATATGGTGATTGCGGTGGTCATGGAAGATGCGACAATTCATCCTAGTGCACACAAAACCAGTCATGGGTGATGCGAGATGTGTGAGCATGGACCTTATCGTCTCCCAACACAGCATCACCATTGGGGACAAACACTGTACCACGGGGTGGACTCCATCATCTAAAATGTTCACATAGCACAACCTCGTAGAGTAACCATAGGGCCCTTGGAATACCACGGTATGGCTGCACAACCCATCAAGGAACGTACAATCGGCCGGAAGTTGTAAATACTGCGAAACAAGGCTCATCCGACCAAACGACTTTTTTCCATCGCTCCATAGTCCAAGTTTTGTGGCTTCGGCATTTACATCGCTGATGAGTGGTTTTCGAGTTCTAGCTGGATCTGCACTTTCCTGTTTCTGTAGGTCCCTTCGTGATGTATTAGTGCTGCCAAGGTTCGCGAGTGGGTCATTCATTTCTGCTGTGACTTCTTCAACTATCACCTTTCGTCACAATTATCATCTGTCACGATTACTGAACACACACTTTTCTCCTAGTTTAGACTAAGCGGTTGATGTTTCCTCGTTTTCCTGTACTTGGTATAAACCTTTATTATGGTGTCCCACGAAATACCAGACTCTTCTGTTACCTTGTTTACGGAATCTCCTACCACATGAGCACCAACAGTTTCCCCATGTTCCAGTGCACTGAGCTGTGACATTATGTATTCACAACTGTACACAACACTGTTCTGAATCCGGCTGACACTTGCAGCGTATTGACAACGTTGCGGAGGAGGAGGAGGAGAAGATCAGTGTTTAGCGTCCCGTTGACAACGATATCATTAGAGACGTAGTATAAGCTCGGATTATGGAAGGAAAGCAACCGTGCCCTTTCGAAAGAACGATCCCGGCATTTGCTCTAAGCGATTTAGAGAAATCACGGGAAAACTAAATCAATATGCCCGGTCACTGGTTTGAACCGTCGTCCTCCCGAATGAGAGCCCAGTGTGCCATCCACTGCGCTGCCCCGCTCGTTCACAATGTTGCGCAGGTTGCGTTCATAGCCGGCCTTGGTGGCCGAGGGGTTCTAGGCGCTTCAGTCCGCAAGCGCGCTGCTGCTACGGTCGCAGGTTCGAATCCTGCCTCGCGCATGGATGTGTGTGATGTCCTTAGGTTAGTTAGGTTTAAGTAGTTCTAAGTCAAAGGGACTGATGACCTCAGATGTTAAGTCCCATAGTGCTTAGAGACATTTGAACCAAGTTCCGTTCATGGTAAAATACAACAACCCACCCTGCAGGCCTAACTGGTATCAGCATTTATGTTCAAGCATGCATTTCTTGCAGTGTTTGCATATTTTTCTCCGACCCCTGCAGATGTAGATACTTACCTTTTAAGTTGAATACTGACTGACTAAATAAATCAACAGTGCAGAAATCCACAATTTTGTGCTTTTCGCTTACAAAGCCTCAGACCAATTTCCTAGACAGTAAGATTTACTAAGATTACACGAAACGTATAGGCTAAACTCTTGCACAAGTTTCCTAGCTTTGTTCTCAAAGACGCACTCAGTCGATTGGAACTGTTAGGCAATTAGCTGTTACCCAAGATCCTCTGCGCGCGGTCCAGACAGCAAGTAGCCTTAAGCCCATGCACCGCGGTCAGCTGCGGTTGGCAGTTTGCTGAAGACGCTGGCCAACTTTACCGTGAAGTTAACTGTGGGTATGGGATGGGGTGAGGGGGGGGGGGGGGAAGAGAGGGCGCTTCTGTCCTACAGATCTAAGGAGCTGCTGTTGCGGTCAGCTGGAGCGGACCGCCGGGAATGTCAGCAAAGTGTTAGCGGGTCTTTAATAGCCCACACCCGCAACCCGGCTCAACTGTCAAGCTAGCTAGCTGCGTGTCAGGCTTATAGCCCCTGTATACTGTCAGCTCATCCTGCAACGTACAGGGTGTCCATCAAGTCCCGCTAGCATTTCAAAAAATCATAACTTGGGAACTATTAGAGCATACTGGTCTGTTTGAAACGCTCAATAGATATCAAAGTTTCTTTTCTGTTATGCGACAATTTCACTTTTTGCTTCATTCACCAGTTTCAGAACATTAAAGCGATATGAGAGTTCTGCCCATGTGCTCGCCGGCATTGCAGCTTCGACAGTTCTGATTGGTTCATTGCTTCGTGGACGAAGGATCGCATTGTCACTCACTGGTTATGTGTATTCGCGATCTTTGATGTAACTCCACAAAGGGGTCTAATCGCGTGACACCGGGAGAGTGGAAAGGCCATGCGATGCAACCACCATTACCCACCCACTCCTCAGGAGATGTCCCGCACGTTCATACTCCAACTGGGCGTTCTTCATCGAGCTGGTAGCAGCAACTGTTGGAGCTTGTACAGGTAAAGACTTCCTGTTATGGTTTTCTCTGCGACTAGGACTATCACCCTA
This sequence comes from Schistocerca americana, assembly GCF_021461395.2. Classification (NCBI taxonomy): domain Eukaryota; kingdom Metazoa; phylum Arthropoda; class Insecta; order Orthoptera; family Acrididae; genus Schistocerca; species Schistocerca americana. The sequence goes on along the minus strand of NC_060126.1, from coordinate 135,375,369 downwards.
CAGTGCATTATGCTACACCAAACGTAAAGCTTTGAGCTATCACGGATGAGTTCACGTGTGGTGTATGGGTTTTCGAAGCGCCAAACCTTACTGTGGCTATTCACTTCTCCACAAATGTGGAGCGCTGCTTGATCTGAAAAATAAATACTGACCATCATCATGTTCCTGCATTTCGTAACAGGTGAACAATCGAAGTAAGCTCCTTGCAACAGCCTTAGAGACAAAAAAGGTTACGTGAACAACAATCACGTAGGCACTCTTCTTTGAGGTAGATCGAACGCTAATTTCGCCTCTAACGACGTGTCTCCTGTTATAGTTAATAAGTTTTGAAACAAAAGAGCCATTTGTTCACAATATCCTGTAAGCACGTGTTTTGCTCACTAGGCGGCGGTGTCTAATTGGGCCCTGTATTTTGTGTACTTCGTTTTGGTCATTCGACATTACAGGCTTTTTCACTGTTGTGAATGCGTTTTCACAGGAAGAAATATAATTGGAGTAACAACAGGAATACATTGTAAATGGGTTATTGCTGTGTGACGAGCCACAGTAAATCACGGGTCTTTCGTATCAAAATATCCCCGAACCGCCTACGAAATTTTGTCGCTAGAGATCGGATGCCGCTTGGATAAGGTTTTCAGCAAGCAGAGAAATATGTTGTCCACATGGGTTCCACTACTTACAGCTTTGTGGCTGCTACGAATGAATTATGCAACTAGAGTTACACCGGATAATTCCTTACGGGATCTGTGCTGATTCGTATAGAGGAATGGTTTTGTCTCCAACAACGTTATCATGACACAAGAAATGTTTCACAATCCTGAAAAAAATCGACTGAAACGATTTGTGTCCTTTTTCTCACAGGTGTTCCATGGCCAGCTCTGTAAGAGGTATGATGCTGGTAGATTATTTATGCAGGATCAAATGAACAGCCACGTTAAAGAGACTTGTGTCGGCTTGCTTGTTTTCTTCGCGCCAGATAAAGTTTTACGCTGGTCTACTGCCACCCTACAGGTGTTTGGGTTATCCCACGATGCGTCGCTGTAGGGTCATGACTGTCCGTATATCAAATAAATGTTTTTTTTTAAGAAACGAGAGCAGATGTCCAATAATCCTGATGTGAGTGTTTTTGTTGCTTGTGAAGACGATGTTGCCTTATTCACGTTGCTTCCTTCATAAATTTCTGTTAACCGTTTCTGTGATCACAGCTGCGTAGTCATCGGAACGTGAAGAATAGCCGATTAGCTCAGTGTCGAACTCCAGATTCATCTGCCACTGCCTCAGAGACATTAATTGTCAAATAAGACATCAGCACGAAATAAGTCGCTGACGAGGTGTTTTCCTAGTATCAAATGGCGAGTGGAGACGGTAGGCTCCGTACAGCGTTTTTTAAGCTGGTGCGCGGCTGGACATCTCAAAACGCCTGTTATGAATTGCGGTATGCGCTCTAATTTGTGGAGAAACAAACGTGATAGACTTCTCTGGGGAAACCTATCGATACCTATTCTACACAGCACAGAGGACACAAGAAAACATCTGCTTCTCTTACCGGTAGATTCAAACACACATGCTCAAAGAGTCTTAACCAAACAGAGATTTTCTTTACAAATGGAGAGAGTTGCAAGTTCCCTCGTGGTACCAAGCCTCCATAAATGTTTCTCTGTTTAGCCTCGAGTCTGGGGAGAGGTGTGTAGGTGACATACTGTACTACCCGAACCCTAGACTGATAAACCCTCGTAAAATTTACGATTGCAATAGCGTATAAAACAAGACATTTTGTACTCTGGAAGAAACGACATTCCGTTTGTGGAGACGGTGATTGACTTATTGTAAGGCATTATTTTTTATTTTTGACACAGTTACTTTTTGTGATACAATCATAACGGGCTTCGGCCTTCAGAAGCCATCTTCAGATGTTACAATATAGAAAATAAAAGCTTAAATTAAGAACTGGAACAAGTGCAATTATTTTCACTAGGTCTGCTTGTGAGTTTAATAAAACATTGTTAACACGCATGTGGTTGATAACTACGGGCAGCATTTGATGAACAAGCGTTCATGCATTGTCAACTAAACATAAAATCATAAATCAGGGAATAATATACGTGCAACCAAATCTATGTTTCCTTCCCTACTCTTTGCGCTAGATGCCCGCGTGCTCTATAACACATCTCCACTCGTAGAAACCATAAAATGTGACATTTATCAATATATCATTTCAATCAGTTATTCATCAAGTATGAAAGTAAATAAAGGTTGATAAAACAGTAAAACCTCTCTTTGTTCTAAGTAGGTTTCACTGTTTTAACGACTTATATTTATTTTCATATTTGATGGATAACTGAATGAAATGTTAATCTAATAACTGTCATATTTTATGGTTTTTATGACTGAAGATCGTCACATGTAGCGCAAAGAGTAGGGAAGGAAAAGTACACTTGGTTGTATGTATATAGTACCCCGATTTCAAATTTTTATATTGGTTGACAACGCACGAACATAAATTCATCAAATGCCGCCCATAGGTATGAGCCGTATACATGTTAACAACACTTTACCCAGCTCACAAGTAGGTCTAGTGAAAATGAATGCACTTGTTTCAGGTCCTAATTTAAGTTTTTCTCTTCCCTATTGTAGCATCTGAAGATGGGCTTTGAAAATCGAAACCGATTGCGATTGTATCATAAACAAGTGATTGTGGCAACAATAAAAAATAATACATTTCACTTTGTACCTCCTTAACTTTGTATGTAAAATACCATCGTAAATCTAATAATTGTAATTAAGTAATGGGTAAGCTATAAATTATGACTTCCTTTGAATAAAATGTAGAGTACTAAACTTCACGATAGTTTTTTAGTATTCTAGGGCTAATGAACTGGCACATAGGACTTCCTCCTACCTGTTCTCCGTGAATCTCTCGCTGATATAGTCTCCTTAAAGCTGTTCTTGTAGCACATTGGATTCGTTTGGAGATGCAAGCAGGCTACCTGTGTGGCTATAGTATGGAAGGACGGGTGGCTAACCTATTTTAAATAAATACCGGGATGCCATTCCGGTGCTTTGCTTACCGAACACTGTAAAACAGTTTACATTTAAATAATTGAATCAGTTCATTAAAAAAATCACTTCTCACTCCACCGAATCGCTACCGTACCACATGGTACCGCCATCGACGACGCCTGGAAAGAAAACAGCTTCTCACTCGTTGATGTGTTCTACAGTGCCGTTTATTTTGCAGTGCCGTTTAAGGGAGCGAATTACTTCTGCTAGCTGCAGCGTCCCAATAAAATGCAAAAATTTGGAAATAAAATGCTGTCAGAAATAAAGGGGAACATCACAGAGTGTAAAAAGGAAGTTGTTCGAGACACGAAAATAAATATCCATTCGCACCCTGTGTTTTCTCTTCACAAGGCAGAAGGAGGTAGAAAAGTCATGTGGCATTTACACGTAATTACACCATGCAATACGATTTTTTGTGTTTATGTAATTTTCGTTATCTCTGAAGTACTTTTCTGTGCTGAGTTCAATTATGTTTTTAGTTTCTCTCTATCACGTACAGCTTTTTCACAACTCAAGTAAACTCATTTCTCATTTGAATATAAGTTATACAGATTGTTATTTTATTGCAAATAATGGAAATTTTGTTTTAGTAAGATGGAACAGTTGGCCGCACTTTTCACATCTATCTGGCAAGAAACTTTATAGTCCGTTGTTAACTTGCTATAGTATTGTGAGGCTACATTTATGCTGTTAAATTTAGTTTTGCTGTTTCTAGGAAATGCGTTCCCGCAAGTGTTTCAGAGTCTCAAACGTACTGTGTTATGTTTGTGGTACCTACATAATAACTGAGCAAATGCAGGACATTAATAGCTTCTAAAGAATATCTACCACAGGTACTTTGGTATAGGGGTTGGTGATGAAGAAGAAACCTGTGAAACACACAAGGCATGCCGTGCATGCAGTACGCGATAAGGAGACGTATAAAAACCACAAATCTGTGCTGTAATACGCGAACCACGGAAAATCTTCTTGGATGTGGAGATTCGATAGTTGCTGGCGTGTTACTTGGTGAGCAGTCGAGCTAAACAAAAATGCCATGTTTCATTTGTGAAAGAAACAGCGAAAGATAAGCATTGGAAGATAACTAAGTGGCCTGAAAGAATAAAACTTCAACTCGATTCATAGAACATAAGAAATGAACAGATTGTTCAATCAAGCAAAATACTATTACCTCCTCTTCATATAAAACTTCGATTAATGAAACAATTCCCTAAAGAATTTCCAAATAAATGTGACAGCTTCTTGTACTTGGTAACCAGACTTCCAAAAGATTCTTACGAGAAAATCAATTTCCAGAAATTACTGTAACCAGTCGATATCTGTTTTATTGTTCAATTTACGTTGCAGATTGCCGGTTTCGAATCGCGCAGCGAGTCCTCGTAAGATGGTACACATTTATTGCATGTTTGCAGCATTGTCGGGGGTGATGTAGGTGTAGTAAGATGTAAAAATGAATTATTTAAGCACTGAATGTGGCGAGAATTATTTACATTATGATATCGGTTTAGATGCATTACTTACAATTACTTGTATCTATTGGTGTCCTTGGCACACACATTATTCTGAAAAACATCACCTGTTTTCGAATGACGTTAATGTTATAGCACTTCACAAACTTTGACACATGTAACAACTTGCATGTGCTTTACAAACCGCCGGCCGGAGTGGCCGAGCGGTTCTAGGCATTACAGTCTGGAACCGCGCGACCGCTACGGTCGCAGGTTCGAATCCTGCCTCGGGCATGGACGTGTGTGATGTCCTTAGGTTAGTTAGGTTTAAGTAGTTCTAAGTTCTAGGGGATTGATAACCTCAGAAATTAAGTCCCATAGTGCTCAGAGCCATTTGAACCTTTACAAACCGTAAACAAACCAAAGAGCGTGACTAAAGTTACGTTCAACGAGTTTGTGCTGGGGCGTAGAGTTTGTTTATTCAACACACTCATTGTTCATTGGCGACAGTAAATACATATTTATTTATATTATATTCATCATAACAAAAACATGTAAATACAGTTTTTAAGTGATCATGCACAATTGTCTACTCTGATGAAGTGTGTAGTGATTCTATACAAGGTTATGAAATAAATAACTTTTTTAAGCAATTAAAAATAATTACTGTTAGAAAAAAATGTGGTTTCCGCTAATCCGTTACACGTGATTTGGACGAAGATTTGGCTTGATAGTAAAAAAGAACCAAAAACGGATCCGAAATGAGAATGAAAAATACTTCATATGTCACCTTAAATTTCGTTCCAAATTTTCAAAATGCAGTGTAGTGTTAGTAATTAGCATCAAATAATAAGGAATGAAAGTGAGGTCATACTGCCACATTTCAGCTAGCACAGGATAGCGTGGAGAGCTGCATCAAACCAGTCTTTGGAGTGAAGATCACAACAATAACAACAACAACAACAACAATGGAAACTTTATGACATCTCCTTTAATAAAGTAGAATGCCTTGTGTCAATTTCATAGATCGTGGCGACAGGCGGCGTTTATTTTCGTAGGAATGGAATCCCAGTGAGCTTCCCCAGCAGGATGGTGCCTTCCGGATCGCGCCGAACTTTTTCGTAATGGGTAGAAGAGCGCACTTGGCAGCCGCACTCAACTTGCTAAGCACTTCCGTAATTTTAAATTGGTTTTGGAACGGGCGGGCGGCGGAACAGCCGAGGTCTGGGCCGGTCCCAGGCGGAGGACGGCCCTGGGCCCTGGCGACCAACTTCCCGCCCGCTACCTGCCGCAACTGAGTCTCCGCTTGGGTGGTGCGGCTCAGTCGATTAGCGAGCACTAACATTTGATCGGAGCAGCTTCCCGAGTTTTCGAATGAAGCTCAGCCTGCTTCCGGTTTCAACCCTTAGAAATAAAAGTATTCCTTGTACCGAAGTTCGAAAAGTTCGCATATTCATACACCACTGAGATGGGCACATACTCTTTTGTAAAGATGTGTTAAATGCTATGTCATCATTTACATGGTTTCCAACTATATCGTATACGTACTGTTTGAGATTTTACCAATTTACCAACCTCTTCAGTGGCCCACGGTCGTCACGTCGGATAGTAATTTGACAGCTGCACACTATTTCAACGAGCCAAACGCTCATCATCTTCTGGTGCCTAATGAGGTGTTGCTGCAGTGGCTCGCTAGGAAAAAGCATAGGCTAAGGGGTGAGGATATAACATTATCGTAAACGAATCATAGAGGACGTCAACATCCAGCTTCCCCACCCCCACAGGAGACGCGTGAAAAGCGCGAACGCAAATCGTGACCTAACGCGCGAGAGGAGTGTTCTGGCGCCCAGCTTAAGTGTCCGGACTCCGATTACCCATCTGTGTTGACTCTTTGGATTCATTCGTTCGCAATCGACGATGCCTAAGTGCTGCCAATATCGGTCCCCAAGCCGCGTCTGTGTTAACGAGGTCGTTACTGATAACTGCACTATGTGATCAAAAGTATCCGGACACCTAGCTGAAAATGACTTACAAGTTCGTGGTGCCCTCCATCGGTAATTCTGGAATTCAATATGGTGTTCGCCCACGCTTAGCCTTGGTGACAGCTTCCACTCTCGCAGGCATACGTTCAATGAGATGCTGGAAGGTTTCTTGGGGAATGGCAGACCATTCTTCACGGAGTGCTGCACTGAGGAGAAGTATCGATATCGGTCGGCGATGTCTGCCACGAAGTCGGCGTTCCAAAACATCGCAAAGGTGTTCTATAGGATTCAGGTCAGGACTCTGTGCAGACCAGTCCATTACAGCGATGTTTCTGTTGTGTAACCACTCCGCCACAGACAGTGCTTTATGAACGGGTGCTCGATCGTGTTGAAAGATGCAGTCGCCGTCCCCGAATTGCTCTTCAACAGTGGAAAGCAAGAATGTGCTTAAAACATCAATGTAGGCCTGTGCTGCGATAGTGCTACGCAAAACAAGAAGGCGTGCAAGCTCCCTCAATGAAAAACACGACAACACCATAACACCACCGCCCCCGAATATTACTATTGGCACTACACACGCTGGCAGATGACGTTCACTGGGCATTCGGCATACACACACCCTGCCATCGGATCGCCACAGTGTGTATCGTAATTCGTCACTCCACACGACGTTTTTCCAATGTTCAATCGTCCAATGTTTACGCTCCTTACACCAAGCGAGGCGTCGTTTGGCATTTACCGGCGTGATGTGTGGCTTATGAGCAGCCGCTCGACCATGAAATCCAAGTTTTCTCACCTCCGACCTAACTGTCATAGTACTTGCAGTGGATCTTAATTCAGTTTGGAATTCCTGTGTGATGATCTGGATAGATGTCCACCTATTACACATTACGACCCTCTTCAACTGTGGGCGGTGTCTGTCAGTCAATAGACGAGGTCGGCCTGTACGCTTTTGTGCTATACGTGTCCTTTCACGATTCCACTTCACTATCACTTCCGAAACAGTGGACCTACGGATGTTTAGGAGTGTGGAAATCCTACATACAGACGTATGACACACCGAATCACGAATCACCTGAGCACGTTCGAAATCCGTAAGTTCCGCGAAGCGCCCCATTCTGCTCTCTCGGTGTCTAATGACTACTGAGATCGCTGACATGGAGTAGCTGGCAGTAGGTGGCAGCAAAATGCACCTAATATGAAAAACGTATGTTTTTGGAGGTGTCCAGATATTTTTTATCACATAGTGTGCTTCGACTGTTTCTTTAATGATGGAGTCTCAGCAGGTGGCGGCGGACCCGTGGCCCACAGCCCGTGTCATTTTGGATAAAATAATTTTGGCATTATAAATTACTAATACAACTAAACTGCCAACGTTTCGACCGTGCTACTGCTGTCCTCTTCAGGGCGGCTCACCTGTGAACCGCTCTTAAGAGGACTGCAGCAACTTGGCCGAAACGTCGGCAGTTTATTTGTTTTACATGTTTTCAACGACGCCGTCCAGTACCCAAAATTGTTATATTCTGAAAGGATCTTCGCCTCTCCGTAGTTTATATTATGTCCCATAGCAAGACAGTGTTCAGCAACAGAAGACTTTACCGACTGCCATAATGTTGTGTGACGTCCACGTTCAGAGCATCTATCTTTAACAGTGCGACACATCTGGCCAATATATAGTTTCCCACAGTAGCATGGGATTTTATACAACCCTGGTCTCCTTAAATGTTTGTGTCTTACCCCAGAATTGTTTGCGCTCGTGATGGAAGGCGGAAGATACATTTTATTTCATGTTTCTTGAACATCCTGCCGATTTTAAATCCCACGCCAACGACAACGGGTAGAAAAACTATCCTCGTGAGTTCTCCATTTTTCTTGGCGGTTCTTAAGGCTTAGTGCTTGCAGGTTCAAATCATTTCGAATCTGCTAATCAGAATACACACAGAGCGATGATGGCTAAGCTCTGCTGATTAGCTTTCTGGATCTGAGGTAAGTTCTATGAACGAGAGTCTTTAATGCATAACTGCACTGAGATGGGAGTTGGCAACTTATAGCTAGTAGACATAGGTTAGTGTGAGTTGGTTACGGAACACACCGCGACCCGAGCAACCGTCTTCTTTTCTGTGGATGACGCTCTAGCCTCGCTCCATGGCACGTGCTCATTTCCAGCGAGCCAGCGCATATAGAGGCGAGCCACCGAAGCAACATATCATTAAGCACCTGAAAATGGCGAGCATCCATCTGATTGAAATATTGTACAGCTTTCACAAAATTATCCGATGTGACGTCCGTAAATCACTGAAGCTGTATCAAATATGCCACCCTGATTATTTTATTTTATTTTCTATGCGAAATGTTTACACATGTTACTTGCAAAAGCCTATTCAAAATAGCTCTGAGCACTATGGGACTTAACTGCTATGGTCATCAGTCCCCTAGAACTTAGAACTACTTAAACCTAACTAACCTAAGGACAGCACACAACACCCATTTTAGACTCCGTCGCGCTCGGCGCCAGCGAACAATGTTACACTTCTTCTTATTACTGCCGCCAGACTTAACCTTTAACACCACCTGTCACACGTAAATGTTCCTTAACAGCTCGGGGATCAAAGTACTGGCAGGCTGTGGATAAAAAAATGGTTCAAATGGCTCTGAGCTCTATGGGACTCACCTTCTGAGGTCATCAGTCCCCTAGAACTTAGAACTACTTAAACCTAACTAACCTAAGGACATCACACACATCCTAATTAATTAACGCTAGTTACATCTGAAATTGTTACACGAAGTGTACACCAGTGTCCCAGTGACCCTACTTCTATATTTTATAATGAAATTGGACTCTCATGTATTAAACGCATTTTATTTCACCTCTCTCATGTTCTTTTTCAGTCAATATTAGTACCCAAAATTCAAAACTACGTAAAAACTGCCATGGAAACTTTTCAATGAAGAAATCTGAAAGTGATCTAGCTGTAAAGACTTTATTTACAGTTTAATTAGACGAAGGTGCTATTCATTTAATGAAATGCACATATTACAGGAATATTTCGAGGTGTTCTCAATTATCCACAAATCCGTTCATTCGTTTATTATTCCCTCACTCTTGCAATATGTACTACAGTGTCACCGACAGCCGGCCGGAGCGGCCGAGCGGTTCTAGGCGCTACAGTCTGGAACCGCGCGACCGCTACGGTCGCAGGGTCGAATCATGCCCCGGGCATGGATGTGTGTGATGTCTTTAGGTTAGTTAGGTTTAAGTAATTCTAAGTTCTAGGGGACTGATGACCTCAGAAGTTAAGTCCCATAGTGCTCAGAGCCGTTTGAACCATTTGTCACCGACAATTGACACAGCTGTTCTGTTAGAGACAACTGTGTTCCAACAATGACCATCCATACAGTGGACGACTGTATTTTCTTCATTCCTGTTAGAAGATTAGATAGACTGATGAATTTCGCCATTGTCCATAACTGCTGCAGGAGCATCAGCTTCAGAATCACCTTCATCACAAAAGTCAAATGGTTCAAATGGCTCTGAGCACTATGGGACTTAACTTCTGAGGTCATCAGTCCCCTAGAACTTAGAACTACTTAGACCTAACTAACCCAAGGACATCACACACATCCATGCCCGAGACTGTAGCGTCTAGAACCGCTCGGCCACTACGGTCGGCTCACTTGCTTCCAACAATGCCTCCCGTACAGCATCTTCCGTTAGTAAAATGTCACTCCTTCTTGCCGATTTTACAAAAATAAATTTCATGCTCAGCTGTAGATCAGTTACACAATGTGTACTCCTAAGTCACAAAGACCCTTCAAAAATACTTCTGTCAAATTAAATGAAACAACAGTGTCTCACTACTTCGAAAGTCCGTCCTGTATGAAGTCTGACTCATTGCTGAATTAACATTGGTGGCAGCGGGTTGAGTATGTGCAATGTGGAAAGTAACGAACAAAAAACTTCATGGTCAGATTGACCTAGGCGCATACTTCTAATAATAGCAATAATAATGATAACTAGTATTATTATTAACTGTTATTATTATTGTGTACAGTAAAGAGACCTGTAAACGTAACACGCTCACTACACGTTCTACCATCGCTGAGGATATACAAAAACGACATACGTAACCTGTCGACCTCTCCTATACGTTCTAGAAGACCCGACGACAACTCCGACGCCATCGTAATCTTTTCTGATGTAACCAGTATTTCCTCAATATAAACAGAGAAAATAATTACATATAAGACAGAAGACCCACAGTTTTTATGACGTTTCTATGCCGTTTACTCACGCACTTAAAAGCCTTGGACTAACGCTCAGCAGGCAACTAATATGAAAATGTCTTCTAGTTATCATCCTACAGAAAGCCCACAATAGACAAAAATACCAAAACTAGCAACTGGCCGAAGATAGGGATTGTATCCCTCCACAGTTATCCACGCCTAGAAAACCTTGCTCCGTCCAATCCTCTCCTACGGCAATGTGGTCTTCATATCCACTCCACCTAACATTGACGAGGGGCGTTGAATAAGCCATGCAACATACTTTTTTTCTGGAAACAGGATTCCAATACACGGCATTATTATCCACACTTTTGGCTACAAAATCCATATTTTTCAATATAATCTCCGTTCAATGCGATGGCCTTACGCCTCCTTCCTGGGAGGTCGTGCATGCCCGCATGGTACCACTCTACTCCCCGGCGTTGAAGACTACGTTTTGCTGCAGCAGTAACCTCCCCGTCATCCACGTACTGCTTCCGGCGGATTGCATCCTTCATTGGGCCAAACTCGTTGCTTCCTACAGGGTGTTTCAAAAATGACCGGAATATTTGAAACGGCAATAAAAACTAAACGAGCAGCGATAGAAATACAACGTTTGTTGCAATATGCTTGGGACAACAGTACATTTGCAGGCGGACAAACTTTCGAAATTACAATAGTTACAATTTTCAACAACAGATGGCGCTGCGGTCTGGGAAACTCTATAGTACAATATTTTCCACATATCCACCATGCGTAGCAATAATATGGCGTAGTCTCTGAATGAAATTACCCGAAACCTTTGACAACGTGTCTGGCGGAATGGCTTCACATGCAGATGAGATGTACTGCTTCAGCTGTTCAATTGTTTCTGGATTCTGGCGGTACACCTGGTCTTTCAAGTGTCCCCACAGAAAGAAGTCACAGGGGTTCATGTCTGGCGAATAGGGAGAAAATCCACGCCGCCTCCTGTATGTTTCGGATAGCCCAAAGCAATCACGCGATCATCGAAATATTCATTCAGGAAATTAAAGACGTCGGCCGTGCGATGTGGCCGGGCACCATCTTGCATAAACCACGAGGTGTTCGCAGTGTCGTCTAAGGCAGTTTGTACCGCCACAAATTCACGAAGAATGTCCAGATAGCGTGATTCAGTAATCGTTTCGGATCTGAAAAATGGGCCAATGATTCCTTTGGAAGAAATGGCGGCCCAGACCAGTACTTTTTGAGGATGCAGGACGATGGGACTGCAACATGGGGCTTTTCGGTTCCCCATATGCGCCAGTTCTGTTTATTGACGAAGCCGTCCAGGTAAAAATAAGCTTCGTCAGTAAACCAAATGCTGCCCACATGCATATCGCCGTCATCAATCCTGTGCACTATATCGTTAGCGAATGTCTCTCGTGCAGCAATGGTAGCGGCGCTGAGGGGTTGCCGCGTTTGAATTTTGTATGGATAGAGGTGTAAACTGTGGCGCATGAGACGATACGTGGACGTTGGCGTCATTTGGACCGCAGCTGCAACACGGCGAACGGAAACCCGAGGCCGCTGTTGGATCACCTGCTGCACTAGCTGCGCATTGCCCTCTGTGGTTGCTGTATGCGGTCGCCCTACCTTTCCAGCACGTTCATCCGTCACGTTCCCAGTCCGTTGAAATTTTTCAAACAGATCCTTTATTGTATCGCTTTTCGGTCCTCTGGTTACATTAAACCTCCGTTGAAAACTTCGTCTTGTTGCAACAACACTGTGTTCTAGGCGGTGGAATTCCAACACCAGAAAAATCCTCTGTTCTAAGGAATAAACCATGTTGTCTACAGCACACTTGCACGTTGTGAACAGCACACGCTTACAGCAGAAAGACGACGTACAGAATGGCGCACCCACAGACTGCGTTGTCTTCTATATCCTTCACATCACTTGCAGCGCCATCTGTTGTTGAAAATTGTAACTACTGTAATTTCGAAAGTTTGTCTGCCTGAAAATGTACTGTTGTCCCAAGCATACTGCAACAAACGGTGTATTTCTATCGCTGCTCGTTTAGTTTTTATTGCCGTTTCAAATATACCGGTCATTTTTGAAACACCCTGTATGTTCTTCTGTTAGGCGGCCAGGAACCCAGCGAGTAACTTTGACTGCCACAACTGGTGGCCGAGAGTGTCAGCGCTAACAACAGAGATGTCCAGTTGTGCAGCGAGCTGTTTGATTGTGATCCGTCTATCACATCGTATGAGAATATCCGCAAATTCCAACACTACAGAAATCAAAGCTGTGTGCGGCCGGCCGGCACGCGGGACGCCGGACAGATTCGCGAGGTCGTGTTGGGATGACGACAAACGCCTCGGCCCAACGACTCGCCGGACGTTTGTTTGTTGCCAGACGTCCCACAGACATTCTGCAAGCGCCTGCGACGTTCTTTTTTCCGCCAAAGCAACCTCAATGACAACTCTCTGCTTGGAACGCACCGCCGTTACAGACGCCATTTCGAAGACTACATATAGTGCCGCCACCTAACGGAACTTTATGAAACTATAGTGGGAATATTATAGGATATCCCACAGCAAATTGGGAATTTTTTCAATCTAAACTGGGCGAGAAAAAAAAAGTGTTGCATTACCCACTGAACGCCCCTCGTATTATTCCCCACCCCCACCCCCTTCAACAAAAAAAAATAAAAAGAATTGAAGGCCTTGCCTACTATATCCATCGTGGATCCGTTCCACCTCATCAAATTCCCAAACCTTCTCACACGCTACTCACCCCTGTAGATCCTGTACTATTCGCATACTCGACTCCAGCAACCCAATTGTTTCCTCTCTGGTCTCTGGTCCTGGTACGCTGCTGCGCCCCTACCGATACCTTCTACAAGCCCTACAACCACCCACGCTCCATACCCTCTGTCAACGAAACTTCCGACTCTCTGTCCCAGACGAATTCACCCTCGATACTTATCCATCGCACACTGGACTCGCAACCTCAAGGACAACTCTCTGCTTGGAACGCACCGCCGTTACAGACGCCATTTCGAAGACTACATATAGTGCCGCCACCTAACGGAACTTTATGAAACTATAGTGGGAATATTATAGGATATCCCACAGCAAATTGGGAATTTTTTCAATCGAAACTAGGCGAGAAAAAAAAAGTGTTGCATTACCCACTGAACGCCCCTCGTATTATTCCCCGCCCCCACCCCCTTCAACAAAAAAAAAAAAAAAAAAAAAAAAAAAAATTTGAAGGCCTTGCCTACTATATCCATCGTGGATCCGTTCCACCTCATCAAATTCCCAAACCTTCTCACACGCTACCCACCCCTGTAGATCCTGTACTATTCGCATGCGCGACTCCAGCAACCCAATTGTTTCCTCTCTGGTCTCTGGTCCTGGTACGCTGCTGCGCCCCTACCGATACCTTCTATAAGCCCTACAACCACCCACGCTCCAGACCCTCTGTCAACGAAACTTCCGACTCCCTGTCCCAGACGAATTCACCCTCGATACTTATCCATCGCACACTGGACTCGCACTGGGGAGGACGACGGTTCACTCCCGTGTCCGGCCATCCTGATTTAGGTTTTCCGTGATTTCCCTAAATCGCTCCAGGCAAATGTCGGGATGGTTCCTTCGAAAGGGCCGACTTCCTTCTCCATCCTTTCCTAACTCGATGAGACCGATGACCTCGCTGTATGGTCTCCTCCCCCAAAAACAACCCAACCCAACAACAACTTATCCATCATATAAACGCTAGGTCTTCCCTCTCAAAAACAACTCCACATGAAGGCTCCTCCTATCCCTTCATACCATTACCTTCTCACGTGCCATATCCACTAGTACATTTTCGCATTCTACTATCCTCCCAACAAATGCCTTCATCTCCACGTAACAGGCCATTGGACTTTTTGCTTATACTCACATCCTAAGTCCCTAAAGAAAGCCTTTTCCTCTCTAAATCATCATTTCCCTGTGCAGATCCTTCAGATTTCAGAAAAGTGATGTCCTTCATCTAAAACCTTTACCTTTCTTCGCCACTTTCAGCAAGCAGGACCAAAAGGGAGCACTATTAGAGTCATGACTTCCCCCTGTATCCACGGCCACCATTTTTTAGTCTTCTGATTGACGAGATGACATTCACAACTACTTCAGTACCTCTTCTCTCTTTCTTATTTTCTGTTTTTCCAGTAATCTCACATCTTCGTTCCACGTTATCGTTTCCATTCTTCTGTCCATGTTGCTGCTAATCTCTTATAGTTCTTCTGCCTTGAGAGCCTTCCCGAATTTTACTGTTTTAAAAAGATACTTCTTATAATATCTGATTCTCTGGTATTTCTTTATACTTACATTTCTTTTCTTTGTTCTATCGTTACTGCTACTGTTCACCTCGTTTTCCCAAAGTACGAAGTTATTTGTTTGTTACCCTATTTCTTCTCAATTTCGCGCTTTATTCTATTTTTAGGGTTCTGTACCTCAGTCGGCAAAAACGAATGGCAGCACGTTGTTGTTCGTCGGTCTGTCTGTCTCTCTGACTATGTGTCTGCCCTTCTGTCCGTCCGACGTTAAGACCCTTTTTTGCTCAGGAATGCGTACAGCTTTCAGGCTGAAATCTGTGTCACATCGTAAGTTCTACAGTCTCCTGGCGGAGGAAATAAGTTAAGCTTATAAGTCAATGCAGTCAAACGTTATGCCTATTTCTTGATACTCATCAAAACCTGTAGAGTACTTACCATTGACCTAAAATCATGAAATAGCTCAAGAGCATAGGTTTCACAGTACAAATAAATGAAAAATCCTAAATTTGTTAATTTGTAATTAGATCACAAAAAGAAATATTTTTTCGCCATTAAAAACATACTTTGCATTCGTAACCCGTCAAAAATCTCAGAACTACTGTAGGCACTTTGATCTTGTTTTCAGTAATAGGTCTAGGAAGGTTTGTGTCTTTAATTTACAAATATTTCACTACTTCGCTCAGCTACAATGAAGTGAAGTTCCTTGCCGTTGTGAAAACGATGTCTTTGCCATCTACCTGCGACCAAAAAAACAAAAAGGTTCAAATGGCTCTGAGCGCTACGGGACTTAACATCTCAGGTCATCAGTCCCCTAGAACTTAGAAGTACTTAAACCTAACTAACCTAAGGACATCACACAAGGACATCACACACATCCATGCCCGAGGCAGGATTCGAACCTGCGACCGTAGCGGTCGCGCGGTTCCATTCTGAAGCGCCTAGAACCGCTCGGCCACCAACGGCCGGCTTACCTCCGACAGGTGTAAGCCCTCCAGACTACAGTGTCACGCTGATGCTAGAATCACAGATCCTTTACGAACTGCTCATTCTACTTACAAACATATCTGACAGTCTATGCCTAAAGACACATACAGCATCTGTAAAAACAAACCAATACTGGTAATTGATGTAGGGTTGCACTTGGGATGAGTTTCTGATATCCCGTAAAATATCCGTTGAAGCATCCCACAATTCGACAAATGTGAAACAACAGTAGCCTAATGGCCGGATGTACCGTTTTCTTCTGTGCAGACATCCGTCAAATATTGCCAGCAACCGCAACAGGGACGAGAGAAGACGAAGTTAACGCATGTGAAATTGATAGTTAGCGTGGAATGTTAATACAACTCCAAAATAAACAACATATACGCAAAATTACAATGGTAAATCCAAAACTATACATGAAATTTAAACCTAAAACGTTCTCGAAAGTCTTGGAAATCCCGGGACCGACATCTTGCCAGTATCGATTTTGATAACAGGGAAAAATCATCGTGATTCTCCAGAATGAGATTTTCACTCTGCAGCGGAGTGTGCGCTGATATGAAACTTCCTAGCAGATTAAAACTGTGTGCCGGACCGAGACTCGAGCTCGGGACCTTTGCCTTTCGCGGGCAAGTGCTCTACCAACTGAGCTACCCAAGCACAACTCACGCCCCGTTCTCACAGCTTTACTTCTGCCAGTACCTATTCTCCTACCTTCCAAACTTTACAGAAGCTCTCCTGTGAACCCTGCAGAACTAGCACTGCAGAAAGAAAGGATAATGCGGAGACATGGCTTAGCCACAGCCTTGGGGATGTTTCCAGACTGAGATTTTCACACTGCAGTGGAGCGTGCGATGATATGAAACTTCCTGGCAGATTAAAACTGTGTGCCAGACCGAGACTCGAACTCGAGACCTTTGCCTTTCGCGGGCAAGCGCTTGGTAGAGCATTTGCCCGCCGCGAAACGCAAAGGTCCCGAGTTTGAGTCTCGGTCCGGGACACAGTTTTAATCTGCCAGGAAGTTTCATCGTGATTCTCTATTCCCGAATGAATGAACTGCATATGTAGATAATTAAGTTTGTACAGAATTGTTGGAGCACGAGTCCTATCCTACTCGTACTTCTCCGTTTGTTTTTATTTTTATTTTTTTGTAATACGTTAAAAAATTAGAAATATTTCACTTTTTAATTATATCATACCGAATTTTGCTTTTTAAATCCATTGGATGAGGAGAGATCAGGCGGCCCATGCCTCTCTACCTTCATCCATATGTGGAGAGGTGGACGGAACGACAATAACGAACATAAATCGCTGTTGATGACTGTGTCATTGCGAAACACTTGTGGCTCTAGCCCTATTTAAACGTGGCACCTCGCTGGAGGGCCTGCCCCAGTGCGGTCGTAAACGTTGCGGATAACGCTGGGGCGGTAACGACCTGCGACCTGCCCCCTGGCGCCAGAACTGGGTCACTGGTTCAGGGGCGGACACGTGTTCCCAGCCCGGGCCCAACGCAGAATGCGCCACGCCGCGCGCCCCTTTTATCAAGGGGCTTATCCAGCCCCCTTGATCCGCGCTCCCGCTCCTGCTGAAAAAATACGGGGGCGAGGGAATCAGAGGGAGGTTTATGCTGCATCGGCATCGCCTCCGCCTTCATTCCCGAGTACACCGACCCGCAAGATTCAACCGCCTCATATCTTTAGGTATTAGGCGTTTGATATTAAGAACAGCTGCTCCAGGCAGAATGCAGGCGAGATTCCCCAACCTCATCGGAAAATAATAGGCATCCCTGATATGCACGTCCGAGCAAGAAGGAAATGGAGCCGAATAATTGTACGTTTACATCGACATATGCACTCCGCATCCCCCCACCCAGTATGAGAGTCGGATGGTATATTGTGTGTTACTATACGACACCCCTGCCCCACCCATTCTCTTCATCCGTCTGTAATGACATCGTTGTCGACGGGACGTTAAACCCCAATATTCGTAACTTTCTTTCCTATACTGTTTACAGGAGCATGGTAGTCCGAGAGTCACGGGGTCTAGTCTCAATGCCATAACATTTTTTTTTCTTTCTTTAAGTTTCAATTTTTATGTTACTTGTAGCGAAATTAAGCCGAAATAATATTCAGTTATCGTATTTATTAATCTTTCCTGTTCATACCTTCAATGAAGGTATGAACAGGAAAGATCAACGAAATTTGGGATTGCAAATAAATTTCCAGGAAGGGGTTGTAAGGCGTATACGAGAACTTCGTATAATAAATATGTAATTATTTTACAGTTGATACTTTGCCGGCCTGGGTGGCCGAGCGGTTCTAGGCGCTACAGTCCGGAACCGCGCGATCGCTACGGTCGCAGGTTCAAATCCTGCCTCGGGCACGGATGTGTGTGATGTCCTTAGGTTAGTTAGGTATAAGTAATTCTAAGTTCTATGGGACTGATGACCTCAGAAGTTAAGTCCCATAGTGCTCAGAGCCATTTGAACCATTTTTTTATATACCTTACAGGTTCTAGGGTGACCTTCAGCGTATAAATAGTGGAAGCTGAAATTTTCTTGGCAGCTTGCACAACGAATTCAAAACACCACTAGGACCAAAATCATTTAATGGAACAACATTCATCTTTATCTCAATTTTTATTATAATACTATTTAATAATTTTTCCAGTTACATGATGGCTTTAAAGTTGTACAGAAAAACAGTCTTGTTTTACGTTCATAAAAGGTTCTCTGTCATCGCACAATGAACAAGTGAAGCACTTTTTCTCGGGATGTGATTTTTTTTCTTTCTTGATGAGGCTAGAGTAGTTTTGAAACTTTTTGACTAAGTTCTTTAACTGACGTTAGAAATAGATATCACTAGTGAGGGCATTTGTGGGAGGGGGTTGGG
Organism: Schistocerca americana; assembly: GCF_021461395.2. NCBI lineage: Eukaryota > Metazoa > Arthropoda > Insecta > Orthoptera > Acrididae > Schistocerca > Schistocerca americana. The sequence goes on along the minus strand of NC_060126.1, from coordinate 135,356,459 downwards.
TGGACGAAATCACTTCAATACAGGATGGGGCAAATACAAGTGGCCCGGAGAACAGAGTTAGATGGTACAGAGGAACACAGCAGAGGAAAGGAAATACAGTACTAACCTGATTATAGCAGAAGCTGAAAGTGACCACCAACCATTCCTTGGCACTTTTGGGTCCTAGTCAGGAAGCTGCTGAAGATGGATCGAAGATAGGCAGCTGGAATTGCTGCAGTCTCATTCGAAATGTTCTGCTGCACTTCTTGAAGACTATGGGGGTTGTTGCGATACAGTTAGTCTTGAGAGTTCCCCGCACAAAGTAATCGCACACTGCCAGATCAGGTATCCTATGTGGCCAACTAGGACCGCGACCAGACTGGACTCTGCTAACGGCTCTGTCGGTCTTGAATATTGTGTAAAAGTGGGGACTCTTTTATTTGCTCTACCCTGTGCTACATGATGACAATCCTTCTTCTTCATCCAAAAAAGAGTTCGTTGCATAATACTGAATTTGTTTGCCCTCCCAATGACTTAATTAACAGAAGAAATTTTATGTCCTTCACGTAAAGCTTCATCACATCGGTCAAAACTTCCTTGTATAATGTTGTTCTAAGTAATTAAATACAACATGCTGAGCATAATTAGGTTTTTTACTGTGTAAGTAATGTCAAAATATAAAATAAAAAAGTTTCAGTGTAGGGGCTCGACCCCACGGCCCTCGGATAACCATCCTGTACTGTTACCACTATGCCAAGTGCTGCGTGGAAATCACGCTAACGTAAGTAGCTGATTGTTCGTCCGACCCGTGGTAAAAATGCTATTCATTTCTAAACGCTTGGCCATCTGCAGATCCCCCTTCTATCACTTTCAGTTGTGAGCAAGCCCTACATATGCCATAAATTAGGACGAAATCGGTGATGAGAAGTATGTGCGGTCCACTTATGAGCAAATGAACGTATCCACGAGGATACAAACTGTAGATATGCACTTGAGGACAAACACGTGGCAACAAGCATTCCACATGTTGCCGTTCATATGAAGGAATGCTTCATCAAGTCTCGCCATCGATGCCTGTAGATGTTCAAAAATCCCAGATGTATTCCGAATACATTGATAGCCACCCACAATGCGATTCTGAAGTTCATCGACACTATTATCAGGGCTGGAACATCTCAAAACTTTTAAATATCCCCACATAAAAAAGAAAAGAACGAGAACATCCGGCGAGACCTGGAAGCGATGGTATTGGTGAGCCACGACCGATAGGTTTGTTCAACAAATGGCTCTGAGCACTATGGGACTTAACTTCTCAGGTCATCAGTCCCCTAGAACTTAGAACTATTTAAACCTAACTAACCTAAGGACATCACAAACTTTCATGCCCAAGGCAGGATTCGAACCTGCGACCGTAGCGGTCGCGCGGTTCCAGAATGTAGCGCCTAGAACCGCTCGGCCACTCCGGCCGGCCGATAGATTTGTTGTTGGTGTATATTTACCAGTACTTAAGTGTCCGGAATGATGATAAAATCGAAAGAGGACAGTTTATCACTTCGTAATTTGTTCTTCACTTGAGATGTTGTGAAATAACGTAGCATTGACATTAACACTTTTGTAATAAATCTTTGCCTGCACTTGTGCATACGTAGTATCGGGGAAACCATTAGTTTGCAGACCTATGTTTACTATGATTATGTGCTCGTTTAGCTGTGCGTCGTGCCCACAAACCTAGTCCTGAACGATGCAACCCATGTGAAAAGGGCCGCGTCGTCTTGTGACACAGCACCACCATTGGTGAAGAAACAAGGGATAGACCCAATCAGCCAAAATGGTCACATAATCCTTGGCGGTAATCCGACCTTGCATAGCAACCATGGGACCCGTGGAATACCAGGATATGACTGCCCAAATCATCACCGACCTCGAGCTACGTTTCACCCGTGGGACGAGAGTTGGCCAAAACCTGGAAACAGTGTGAAACAAGATTCATCCGACCAAACGATTTTGCTTCATAGTTCAGGTTTTGTGCCTTCGGAACCGTGTTTCCCTGTTACGCGCGCTTCCATCATTGATGAGAGCTTTGGAATTCCAGCTCACCATGCAATCCCGTGCTTACGGAGCTCCCTGATCGAACACCTCGTTTATTTTGAAGATAATAACTTTTTTTAAAAAAATGAGAAAAGTTCTTTTTAATCAGTGATTATTTCAGATCTAAATCACAACTAATAATACAGAAATCATAATAAAATTAAAAAATAATTAAAATCGGGAAAATATAAAAAAAGCCATGTTATTAATAGTTTATCCACTTCCCGCCGAACACCAGTACTGCTCAGAGCAAAGTTTGGGAAACCCTAATAGTCTGTCAACATCACTCAGCACAAACTTTCGTCCATGTTGTTACTTAGCGAACGATGATTTCCCGCTTTCCCTGCATGCGGTATAAATCTTCGACGTGGTGCCCCTTGAAACGCGAAACATTTCGCCTACCTTGGTTGCAGAAGCACCCAACATTCAAGCATTGACAGTTTGCAAGGTTCGGATTCGCTTAGCTCCAATCTAACGATGTCGAACACTTCTGATCACGATACTGAGGGCATTGCGCAGGTGCCGTTCGAGGTCAAATACAGCAACGCCACCTGCAGGCTTGGTTAGGATCTATCTTTATTTTGAAGCCTGGATTTCTGGCGGTTTTCCCATCTTTTTCTGCAACCCCTGTGGATACGGCACTGCCGTATCAAATATTCTGCACCAGTGGTAGACAACACGGGGAACACTATGCCATTTCGCATCGACTAACTGCAACAGACTGCCCCGTCAACAATATATCCCTGCCATGCTGCAATACTGTCGCAAATTGCAAGCCTTTTGCTGGAATGCGGACGGCACCCCCTCTCCTCCCCTCTCCCTTCTTTCTTCCCTTCCCCCTCGTCTCCATGCCCCTGGAAGATCCTCTCAGTTTGCTCGTCGTCATCAGTGTGCTACGCCAGTGTAGTGTTTGGTGCTGTTCTCCCGTGACGTTAAGAGCTGTGGTTTTAATTGTCTTCTGGACTTCTATACAGTGTCACTGTTAGTGATCATTATGTGCTACGCCGTCCATCGATCCTTTTATGCTCCGGCCATACTTCGCCTTGTGTTCTTTTAAGTGTCCCAATGTGTGTTTTTTATTGTGTGCGCTACTTTTTTACGGTTTTTATCTCCATTTTACAGTCGCCCCCTTTTTGTCTGTTCTCTTCTATAATGTACCCACTTTTTATATCTACGTGAGCCATATTTTCTCTTTATGTTACTTAAAATGTCTTCTATCGTATAATTAATGTCTTTCGGCTGAAGAGCAGCGCATATACTGCTGCCAGCCCGCCCCAGATGGGACACCGAAGTACAATAAAGAAAAAAAAATGCTGACGGCAAAATTATTGCGGCCAAGGAGCGCCGTAAAGTATAGCCCATGTTAACGCATCTTAACGATCATTCGTTTAGTGCAGTGTGGTGTTGTTGTTTACAGTTAAGCTGTACTCACACGAGACGAGGCAGCTAACGTTGACGTGGACGCGGACGGGACATCCGACCTCATTACAGCCAGCGCTGTCGGCACACGGGACGAGCTGGTTAACGTGATCTCCGTCCCAAAAGCTCTTGAACGGAGGTTTTCCGCATTATTTGGCTCTCAGACCACGCAGTTTCTCTACGAAAATGGATGCACCTCAAACACTTTCGTTAGCTCTGCTAGCGATTGTCTAGGAACAGCGGAGAAACTCTTGACTCGTGGCAGCGAACACCACATATTGCTGTACAACTACCTGAGACACATATGAGTAAACGTTATTGAATGTTCATCCCATTATCGTTCTTAAATTGAATATAGTTCTGGTTTAGTGTCTAACATCAATCTACCCGTGCATAGCTTGCATATTCTCGATGTTGCATTTCCTGTCGACACTGAAATACATACTTCATCACATGCATTTCAACATCTAGATTCGTGTCATAATTTCATTCGAATGGAAGAGATTTTTTCGAAGGTGCCCACCATCATTGAAAAAAAAAAAAATTTCACGATACGATACAAACATTAGCCAGTCTATTTACCCGGAGACGGGTGCATATATTATGCAGAAAGTTTCATAATATTAAAAACTTGCAGTGTGTGACTTTATTTACTTTTAGACGTAAACTGGCAGTCACGATAAGATATCTGACCACTGACGAAGCATGTTGGTCGTTGGTCTTTGCAACAAGTACGACAGAAAATACAGTATTTATAATAAAAGCATCGACCTTTGAGATAATACTTCCATTAAATTTTGTAAGGAAGATTCGGAATCTCGTAGAAAAGAGAAGGAGAAAAAAAAAGTTTCTTAATAGGTGATGGAGCCTGTTGCTTTGCTAGACACTAATGACAGCCCCGCGCTGCGTCTTCGATATAGCAATGGTGCCTGCTTCTATGGCTTATAATGTGTAAAGACGGTATCAACAAATGTGTTTATTTGATATTTAATATGAAAATTGTACCAGAAAGAAATGCTTTTGATGGATCATCATTGTGCTGTAGCATTGAAACGATATACACTGAGATAACAAAAGTAATGGGATAGGTTCAAATGACTCTAAGTATTATGGGACGTACCATCTGAGATCATCAGCCCCCTAGACTTAGAACTACCTAAACCTAAATAACCTAAGGACACCACACGCATCCATGCCCGAGGCAGGATTCGAATCTGCGACCGTAGCAGCAGCGTGGTTCCGGACTGAAGCGCCTAGAACCGTTCGGCCACAGCGACCGGCTGATGGGATAGGAGTATGCGCATATAGAGATGACGGTAGTATCGCGTACACAGGGTATAAAAGGGCAGTGCAGTGCGGAGCTGTCATTTGTACTTAGTCGACTCATGTGAAGACGTGGCCGACGTAATTAAGACCGCACGACGGAAACTAACGGACTTTGAACGCGAAATGGTAGTTGGAGCTAGACGCATGGGACATTCCAGTCCGGAAATCGGTAGGGAATTCAGCATTCAGAGATCCAAACCATCAAGACTGTGCGAAGAATACCAATTTCCAGGCATTTCCTCTCACCTCGGGCAACGACCGAGAGCAGCGACGTCTGCGTAGACTTGTCAGTGCTAACAGACAAGCAACACTGCGTGAAATAACCGCAGAAATCAATGTGGAAGGTAAGACGAACGTATCCCTTAGGACAGTGCGGCGAAGTTTGGCGTTAATGGGCTACGGCAGCAGCCGGCCGACACGAGTGCGTTTGCTAACAGCACGACAAAGCGTGCAGCGCCTGTCGTGGGCTCGTGACCATATCGGTTTGACCCTAGACTACTGTAAAACCGTGGCCTAATCAGATGAGTCCCGATTTCAGTTGGTAAGAGCTGATGGTTACGGTTAAAGCGTGGCGCAGGCGCCACGAAGACGTCAACAAGGCACGGTGCACGCTGACGATAGGAACACAATAGTGTGTGCTGTGTTTACATGGGATGTTCTGGGTCCTCTGGTTATTTTCGGCTACTTGGACACCATTTGCAGCCATTCATAGAGTTCATGTTCCCAAACAACGATGGAATTTCTGCGTTCTCGCTTCCCGCGCCCGGGTTCCCGGGTTCGATTCCCGGCGGGGTCAGGGATTTTCTCTGCCTCGTGATGAATGGGTGTTGTGTGCTGCCCTTAGGTTAGTTATGTTTAAGTAGTTCTAAGTTCTAGGGGACTGATGACCATAGCTGTTAAGTCCCATAGTGCTCAGAGCCATTTGGAATTTCTGTGGAGAACAATGCGCTGTGTCACCAGGTCACAACTGTTGGCGATTTGTTTGAGGAACGTTCTGGACAGTACGAGCGAAAGACTTGTCCACCCAGATCGCCCGGTATGAATCCCATCGAAAATTTATGGGACATAATCAAGAGGTGAGTTCGTGCGCAAAATTCTGCACCGGCAACACTTTCGCAATTATGGGGGCCAGTAGGGGCATATCTCATGACTTTTGTCACCTCAGTGCACTTCGGGAGCATACAAGTTGTAACACTAAAAACGTCAACTACAGGTAGTCTTTACCTACCGATATATAGTTTTCCATCACTTTATAATACTGTAGCGTAAACGGCGCGTGTTCAAGATATCCTCAATTTTCTGATGCTTTGGAGTAGCTTATATTCATACCACGTGCTCTATGAGAAATAAAACCCATTAAACACCATGTTTAACGCCATACAGTATGGCGGCTCCTAACTCCTGCTTGTAACGTAAAACGATGTCGCATTTCATTGGCCGGGGTTCCTCTCCACGAGACAAAAATCTAGCAAGCCAGATTGTTTATTTCAACCTCCTCAGTCTAGTGGAACGTGCAGTTCCACGCTATGCGTCACCAGCTCTTCATTCACGAGCGTTTTCACATCCCGTGAAGGCGCGTACACACTGGGCCAACGAAGGCCTATACGAACGACTAAGACTGGATTCGACTGAATGTTGGTGGCCAGTTCATCGGCATACTGCTTCTCATCAACACCAAGCGAAGGGATTCAACCACATGCAATCGCATCAATACTGTACTTTAAACTGTAAATTGCAGAGTTTCTGATGATGCTTCTGTGAAATTAAAAAGAGAAACCGGGCAGTAAAACACACGAAGTGTGATTTGTGGTTGTGCTGAAAACCTTAAATACAGAGCCCTTCTACAGACAACAAATCGCTACTGAACAACGAGCATTCGACGTGGCGTCCACAGTAGGAGAGGGGTCCCAATGCCAACCAACCGCTAACGCTTTGACGTTACCGCCAGCCGACAGACCCACAACCAAGGCTACCCGGTGCGCTGACACCGATTTGCCGCCCGCACACACTAAGCGAATGTCGGCCAACGAAGAGGCTTACTGTCGTTCGTTGGCCTAGGGCAAGGGTCTCCGAACTATGGCCCGTAGGCCAAATACGACACGCGACGTTAGTTCATCCGTTCCATTTACAGAATTTAAATTTGTTTGATGAAACGTATGGAACGCTATACGTCTTGATACAACTTAAATTTAAAAATTACTTTTAGAATACTAGGAGATCTTCACCCTTGGCTCTTATGGGCCTTAAATTATGCCTACTGTGTTCAGTGATCAGGACTTAGTTGGATGATTTGTAAATTCCGGCCGCTTTGTTCGTACACTGCATCACTCATTAGCAAGCACTCTGAGGGAAAGACTTAGATATTTCTTGCGTCCTGAAACCAGGCTTTTGTGATGTGAACTTCATTTAGGGAAATGCCCTCAGTCACCGTCAAAGCACGCATTTCTTCAAAAAACTCATTCTGAATTCTGTAACTTATCACACAGTAGTGAGCTGGTTCAGCTGTGATAATGTGCTTCGTTTTCACTAGCTTTGAAACGAAATATGTAGATCCTTTTTCCTCACTGAAAAAGACAGAGTTCATCCATAGCTGTTAGATCCTACCTAGCAGTCGAAATCAAAGCATTTCAAAGAGAGGTGTTCTTGTTTGTAACACAACTGGAGGAATAAAACTTTTCTCATTTTCACTATTCCAAAGAGATTTGTGCTACAATCCCCTAAGCTCCCCGAAGATGTCCAACCTTGATTCTCAGAAGGAAAAACATTATTCGTGGCTTGATTTAAAAATGACTCTGAGCGCTATGGGACTTAACATCTGAGCTCATCAGTCCCCTAGAACTTAGAACTACTTAAACCTAACTAACGTAAGGACATCACACACATCCATGCCCGAGGCTGGATTCGAACCTGCGACCGTAGAGGTCGCGCGGTTCCAAGCTGAAGCGCCTAGAACCGCTCGGCCACTCCGGCCGGCTATTCGTGGCTTGAAGAAGCACTTTAGGGAGAGACTTTCACATCTTGACAGGAATGAAAATGATGTTCATCTGTTCCAGAATCCGTTTGATTGTAACTTTGATAATGCGGCAGTTGAACTGTAGATGAAACTCACTGAAATGCAAGCAAATGATTTGTTGAAAGAGAAGCACGGAGAAAAGGCATCGAATTTTACTGCTGATTACCCGAAGTCGCTTTTCCGGAACTGAAGAAATTTGCCACCGACATGGCATCAGTGTTTGGAACAACATATGTCTGTGAGCAAATATTTTTAAAAATGCGGCATTTGAAGTCAACACATCGAACGATACTGACAAGAACACTTGAAAACAGCTCTCTTAACTAGATGCAGTAATACAGAATCAAGCATTGACGATATCTTGAAAACCAAACGTAAATTCAACAAATCTCTCAAACATTTTCCGCTGCTTAGTTTGAGAGATTCGAATATGTGCACATTAGATCTTATGTAACTATCTTTCTGCTAACTTCGCCTTCTTTGATAAATCCTTCAGTAAATAAATACGTTGGTCGTCCCCTCGTTTTTTTGTGCATTGCATGCTACTCAATCGTGATTAATGATACATTAACTATAAATTATTTGTAAATCAACCCAAATCGAGACAAGTAACATAAATACTAAAATTCTGATAAACCCTGATACAAAAGGTACGATAAACAAAATCTACTTTAAAAATTTAAAATAATATTTCATAAAACACATTACCAATATACTATAATTTAAGAAATCAATTCTATAAAATATACTAAGATAAAAACATGTCCTCTTGAAAATACTTTGAGGTCTGGCCTGCTCACTGAGCGAATTTTTAAAGAGCCGCCGTATTTTGGCCGTGCAAAGGTAGCATAATCATTAGTCTCTTAATTAGTGGCTGGAATGAACGGCTTGACGAGTAATCAACTGTCTCTTAATAAATTCTTGAAATTAACTTCTGATTCAAAAGGCTTAAATTCTTCTTTAGGACGAGAAGACCCTAGAGAGCTTAACATTTTAGTTTTATATAGTTTTTTGTTTGTATTTCTATATTATTTTAATGATAATGTTTTGCTGGGGTGACATGAAGAATAGACAAACTCTTCATTATTATATCACTGATTTATGTTTGTTATTTTGATTGATAATTTATTATCATAAGATTAAGTTGCCTTTAGGCCGGTATTACACTATCAAATATCTTTGTCAAAAATCTTTCTCAAAGACATTTGATGGTGTAATAGGGAACTTTGTCAAATGTCGTCCAATATTTGATCAAATCTGGGGCCTCGCTGTAGATTTGATCAAAGAAGTCGCTTGTCTTCTGTTCACTCACTGCAATGTGACATGTTACCACGTGGAGCGCTAGCATCGCTGCAGTGTTCTGTCGTCTGTAGTGTTTTTATAAACATTGCCGGTAAATACAATTGGTGTGTGCCGGAAACTACAAATTAATAGAGATGTAGGCCTATGAAGCTGATGAGGCGCTTTACAAGGTGAGGCACCCCGAATACAAATATAGATTAAGAAGATTGGAAACCTGACCTGACCTGACCTAACTTAACCCTCTCCTGTAGCAAGGAATCGGAATGGTACATGGAGCCTGTCTTCTGCAGATGTAGCAGTTCTTAATTGAATATTGTGTTTTGTGATATGAGCATACACTATACTGAGCACATACAGAAATGTATGCTCGGCCATTCTTATGTAATTGATGTACGACTTGACGTCCTCCACTATAAGCTCATGTAACAAGTTTTGTTGAATGCTTTTATCGTGTCGTCGTAAAACCCACGGCTTCACCTAGGTATGTTTCCTTTTCTTCTCCCACTTCTCTTCCGCATGTGCACCCAGTGCAGTTATGGTACATGCAACTGCTGCGGTTAATAACAAGTTGTTGTTGTCAGCCATCTTGAACTTTGACGAAAAATGTGATGGCAGTGTAATACCCCTTCTAGCGCTACGTCAAAGATCTTTGTCAAATACAGGGTGCGTCAAAAAAATGTATACACACTTTGAAGCATCATAGAAAATTTGTTTCCCGTTCTACAATGTTAAATTTCTGGAAATGGAAAGGTTACAGTCCAATTGGACAAATAAATGTACTTTGCAAATGCGATTAATGTTCAAACCGGTGGCCTTCAGCATCAATACGTTTCTGAGTACGAGTCACCACTGATTCCGTACAAAGTGTCCAAATCAGATTTCTGCGGACACTGCCTGAATCTCATTCCAAAGGGTGTCCAAGTTACGTGGTTTTACTGTGCCCAATAAGAAGAAATCCAGCGGCGTGAGGTCTGGAGAGCGTGCAGGAAACTCGATTGGTCCCCTGCGTCCTATCCACTGGCCTGGCACATTGTCATCCAGGTATGCTCGTGCGTCCCTATGATAGTGCATCGGGGCGCCATCTTGTTGGAAATAAAACTCATCATTACCGTATAATGCACGAATGGCAGGGAATATGGGGTCAGCAAGCATTGTTAGGTACATTCTCCAGTAACAATACCTTCAAAGTGGAAAGACCCAATGAGTCCCCTTGCAGACAAACCACACCACACATTTACACCAGGCAAATTCACAGCCTTTTCAACTGTAATGTGAGGATTATCTTCAGCCTAGTACACACGATTGTGCCTATTGACAGTTCCATTGAGTTTGAATTGGGCTTCATCCGACCAAATTATGCTACCCATAAATCCCGGTTCACTTCTCACCATCTCCTGAACCCATTCACAAAATTCTAACCTTCGATCTGGATCGTCGTCACTTAGCTGTTGCACCAGCCTTGGAATGTGCACACGAAACTTGCCTTTCTTCAGAATGCGTAGCACACTACTAGCACTTACATTACCCTCATGTGCTGCTTGCCTTGAAGATTTTTGAGGCGAACGCTGAAACAGTTCCACGACCGTAGTTGTGGAATCATCACTTGTAGCTGTACGAGGTCGCCCTGATCGACCTTTATGCATATCACACACTGTTCCACGAATTTCGAATTTGTCTCGTAGACACGTAATTGTTAACCTTGAATGTGGTTTTGTACCATACTCACTTCTCCACTATCTTCGAACCGCAGCTACATTCTCAAACTTCCAGTACCACTTAATTATCTGCTTCCGCGCTTCAAAGCTCAGACGCACGTCCGCCATGTTGCAGTTACTTCCTTGCCACTTCTGCCGCCTGTTGGAGAAACATAACATCACTTTCTCACAGATATTTAACCTTGTAGGTGGTGGTGGTGGTGGTGGTGGTGGTGGTGGTTAGTGTTAAACGTCCCGTCGACAACGAGGTCATTAGAGACGGAACGCAAGCTCGGGTTAGGGAAGGATTGGGAAGGAAATCGGCCGTGCCCTTTCAAAGGAACCATCCCGGCATTTGCCTGAAACGATTTTAGGGAAATCACGGAAAACCTAAATCAGGATGGCCGGAGACGGGATTGAACCGTCGTCCTCCCGAATGCGAGTCCAGTGTGCTAATAACCTTGTAGAACGGGAACTAAATTGTCTATGACAGTGCAAAGTGTGTATACATTTTTTTGACGCACGCTGTATATTTGACGGAATATTTGATCACATCTTTGATCAAATCTTTGACAAAGAAATCTGATAGTGTAATACCGGCCTTACGGATAATAGCGTAATTGTTTTTGAGAGCTCATATCGACAAAGCAGATTGCGACCTCGATGTTGGATTAAGAAAAATTTTGGGTGCAAGAGCCCAGTGATTAGGTCAGTTCGACCTTTAAATTCTATGGTTTTTTTTCCCCAGTACTTTCGTTCTGGCTTGCGGCCCGTGCGTATGTTATCAATTATCCGGCCCGCCATGAAAAGCGTTTGGTGACATCTGGTCTAATGTGACGTGCCTTGAGAAGACGGCTTTAGTGAGCAACTGCCGACAGCCGAACGCGGAGTGAACTGAAGGGGGGTGCAGAGCTCGCCCGCCCGCGACCTAGATCGCCGCCTTTGCGATGCGTACTGGCGGCCCATTCAACCCGGACCCGTCCAAATGGGCCGGCCAGCGCTGCGCAGCGCCGCGTTCTGTTCGGCCAGGGTAGGCCTCGCGGCGCGCCGCCAGCGCGCGGGGGCGGCCGCTGGCCGTCACGTGACTCTACGTCACACGGCGGTCGATGGCGGCGCGCGCGGCGTTGGGGGCGGGAAGCGAACCCTGAGCCGGTCCGGCGAAAGTGGCCGCGCCGGCGAGCGCACAGTACCCCGCGCCCGCTTCGCGTCCAAACACGCACCACGCCACGCAACACGCCACGCAGCCCCGACACGCGTCCGCGCGCTACGCACGGCCAGTCATGTGACCGCGAGCGCAGCCTTCTACAGCCGCCGCCGCCGCCGCCGCCGCAACATCCGTCCGCAACCACGGCTGCGCCACCGGCCGTTGTCCTGCCACCCCGTGTTTACCTTTCCGAGAGCGCGCCAGAGGACTGTTGTTGCTGTAGGTTCGCTTCTGGCGCTCGGGAGGGGCCGAGACCGTTAATGGTTCGCAGGAGAATCGAGAGCATCATTATGAAACTACTGGTACGTACAGTGCTGTTTTCTTACAAGCATGTCGCGCATTTGAATCCAGCATATGTTAACACTGGCTTTGGGTGTTTACCTGTGGGGCATTCGATATACGTTCAGTACTGAGCAGTAGTACCATGGAAAACCCTAATTCTACTGGTTATCTTAACTTACGCTCGTAGGCAAGACTGTCAACGACCTTTTCTGCGATACACACCAAAACCAGAAGGAATCTTCTGAGAAGGGTGCGGAAAAAATAGCTAATGCTCCAGGCTCTGTAACTGTCGCCCTAACCCATACTACCCTTCAACGGCATAGGTCAGTAGGAGGAAACTAAAACACTAGGTTATACCAGTTTTGCGATGTGCGTTATTAGATCCAGCGTCGCCATTTTACGTCATATCGGAGGAAGGATCTGTGTTCGGAGCTGCTACCCATCGGCGCCACAGTTTGCGCACGCCAGCTGATGCGGGTAAGCGCCCGACCTGGGGCAAGATACGCATCCCGATAGTTGACCTTGACCTGCTTTCCGAGTGGGGTCACTATTCTATCGGCGCAACCTTGGGCTAGGGGGCCAGCGGCTCGATAAGCTGACTGTGCCGCCATGTTGGTTAACGTCCCCTCCACCATCTCACCCCATAGAAGCTTCCCCTACTCTCTTTCCTTCCACGTCGCCGCCCCTACTGTACCTCCCCTTCTAACGCCGCGCGCTCGGAGAGGCAGGGTTGCGAACACCTGCACAGCGCAACCTTTTTTTACCTTCGGTTTTTTTTTTATATACTTGAGATGCTTTTCTTTCCCCTTTTTTGTCGTGTTTTCTCTTACAACTTGTCGGTACAGCGGCGAATTTCGATAGCACCGCTACAGAGGGCAAGTTTAGAGAGCTGTTTAGTGCACGCGAAAATTAACTGCTCGTTTTTGTGGTCTGTTACGGGGATGAATTTGGTTGGCGGCGGGCGCGTTTTTTGCGGCCCGCTGGCGCAGGGGTTGTGAAAGGGCGTGAGAGGGAGGGGGTGTCAGTGGGAGTGCTCTCTACAGCTGAGGTCCAAGTGAAAGTGGCCGGCTCCGTTCACACCCCACAAAGGGCGCGGAAACTGGGCCAGCTGCTGCTGTTGCCTCGAGATGAAAGGCAGCGCGCCGCCTCACAGGCACGCCGGCAAACTGTTTACACGGGCTCGCGAGCGTCCATCGGGGGTCAGAGGAAGTTCGGCGTGCCCCTCATCGTTTCCGCCTTATTAATTTTTTGATAGCGGCGTGATGAAAAGTGTTACCTATTACTACACGTAATTTGCAATCTTCTGTGGTTCGGTAATGGACCGGAAAGCACTGAAATTAAATTGAGGCAAAGTTCTTCGACAAGGGAACACTTTCAGAAGTTTATTTTGGGAGAATGTGTAAGCCAATACCTGCAACTTCAGTTGTCTGCGTCATATTCAGATGTACGATACTGCCCTTCGATTTCTGACAAGTATTTAAATGGTATTTTTCCCTTTACTTTAATGTGATTTGCCAGTCGCCAAACCTTGTCCAAATAATTTAGATGTACACGACATAATGCCCAGCCGATGCTGGAACAAAATACCCTACTTCTACCATTCTGTGAATGTAAGGGAGACATGTTCGGCATTTTTTCGTGTCTTCCACTGGAGTGGTATTCAGTTGCCTGATGACCAAAGATAACACAGTAAATGGCAAGCGTTAGACTGCGTATATTCTACAGAATTAATTTATTCAGATAAACGGTTTTCGGCTTAGGCCATCATCAAACTTTTAAGTGACTGCTGTCGTCAAAGGTGTTACAACGTCTGTAAACAACATTGGAAAAAGATGTTACTCATCTAGACTGAGTCACAAATACATAGTTAATGTCATCTTTGACAATGCAATCATACTGCAATTGAAAAGGTAAAAAGTTGAATAATAGATCAATGTAAAGAGAGAAAACCCGGAAAAGCATTAACACTAAACTTGAAAAACGTTGCCTGTATAACAGTTTAAATTAAAGTAACAGGCCAAATAAAATAAAGTTAGTAGTTACCCAGATTACTTGAAGAGGTATTACATATGAAAAGTGATACAGAAACCGAGCGAAAGAAATAATTAACTATTTTAACAAAACAATATATGGAGTACATACACAATCACAATAAAATAAAAATAAATTAATAAATACAGGAAAGTAGAGGAAAGGAAGGAATAGACAGTGTGAGAAGTAACTGAAAAATGAGAGGATTATGTGAAGTTTAGAAATGGGGAAGTATTAAGTTATGTTTCGTCATTTAAGATTAAATCAGGACTTCAGGCAAGATGTTTGTTGATTTTCGATGCTTCCAACTTTTTCATATTCATTTAAGTTGCAGGCTAGAAACATTTCTTTGTGACGTAATCCACTTGGGCAGTGAAAAATTATTAAAGCTGGCAAAGAGGGAAAAAAAGATTAGATTAAAATTCATTGGAACGTGCAGCACATTGAAACGCAACTTTTCCTTTCATAAAACTGTTTCACGGTGCAAAAAAATTGCTGAACGTGAAACCCTGCGGGTCTAGTTTAACAAATGTAAAACTATTCAACAAAGGTGATGCTTTTATAAACACATACAGTTTTAGAGAGTCAAAAAATAATTGTTTTGACGCTGTAGAGTCCACGAAGGTGAAAACAGTCTAAAAAACATAGCATCACTTCAGATAATTTGTTAATGTCTTGGAACGTATAAGGTGCCAGATATATGTGATTACAAAACACATGTTGGTAAGTTGTAGGCAGTTGCAAGACTATCTTACTGACATTTCTGAACTATAATTGCATGAACAGGATCCAGCACCCCTTTGATATCATGATAATTTGTCAACAATTGTACGTGTATGGACTAGATTACTTAGACTGTAGTGTAATATACTAATTCAATTTAAAATGGAATAAAGTACTTTCGTTGTAGTGTATACAGCGCTGGCCGACACATTATTTTTGTGTCGCTAGAACTAATCTGTGTTTCGTGTACAGGAGACACACTTCTATGAAAACATCATTGTAGCTTCTACGCATATTTTGTCTGTTTTCCTTTCAAGTAAGATACTGATAGTACTTCACTGATTTTGAAACAGATCTGGTATACGTTTATAGCAGAGCGTTCATCACAGGGTGTTTGCTAACTAGTTATTGTATAAAACTGTGTTACACAGTGAAATAAAAGAAAACGTGCTGTCGAAATCTTTTGTGCACATGGACCGCAGTCATAACGCTTCCACTACGTAACACCGCCATAAGAACTGTTACGAACTTACCATCTGTCTGCTTTCAATCAAGCTTGCCTGACCTAAAGAATCTAAATCTACATGCGCAGATGAAGTAATCATGTGTTTCTTCATTTTCAGTGTTACAGCGGACACCTAACAAATGGACAGAATATTTCCAGCTCTGTCTCACACAAGCAAACCATCTGCCATAGACTGATTTTATTGCAGTACCTGAACGGGAAAAGACTATTGAGAACTTATAATGAGGTTTTGTTGAAAAATTATTAATTTGAGAGAGTTAAATTCTGCGTTACTAAAATAACACATTCATATTTCGATTCACCACCTCATCTTTTCTTATCTGATTCTAAAAAAAATATTCTTGCCAGTCGTACAAAACAAGATCTATGTTCGGCAACAGAACAGTGCAGGTAGACCTTCAAGCCAAATGTCAGCTACTGTGATGTCTCTTGAACTATCCAGCAGTTACAATACCAGTGCAGGGGCCACGAAAAATTAAGCTGTTAGTTGTATGCAACAGCGTGGAGAACGGGGAAGCAAGTAAAATATGTGGGAAGCACAAAACGTAGATTAACTCGATCAGAAATGACAGCTTCCTTAGTAGTAGGTACTTTAATGGTATGTCACCTTATTGACCTATAACCTTGACTTGGTTACTATACCTTATAACAAAAAAACCGACATTGCATTCATCAGTTAAATATTTTACACAGCTATGAAGCATATGCAACAGAAAAGTAGCGTATCAGATATTAAAATGCGTATCAAAGTGATGTAACAATTAAATTAATTCTATTCAAAAATTAGTTAATAGGATTTGTAATAGTTCATAAACAAAAACCTATACCTACCCTGTACCTGCTTCTAAATGCAAGTTCCTATTTTTTCAGAGAATTTCCAGGGTAGATAATCAATGAGTTTTACAACAGGTCGCATCATCCTCTAGTGAGTCAAACTGAATCCACTTGATTGCACTATAATCAAATCATACTGAAAGAAAAGAGATGAGGTTCACGCTACGTTAACGAAATAAATGCTTCAGATATTGCGTTAACCAATTCCTTTTTATCCTCTCTCATTTACGGTGAATATCCGGAATTTTAGTCAGGTCTTGCAGTGAAAGCTATTGAAGGGTGCCTTCGTTTTACTGTATGATTTGGTTTTTGGTTTCACGATTGTGAGTCTGTGTTCCACAACTATTGATAAAAAATTCGTGATTTATGCATGTTTACTGATTGCCTTTCTAAAAAGGCCAGTGTTTGGGGTTCAATACCCTGAAGTGCTTTGGATTTATATGCGGGTTTTTTACATGAAAAATAGCAATCTGCACCGTAATTTGAATTTCATGTCGCTTTTAACCGGTTGAGTGAGTCAGTTTACAGATTTTAGAATTTGTGGCTGCTTTACTTGTTATAAACAGCTCAAGTGGACTTTGTGTTGTATATATCGCCCAAGTAGACATTTACCGTTATTTACGTCTCTCTGATATCATGCGCTAATAATTTATTACACTCAGTAATGCTTTTCCGTTCAAGTTATCAACAGCAACATTGCACTCCGTTTGTTATGCGTATAGAACTTTTCATAAAGCTTGAAATAGTCAGTATTCATTTTATGCCATTTACACTATTTACTGCTCATGAAGGGAAAATCCTTAAACATTATTAATTTAAAAGGAGAATCGATATTTATTTACAACCAGCAGTGTATGACTAAATTATTGTGAAGAAGACATACGTTATGTGTAGTGGGCACAATGTTCTTGTTTCACACCACTTACTACAAACCGTTGCAGATACCAGAATATGATAACTGGCTCTTCTCTTGCAGTGTCTACATTCACTGGTATCGTGCACATTGTTCAAAGTATGTCAAAGGATATACGCGCTCTAAATCTGTGAATTTTAGAAGGGAATGGTATTATCGCAGATATCAATTAAAAGACGTTCTACCATCAGTTGCAGATCGATTTTTATTTTGGTTATAAGGAAAATGATGAAATTCAAATACCATTCACAGATATCCCCAACTTTAAATTCTCTGCCCCCACTCATAACCCCACTCAAGGAGTAAGTATACAACAAGTTAACATTGCCCGCGCTATTCAGATGGGTATAACATTAAACGACAACAAAATCTCTTTGGGGACTTTTATTCAGTGTAGAGTGTAGGCATTGTATTATGCACTTAGTGGAAACAACATTTAGAAAGAAACAGCGAAGTGGCAATGCCCGGCTAGGAGTTCCCGAGGGACTGGTTGAACTGTCTAGAAGCAAAGCGTTTCCTTCCTCCGTATCGTGTATGAGGATTGCAACTATAGTGTTTTGTTCATTGTAGGTGGTTGTAATGGTGTGTATGTACAGTATGGAGTCCGGTTATACTGTGTGATAAGAAGAGATGGAAGAGGGTGAAAACTGGCGCCTATTCCTCTCGAATATCAACAAAAGGGCTGCCACGCTTAACGTCCCCATCCGAAGGAGCGATCACCATCAGTAGCGTGACATACCCTCACTCGATGAAACTCTAAGGAGAGGTTTGGAATTTAATCCAGGACACTGGTGGACAGTTTGATGATCTGGAACTATACACCACCACCTTTCCTCCCCCTGGCGGGCAAATAATGGCGCGGTGGTTCATTGAACCCTCTGCTAGGCACTTTATTTTGAGTAGCAGAGTAATCACGTAGATGTGGATGAAAATTTCTCCGACTCACAGATTACTTCCGAGCGCACCTTGCGGGCGTTTACTGACCTTGGCTTTGCAGACGGGTAACGCTTATAATCTTTTTTTATCTGAAGTAAATTTCTATTTCGTCGAAAGGAAAGACGTGCCCCGTTTAAAGCAATGTCGCACCTTCTGTAAAATGATAACGAAATACATACGCAGAAATTTAGTGGTGAGTGCAGTCCACGTCTGACTTTTTAAAATTAAGACCTTAAGTGTTTCCATGAATGTCGTATTTTAGAAAAATATCATTGCAACAGCCGCTACTGTGCGTTGCCACCTAGAGGGATTATTGATAACCAAGGGTCTCTCATACCCTCGCATTTTCAGTTTAGCGAATCTGCGCAAGCGCCACTGCGTCTGTTGTCTGTGCTGCATACAGGTGAAATATTGCAAACTCCTTATTCATGTAATTCAATAGGCTTCTGGCAGTGACAAACGGCTACTATTCAGACAGCGAATATAATCGAAAAGGCATGCATTTCTACACTGAGAGGGTGAACAGTGAATATATTGACGTGCATACTGCAGCACACAGTTTTACCGTTGAAGCGGAGTAACGTTGTGATTATTACACTGCCGTGTAATTTACTTTCGTGAATGAGTGATTCTGAAAAGGACTTTAAAACTGCAGCAAAGCATGTACCCGCAGAAACACTATAGAAATAT
Organism: Schistocerca americana; assembly: GCF_021461395.2. NCBI lineage: Eukaryota > Metazoa > Arthropoda > Insecta > Orthoptera > Acrididae > Schistocerca > Schistocerca americana. Next base: position 135,337,499 of record NC_060126.1, on the reverse strand, counting down.
TGTGAGATCAGTGATTTCTCATATCGTCTCTAAAGAAAAGAAAAACATTCGTAACTAATACAGAAGTAACAGACTGAAGGCTAGATGAGACAATACGGAAAAGTGAATATGCTGTCAACCAGTGCGTAAAGTGAAAGAGTAGTAAATGTAAGGACAAAATTTTGAATCTTGGAAGGTAGTGACACATTAAGCCCTACAGACAGATCTTCTTTCAGCAATTTGACCTCAATGAAAAATCCTTTCATGACCTTTGAAGGTATACGATTTGTTTAACATAAGATTTCCATCGTTTCGAAGAATTTTTACCATTTTCTTACCACAGATGTTGGAAAGTTAAGTGCCATCGTAGAACTTAAAAATTTGTGATGTAATTAAATCTGAAGACGACGTCGTTAATAAATGAAATAAGACAATAATTGGCCGGCCGAAGTGGCCGTGCGGTTAAAGGCGCTGCAGCCTGGAACCGCAAGACCGCTACGGTCGCAGGTTCGAATCCTGCCTCGGGCATGGATGTTTGTGATGTCCTTAGGTTAGTTAGGTTTAACTAGTTCTAAGTTCTAGGGGACTAATGACCTCAGCAGTTGAGTCCCATAGTGCTCAGAGCCATTTGAACCAGAGCCAAGACAATAATTTTCGTGTTACTAGCCATTGTTTCATATGCTATGTGAAATCAGTTTTGTCGTACACACTATGCTCTGATATATCTCTTTTATAGAACTACTTGCTACACCGAAGTTTAAATTGTGAATGCGTGTTATTGCAGAGTTCTTAACATTTAAAATTTTTACTGTCGTAAGTGTGATTTATATTCCTCGTTTTCTTTTCCTTTTTTTAATTAATTTGTGTTTCCATGGATCTGCTGTGAGGGTAATATAGATGATGGCCCGACAATACTATAATACTAGTCTGAAATGGGGGATTTAAAAAATATATACAAGATGGAGAACACCGCTAGGAAGCGTACGTAACGTTTCAGCTTACGGTTGGCCCGACACACACATATCAGTATGGAAATGCCAAAACCCTATCGACTGCTACCTGTTCAGGAGCCTGAAATAGTGAATACGAAAGTAACAATGTCCTAATGACATTTTAATAAAAATAGCAACGCCACTAGCATGTAATATGTCCGTCTCGAAGTGTACACAATCGACTTTATTTCGCACTTTTCCAGTAAAACGGCTAGTTCACAGATTCTGTGAGGAAGTGATTCGTGGTTAATTCATTACCTTTGTTAGGGACCTTCGAGTCTTGGATTAACTCTAAAAAGAGTTGAGGAGGGAATGATTTTGACCCGGGAGGAAAACGCAGACAATTGGACTCATTGCCCTCCAAATAATACAACTTTCGTGCACGGATATTAATAAATGAAGTTAGAAAATTAAGGCAGTTATTTGTTTTTCATTGCTGTATTATATAAGAGCTGCAATCTCAGTGCCCTATAAGCCTTGTTTTCAAATGTTATTATAGATTTGTGAATACTCTGGACGATGTGCATCAAGTGCACCCGCGGTAATAATATACTGAAGTATGCACAGTATGATCCTTATAGAATCCAACTCTTAAGATAGTCTTACTGATATCGGGCGAGACTACTTCGCATTTGCAGGTAAAGTATTGACACACAGTCGTCCCTGTCTATTCCAGATTGAAAGATAGCTACTGTATAGACTATACACCATATCGGTGTGTTCGTGTGGCGACCACACGTCCTCTTTAATACAGAGTGTTGTCGGACTTCTACGCTGACGTGAAGTGCGTTCGCACGGGGAACGTGCGCTGTTCAATTCCATACGTAACGAGAAGAGCTTGGGCGTTGCGAACACAGACGTATCACTGCGTGTTACGTGAGCGTGCAGCACATGTGCTGCCACCTGTTGGACTTCCGCTAACATTCACCACTTGGTTGGCCTCGAATAGGTGCGTTATCACAGTGACCGTTATCCGTATCGCGTTCACAGTTATTAGCAGGCATATCTGGCAGTGCTGCTCAGCGATCCGAAATTTAGGAAAGTGAAAAATCAGTGGCTCCTGACTCGAAAGGTATTGCTTGCAGTGCAATACTGTTTTGACAGAAGTATACAGTATGGCGTAATTTTTTTATTATTAATAGTAAAGATAATAAAGAAATTGTATTGTTACGTGACGAATTAACGATAATATCCCCTTTCAGCCGCAGTCCCAAATATCGGCTTATACGCCCTTTCAACTTTTTGTGACATTCCATTTCCTCCACCTGTTTACTCGAAGCTGGTCATCATGCCTCCAAACATTCTCCGCCGACAGACGTATTGACACACTAACATCACAATCCGGTACGTCAGTGCCAAAATGTCCACCTTCGAAAATTATCATCACCATACCAAGACAATCTGTTTTAAAAAATGGCTCTGAGCACTATGGGACTTAACATCTGAGGTCATCAGTCCCCTACAACTTAGAACTGCTTAAACCTAACTAACCTAGGGACATCACACACATCCATGCCCGAGGCAGGATTCGAATCTGCGACCGTAGCGGTCGCGCGGTTCCAGACTGAAGCGCCTAGAACCGCTCGGCCACACCGGCCGGCCAATCTATTTTAACACTTTCATCTACAATTTGGCCACCTTTAAGTTTTATAACGTAACATTTAGAAAGCTATATGGCTGAAGGGTAGTCACATTCTGCTGCCAGTCGTCCCCTCCCATCCCTCATACATACACCTCCCCCACACCCACCGCCGCATTGCGAGACAATAAAATGCCAAAAAGCTGAATTTTTACCTAAGTCTTGAGACTGAGGTGACTGGTTGAATCAGTAGTTTGAATAAAGGCCTAGTGCAGTTTACTATTACATGCATTTCGATTTCCGTTAAGCGAAACTGCTTGTATCTGACCTTAAGGTGTTTGACGGCCAGAATTTGTCAGTCTGCAGGTTAGTTTAAATAGTTACGGAGAACAGCTCTGGGACAGTTTGATCACTCTCTGCTGGAAAAAGTCAATTATTAAATTTTTGTTATTAAAATAAATTAATTTATGTTGTTAATTTCTATCATATCGCGACGCGCTAATGGAAACACTTTTGGCATAATACACTTTAATTTTCAATCTTTCGGATCATATGATGCATCGGTAGAGTTCAGTCTCTCACTTGGCGAGCGTTGTGAACAAACCGAGAGTCCCGCGTTGATCATCTGAACAAGATCACAATGGAGGTGGTGTGTCGTTATCTTCCTCCGACCTGTCAAGAAGCTTCAAGTGTGTGGCTTTGCCGTGTGTATAGCGTATTGCTGCCTGTACAGTCTACTGTACTGTTTGTATTATCTCGTGACCGAACATTTCCTTGGATTTGAATTGTTCTCACTTCCCTAGGATTCTCTCAAGGAATCTCAATCTGGCTTCTGGCTTCCCAACAACTCTGTTCTTGTGTTCGTACCATCTTCAACCAATCTGACTGGATACGATGAATGAAAAATGCCGTCTATATCACTATTTTTTAAAATCGATGATGACCGGTTTCGATTTAATGAGCAGATAATCTTAAGATACAAGGTGAGAGAGGGAAAGGGGGGCATGACCGTATAAAATTTACTTATATGTAATACTATAAATAATACCGACAGTAGGGCTACAAATAATATTGAAAGATCACGAACTTATTCATATCTAGTACTGCAAGTTGCAATTTCTCGGTAGCGGTAAAAATGTAAGGTGAAACTACGTAAAAAAGTAAAAATGGGGTAGTGCGGGAGATTACATAATCGGTCACTTGGCACATGCACAGACAAGTCAGTGGCCAGGAACGTGTTAATTAGTACAGAACATTCTTCCATTATAAAACAAATAGCGTTATTAAAATAAAAAATTCGCTAAGCTAACACATTTCAGTATGTGTGACGTGATATAAGATAAAACTAAAAATACAAATGTGCGTCACATTTAAGTGGCTGCAAGTTCATCAAATTGTGTTTTAAGATATGGACGACTCAAATAATGCAAATTAGATGTTTTTGTTAATTTCTTACGTTAACTACACGAAAATGTAGACTATACAACTTATAGCGATATTGTTTCACACATTTGTATTTTTATCCTACAACACCTCATATGTCGTGAAATGTGTAAGGTTAAAGCATTTTTTATTTTAATAATTCTCTTTATTTTGTAATGGAAGAACCTTCCTTACTCTGTATACATTCAGTGGTGCCGTCTGGTGGTTTTCAATCATTATAAGAAAGGATACCACGGTTTCCTAAGACATGCCACTGTATGGATACCCTAAGGTATTTTACTGTTATGACTATTTCTACAGACTTGATGGTAAGCACAGATGCAGTAGCACATGCGAAACTAAACGAGTTGTCTTTCGACACCATTAAATAATTACATAAATCATTTCAACTACCTCATTCCTCGATTTGTACCTTTGTTTGTGTTCCATGTCTTCTTTTAAGCCGAGCGATGTAGCCGTGCGGTCTGGGGAGCTTTGCCACGGTTTGCGCGGCTCCCCCCGTCAGAGGTTCGACTCCTCCCTCGGTCATGGGTGTGTGTGTTGTCTTTAGCGAAGTTACTTTAAGTTAGATTCAGTAGTGTGTAAGCCTAGGGACCGATGACCCCCAGCAGTTTTGTCCCCTAGGAACTTACCACAAATTTCCAAAATGAATTTCTTCTTTAAAGTGCAATGAAATTTCGAGACGAAATATAAATATCTCTGACGCTAAAAAAAAGGAAGGGAGCTTCGAGTTTAACATCCTGTTGACAGCGCGCTCGTTATAGACGGAGCACAAGCTCGGATTTTGAAAAGTGGAGAAAATCGGCTGTGCCCTTTTCAAAGGAACCATCCCGGCGTTTACCTGGAGCGATTTAGGGAAATTACGGAAAATATTAATCTGGATGATTGGCCGGGATTTGAAACGCCGAATAGATTCCAGTCTGCTGACCACACGGCTCCCCTCCCTTTTTGCCTCTAAACGCTGGTATTCTTACTGAATTTCTAGGAGTGTATCGTCGAACTGCAATACCTTCTCAACAGTACGCAGAGAGGTGGGATACAATAAAAACAGTAATCTGCCCTGACAGAGAAGCAGGTCGTACGTCATGTTTCACTTAGTCAAGACAAAGAAGCTTATTTTAGAATACTGGTGGATAATATATGCAATAGCAACGAAATACCATGAAAATATTCATTTTCATCATACATTGTTAGACAAACACTTGTCCTAAATGATGTTGCACAAGCACTTGATATTTTTCTTCAACGAGCTTTTTCAGTAAAGGAAATATACGTAAGTAGTGTGAATGGTAACACACTGACCCACTGGCTGCTTTCGGATAGATTAAAGCATCGTTTTAGATCCAGACGAGGAACTGTGCCTCTCGAAACTACAACCGATTCGCTCTCTCACACTAAAACGTAGTGCCGATATATATCCATCGCGTTAGCTTCAATTCTTACTTGCCTCTTTTTTAATCCTACATGAGAGCTCCCTCTCTGTCTATCCTTTCCCATCCCTTTCGTCTTCATTCCCTCTCCACACTCCAGTCTCCTACTATTTTTTGTGTATCATCCAACTCCTTACCTTCCCTACTATCACGTTACAAAAAACCTGGCCCGTTTTTTCATACCCACAATCTGCGATTCTTCAAAAACCCTAAATTTCCGCCTCATATTCTGATCTTCTCCATCGCAAGTAATCCTAATTTCAGTAAATGCATTCATTTTATGACTTTTCAGTTTTTTGTTTATTTTATCTAAAGAGGATAAAAACTGTTGTTTTAAATTTTAATAGCATCAATTAAAAGCACCTGTTAAAATATGTAAAACACATTTAAATAATAAGCGGCTTTAATTATATTGCACCCATTTGATGTATTTTAAAGCCATTAGAATAAAGAGCGTAGTGTTTGCATCGTTGACAGCCACTCCGAGTCCTTACTAGAGGTCACAAGAGGCACTCCCCATCGCATCGTAAAACCACCCAGTGAAAAATTGAACACAGATCAAGCATGAAAAGAGGAAGCAAAATAGAAACAGTACAAGAAGTGCAACTTTGAGCAATACGTAACAGCCGTGGCGTTGTGCTTAAGTGGTTATTCTGCTGGACTGTAGAATTGACGAGATGTCTTCAAAGCTCGCTCGTACCATTTTTTCCCCCCGCTGTTCGTTGTATTTAAATGTGTGTTTGTGTCGTGTGGTGTAACGTCCGTTTGCAGCAGCGAATGTAAGGAAGGATGTTGAGTCTGTACTGAAATGTATAGCTAATGGCTCCCTTCTGGTAGACCGGTTGCCTGGTGTAAATCTTTTTAGTTGACTCCACTTCAATTGATGAGGATTCTATAATGATGAAGACAACACAACACCCAGTCCTCGAGCGGAGAAAATCTCCAACACCGCCGGGAATCGAACCCGGGCCTGTTGCATGGCATTCTGTCGCGCTGACCACCAGCTATGGAGGCGGACGATGCTGTACTACTATACTAGCAGCCGAATGGAAATGGCTTCCCAAAGTGAACCGCAAACGTTTGATAATAAGGCGACAAGTCAGCCGAATAATCCACCACGAAACACGTCTGGTGTGTCACACACGGCGTTAGTGACAGTAAGTTTGTCACACACGGCGTTGGTGACAGTAAGTTTGTCACATGATAAGAATCTCTTCTCGACGCACCTAACTTGTACGCCTGGTGAGTGATATGTGCCTCTCGATTTAGGTGTTCACATGAATGTGAATGTGATCACTCCCAAGGCTCTGAGCACTATGGGACTTAACATCTCAGGTCATCAGTCCCCTAGAACTTAGAACTACTTAAACCTAACTAACCTAAGGACATCACACACATCCATGCCCGATGCAGGATTCGAACTTGCGACCGCAGCGGTCACGCGGTTCCAGACTGAAGCGCCTAGAACCGCTCAGCCACCAGCGGCCGGCTCACTCCCAAGGAAATGATGAAAACATAATAGTTTGTCACATAAGCTGGAACAAATGAACGCAACAGTTTCACTTCACATTTCACACGTAATTTTAAGACGTCACAATTAAATATAAAAACCTCAGGTTTACAGCTCTTTTCTTTGCCTATAACCGTTTTACAATTCCAGTGATAGCCCCATGCCAAAAAACAGAATGACACCAGACTGAAGCATAAAACCAGACTGAAGACAGCGCCAAACAAAAGTAATGCTTTCCAGAACATTCTAGCACATGCCACGAGTGAAATTAATCATTACTAACTTCAATTTTCTTGAGTATTTAATAAGTTTATTTTATGTTATGTTCTCCGGCAATATGTATCTGTGTGAAGATTTTTGGTAATGATATAAAATGACAAAAGTTACAGAATATGTAAGCAGAAAAATTAGAAAGTTCCTTTTATGTTGTAATCTCGTTTACATACTGATAGCAAAATAAACAAGAAACATAAATAGGAACATATGCTGCATCTGCATTAAAAATTGAATGATAAAAATAGCAAAATTTATGTAGAATTGTTTTCAATTTTCAACTAATTTTGCGGCTCCCCCCCGTCGGAATTTCGAGTTCTTCCTTGGGCATGGGCGTGTGTGTTGTCCTTAGCGGAAGTCAGTTTAAGTTAGATTAAGTAGTGTGTAAACCTGGGCACCGATGACCTCAGCAGTTTGGTCCCATAGGAACTCACCACCACCGCCACCACCATAACCATCACCAGCATCAACTAATTTTCATAGGGTAAGAATGCAGTTATTTAAATGAATATTAGTACTTACGGAATAATTGTGTCAAGCAGGCAGAAAAAATTACTAAAATTTACTTACGGAATCCAATTGACATTTTGCTTGAATTTAGATGGTATCGTAAAGTTCACTAAAAGAGCAGAAGTTCCTATAGGACTAGATTCATTATAGGCCCTTCGTGTACACCCTTATCTACATCTACATTTATACTCCGCAAGCCACCCAGCGGTGTGTGGCGGAGGGCACTTTACGTGCCACTGTCATTACATCCCTTTCCTTTTCCAGTCGCGTATGGTTCGTGCAAAAAAGACTGCCGGAAAGCCTCCGTGCGGGCTCGAATCTCTTTAATTTTACATTCGTGATTTCCTCGGGAGGTATAAGTAGGGGGAAGCAATATATTCGATACCTCATCCAGAAGCGCACCCTCTCGAAACCTGGACAGCAAGCTACACCGCGATGCAGAGCGCCTCTTTTGCAGAGTCTGCCCCTTGAGTTTGCTAAACATCTCAGTAACGCTGTAACGCTTACCAAATAACCCTGTGACGAAACGCGGTGCTCTTCTTTGGATCTTCTCTATCTCCTCTGTCAACCCGACCTGGTACGGATCCCACACTGATGAGCAATACTCAAGTATAGGTCAAACGAGTGTTTTATAAGCCACCTTCTTTGTTGATGGACTACATTTTCTAAGGACTCTCCCTATGCATCTCAACCTGGCACCCGCCTTACCAACAATTAATTTTATATCATCATTCCACTTCAAATCGTTCCGTACGCATACTCCCAGATATTTTACAGAAGTAACTGCTACCAGTGTTTGTTCCGCTATCATATAATAACACAATAAAGGAACCTTCTTTCTATGTATTCGCAATACATTACATTTGTCTATGTTAAGGGTCAGTTGCCACTCCCTGCACCAAGTGCCTATCCGCTGCAGATCTTCCTTCATTTCGCTGCAATTTTCTAATGCTGCAACTTCTCTGTATACTACAGCATCATCCGCGAAAAGCCGCATGGAAGTTCCGACACTATCTACTAGGTCATTTATATATATTGTGAAAAGCAATGGTCCCATAACACTCCCCTGTGACACGCCAGAGGTTACTGTAACGTCTGTAGACGTCTCTCCATTGAGAACATCATGCTGTATTCTGTTTGCTAAAAACTCTTCAATACAAAGCTGGTCTGAAATTCCGTAGGCTCTCACTTTATCAGGCGACAGTGGGGAACTGTATCGAACGCCTTCCGGAAGTCAAAGAAAATGGCATCTACCTGGGAGCCTGTATCTAATATTTTCTGGGTCTCATGAACAAATAAAGCGAGTTGGGTCTCACACGATCGCTGTTTCCGGAATCCATGTCGATTCCTACAGAGTAGATTCTGGGTGTCCAGAAATGACATGATACGCGAGCAAAAAACATGTTCTAAAATTCTACAACATATCCTTGTGATTAATTGATATTAAGGTTGAGGTTTGAGTTACTCCTGTAAGTAGGGCAGAGTCAGATGTTGCAAAGGCCATACGATACGCCGTCACCTTCATTGGGCTCCAACACTTGTGGAAGTAGTGTGGTGTAGCGGGAGGGGGGAGGGGGGGGAGACAGGCGAAACGTACCACAACCACTAGACAACATGTTGCATGACTTCAGGCAACATGTCACATAGCGTTGCCTCGTTTAACTCCAGCTTTCACAATAATTAAGAAATCGTGTATGATGTGATTCTTGAGTTTCTCCCGGCGTATTTGATAATCAAAATATCTACGGGTGTGCTGCCGGTCTACAGTGTCCAAATAAAAAATTTTCTTCAGAAGGAGTGGGCCTTATTACATCACATGGTGGTACATTAGTTAAACTGAAGCCAAGCGTCTCTTATCATATATAAAATTGACAAAACAAGAATTACCCAAGCCATGGCTATAGACAGCATCCAGATTACATTTAGCTTACTTGAGCAGCTAGTAGAGTCTCTTGTCAACATACAGTTATAGTAGGAGTGACAGGATAAAATATCTACATAAGATGAGGGCACATCATGCTAGAGACAAAGGCCAACAGTACTTTGTCTCTGGCATGATGCACACTTAACTTATGCATATATTTTATCCTGTGAGTCCGCTTAGAATTTTATGTTGACAAGAGCCTCTGATAGTGGGCATTTACTAGCGGGCTGCTATCTAATGCCATGGCTTGGGATAATTCTCGTTTTGTCAATTTTGTATATGACAGAAGCCGCTCGGCTCTAGCTAGTCTAATGTACCATCATGTGATGTAAAAAGCCCCACTCCTTCTGAAGGAGATATATTTAGAAATATCAAAATCTAGATCAAGGGCTAGTGAAACTACGTTTAGCAACTGGTTGTCTGATTTTTTCAACCTCTTCACCGCAAGTTTATTCCTCTACCACTTTCGGTTCATAAAACCATCATCACTGGACGGAAAGCCGGACATTGGTGTACGAATGAAGTTGTGTTGGTACAGCTGACGGTTTGCAGTGCGTTGAAAAACAGTAAGCATGAATGCATGGAAGTGATCCACAATAGTGTTTCAGGTAATCCGCAGCGGTTATTGTGCCTTCAGTTACTACCGTGGAAGACCAGATGATGTCTCCATTGCATAACTCTGCTTCAAACGGTCTGATCGTGTGGCGTGGTGCATGCTTGGAGCTACCGTTTGTCTACATGACGTCGTAATCGGACACAACCACGAACCGTCTGTAAAAGTAACGGCCTGTAACACACTGGACACTGTAGACCGTAAGTACACCCGTGGATATTTTGATAGTTAAGAAACCAGTTAAGGAAAACATGAAGGACCCGTTTTTGACGAAGTGTGTCACAGTGCGATGAGACTGGTCAGTGTATGTAGATGCCTGGCGCGGCTGACGTAGCAACGCCACGCGACCGGGTCCTGAATGAATGCCGAGGCGAGGCGTGGCGTGGCGCTCGACCGCTGGTTGCGTAGGCCGTCCTTCCATCCGGTTGGCCAATGTTTTCCGGCTGCCCTGCCTGCCCCTGGCCGGCTATCATTAGCTCTCCTTGCCAGCGTTGTGACGCCAGCAGCCGGGTGACACTGATGTCAAAGCGCAAAGCTGCCCTTCAAAAAAATGAAAGATTTTTTTTCACGCGCATGACGCCCTTTCTGCAAATACGCGGGCAGAATTTAGCCCCATTAAAGGTCGTCCACATGCTGGCATTGCCGGCGCGAGAATTACGAAGCGAAACTTGCTGTACAAAAACTACCGTATACAACATTTCCTGTTTGATCATATTTGATGGTGATTTCATCAATTTTGTTTTAGGTGTGACAAGAAGTTGTGTGATGGAATTGGGTCCATTGCTAAAAATTTTTTGTTACTTGCAGCACTGATTACGTCTACAGAAAAATTTTATTACTTGGTGTTCAGTAAGTCACATTTATTGACGCATTTCGTGATTACCTCATCATCATTAAATCTGTCAAAGAATTACGAAAAATGGTTCAAATAGCTCTAAGCACTATGGGACTTAACATCTGAGGTCATCAGTCCCCTAGACTTAGAACTAAATAAACCTAACTAACCTAAGGACATCACACAGCCGGCCGCTGTGGCCGAGCGGTTCTAGGCGCTTCAGTCTGGAACCGCGCGACCGCTACGGTCGCTGGTTCAAATCCTGGCTCGGACACGGAAGTGTGGGATGTCCATAGATTAGTTAGGTTTATCTAGTTCTAAGTTCTGGGGGACGGATGACCTCAGATGTTAAGTCCCTTAGTGCTCAGAGCCATTTGAACCATTTGACATCATGTATCCATTCCCGAGGCAGGCCGCAGCAGCAGCGTGGTTCCGAACTGAAGCGCTCGGTCATAGCGGCCGGCAAAAGATTACAAAAGTCATTAGCAACAGAATAATAAGGATTTTCTGAATCATGATTAGCAGATATGGTCATACCAAAGAAGAAAGGTCGAGTTTTTCAAACACAGTACCAGTGTCTTATGTGGGTTAATTGCTCCAGAATACAACTGTACGTGAAGCGCATTGTAAGCTAGTAAGTTAACAGAAATGACTTCCAGAGAACGTGAGTACATCATTAAAGTGGCACTATGGGCTATTAACGAAGACACAAAGAAACAAGAGTACTAATAAGTAAAATAAGGTATAAAAGGGTAAATACTTAAAGATATGTAAAATCTAACAGAGCAAAAAAAAAATGTTTAAAATGTTATGAATGAATTACTGTTTTCTTTAAAAGTCATAAAATGGAAATTGTCAGAAGATGCGGTACAAAACAAAATGATATATAAATTAAAACAGTAAATTTGTAAATAGATTACACCTAAGATGAGAGGGTATCATACAGACATTTATGGTAAACGAGAATCCCGGCGGAGGTTCGAGTCCTCCCTCGGACATGGGTGTGTGTGTGTTTGTCCTTAGGATAATTTAGGTTAAGTAGTGTGTAAGCTTAGGGACTGATGAACTTAGCAGGGAAAATGGGAAGTAGGACAACGGGAAAAAAGTAAGAATACCATTTTTATTCATCATACAAAATTACACACATTCACAACCAATATAATGCTAGACACATTGAAAAACAATATGTACCGTATAACCTTAGACCAGTATACCAAATATCACAATTTTATATTTTAAATTTATTTTGTTACAATAAATGTAAGAGACGGGAGACGGGGAAAAGGACAAAGGGAAGAGTCAAACGGTAAGAAACGATGACAACATGTTACGCATAAAGAAATTGCAAAGTGCCAAATAATAGGGCAAGCCACTACATAAAAATATGACCAGATGTATAAATGAAACGAATAATAGAAACGTATATGCAGTTACCGCATCATTCTGAATGGACAAAAAGGCTATGCCATCAACAAACTATAGAAAATACTAAAAAAATCATTGGCGGACGGAACGTTTCTGTTCATTTATCGCTATGGAAGGGTTAGCAGCACGCTGAATATAAATTTGCAGTTCCTAGAATATCGAACTCTCGTCCTCTGAGATTCAGCTTGTAGTATGTCCTCGTTAATAGGAGCCAAAGCGTATCCGTCAGATTGTAGGTGACAGCCGAGAGCACTATTGCTTTTGTAATTATGTTCCCTATATCTAAGCACAAACTCGTTTCCTGTTTGCCGTACGTACACACTATTGGACACGCCACAGTCAATTTTGTATAGCCCAGGTTTTTTAAATTTATCTGGCTTGCAGTCAAGACACTGACGCAAGAGAATACCAAGTTTCTTACGTGTGCGAAACCCTGTCTTCTTAAAGGCGTAATCTATTCTGTCACAGCAGGAACAGAAATAAGAAACGAAGCGTATTCAGTCATTTGACTTATAGGTAGATTTCATCAAATTTCTAAGGCCGACCGACACTGGAAATATGGCTGTGCTACCAACATTGATTTTATGATTACTGGTTACGACCAAAATAGACTTGAACACCGTAGAGAAAATGTTCTGTGGATGTGTGAAGACGGAAGATATCTACTGATTTTTAGCTCTGGGTGACCACTTGAGTACTGTTCCTCGGACAAATTGTTCTCCAAACGCGAATGCATATTTCTAAAAGATCGTTATCGTTCCTGGCTACAACACACTATTTCAGTTCAAATATGCAAATGTTTCGACGTACATTCCCTTTGTGACAATGCAGTTTGTCCAACATTTTCCTGTGAATACATTCATTCCCATAAGAGATTTATCCTAAGATATTGACCGATTATCCGTGTTCAGCTGAGTGCCATGCAAGCAACACGCAGAATTAAATTTAATGTACCGTACTACTTCCAATGAGAGAGACAGAGAGAGAGAGAGAGAGAGAGAGAGAGAGAGAGAGAGAGCCGGTGTGTTTGTGGGGGGGGGGGGGGGGGGAGGGTAAGCGAGGCGGTGAGGGGGGGAGGGGGGCGAGGGGAGGGGTTAGAGGCGACAAGACTTATCTGCACTAAACGCAAGTTTCGAAATCTCACGGAAGCATTACTTAGTAATACGTAAGGTATTATCCTAACATTTCTAAGCACATTTGCATAGCACTGCTGATAAGGGAACCTCCCCATCGCACCCTCCTCAGATTTAGTTATAAGTTGGCACAGTGGATAGGCCTTGAAAAACTGAATATAGATCAATCGAGAAAACAGGAAGAAGTTGTGTGGAACTATGAAAAAAATAAGCAAAATATACAAACTGAGTAGTCCATGCGCAAGATAGGCAACATCAAGGAGGGTGAAACCTCAGGAGCGCCGTGGTTCCGTGGTTAGCGTGAACAGATGCGGAACGAGAGGTCCTTGGTTTTAAGTTTTCCCTTCAGCGAAAAGTTTAGTTTTTTATTTTCAGACAATTATTATCTGTCCGTCCGTCCGCTATATTTGCTGGATTCATATTGCCCACGGAATACATCTCACGTATTTAATGCACTCTCGTCCAAAGTAGCGAACAGTCAACTGCCAGCCAGGGAGCCTCGTTAGCGCTGTGGTCGAATGACGTGTGTTTCGATGTTTGTTTAGGTGTAACGTCCCCATACTACGGCGCAGTTACCTCGCATCGGACGGACAGATAATAATTGTCTGAAAATAAAAAATTAAAATTTATCACTTAAGGGGAAGACTTGAACCAAGGCCCTCTCTTTCCGTAGCTGCTCGCGCTAACCACGGGACCACGTCGCTCCTGATCTGTAACCCTCCTTGATGTTGCCTATGTTGCACATGGACTACTCAGTTTGTATATTTTAACTAAATCTGAGGGGGGTGCGATGGGGAGGTTCCCTTGTGAGCATAATGGGGAAGGGTTGTGACATTAGACTCGCGTTGGGGAGGAGCTGGGTTAAAATCCACATTCCGCCATTGCAGTTATCAGCAATTTCCCCTCTTATCACTTGAGATGAATGCCTACTCATTTCCTTAACACGTTCATGGCATTTTTTTTCTCCTTTCCGATATTTATCCAATACAGGTCGCGCACTATCTCTACTGACGTCAACCTTCTTTCCTTTATATTTTTTTTCGTTTGTCCTTTTCCCATTTCCCTTTCTCCAGTTTCCATTTTCATTTTTTTATGTCCATTTTTATTTTATGTAATTCTGCAGGCTTTCGTGGCCGTTGTCACTGAAGTTAAAATCTTCTGGGTTATTAGGCCGCGTCATGTTTCTTCTACAATGTTCGACGTTTCGACCCATCTGCTAGCAGTAGTGGACACCAAAAGATCCTGAGGAGCATCCCAGCAGAGGGGTTGAAACGTCGAACATTTTAGAAGAAACAAGATTTTCATTTTTATTTTATTCATTTTCCGATTTCCCACCTTAAGCTTTCTGTTTTTCAATTTCCGATTTTCATTTTTATAGTCTCTTGATTTACCATTTTCATTTGTCCGGTTTCCTTCTCCAATTTCTCATTTTACGTTTTAATTTTTCGATTTCCCATTTTCATTTTGCCGTTTTCCGGTTTACTATTTAAGTATTTTGTCTTCTAATATTCCATTTTCATTTTAATTTTTCAGTTTTATGTTTTTCCAGTTTCATATCTTGTTTTGTGTGAAATCTTATGGGACTTAACTGCTAAGGTCATCAGTCCCTAAGCTTACATACTACTTAACCTAAATTATCCTAAGGACAAACACACACACACACACACACACACACATGCCGAGGGAGGACTCGAACCTCAGCCGGGACCAGCCGCACAGTCCATTACTGCAGCGCCCTAGACCGCTCGGCTAATCCCGCGCGGCCAAATCTTGTTTTCCGTTTTCCAATTCCCCATATTCATTTTTCCGGATCCTATGTCCTATTTTCAGTTTTGAATTCTCTAATTTTATTGGTTAAAAACAGTCTTGGTTGCAATTTTTTTTTCTATTTTTCAACGACGCGTTTCGCCTTATTTAGGCATCTTCAGGTTATCTTTTCTAGATGGACTCGAGAGGCACCAAGATCTGCATAACGCCTCTCGCGTCCATCTAGAAAAGATAACCTGAAAATGCCTAAATAATCCCAGACTCAACGTTGAAAATTTAAAAAAACTAAAATTGCAACCAAGACTGTTTTTAACCAATACTGTTAAGCACTGTTTTGCTGTTATGACACATATGGACTGGAAGAATTCTCTAATTTCTCATTTCCTGTTTGACCATTTTCCTTTCAGCGAATGTGATTTCATTTTTCCGATTTGTGTGTTTCTTATACCGTTTCCTTTTTAGGGTTCTGTACTTCAATCGGTAAAAACGGATCACTTATAGGATTACTTTGTTATTGGTCTGTCTGTCTGTCCCATTATCTGTCCGTCTGTTAAGAACCCTTTCTTCTCAGAAATGGGTAGACATATCAAGCTGAAATTTATGTCACATGCTAAGGTCTATGTTGCCTTGGCGATGTAAAATGTTTAATTTTCTATATCAGTGCAATGAAAAGATGCTGCCGTTTATGTCACACATTATGGTACTCTCAAACTCACTCGTCAAAACCTATACGCTACTTCTCGTTGACCTAGAATCATGAAATTTGGCAGGAAACAAGGTTCCACAGGAGAAGTAATAGGAAAGATCCTAAAATTGTTCATTTATAACAGTAAGACACAAAAATATTTTTTTGTCATTTGTTATCCGACTGTCTATGGGTCCCTCTGTTAAGACCTCTTTTTCTAAGGAACAGGTGGAGGTACAAATCTGAAATTTATGTCACATACTAAAATTAACTGTTCTTTGGCGATGTAAAAAAATCTAAACGGCTACATCAATGCAGTCAAAAGATACGAAGATTTATGTCACATATTTTGATATCTTGCCAATATCGATATTGATAATAGGCAGAAATCGTGAATTCCCTGAATGGATCAACTATCTATCCACACAATTAAGTTTTTCGGAGTCCTAATTGCACTTACCTGGATTTTTCTATTTTTCTTTTTCCTTCCTCTCTTCTCATTTCTACTTCCTTTTTCGTTTTCATTTTCAATTTCTTTCCTCTACCGTTTCCGTTTTCTCTTCCTTTCCCGTATTCTTCTCGTTTTCCTATTCTCTTCCCCTTTCCTTTCTTTTCCATGCAGCAAAATACATTGTTGCTCTACATGCAGAGCATTTGTAGAAACGGTTCGTAATTTTACGGGAAAGAGGTGGGTTGGGGGGGGGGGGGTAGATTAGGCCAAGGGAAGAAAAACAACATTGAAATACAACTAGGAAATGTCATCAGGTTGTCATGCAACCTCAAATCACCAGCTCACATATTTTCCTTTTTTCAGTGTCTCAAATTTTCGTGGAAGTGGTAGGTAGGTGTGACTGACGGCCTGTCACCGGCGACACGGCGACACCCTGCGATGCAGAACCCCCACTGCGAGTCGGCGACTTGGCGTGGGTTGCCTGTCGCGTCCACAGGTAGCGAGCGCTAATTAATCCTGCCAGTCGCGCGTGGAGCGACTGCTTCCGATTAAACTCTGCGCTGACGTCCTTAACAGCTGCGTCGCAACAGGAAGAAAATATCGCGCCGGACGTCACAGTGGGAGGCGCAGCGTCGTGCTAGAAGAGAAGGGATTCTGCCATCCAGCGAGCAAAATTACGTAGCACGCGTCGAATGCCAACGGGAACAAAGGAACCTTTCTGGCCGTTAAAAATGTGGTCGTTAGAGACGTAACATACACTGATGAGTCAAACCTTATAACCATATGGTCCTTTGTCAGGCGGTTCAGCAACGACACAGCATAGCATGGATTCGAGAAGTCCTCTTTACGTCTCAAGAGGATTGTGGTACCACATGTATATGCACATGTCACGCTATTTCCGTAAATTACGGTCCGTTGGTTTGTGGGCGTGGCGATGGTGCCCATATGTCTGCACCGGCTTCAGATGAAGCGAATTAGGTCCCCAAGTACGTGACCCTCATTCTCCTCAAACCACTGTCGCACGATTCTCGCTTTATGACACGGACAGCCGTCCTGTTGGAAGATGCCATCGCCGTCGGAGAAGACAGCAAGCATGTTACAGTTTTCTGGAAGCAACAGTCTACATCTGTCAAGTACTTGAATAACGCGCTGTAAGCCGTCAGTTGAACCACCACAAATTTCAAACTCTTAAACATGGCTGCTGATCAGCAGCTGTGTAAATCTGAAGAGATTGGACAAAAATCAGCCAACCAGTTGCAAAACAAAGATTTATGTGCCCTTGACCTAGGTTTCAATATTACTAAAATATTTGCCTCAGAAGGAGTGGGCGTTGTTACATCGCATGGTGGTACATTAGATTAGCTGAAGCCGAGAGTCTCTTGTCATACATAAAGCTGACAAAACAAGAATTTCCCAAGCCATGACTTTAGACAGCATCCAGATTACATTTAGCTTACTTGAGCAGCTAGTAGAGTCTCTTGTCAACATACAGTTATAATAGGAGTGACAGGATAAAATATCTACATAAGATTTGGGCACATCATGCCAGAGACAAAGGCCAACATTACTTTGTCTCTGGTATGACGCACACTTAACTTATGCACATATTTTAACCTGTGAGTCCGGTTAGAATTTTATGTTGACAAGAGCCTCTGATAGTGGGCATTTACTAGTGGGCTGCTATCTAAAGCCATGGCTTGGGATAATTCTCGTTTTGTCAATTTTGTATACGACAGAAGCGGATCGGCTCTAGCTAATCTAATGTAAAAAGCCCCACTCCTTCTGAAGAAGATATATTTAGAAATATCAAAATCTATATCAAGAGCTAGTAAACCTATGTTTATAGCAACTGGTTGGCAGATTTTTTCAACCTCTTCAGCGCAAATTTATTCCGCCTCTACCAGTTTCGGTTCATAAAACCATCATCACTGGACGGAAAGCCGGACATTGGTGTACCGATATGTATGCGTAAATCACCAATGTCCAGCTTTCCCTCCAACAAAAGAATGAAATTGTGTTGGTACAGCTGACGATTTGCAGTGCGTTATTTCAAAAACAGCAAGCGTGAATGGATGGAAGTGGTCCACAATAGTGGCCAAGCGGTTCTAGGCGCTTCAGTCTGGAACCGCGCGACCGCTACGGTCGCAGGTTTGAATCCTGCCTCGGGCATGGATGTGTGTGATGTCCTTAGGTTAGTTAGGTTTAAGTAGTTCTAAGTTCTAGGTGCTGATGACCTCAGATGTTAAGTACCATAGTGCTCAGAGCCATTTGAACCATTTTTGTCCACAATAGTATTCCACGTAATCCGCAGCAGTTATTGTGCCATCAATTATTACCGTGGAAAGCCAGATGAATGTCTCCATTGCATAATTCTGCCCCTAATTGTCTGACCGTATGGCGCGTTGCGTGCTTCGAGCAACCGTTTGTCTATATGACGACATAGTCGGACACAACCATCAACCTCCTGTAACAAGAAAATTGACGACCAGTGACACATTCCCATTGATCCACGGACCAATCTTGACGACTCAGTGTCCACTGAAATCGTAACTGACAATGCTGTTAGGTCAGCATGAGAACACTTAGGGGTCGTCTTCTGCGGAGATCCGTGTTAAACAGTGAGCACTGAATTGTGAGGTCTGAAACACCGGTGCCTGTGCCACAGCCGTGCTGTGTCTTCATATCTACTTCAAATCGCCGCCAGCCTTGCTTTACAAAGTGGACAACGACCTCGACGTTTGTGATGAGGCGTGAACGACCAACAGTTTGCCATCTACTCATGCTTTGACAGCACTTGAAACACTTTCCATAGGTGCTCTCGACAGAGCTCTCGAACTGCTGAAGAGCTCCGCCGTTTTAGAAATGTTCGTTTCCATGCTGTCCTTTGTCATAGTTATTTATATCAGGGATTTTCCCCACTTGCGGCTCGTGTCATCACTAGAATGATATACCCATTCGTCTTTGTTCCGCTTACATACTTTCCTTAGAGGTTTACGTACTGGCAACAGGACCAGGTGGTATTCAGTCACACGGTCGGCAGTGATTATAATGTTACCACATTAGAGTAAATTCGAAATGGGGAAGGAAATGTGGCCGTGTCCTTTCCAAAGAAAATATGTGATATGGGAGAAATATGTATAACATATGTCTTAGTGGCCGGACGTATTTAAAAACCGTCTTCCTGACCACGTATACAATGCGTCTCGAACGAATTATCCTAGAATTCACCTGAAGTACAGAAGCATTTCAGAACGTTGAAGTGGAATTATGCTTCAATGGCTCTGAGTACTATGGGACTTAACTTCTGAGGTCATTAGTCCCCTGGAACTTAGGACTACTTAAACCTAACAGGACATCACAAACATCCATGCTCAAGGCAGGATTCGAACCTGCCACCGTTGCAGTCGCGCAGTTCCAGACTGAAGCGCCTAGAACCGCTCGGCCACCCCGGCCGGCTGTAGTGGAATTATAATCGCGCTTCTGCCCATTAAGATTCCAAAGGAAAGAAAGAAAAATTACACTAGGCGACAAAGTCTGCAGGATATTCCAACTTGGGAGAGATAGCAGGAGGCACGGTTGGTGCACGGAGAGTAACAGTTTTTGTTTCACACTCCAAAAACAAGACACTGCTCTCCTTGGATTGACATAACGTTTAATGTGATGTCGTTGAGTCTGGAAGGGCATCATTTAGGGAAAAGACTAATCAAGGTGAAGCCTGTAAAGTCGGAGAATCAATGCACATAGCAGGAAGTTTTCCAGACGAAGTATATCCTCCACTCAGAGAATCAGTTCGATTCCTGATAGTGACAAGAACTTTCCGTCGGTCGAAGATTTTGTAACGAAATGTGTCTGGTGAGGACACTGAGAAACTGTCGGCAAGTTGTTGTTCGAGAATGAAATTTTCACTATGCAGCGGAGTGTGTGCTGATATGAAACTTCCTGGCAGATTAAAACTGTGTGCTGGACCGAGACTCGAATTCGGGACCTTTGCCTTTCGCGGGCAAGTGCTCTACCGACTGAGCTGCCCTAGCACGACTCAGAACTCGTCCTCACAGCTTTAATTCCGCCAGTAGCGCAGTTGCCCGCGAAAGGCAAAGGTCCCGAGTTCGAGTCTCGGTCCGGCTCACAGTTTTAATCTTTCAGGAAGTTTCATATCAGTTGTTCTAGTTCGAAAACTGGTATTGACGCCTGTTCCTCCATACTGAAATCCAGTTACGCCATTGGAACAAATTGATACAGGTGCAGGTCACGAATGTGCGGCGAATCCGGACAAGACAGCGGAGTTACATGTTACACAGAAGTACTATTTACAGAGTGTTAAACTTTAGCGTCCTATCGACTTGTAGTCATTGTAGGAGAAACATTGGGGGAATCGTCCAGTGCTCATTCGTCGGAAAAGTAGTAGGAAATTCGCGTAAAATCTGTTTGAAGATCGCCTGACTGGGAACTAACCTCACCGCACACGCATGCACAGATGATGGCTTCACAGATGGCGCAGCGATCGACTCACGTGCTCAACTGCACGCGCACTGGCTCTACGTGAGCATAGGGCAGTAGCGATCAGTGAGACATTTATGTTTCAAGCGGACGTTGTACGTAAACATGGCTGAATGTAAAGACATAACAGAGCAGCAAAAATGTGCAATCGTGTTCGACCGTGCCCATGGCCATAAGGTGTATGAAGTTGCTCACGACCGAGCGTCTTCAGTGGGATAGAAATCATCGAACGTGGCCAGAGCTGACAGGAGGAACAAAATGTGTCTCACGAATCACGTTTTTGTCTGTATTCAAATGACGCAGGTCATCGAGTGCACCGAGGACCAAATGAAGTATTGCATCTTGAATGTGTACAAAATGAGATCCAAGCCAGAGGTGGGCCTGTGATGTTTTTGGTGTGTTTTTCTTATTATGAATCGGTCCTGCTGCCTCAACTGACCACTAACACGAGCCAGCATGTTTATTTAAACATTCTGAATGCTCAGTTGTTGGCTTCCAGTCAGCATCTGCATGATGAGTAAGCTACTGATAGCCCTATTTTTCAAGACGACAACACCATTAATCTGGCTGGAAGAATATGTGACTGGTTTTCTGAACACTCCCCCACCCTATTACATTTCGATTGGCCTCCAAAATTACCTGATTAGAACCTCGTGGAAAATATGTGGGGCATATTAAAATAGCGGGCAAAACACATGCATCCCCGCAGTTTGTTGGAGCTGCACGATCTAAACCTCAGCTAATGGCTTAACTTGTATGTGACGTATCTGCACAACTCTGTGGACTCATTTCCTAACCGAATCTAGACGGTTATGAAGTCCAGGGGCGGAATTACACAGCATTAAATGATGCTTGTAAGGATTTCTCTATGGTGACTATTTATTGGCCTATGAGCTTATAATTCCCCCTCAAACCATGAAAGATATACCCATGAAAGATACCAAATGAATAAAGGACTAACACACAGACGAGAGCAGAAGCGTACAGAGAAATCTAACAAGAGCGGAAGAGTTACTGGACAGAAAGTTAAGGGGAAAAGCAACGACAGGGTTACGTATAATGCAACATTCGCGAGTTTACCAGGATGAAGAAAAACTGGAGTCGTTACAACTAATATCACACCCTTCTGTCATTTTTCACTTCCTTGCGATTTTTTTCTTATAGTATCTCAAACATATTTACAGATGGCTCTGAGCACTATGGGACTTAACATCTATGGTCATCAGTCCCCTTATTTACAGATGTAACATTTATTTCCAACTCTAGTGTAGTTAAACTATTTTTATTTATTATTTTTGTACAATTTGCAGCGTGTAGAGCACAGAATTGTAAAATTTGAGAAGTACTGAAGCAAATTATATCAGTAACTGGTTGCAGAAGGTATTTTTTTTATTATTTTTTTTTTATTTAGAACTAGCGGTGAAATAATGAAATAAAATCAGATTTTCAGGTTAGCGCACGATGCACACTATTTCCGACATACACATCTTTCGTACTGTTGAAATCCTTTCATAAAATTTTGCCAGTGTTCAATACACAAGAATATATATTCAAATATCTAGCATACTAACGGTAGTACTAAGAACTTGAAACTTTGGGGTTTTTTTGCCTCTTCAGTCACAAACAAAGTTCAAATATCGAAACTTGATAGATTTCCTTGTTATTTGCCAACGTTATTGCAAGTCCATTGTCTAATACAGATAAGCACTTCTAATAAATTCACTGACTGTGATAATAGTGGTCTTACCGTAACAAGCAGATTTAGCTTCACGGGGGAAAAAGTTTTTCGTTCCACCATAGCTCTTGGAATTACCGTTTATGAGTACAATATTGCTTTCTATGTATCTAAGGAGCTGAAGCATAAAATGATATCGGTTATCATCTATGTTTGAAAAGCTACAATTAAATAAAACGATCAAATCTGACCATTTCTTGAGTTATATTATCAGTTCAGAAGAAAATAAACAAATGCCGCAACAACTCATATGTATACATACGAAAGAGGCATACTAATTTTTTTAAAAAATAAGCTATACATTGTGAATCAAATGGTAGGAGATACGTAGGAAAACGAAAGTACAGATGGAATTTGTGAAGCCAGTGTATAAAGTGAGGAAGAAAAGGGAGTGTGTGCTTGACTTTACACCTTTTCCTTTATTAATATAAAAGAAGTGTATATGTTAACAGTTAATGAAAACTGTATTTTTTCTAGCTCTGACCTTTCTTATATATTTTTAAAAGATCGTGAGATATTCCACATAACGCCAATACATCACTGAAAGACGGCCAAAAAATACAGTGTAGTTGATAGTAAGTAAGCCCTGTAGGACTAGAGCGGTAAAAACGATTTCATCTTGGCCACTGTTTAAACGCAGAGATTAGCGTCAGAAGTGACATGCGTGGGCTGAGGACTGCATCGTGCCATCCAATCGAAACAATGCATTTCTTGCCTAATGACAGGGTCGAACACGAAAATATTTTTCTCATACCGCCCAAGATTGGTGAGATAGCTAAATGAGCGGTCATTTTGTAAAATGAGAAATAAATTGCCGATGTCGTTATTCCTGTGCTGTGATACTTGTAGTACTCCTTTTTTGTGAGGGTAATTTGAGTTCAACATCGTGCGATAGCAGGACCATTAGCTAGCGCTTACAGGGGTAATTTCTTTATCGCAAAATCCTTGTTGTCGATAAATGTTTATCAGAAAATTATCTTTCTATACAGGTCACGTAACCTTCCATTATATCTTTGCTTTACTGTACGTACACATCTCGCCAGTCCATAACGAAAATACTGTTAAGATTGTCAATTTGGTGAGCAACGATTACTTCGCATGTCATGTTATGTCATTGTTACATCACAGAGGAGAGAAAACAGTGTCGACGAAATGGATAGTGGAGTTAGTTCGTCTGCGATGACTTGAGGATATAATGGGAAATATTAGTTAAGGTAGCTGGGAGAGATTTTGGACCTTACTATTCCTTACACTATTTTTTTCAATTCAAAAGTAAAATAACGCTGTACCTATTGTGAACACTTCGATTTTATCATTCACAACCTGTACTCAGTCTGTGAGATTGGTGCTAGAGATTTCTGCTTCTGCATTTGAAAAAATGGCAAGAGAAAAGAACCTAAAAATATTTTATATCAGCTAATTTCGGTTGAAAGTAATGCAGAATTTGTTGTAGGATATCGTGGAACATTCCTTCTTTATCCCCAGTACTTTCGTGAAGTTCCGACACGTGGAAGTATTACATAGCCTTCAAATTGGAGTCAGTGAAGGAGGTGCGTTCCAGTCAGAGAGCTGTCATTGAGATTCTTTTGGTGGAAAACCAGAGCCTGGCAGATATTCTTAGGCTCCTACATAACGTCTATGGAAACCTGGCAGTGAACAAAAGCACGGTGAGTCGTTGGGCGAAGTCTGCGCACCCGAGAGGAGCTCACAAAATTCATTGCACTGTTCTTCCTCATCCACTCTACAACCCGGATCTGACACCTTTCAACTTCCATCTGTTTGGCCTATTGGGGGATGCACTCCCTGGGAGGCAGTATGTGCACGGGTGGGAGGTTATTAATGCAGCAAGACATTGGTTCTGACGTCTACCAGTAGATTGGTACCATCCGGGCATACAGATCCTTCCAGTAAGATGGCGTGAGGCTGTCGTATAGAACGGAGCTTATTTTGAAAAATAGGTTTTTGTGGTCAAATGAGAGGGGAATAATATGGTGTACTGGAATCCTGAATAAAACCAACCAGCCTTCAGAAAAAACATGTTGCATTACTTATTAAATGCCTCTCGTATATACCACGAGGGACTTTATGATTGACAGTAGCAATGAGACTGTTAGTTAGTGCTACACTACTGACGAACTGTTCATGGTATCTTCAGTTCACTCGTGTTTAACTTCGGTAACTTAGACAAAAAATGTTTCTGTTTCTTTTCCTGTTGTCCTGTTGTACATTTTCTATTTTGTACAGTTCCTCTTTCCCACTGACACATTATTCTTGAGACAGTTTAATTTCCTACAGTATTCTATTAACAGTTTGAGTTAAGCGGGAATTAACTCATGGCCCTGCAACTTCTTGATAACTTTGTGCATATTTTACACCAACAGAGTTTTAACTCAACAGTGTCCTTCCACAACGTAAATTTAAAGCACAGATGACGCCTATCCATTAAAATGAAGAAGAATTGTCATTTGTTCTACAGTAGAAGTTAGTGCCCGCTCCTGACAATAGTGGCTGTCAGAGCTATGGCAATCGATGTGAAAAGTTAGTCGGAAGGATTTATGAAGAACAAACTCGGCCTCCTTCCAAGAACTGAAGAGTTATGAAATGCGTCATAAGGACGTCCATCGGAAAGGCGGCAAAAAGCAAAAACAAAGTAAGAGACAATCCTCCCGTATATATTTTTGCAATGAGGACAAAATAGCTGACCAAACGATCCAGTTGAAGAAGAAAGAAGTAAACGAAGCAGAAAATCCAATTATAACATGTTCTGAAATCGCTGACTCTGTGCCAGAGGAGGCAGCAAAATCAGACTTCTCGCCTTCGAATTCTTGGAATTTTCTAGTCTGCTGACTTTACCTGTAAAATTTTGAACTTGCAGACCTACTCGGGATTCCCCGTGAGTAGCTTGGGCACAGTCACAAGCATCTAGGACACTGTTTTCCCAGTCTAAAGGGAAAAATGAAACCTTCTGATAGGTAAAAACGGAGATTCTCTTACGGTTTATCCGTAATATTTTTTTTTCAGGTAATCTTCGTTGTCACGGTTATCTTCTCCACCATAATCAGCCACATGACATCCAATGTTTGATAAAGGCTTCCTGTACACTTTTCCATGCATTGTGTCGTCCAAATATAGGAATACCATGCTGCTCCAGCATATCTCCCACCATGGTCGACACGCTGTCCAGGAGGTCATCGTATCGGTTTTTTCTTGCCTCTTCGACTCGAACTCTGACACATAACAGTTTTATTTTCACTATAGTCTGTTTCGTTACCGATTTGCTTGTTCTCCTGGCTCTCCGAGGAGTTGCCAACATCCATTCCAATTGAGCGCTGAGCAGTCCTCAATATTTGAATGGTACTTACTTTAAAAGACCATGTTCCGCTATTAGAAGACAAAACTAAAGCTTCTTTCTGGAAACTCATTATTGTCCTTTTTTCTTAGGTGTTTGTTTGCTTTGCTGTCCATCGAGTGATGATAAACAAAACTCGTCACCAGTAAATAATTCTGATAGTAATTGCTTCTTTTTCTAGGATAAATAACAAATAATTACTTTGGTCTAAGACCATTTTCATTCAACGAGTGAATATTCGAGCCAACGTATAACTTCTCGGCTTCTCCAAAGTTACACAGAAAGCAGACTTTAATAAAACAGAACTGGCATTATTTTGGACAATCATCTCTAACAGAAGAATTAATGCCGATTCCATTTGAAATGACTTACGGGTATAGTACACTATGTTAAAAGAACCAAGTTAGGAACAGAATGAAGGTGGAGAATGACTTACTTCGTGCAATAAACAAAAAATAAAAAAGTAATGTTAGAAATAAGAAAAGTGTCTCATTGCCTGTCTATTTCTTGGCTTAGTAAAAAATACACACAAAAACCCCGAACTTAATTTGTTTTAACTTTAACTATTATTTATCATTCATTCGTATAAAAATAGTACAATTTTTTTCAGTCTTCAGTGTAGTTAGATGTCAAACTTTGTTTGGAGTACGGAGTGACTTCTGATCCCATTCAGCTCGTAGAAGGGATGAGAAGAAAACAGTTTTAGTAACCACTATTAGCTCCGAGAAATCTGTACTTGTTTATGAGTGTTACTTCGTCCCCTAACAAAGTCGACATCGACGGAAGGTTGCACTTATTCTTTTTTCCACAGCTCACCGATTTGTTTACACGCCGAGGCGTTTGTTTGAGGTGTTAACAAGGTTGCCAGTTTTATTCCTTCTCATTTTTAGTAGCTCTGTGATGCTGTACAGTATCACAGGGCGAAAGAATCTGAACTCATATTTTTAACAGGAGCGCGTTACTTAAGGCTGAAAATGACCTCTTGCAAGGCTGAAACTATGCAATTATGATATGTAAATTAATTTTGAGGAACATTATATACATTTGGAGGGACCATTTTTATAATCTTAAATAAATGATAACCAAGAGATGTAGCAGATTACAAGAATAATTGCATCAAACACATAGCAGTTTATTTGTAAAGCTGCGAGGGCGTGCTGAAAAGTAATGCCTCCGAATTTCTTGTGAAAACTGTTTAAAGATTTTTAAATAAAACAAACGTTACTAATATTTTTTATCTTTATTCTTCATGTCTACATATTTATTTCTCATCTTGGTTACCCTGACAACGAACATTTATCTCCCATCTAGATATTAGTTTGTTCACAACGTCACTGTACAATATTTGGCTTTGTTGACGGAGCCACAACGTCACCTGTGTTTGTACAGCTTCATCACTATCAAAGTAAAGTCCTCGAAGATGTTCTTTAAGTTTTGGAAATAGATTAAAATCGGATGGGCCAAGTTAAGACTGTATAGAAGGTTATTGATGACAGTCAGCCCAAGGCGTTGAATTGTTGCACATATCGCAGCACTTGTGTGTGGTCTGATATTGCCCTGCTGAACGAGAGGTTGCTCCATAATTCAGGAAGTCTCCCACACTGCGGTTTGTCCGGACATCCGCATGCGGCTGCCTCTTGTGGCCAAATGGGGTTTCTGAAGGTCATATATTTTTTTGCATTTACATCAACCTTTTGACTGTTATGATGTGGCCTGCCATGACTTCCTGTACTGGGCCAACCTCCTCCTCCTCCTCCTCCTCCTCCTCTGAGATCATACTAATGTAACAAAAAGGAATACTAAAAGTAAGATAGAGATGATCCATCGAAATATGTTGTAATTAATACAAACTTTGATAGGTTACAGTGTTTTATAAAACATCACTCTTACTTACATCACTTGATAGAAGATGTATTCTGGATGTATGGTGGCTCAGGATCCAATACTGGAATCCGACTGGCCAGTCCGACAAAGTTTGGTGTTTGTGCAAAATTCCACATTAGTCTTCTGAGCACCGTGTTAGTTTCCACGTATGTTTAACTTCCTCTTCGGCAGTACAGTTCCATTCTAGTAATTAGCACAGACGAGAGCACCGGAAACATTCGGCACCCTTGATTTCGTCAGTCTTGTGGGGAAACTTGGACGCGACAGGACAGCCAAGTGCTTAGAACTCAAGTTTCTCAGGCCGCCTCTAGCTTTAGTCCGCTAATGAGAGATGGCAGAGTTACCGTAACTTGCTCAGTCTCAAAGCGGATTTGAAGTTGTTTATCGCATAAATCGGCCAAAGTGTATTTCCATCTCTGGTTATGAGGATAATCACGACAAGGAGGATAATGAAGTCATCTTTTGGGAGGAGCAAGTTTCCGACCCCCGTGTAAACTTATTGATTTGGGATTTGCGTGATTTCCTTAAACGACTTACTAGGGAATTTACTGCCCTAAAACCAAAGTGGATTTCCTTTTATATCCTTATGTCACTGACCTACTGGTGTTCTGACTAACGGCCTCTAAACCGATAGGATAAGTAGCATCAGTTGGCTCCAATTACATCCATCTACGAGGTCACTCGTAAACTTTTAAACTTCGTCTAGACACAATAAATCTACTAATTAATGCTTAGTTTGTTTTCAAGTACATGTTTTCAGTCGTGGTACACATTGAAATCCAAGCGTCACAGTACGGTAGCACGCCGTTAAGTCTGGTCTACACCTTTTTGTCAACAGTCTTCCACGACTATGTCAGATTTGTCAAATAAAACGTTGAACGTTGGCAGAAGTTTGCCAGTCTTGCATGAACTGAAAGAAATTTAACAAAGTCACGAAAGACTCATGGGCTGCTGCTTTTTGTACTTGTAAGATTGTCGACAAGTCTTTGTATGTAGACGCGCGTCAGTCTTCTCGCCTAAACTTAGCTCCACTGCCAGTGTTCACTCGGTGACGTTAGAGGTTCCAAAGGTTATTTCAGTGTATACAGTGGCGAAATAAAATTGCAAAATTAAGACACCAGTCTCACGAATTTTTCACGGAGTTCACAGTGCCATACCATAGTTTTCCATCTGGCAAGTAAAATTTGAGGGTAGTAGCAACCGACACAAGAAAAACCAGGCAAACGCCGCTAACAAAGTGCAATGCATCAAAGTTTCCCTTATAATTATCAGGGAAATCTCTTCAGTAGCACAACGGGTTATCCGCGATCTAGTTATTCAGTTCAGTATATTTATGGTTAAAAACATGTTCAAATGTGTGTGAAATCTTATGGGACTTAACTGCTAAGATCATCAGTCCCTAAGCTTACACACTACTTAACCTAAATTAAAGGATAAACGCGCACACCCATGCCCGAGGAGGACTCGAACCTCCGCCGGGATCAGCCACACAATTTATGGTTCAAATAGTAGTACAATAAACATAGATAATTCCTCAAGCTTACCAGGAGTTTCTAAATACTTTGCTAATTTGGGGAATGTTACCTAAAATTATACAGATTCTAATCTACCTGTTAATATTTTCTGCAAATTCAAGGTCCCTGAAGCTCCAGCCAGTCGCTAAAGACCTTAAACTTTCGATGAGTCTCTGGTGGGGGCTGACTACCGCTCTCATGACACTTTCTTCTTTTTCAGTTTCTGTGGTTACGAGCTTCAACAGTTTATAGTAGGTTTCTCTGTCCGTACGTAAGTAATCCCTCCAATCTTCTGGTTCCTGCTATAGTTCTCGGAGAAGTCCCACATGAGAGAAAGTCCCAACAAATGCCGGACCACCGTGAAGAACGTGTTGACTATGTTTCCTTCTTGAGATTAAGAGTACATACTGCTACCATCGTCGCTAACAGTTCTTCCTGCGTTGCTATTTCGGAACGCCTGAGCGAAAGAGAAGGCAAAAGACTGAGCGAAAATTTGAATAGTGTAGCTATCCGTTTTATGTCAGCCTTGCTTGATCACGCAAGACTGACAATAAAACGTTACGTTTAGGTCAGATCTTAGAGGAGACAAGATGCAATAGTGCAGTGTATACAATGTTCGCTAAATCGTTTCCGTCGCAGCGAAAACATGTTGGAGCTGTGTCAGACCACTCCAGACGCCAAAAGAAATCCTCTGGATCGGTCTGACAGAGCTGCCGAAAACCAACTACCCCAAGATACTACACTCTGTCAATGGATTGTCTTATTTTGTTTTGGCTTCTTTGGCTGCGTGCTACAGTAATTTGATGAGATAATTGCAATGTTTACCACAACAGAAGACGTAGAAAACGTAGTTTTTAGAGGTAAGAATTAGAACATTGCATCGTCATAAAAGGAGCTGCATCCAGAAGGACATGGCGGATTGCGATCATTGTTGGCAGGTAGGCAGATGGTGCCACACACACAAAATGATTACACTTCCAGCTTTGAAGGACCATCATGAATTGAGCTGCACAGCCACAAAACATACATGCTAGCATGCCGTTCGACTGCCATTGTGGTCAATAGAAGGGTCCAGGCGCCGCAGCATGGAGCTGCACAGGTCTCGAATTTAGTCATGTGATACTCTATCCCATGTATCTTGCACCTGCGTGCGAAGATTGGTGGGTGCAGGTGGATTCCTGACGACACGTTCCATGGCATCCCACATATTCTCTATCGGAGAGAAAGTAGGCGACGCGGTTAGCCACGGCTGAGTATCCAGATTCACGCTAGGGTTGTGGCACAGTACGGGGACGAGCGTTGTCCTGTTGAAATTAGGGTATGGGCCAGCGCGTTCATGAACAAATGAGCTACCGTTGCAGGACCTCACACGTGCAGCTATCACAGGGCCTGTTAGAAACACTAACGTGAACAAGCAGCACAAAACGGGCTGCGGCGATTCCTGCGTCATGCAACCGCCAGTCAGTGGTACCAGTACTTATGGGATATTGAATAGAACGCAAGGTAGCCCTCTAGATGACCCCTACCGTGACTGTCGGATCTGTTCGCAAGTGGGGGACAATCGTCGATGTTCTCTCCTTTAGGCGCATGTTGGAAGTCCAGATCCTACATGTCGTGCATGCGTGCTGCCAACCACGACAAACCGTACAAAAGGAGACCCCGTACAAGACGGTACAAAATCTAAGACAAAATATGTTGTTTTTCTATTGCATTCGTGTACTGAGTGAGGAAAGAAATGGTTGTCTGTCTGCTTGTGTACTCCCCTATCACAATGTCATGGCCTTTAGAAGAAACATTCTATGATCACACTATAATTATCTTTCATTATTTTATTGATACGCAGTAAAACAACAAGTTTTCTGACACGAGACACTGTATAATTATTTCCACAAAGGTTTAACCTCCATCATCAGGTGGATTAGTGTGTATTAATAGAGCTAATAGAGCAAGTGTGTGTTGTGTTACGACTTTGGCTTAACCTGTGGCACTGTCTTCAGTGATCATTGGCGTCATATCTATCGAAATGCATCACATGTACACTGTCACACTTTTTATACAAAGATCTATTTTTACGAATTGTGTCAGTGTGTATGTCATGTATTACAACACACAAGGGAGCGTTCTACAGTGAATAACTGTCCACTAATGTCACATATAGTAAGGTACTATTTTTTATTTTTCACAAGTCACTTTATGTGATACAGTCATGACAGCTTTCGGCCTTCAAGGGTCATCTTCAAATACTATAGCCGACATTTGATGGACAATCATTAATACGTATTTAACTTGCCTTAGTTTACAACGCATGAACACTCTACATCAAGTGCCGCCCCATAAAATCTGAAGTTTGCCTTTGAAGGCGAAAACCGTCCTCAAAGGCCATCTTCAGATGCAATGGGCGGCATTTGGTGAACAAGTGTTGATGCGTTTTCAACTCGTCTTAGTTGACAACGCATGAACACTTGATTTTCGAGTGCCGCCCGTAGCATCTGAAGATGGCCTCTGAAAGCCGAAACCGGTTATGTTTCAGTAATAAAACAGTGATTATGTCAAAAATAAAAAAAGAACGTTACAATTAACCAATCACCGTCCCCGCAAACAGAATATCATCTTTCCAACATCAAGTTTACTTTGTTTGTTTGCTTTTCAGCTGCTTCAAATCGTCTCAGAAATATGAGGCCACGGACTGTAATCCTGGACAAAACAAATCAAAGTAAATAGATATAGATCCTGAGGACTTGACAAATTACTAATAGTGTGCTCTCCTTTAATAGCAAAACTACGAAACATAACTAGATCTCAATGTGTTATCCCTTTTATAGCCGATGCATATCATGCAATGATGCAGCTATGTAGGGTACGATCGCTGACCAGTGTGTTCAACATCAGTTCCTTCTAATTTCGATGAAGGCTGTTGGTGATTGTTAACGACCCCCTGCGCCCAGCAGGCTACAGCTCTGCAATCGCCTTAGCTGTTGTTGCTGCTGCGGTTGCTGTAATTGCCCCGAGGGACTTCCCCTGTGGCAGCCGGTGGTTCCCCCGTCCGACATCTGCTCGGCTGCTCCACTGTTCTCCGGGAGCCACCTGCTGTACAATTACCTCGCGGTCAATAGATGAGTGCGTGGCACCGCATTGCGTGCGGCTAAGATCCTCCCACTGATTTCATTGTTATGACAGTGGATCACGCATAGTCGGTAGCCTGTACACACAGTGTCTCCCGAAAGCGATGTGAGCTCCATAGAACATTTGATGTACAGACTTATTTGTAAGGTAACGAAAATACTGGAAAACCTTTCTTGTTATCAGGTACAGAATGTTGATACTGTACAGCAACAATGATCTATAATTTCGTTTTCGTTGACTTTACTGAAAAAACACCGTTAACGTTTCGAATTTATTACACATGGTACATTGGTTTACAGATGAGTCCCTGTGAAACGGATTTCACTGTTTTCTTCTGATAGAAGTGAGTCATAAAACATGGTACCTGAGCACATGTTCGAGGGTTACTCCAAAAGAAATGCATAACATTTTCTTCTCAAAAACCCAACTTTTTTTTTCTATATCTTGGATTTCAAGGAAGTCATAGAAAGCCGGCCGGGGTGGCCGAGTGGTTCTAGGCGCTACAGTCAGGAACTGATCGACCGCTACGGTCGCAGGTTCTAATCCTGCCTCGGGCATGGATGTGTGTGATGTCCTTAGGTTAGTTAGGTTTAAGTAGTTCTAAGTTCTAGGGGACAGATGACCTCAGAAGTTAAGTCCCATAGTGCTCAGAGCCATTTTTTTTAAGTCATAGAAACATTATTTAATATTGTATTTAGATTTAATTCACCCTGTTTCTGCAAGTGGCGCTGTCGTAGCACTCCGACAGTATGGTTGATGCACTTTATATTTGTATGCAGTAACACGCTGTTACTGAATTCCTGTGTTTTGAAAATGAGACAGTGACAAACATTCATAAGGGACTGAGGAAGGTATAGGGATTGACGCTATTCATCGCAGGACAGACAGTCACTGGGCAACCAGATTATCTGGGGAAAATGGACGCGCCAATACCCTGGAATTCCCGTGTAGCGACAGACCGACCACTGCACAAGCTCCTGGCAATGTTCAGCATATCCACAATCTGGTTTTGGCTCACAAACGCATAACAGTGAACGAAATGTCACTCAAACTGTGTGCAGGAGGAGGGAGAGAGTGCAGAATATTGAGACAGTTGAAGTTGAAAAATCTGTGCGCCAGGTGTATTTCGAGACTGTTGATGGATGCTTACAAAGAAACACTGAAGACCGTGTGCAGATAACTGTTCGAGCAGCACTAGAATTCTTTCTTGCAATAATTGTGTCGAGAAATGAAAGCTGGTTCCCTCACTTTGAACAGGAAACGAAATTGCAATCGATGGGATGGCATCATGCAAACTCCGCAAAGAAGACGGAATTCAAAATTGCGCCTTCAGCAGGAAAATTGATTACTAATGCAGTTTTTGATTTCGAAGGACTGTGGCATGTGGACATCGCGCCACACGGAACGACTATCAGTTCTGACGCCTGTATGTCAGCCTTAAAAAACTTTATGTCTGAATGTGTCGCGTTCGACAACATCAGCAAAAACGCAATATTCTGTTGTTGCATGGTTATGCCCGGTCACATGACCATGAGAAAAGCGCCACTGAGATCTCAAAGCTTGAGTGTACAACACTGAAACACCCACCGTATCTGCTACCGTTTGATGACCACCTCTTCGGTAAACTGAAGGAATGCTTAGGGGAACGAGATTTAAGCATGATGACAGCCTTGTGAAGACTGATGAACAGTGACTCAAACATGCTGGTCCTGACTTCTACTGTGGAGACTTACAGATGTTAGTCCCACGGTGGCGAAAGGCAGTTAAAAGGGTCGGAGAATATGACATTTTGTCTCTGAAGAATACGTCAACATACTGTAAAACATCAAAGGTACGAAAAATAAACTGTAAAAGCATTGTTCATTTCTTTTGGCATGGCTGTCATATGTGAAAACATGAACAACAACATGAGCGTTATATGATGGATAAAAGCGATGGAAACAAATGTAGAAGACGGATATTTTACGGAAATTCACCTTTAAACGAAAACGCTCTTTGTTTTGAGAAAAGAATGTAAGCCGTCTTATGACACATGTGTAAATTAGAAACAGGTAACTGTGCTTTTTCAACCGAGTAAAACGAAATCATATCGTGGCTAATTGCTACTGCAATCTGTACAGTCTGTATATTGAGCTCAATTGCTCCAAACGCTGCTTCGTAATAGAATAAGTATAAAACTAAGATAACAAAGTTCCGACAGCAGATTTATTAACTCATTCCGCTGTAATGTGGTATAATAGTGGCTGCAACGCGTAAAAGTGATGCAGCAGTACTGTTATGATTATAGGAAAGAAAATTAGTATTCAATGTCCCGTCGATATCGAAGTTATTAGACACGCAGTACCAGCCCGGATTTGTGAAGAAAGGGGAAGGAAATCGGACGTGCCGTTTCAGGAGAAAAATCCGGGTTTTCTCCTTAAGCGATTGAGAGAAATCACGGAAAATCGAAATCTGGATGGCCGCACGGGGATTTGAAGTGTCATGCTAACCACTGCGACACCTCGTTCGGTGTTGTTATTATAGCGGAGAGGGGGTTCCACCGCCCGAGTTTCTTCTCTAGCGTTTGTTGCGTCCTACTATCATCATTTGAAAAATTCATATTTATTTCACATTGTGGTCTGATGCCTTTTCTGTCGCTTTAACCACCAGTTGCTCGACGGGAAGGAGGGTTTGTGCGTCATCCGTCTATGATTAGTGTAAATATTATTGTGCGTGCCACCGTATTTTAATCGTTCGTATTTTCTGAGCTGGAGATTGAGGGCCGTACTAGCTTTTCCACTGAACGGGTGTTGAAAGCCGCCAGGAAACTATAGCAAGCAAGGCCAGTACACTACACCGACGGCCGTTAATTCGCCGCTCGGATTCTATTCAGGCCTGCCTCACCTACCTGTCTATATGAACAGCGCAGTCCTCTCCCTGTATAGGAATTCAAAATGGCACCTTCAGCAGGAAAATTGATTACTACTGCATTTTAAAATTTCGAAGGACTGTGGCATGTGGACATCGTGCAACACGGAACAACTGTCATTCCTGACGCTTGTATGTCAGCCCTTAAAAAATTTTATGTTTGAATGTGTCGCGTTCGACAACATCAGCAAAAACGCGATGTGCATCTTATCTCCGTCGACAAATTTTCGGAATTTTTTGATGGACATTTCCGGAGTGTTCTGATATAAGTGGCGCATGGTCTCCAATGGCTGATTACTGACTAGTTTTGTTTGTTTGTTTTACCTTCGTACAGGATGTACGAAAATAAACTGGTCCAGAAAAATTTGATGCGCCTTAAAATGGTGTGGATGATGTAAGATAGGTTGTCTATGTTAAAGGCTTATGAAACACTT
This sequence comes from Schistocerca americana, assembly GCF_021461395.2. Classification (NCBI taxonomy): domain Eukaryota; kingdom Metazoa; phylum Arthropoda; class Insecta; order Orthoptera; family Acrididae; genus Schistocerca; species Schistocerca americana. The sequence goes on along the minus strand of NC_060126.1, from coordinate 135,301,507 downwards.
TCCGAATCAATTTTATATTGCGCAGATGTATACAGGGTGTTCGGAATTCCCTTTACAAACTTCTAGGGCTTGTAGACGAGAATGAGCACATAATATTTCGAATGGAATCTCATGTACAGATACGTACCGTTTCTGTGCTGCAGCCGTTCGAAAACATGTTTCCCTGGTAGGTTTGCAGCAGTGTAGCCGTGATGGGCGGCGATTATAAAGGACTGTTTGATGTCATTTGACGTGTAATCTGACTCTCTGACCTGGTTCGAGACTCATTCACGTGTCTGTGAGTGTGAAATGTGGTATGGAGTGCCGGCCGGAGTGGCCGTGCGGTTCTAGGCGCTGCAGTCTGGAGCCGAGCGACCGCTACGGTCGCAGTTTCAAATCCTGCCTCGGGCATGGATGTGTGTGATGTCCTTAGGTTAGTTAAGTTTAATTAGTTCTAAGTCTAGGCGACTGATGACCTCAGAAGTTAAGTCGCATAATGCTCAGAGCCATTTGAACCATTTTTTTGCGGTATGGAGTGTTGAAGGTGGTACGGGTGTAGTTGTTAGTCGTCACATCAGTTGCACGTCCGACTGCTCGTGTACTCGTTGATGGGTTCTCTTCAGTATGGTGCAGTACGGTCCCTCCCAAATCCATAGTGCGGCGTCTCCTCGGAGCGCCATAGTCACGCTTGCTGACCATGAAGGTACCCTTTCTCGAAACCGTTGCGTAATTGTGGCGAAAAGGATATGAGATGGGGTCGGACGTGGTGCATAACGATTTTGATAAAGGTGACGAGCAACTCTTCCATTATCGCGAGCTGGTGCTTACTTAAGGATCGTATTGGTGTATTCTCCAAACGTGTACTCAGTCATGTTGCTTTAACATTCACAGACGTGAACGAGACTCCAACCACGTCAGAGGAACAGGATCGATGTCAAATGACCTCAGCCAGTCCGACGTAAGCAACTACCCTGTTGCAAACCTACCTAACAAACATGTTTTCAAATAGCTGTTGTTCGGAAGCGGTACGTTTCTGTACATTGGTTCCTGTTCAAAATGTTACGCACTCACTCTCCTCTAAATCTCCTAAAAGTTTGTAACGGAAATTTCGGAACACCCTGAATGTGAAGTTCAGTGTTTCTGGCCCTGACGAGCCAGTCGGGCCCCACCGAACGCCGTATCATCCTCTGTCAATGGCGTGATTGGTTGCTGTTTGGAGGGGAGTCTGTTTAGCATTCCGCTCTCCCGTCGTTGTAGGGTTTCTTGGCCGTAGAACCGCTAGTAAACGGTCGACCAGCTCATCAGTCGGCCTCACGAGGCCGTTCCAGTCCTGCTTCCAAGGAAAAATCCCTGGTAATACCGGGAATCGAACCCGAGTACCGGATGGCAGTCAGCGGTACTGACCACTCAGCTACGGAGGGGGACTCCCTGCATACGTATTGTACCGAAAATATCTGCGTGACGGTGCAGAGTAGACAGAAAGTGCTGTGTGTCGTGTTAGGAAACTAACTACTTCCAACCACTTGCGGTACTTGCTGTTGACGACAGTAACGCTCACTGTATTCCTCACACTCGACCTTGCATTCAGCACTGTTCCTTTCTGTCTTGCGTATGTTTTTCCGGCAGTGTTGGGCGTGGGTAGATTTACTGATACGCGCTTCGTGGTTGTTCATTTAATACAGTGTAAGAGCGTCATGGCGGCGCTTTGCTGAGCTGTTCGTGCAGCCACAGCTACTTCTGCTTCTGAAGGTTCTTACATTACTCTGCTTTTTGTGGTATACGTTTATACGCTTTTGTTTCACGGAGTCTAAGGTAATTTTATTTTCTTTTGAATACATTGTGGGAGCAAACAGTGATCAACGTTATTACTAATATTTACTATTAAAAACAGTCTTGATCACAAATTATTTATTCCGGTGACCGGTTGGACCACAACTGTGGTCTTCTTCAGACCTACAAGTCATATACGAGGTTTGATCAGAGGGCTACATACATTAAAGAAAAGTAAATAAAGCATATAAAGCTACAAAGTTATGAAACGATGAACTGCCAATGAGCAAGAACGTCCTTCTGGTGGTAAATCGCTACTGGGGAAACTAGTCCACGTGTTACTATATATACTGGAGGTTCCGCCCACTTCTGACAGAATGATGTCATCGCTAACCAATGGGTTATAGGTCGAATAACAACGTAACATTTCTTAGTTAAAAGAACATTGACAAAAAAAGAAAAATAAACACACAGAAAACTTACCTTGTTCAACAGCTATTGTCAGTTAAGAAGCGTTTAAAATATTAAACATTTAGGATAATTGAACATGGTTTTGACATGACATAAGTTGTCCTCTCTAGGCCTGTTAGTGGATCATTTGTAACCACTGGTTGCCATGGTGAGGTTAGACGCCGGTCCAATGATGTGGCAGCAGGATTCTTTCCACTGAAGTTGTTGTAGAGTCGATAGGGAAGCTAGTGGTTGCCATGGTGAGGATGAACGCCATTCCAAAGATATGGCAGCAGGCTTCTTTCCAACGAAGTTGTTGTGAAAGTCGAATGGCAAATACTGTCACGTCAGACGACGTACTATTGAGTAGCAACTGTCAGGAAGTTTCAACATGTTTTGTGTTTTTCGTTGGAAAGAAGCCTGGAATAAGATTGATTATTATAATGATCTACTTATAACAAAATTTTTTCAGCAACAGTCCGTAACTTTTTTCGAGAAATTGGACTGGAATGAATAAAAAATAAATAATTTACAAGGGAGGGCTCAAAAGATGAACGCCAGTTTTGTATTTTGTTGATCAAAATCCTCATTAGTAAATTTACTAGTCACGATCTCACTGAAACTGATTTTATGTAATAAGAAATCTGATACAAATAGTTAATTTACTTCCTAATTACAATATGTCAATGGCTTCCCTGACCTTGGTAAGAAGAACAAATGAGCCAGCTTAGCCCTGTGGACGAATCCAAGTAATCTCGTCAAAGAAGGACCAGATATCCAGTGATGGCTGATTCCTCTGATCTCCTTGTGAGTCTCTAACGAGTAACATTCGTTAAAAACAGCAACTTTGCCAATTAAATCGAAAGGCAAGTCAGAAAAAAGTGCTGGAATGAAACGGACAGGATTTGTTAAAAGAAATCCCCATGTCCGTATTCTGCTGTCTGATCAAGACAAAACCACATTTTTAACGGTTTTACACATAATCAGTAAGATTCGCAATTTTGTCCTTCTTTCTGAGTCTGGGATGGCAGTACGAAGTTAACGAGACAGGCAGCTTCATACTAAAGCAGAGAACGCAGGGTCACGTTAGAAAGCCCCAGTAGCTCTCCTACAAATGTTAGCTGGACGTTTCATATTCACATAAACATTATGATGTGGCACCTTTCAACAGAAAAAAATTAAAACACACTTTAAAAAATGAGAAATATTTTTATGGCTTCATGTAGGCCATTTAAACGTTTTTGATGTGTGTGACCAATTATTTCTGTTCAAGAATTCCTCTAGGAATTAGTAATAATTGTTAAGAAGGAAGGTCTTTAATTTATATTTGAAAACACTTCTGCTATCTTTCGATATTCTATTTCCGTGGGTAGATTGCCAAACAGTTTTATGGTTGAGTTTTTCTGCCTTTTTTGTGCCAAAACTAGATTCATTAAAGCGTAATGGTAATCTTTTTTACTTTAAGTAGTTTAGTTGTGAATTTCTCTGTTACACTCAAACAAGTTTCGTAAGTTAATAAATGTACTGTGAGACTACGGTTAAATTCCGTGTTGCTGAAAGAGATGCCAGCAAGATGAACGTGCGTAGACCTCGTACATAATACTAATTACGTTCTTTTGTGCAATGAATATCTCTTGCCTAAGTGAGGAATTACTACAGAATGTTATGCCGTAAGGCATCAGTGAACGAAAATATGCAAGGATATGTTAACTAACGTCTATAACCCAAAACTTTCCTATTATTTTTTTGGCAAAAGCAATCCAACGTGAAGTTTTTTTTTCAGTTTAAGTTTTAGTCAATATGCATACCCTAGAACATAGCACTTACTACTGTCTTTTTATTTCTTGTTGATGTACTAGGTTTATAGGAGGTGGGATACTTTTGACAGTACACAACTGGATGCGCTTTGTTTTTTTAAAGTTTAAAGCTAGCCTATTTGTTAGTTTATCGCAGAAGTAAAAACTGCGCTATGTATTCTCCGTATCTGTCGTTACCTCATCGGTGTCTCCTTCCCGCGGAACGTAAATCACACCTTGTCGAGTACAGCCGCGTACCTACGATTATTACTGCTGCGCTGCGCTCCCCACCGCTGTTACCTGTGCCAAGCGAGAATTGCGGTATAACTCTAGTGTTAATATGTCACTGACAACCGAATAATAAATATGTCATATTCACCGTATATCTGATTACAAAACAGCATGCAAATTGCAAAACTTCAAGTTGCATTTAGTACAATTTTAAGACTAGTTAAATAATATACAGTACAAATCCATAATATTCATGCCAAGGGATCAGACAGAAAGCGAGAGAGAACGGGCCGCAGAAAAATCTGTTGCAATCATAGGATATTGTATAATGTAGAAGCATATTATCGAGATTTTATCGCGTAACAAAATACTGAAGCCACAGAAGGCAATACTTACGGTGTACTCGCCTGGTAATCCGTGCCAGAATTCGAGGAATCCAGTTGCAAACTGGAAGAGTCATCTATTACAACGATGAGGAATTGATAAACAACAGCACCCATGAAACCACCCATGCACCTTCGGCCACAAAGCACTTTTCACAAAATCGACACATTTTTCTAACACACGTGATTGTCATCTCCTTTTGTCAGAACGAATATATTCCACACAGAAACTCCCTTAAACTAAGATGTTATATCTGAAATCTGCCCTATCAACAGCGGTGAATTTTTTTTTTCCTAAAAATTTCTCGGCGACATTAACACTATCTGTTTCACGTAACTTTTTAACGGTTTCAGCTACAGAGCAATAAGCAACTTCACACAATTTCACAGTTCATGTCTAGAACAAGCCTACTTGCTCACTGATTGGCTGGATGAAAATAGTATCGTCCATTGGGATCTGAAAGTTTAAGAGTTAAACGTTTAACACGGTGAACTGCGGAAACAGTGAAGACTTTCGGTGTCTTCACGTACCTCATTTCTAGACTTGCCGAAAGAAGAACGAAATAACTGATAAAAAAGTAGAGCCTATTTCATCATCATCGGCATTACATCATCTGATGTAGGTGTACAGGGCACAACCAATCGCTTAGCGGGCGATTGTTTGCACTGGAGTTCAACTTAAATGAAAAAGGCTGTCCCTCCCATCAGCCACCGCGCCGAGTGTCAATTTTGTTTGCGCAAATATTAGTAGAGGTTGTTTTCTGCTGCATTCCTCTTCAAATATTTGTTTACTGGTACAATCTCAAAATATCTCAATTAAATACCTATCTGACGTCGGCATTTTATATCAACAAAAACCTCAAAATACCATTTTCTTCGTATGTAAAATATGAATAAATTAACATCATTAAAAATTTAGGTCAAAACTGTCTGCTGGACTGGGACTCGAACCCGTGACCTTTCGCTTTGTGTGTGAATGCTATACCTACTGAGCTGCATTTTATTATTTTAAATAGTCTTTTAGTGTACTCAAATACTCTGTGGGTTACGTAAAGCTGTAACTTACTTCAATTGAAGTAAGAATATGAACACAGAATTTCATCCACAGAAAGCATCTATTTCTGTTCTTGACTGTTGATACAAATCTTAACTAGTCTCAGCACATACTTCAAATTACACTCCTGGAAATGGAAAAAAGAACACATTGACACCGGTGTGTCAGACCCACCAGACTTGCTCCGGACACTGCGAGAGGGCTGTACAAGCAATGATCACACGCAGCGCACAGCGGACACACCAGGAACCGCGGTGTTGGCCGTCGAATGGCGCTAGCTGCGCAGCATTTGTGCACCGCCGCCGTCAGTGTCAGCCAGTTTGCCGTGGCATACGGAGCTCCATCGCAGTCTTTAACACTGGTAGCATGCCGCGACAGCGTGGACGTGAACCGTATGTGCAGTTGACGGACTTTGAGCGAGGGCGTATAGTGGGCATGCGGGAGGCCGGGTGGACGTACCGCCGAATTGCTCAACACGTGGGGCGCGAGGTCTCCACAGTGCATCGATGTTGTCGCCAGTGGTCGGCGGAAGGTGCACGTGCCCGTCGACCTGGGACCGGACCGCAGCGACGAACGGATGCACGCCAAGACCGTAGGATCCTACGCAGTGCCGTAGGGGACCGCACCGCCACTTCCCAGCAAATTAGGGAGACTGTTGCTCCTGGGGTATCGGCGAGGACCATTCGCAACCGTCTCCATGAAGATGGGCTACGGTCCCGCACACCGTTAGGCCGTCTTCCGCTCACGCCCCAACATCGTGCAGCCCGCCTCCAGTGGTGTCGCGACAGGCGTGAATGGAGGGACGAATGGAGACGTGTCGTCTTCAGCGATGAGAGTCGCTTCTGCCTTGGTGCCAATGATGGTCGTATGCGTGTTTGGCGCCGTGCAGGTGAGCGCCACAAGCAGGACTGCATACGACCGAGGCACACAGGGCCAACACCCGGCATCATGGTGTGGGGAGCGATCTCCTACACTGGCCGTACACCACTGGTGATCGTCGAGGGGACACTGAATAGTGCACGGTACATCCAAACCGTCATCGAACCCATCGTTCTACCATTCCTAGACCGGCAAGGGAACTTGCTGTTCCAACAGGACAATGCACGTCCGCATGTATCCCGTGCCACCCAACGTGCTCTAGAAGGTGTAAGTCAACTACCCTGGCCAGCAAGATCTCCGGATCTGTCCCCCATTGAGCATGTTTGGGACTGGATGAAGCGTCGTCTCACGCGGTCTGCACGTCCAGCACGAACGCTGGTCCAACTGAGGCGCCAGGTGGAAACGGCATGGCAAGCCGTTCCACAGGACTACATCCAGCATCTCTACGATCGTCTCCATGGGAGAATAGCAGCCTGCATTGCTGCGAAAGGTGGATATACACTGTACTAGTGCCGACATTGTGCATGCTCTGTTGCCTGTGTCTATGTGCCTGTGGTTCTGTCAGTGTGATCATGTGATGTATCTGACCCCAGGAATGTGTCAATAAAGTTTCCCCTTCCTGGGACAATGAATTCACGGTGTTCTTATTTCAATTTCCAGGAGTGTATTTATATTAGGTTATCCAGGCACGACTTACGGCCCAACCTCACAGTATCTCTCTCTCCTATTTTCCAAATTTTACATAATTTTTTTATTACTTTGGGAATAAAATTTTGTATAGTAGGAGAGAGGTACAGGCAGAAGCCACGATCGCGGGTCGTAAGTCTTGCCTCGATAATTTGCTCGGTAGAGAATTTTGCGGCAGAAGTCGAAGATTCCATGTTCAAATCCCTGTCCTGTACACAGTTTGTCTGCCAGGAAGCTTCACAACAGGCCACATTCCACCACAAAATGAAAATTGATTCTGGGAAGAAAATGGATTGTCTTGAAAATGATAGAAATATAAAAAAGTATCATATCACAGTGCAACACACACAGTCGCGGCATTCACTTGTGTGAAATTTATCATCTGATAGTAACAGAAACACTACAGCCCCTAACGGCATGAAAGGCATTCGTCACTTAATATCGTATGTGCCATAAAGTTAATGTTTGTTTTTCATTTTGCTTTTACTAAACTTAGTAGTTATTACATTTTTACGTTCCCGACGTTAGTAGAATAACAAAAGATCGAAGTAATTGTAAAAGAAATGCAAACAGCAACAATATTCATGATGATGATGATGATGATGTTTGGTTTGTGGGGCGCTCAACTGCGTGGTTATCAGCGCCCGTACAATTATCCAATCTTTGCTCAGTCCAATTTCGCCACTTTCCTGGATGATGATGAAATGATGAGGACAACACAAACACCCAGTCATCTCGAGGCAGGTGAAAATCCCTGACCCCGCCGGGAATCGAACCCGGGACCCCGTGCTCGGGAAGCGAGAACGCTACCGCGAGACCACGAGCGGCGGACAACAATATTCATGAATGAAATGACAAGCTACGATCTCTTCATAAAGTATACTCTCGAAATTACGGATAATTGCAAATTATCTCTTTGAAAATAAGAGAATATAAACGCACTATTTCATCGAAGCGTCTATTTCTGTTGCTGACGGTTTTTATGGTTGGCACTTTCTTTGACACGCAACAATTTTGCACAAAGTCTAAAGTAATGCTCATTGTTGCACTACACTCGACTTTTCCAATCCACGAATAGTTATATAATAAAACTACTTCTTCTTCGAAAGACCATTGTTTTAAAAAATTGTGACATTTGGGGCTTTGATGTAACAACAGCTGCGGAATTTGTTTCTTTTGAGAACGGAAACACTTTGCTGCGTTATTATAACTCTTGTGTGGTAAATTTCTTTTGTGTTTACAGTTATGGCGGCTTATCTGACACTGCATTATGTACCAGTTTCCTATTTTATGCTCAAATAAATTGGTTTGTTTTGAAGTATAGCGAAAAAATGGCCATGTTACTTCGTAGATATACAACGCCTTTCGGCAGTTAATCATGTCTTCTGTTGTTTACTATCCATTTTCTGTTCTTAAAAAAAAAACGATCTTCTTCAGTAATTGTCTGCAGGCAACTGAGTCCCGTAAGGTGATGTTTCATGACACTTATGGCCCTTAGTAAACCTACAGACTGACACATTTGATGTCTTCTTTTTGTTATTGCTTAGATTTCTTACGCTGCGTGTGTTCTTTCTTGCAAAAACCCTGTTACAAAACACTAGAACGATACTGTTCGAGTTCATGTCCGTCGTATTCATCTGTGCAGCTTACTGTCCGTTGTAGCAGTCTATAACATAAATGAGCAGCACTGTAATCATATCCTAATGAGAAACAGAGATATACTTGTCACGTTGTCAACCGGATCCAACTCGTTTTGGGCATGTACTGAAATGCGTCTGATAAACGTCACAGATACTGGAATGCACATCAGCAGATTAGTTGCAAATACTTATATCTGCGGTTGACTGGGTTGTCCAAAATAGTAAGTCGACAGCACTGTGTTTACATGAGGCCCCCAAAACTGAATTTCGTTAACCGATTTCACAATACCGGTTCTGGCTGGTCACGTAAACACTCTAAAATAAATTCTGGAAGTCCGTTTTTACCTGCCGGTATTCCATTTCCACAATCGATTTTCGCTCCCATGTAAATGCACATTCGTTTTCGAAGCGTGCTCCGATTGTCAGGTTACGTCTTGTTTTCAAAATATTCGACTAACATGGACTGGGTGACTTATTGTGCAGAGAAGGAGAAGAAGAAATATTAGACTGACTATGAAGCCGTCCACCTTCAATATTTTAGAGACTAAATCAGAAACTGGAACAGCTGTTTTCCAGACAACATGTTTAACCCTTTCGTGGTTGATGGGTCACATATGTCCCACTAACTTTGAGCGCCAGTTCGAGTGTCGGGATTATGTTACCCAGCTCTGCACGGTGCTGCCATCTAGGGACGACTGTACTGAACCTAAGAAAAAAATCGTGACTGCATTGCAAAGGCAATAGAGAAGCGGTGACTACTTTTGTTGACTGGCGTGTATATATGGCCGCTGCAACGCCACTTATTTGTGTAATTCTTCAGTTTTCATCATTTCTCACTTTCCAGCGATGTCTGAAGTAAGTAATTCATCTTATTATTAACTTAATAATCATTTTTTAGTACAAATACAGTGTGGAATGTACTTCTCAGCGACTGTACTATCTTATAATCGAAATAAAATTAGTGGGACACATGTGTCCCAGCAGACATTATTTGTAAAGATTAGCAAGACAATTGATTAATGGGTATTCATCCAGGAAAAAGAGGAGATCAATGCCCACTTTCTTCCTAGCAAAGAGAGGAGTCTCTAGTGTGCCAGATGACGTCCGGCTCGTGAACGTAGGCAAACATGTACCGAAAGACTGTGGCACTAGGAAGCGATGCAGATTCTGCAGCACAAACTCCAAAGAGATCAGAACAAAAGTTGTTTGCACTGCTTGTGGTGTACCACTCTGTGCCACACCATGTTTTTCCAAGTTTCATGGCATGTAAAGTTTTGTAAGTATTGATCATGTATCATGAAAACTGAAATGTAATGAATATTTTTTACACTGGCTCTACACAAATAAAAAGATTACATGCATGTATAATTTGTAGTTATTTTATTCTCTGCAAAATCCTGTTTATGGCTAAAAAAAAACTACAAAATCAGTCAGTCATCAGTAAAGGTATCTTGCGTTGGTTCATGGGACATGTGTGTCCCACTTCCTGTTGTGAAAAAATGGAGAACTTAAAAAATATTTTGGTGGTGAAAATATAATAATGGGACTGAAAAGGAACTGTTATCACCTTAATATTTTAAAAACCTGTAAAAAATGAATTTTATCCATGAAAGGGTTAACTGGGCTAGTAAATCCGCTTAAGACCCTGACATATAAACGTTACTGCGAAAAACGGTTTCCGAATTTCGGCTTTGGGATGATGTGTCGCATGTAAACGTTGTGCTGGTTCACTAGCTGTAAATAACTTTGTTACATAACTCATTAATTTAAAACAGCGCATCTTGTTACACATTTACATTTTTTCTTGCGTTACCGCATGGCTCGTAATGGGAGTCTTATTTATGTAACAACAGGAAATTCTAACGAATAAACTTGTGTTCGCTATCAGTGCATCACGACGCAACATAAAATTATGTACGTGAGACTTTACAGTGTCATTCTTGCTGTGGTGTCAATAAAAATAAAATAGAAGACCACCTTGCGTCACTGACATCAACAGTAAAGTACATTTAAAGTGCATTAACACCGTTATAGGATCTTAGTACACTGTCTACATTACGGTTTCCAAGATCATGTGTGAAGTACAGTCTGCATACTCATACGGAAGAATTAATAATAAAGTACTGAACCGTGCCGTAATTTATTCTCTATCAAATAATATCCTCAGAGAATTTTACACTTTTGGAACCACTAATTCAATAAAAAATACGCAGGAGTTAACAACGGTCATCAAAGATGTAAAAATCCCCAGAGAAGCTAGATTTGCCTTCTTTGACATTGTTAGTCTATTTACCAGTATACCTGTCAAAGATACAACTGAAATTATAAGGAAAAACATTATCAAACATAAAAACTGACCATACCAACGATTTCAGAATTGGTCGTTCTAATTGAATTAGTACTGTCCCACAACTAGTTTTAATTTAATGATAAAATAAGGCTTGGCTATGGGTGACAACATGTCAAGTCTCCTGGCTGACATATTCGTCAACCACTTAGTTAACAAATTTTTGAAGGGAAAAATAAACTTACCGAAAAATCGTTTATTACAAAAGATATGTAGGTGACACTCTATTCCTATTTGAAGTTTGAAGGCACAAAATATGAACTTCTCGCATTATTCGGTTCCCTCCACAATAAAATGAAGTTTACAACTGAACATGATAATCACCATTCCATAATTTCCTTGGGCCTCATAATTGTAAATGAACAGCAAGAACACAATTTTTACATTTACGAAACTAACTTACACTGATATCACAGCACATGAATCATCAAACAGTCCAAACACACACAAGTAAGCTGGATTTATATATGAAGGTGGTATCTATTCGCGAAAGAACAGATACGATTGATGACCGTGCAGCTTTTCTAGAGTGAAATGATAATTAAATCGACACCCTAGCTGCAAAGAGGCGTTGATATACATCATTTGGGACATGTTGAAAATGTGTGCCCTGACCGGGATTCGAACCCGGGATCTCCTGCTTACATGGCAGACTCTATACCCATCTGAGCCACCGAGGGCACCGAAAACAGTGCGCCTGCAGGGACTTATCCCTTGCCCGCTCCCCGTGAGAACCACATTCCCATCATGTCCACATCACTTTTAGGTGTACTACGAATGTAGTGGTGTGGACATGTTGGGAATGTAGGTCTCACGGGGAGCGTGCAAGGGATAAGTCCCTGCAGGCGCACTATTTTCGGTGCCCTCAGTGGCTCTGATGGGTATAGAGTCTGCCACGTAAGCAGGAGATCCGGGGTTCGAATCCCGGTGGGGGCATACGTTTTCAACATGTCCCCAATGATGTATATCAACGCCTGTTTGCAGCTAGGGTGTCGATTTAATTATCATTTCAGTAAGCTGGATTTAGATTTATGCTGAAAAGGGCAGACACATTACCATTAAAACCGAAAGCAGTAACACAAGAAATTGATACCGTCAGAAATTTTGCAAGAAATAATGGGTATTCCAAAAAATCAACTGATAAAATATCAAACAAAATACAGGCCATCATCACTAATAGAAGTACTACAGGGAAAACATCTGACACGTCATATATATTGACAAGTATTCCCTATTTAGGCACAACATGACAAAAAATTGCTAACTTGTTTAGAAACACCGATATTAAAATAACGAAGTGCAGTATATAAATTACAATGTAATAGCTGCCCTGCATTTTACATAGACAAAACAGGAAGAGCTTACCGTACACGTTACACAGAACACACTGATGCCTTTATACTTAATCACGTTGACAGATTTGCAATAACTAACCACATGTAGCTCAACAGGCACAGACTAAGTGAATCCATAACAGCTTAATTGTCCTCCACGCAGATAAAATGGTAAAAACCGTGATGTGCTACAGCAATTAGTAATAGTGTTACATAAAGAAAAAGCTCCTGAAAACTTATTGAATGAACAAACAGAGTTCAGCTGTCAACATTTTTTCAGTAATTTCAGAACCTTATTTTTTCCTACAGAAACAAGAATTTAATAATGTATCCATTTCATAAAATATAGACACATTTGTCATATTCACAAATATTTGTATTAATAAGGACAGCTATGTAAATAGTAATATACCATCTTCTAAATGATATCTGTGTACTTATAAAAATGCATCAGTTTTACGGTTGAAATTCTTTGACTTGTTTTGAAATGTCTTCGAAAACGTGCTGTGTCATAATGTTTCTGCAAATGTGCTGTGTAATAGAGAGTGTGTATTTGTACATAAACATTCTCCAGAACCATACACCTACTACTACAAATAGTAAGTTACTTTTCAATTTATCATAGTTTTATAAACTTATATATCATAACGTGGCATTTTGTAATATAACAAAGTGATCTCGCCAAACCCAGAATTAAACGAAATGTAAATAATATGTAGACTCTCAAAGCACCTGAATATGAACCTGCAGTGCTAGAAATGCATCGTGCATTTCTAAGAAAAACACAGTTTGTGACTGAAGGCGGTTGTTCTTTATTATTACGAAGGTGAAGACTGCTTGACCATGACTCGTGATTCGAGCTCATGCCAATATCAAGAATTAACGACTTTTACCATTTTATGTGATTTGTTAGTTTACTAAACGGACTGTTCATACATTGTACTGTATCGCTATAAGAGACTGATGCCGAGTTGTACAATAATTAATAAGCTTGGCCCGGACTGGAGAGTTATATCTTCATCGAGTCACCGTTTTTTGTTATTTGAGATGCTCCTCTATTCGATTATACATTACTTCTGGGCTAAACTCGTATATCAGAGAAAATCACAGTTCGTGTTATAAAAAAGCAATGCAAGTGTCTGCTTTAGGGACGTCATAAGCATACGTGGTATTGTAATTTAAAAGGTCAGCAATAATTTTTACGAACGAGGTCTCAGAATAATGTAATCATATCTTTAAAAGTCCGCCTCGGTAGCTGAGTGGTCAGCGTGACAGACTGTCAATCCTAAGGTCCCGGGTTCGATTCCTGGCTGGGCCGGAGATTTTCTCCGCTCAGGGACTGGGTGTTGTGTTGTCCTAATCATCATCATTTCATCCCCATCGACGCGCAGGTCGCCGAAGTGGCGTCAAATTAAGAGACCTGCACCAGGCGAACGGTCTACCCGACGGGAGGCCCTAGCCACACGACATTTCCATTTATCTTTAAAATATATCGTTTTAAATGGCATCTATCAGAAACGCACTTTTTTGGCTCACTAAATTATGCCTTGCGAACGATATGTATCATACAATTTTCCACTAAGGATTACATTCACCAAAGTCTTTCGGGTAATGCTCGTTTCACGGCGATTACCGCAAACGTGACGTCATCTTGATGGTGCGCGATACCGACGACCGCATGATCGGTTATCGGCGTTGTGACAAGGAAGAACGAGAACGTTATTGCTCCTCGAATCACTCTCAGCAATTAACGCTGACTTTTTAGGGTCCTGCCTAACCACACATCGGAAGTCACTACATATTCGGAAATCAAAGAGAGAACTGCAACTCGTTTTTGTCGTAGCATTTAAAGCTGTACTCTTAGGTTCCAGACTAACTACACACTCGGAAATCGCCACGTATTTGGAAATAAAGAGCCAAATATTAGTGCAAATGCAGAATATGAATTTTATTGCTGCTCGTTTCTCTTGCAGTATTCATAGGTTCCTGTCCAACTACACCCTCGGAAAACGCCACACATTTTCAAATAAACAGCGAAATATTTGTGACATTGAAAAATATGAATGTTAATGCTCCTCGTTTCACTGGCAGCAATTTAAACTGTCCTCTTAGCCTCCAGCCTAACCACACACTCGAAAGGCGGCACATATTCGGAAATAAAGAGCCAAACATAGGTGAGAAGGAAAAATATTAATTTTATTGTTGTTCGTTACAGTCTCAGAGATTTAAGCTGTCCTCTTATGTTCCTGGCTAAGCACGTACTCGGAAATCGCTAAATATTAATTTCATCCTTCGTTCTCAGATCAGATTGAATGTAAATAAAATGTAATATTGCAGCATATATTTGCGTTACATTCATAAGAAAGTAACGGAGCATGTCAACAATGCTAATATGAAAAAAATCATGTAAGCATTTCATTCATAAGAAAGTAACAGAACGTGTTAAAAACGCGAACATGCAAAAATAAAATGCATGTAACGGGATGCGAACCAACAACATTCGATTTCAGAAACCACGACGTTATTTATTATAGTAGCTCCAAACCATACGATATTTAACTCCGGTCTTTGTTATCATATTGTATCTTGAAGACCGTTGATGCGTTATTAAGTGAAATTTAGTGATAATACGATGTTGCAGTGCCTGCAAGGAACTTTGCATTGTAATCAGAATAACACAGGCACTGCAATATCGTATTTATCTGCCGGTACCGGAAAGCGACTCTCGTGGACGACGTCTGACATGTGCACGAACATACGTAATGGATGAACATGTCATAGACGCTGGTTGAAGTCATGGGAGTTTGCATCTGGCCTTTGGTTGTGCACGAAGAGCCAAATAGTAAGGCGACTGACTGCTCGCTATATCAAGTGGGAAATCCAGGCTCGTGTGCCAGTCCGGTAGAAATTTTTACTGTCGTCGCTCCATTCTACCGCTGGTGGTTGTCCTGTTGTTAATGTTCATCCTACGACCTCTTCTCAGTGCATTACACAGTCCGTTCCACTCGTCTGCCAAGACCTTTGTGTCTCTGACAGAACTACAGCGTGAGAGGTAAATCTAAAATATTTTATTTCTACTCCCGGAACTTTAATTCTGTTTCCAAATCCCTTCACAGGTCGTTTACTGTACATATTGAATAAATGTTAAAATTCGCTAAAGCCCGTCTGACTCCGTTCTCAACTACTGCTTCCCTCTAATGTTCTTCCATTCTTATAACTGTTCTCTGTTTCTTGTACAAATGATGAATATTCTTTTGCACCTTGTATTTGATCTCTCCCTCTTTCAGATCTTCAAACAGTTAATTTCAGTGAACTCAGTCCGAAATAATTGTCGTAAAGGAGTTAGCTGTAAGTTAAATGTTTATTTGACTCAACAATAGTGAAGCTATAGTCATAGTACATAAATTTTTTCTTAAAAAATGGGTTACGTTACCGGTTCCAACGAACTACGTCGTCATTTGTTAAAGTAAAACATCAACTGGAAAAGACGATATGTAACGGGAATTGTGACCATACTCCTGGCTACATTATTTTTCATAATTGTTCTCAGATGTGTAGTCACAATTCCCAATATATATTCTCCAACTGATTTTTTTACATTTGAAAATGACGACGTAGTTCGTTAAAACCGGTAATGTAACCCCTTTTATTAAAGAAAAATTTTATGTACTGTGACTGTGGCTTCACTATTTTAGTGTGAAATAAACATTTAAATCGGTGAACTTTTTCAAAAGCTTTCTCTAAATCAATCAGAGCAATCCTTGGTTCAGAGAATTTGTCATGGGATCAGTATTGCATCTCGTGCTCCTACATTTCTCCGGATTCCAAACTGTACTTCCCCCCTTAATATTCTACTAGTTTTCAATTCTTCTGCAAACAATTCGTGTCAGTATTTTGGAAGCATGATTTACTAAAGCGATCGCTGGGCGGCATTGACAACTGCGAGTACCTGACGTTTGCGGAACTGTTATTACTACACTCTTCTTGAATTCACAAGGTATTTCGACCGTCTCAAATATCTTACACCACGTGGAATAGTTTTGTCGTGGGTGCCTCTCCCAATAATTTCGATACTTCTGCGGGTGCCTCGTGTCGATTCATGTATTTCAGTGGTATTTTAAATTCTTATCGGCATAACGATCTCGCCTGTGGACTGTATTCGGCAAATAATTCAGCAAGTTAGGTATATGTTATGAGATATTTAAAAAATTAGTTCATGAGGTACCATTCACTTTTTATCCTCCCATTTTATTATCTGGCCCTGTAGAACGCAAATTCTGTATCTTCGTCAAGTATTGGTAGCCTATAGCAGGGTGTTTCACTCTCAGTTTGTAAATCATTGGCGCTACGCAGCTCCAGTGTAACGGAGCACTGAAAATTTATCACAGACACAAACCATTATCATTACATACATTAAATGTACTCGCAAATGGCGGTAATAGCTCACTCCTAGGATTTTATGTAAAGGCATTAACCGTCGATAAATCATTACGTGACATTTTATTACACTAATACTTATAATAAATCTTTCCAAGAATGACGTGTTTTTGTAAATCTCCGGCGCGCGTGCAAGAAATTTTGTGAGGCCCGTATCAACGTTAACGAAAGTCGACAGCCGATCATGCGGTTGTCGATATTGCGCGCGACGTCAAAATGACGGCACGTTTGTGGGAGTTATTGTGAAACGAGCGTTACTCAAGTCTTTCTGTGGCCTCACACATACTCAAAAAAGCAAGGTCTTTGGAGAACAGAGTACGAGCTGAATTACGTGCGCAAAAAGCTGTATTTCTTGGAAACATGGGATAATTTAATTGACTTTAGGAACGAAAAGTGAAAGTCATGTGTTTTGGGGCGCAGTCTGTAGTATTTCCAGAGTGTAATCGTAAGTAATTTTATCTAAAATTTCAGTGTTACGCACGTCTCTACTTTTGGTTACATTTATCTGCAACCGTAGAACAAATGAATTTTCAAAGCGATGTGTCATTTTCAGTCCAAAGTAAACTAATGTATAATTTCTGACAGAATATATAGAAAGAGTACTTACAAACAGGTGTTGCCAATAAATTAATTTCAAGATGGCTTGTAAAGTTAAGTACTGTTGAAATTCCGAAAATTATCTTCAGTTGCAGGCTCCCATAATCCCTAGGACATGAGTTAATAACGTATTTATGCAGTAACTTAAGTATGAGTTATCCTGTCCACTGCAACACTTCGTGGAATGTGAAGCAGTTTTTTGTAGCAATTATGATACCTATCGATTTTCAGGAAAAATAAAGCCAACCTACACCGTTACGCGTTAGAAGTATTTCTGTCACTCACTTTAACATTGTTATCACTAAGTACCAGTATCAGCTCGAGACGAGAAATCCATTATTAGCAGTGACAGAAGTACTTGTAACAAAAATCAATGTCTGTCGGCTTTGTTCTTTGCGAAGTTCGATGTGTATCGTAACTGCTACAAAAAACTAGTTCACATTCAACGATTTGTTGCAGTCGACAGGATAACTCGATTCTCTGTACAAATATAATGGAGATGGGATTATTAGTAGTAATGACGTGTTCTATTTTCCTTTATCTTACTCTGCGTTCCTAAGAGGTAACAATGCATTGAAAGCTACAACAACCACATCATTTCTTAGAGGGTAACAGAAAAGACGAGATCCGTGTAGAACTGATGGAAAGGGGGACGTTAGTGGTTAGGAACAGAGGAAAAAAGTGTTACCACAAATGGCAGTAGCCATTAATAGAATGGGACAGGAGACGTCAATCGTAAATATAAAATCGCTCAGAGTAATTCTTTGTCACGTAAATGTAAGACAATCAATTGTCCATAACATTTTCCCCAGTTTACGTTACAATGTGGAAAGAAAGTCTTCCAAAAAGCTGAGATTTGTGACCAAGAGCAGAAAATAAGATTCAGCAGCTGACCGTCGTATCCAAAACACTCAGTTCGTCAGTTACCTCAGAAAGTTAGCGACATGCCGTGAATACAGAACTGTAACAGTGTTCTTGAAACTACTTCCTGATCATTTATTATTGTTATTATTATTCTTATTTAAGGAGAGTTTTAGATACCTAATTTATTTACTGTGCTTTGTACACCACAGTATCCTACAGCTGAATAATCTGAATAAGGCTTGACACTGAACTAAGTTTTGCCACAAATCTTATCATGACTATAAATATTTTCCCATTACTTTTCCGATGGGTTTAATCGTCATCTATTCAGTCACATGGAAATTAGCTGCAGTATACGTGCGTTGAGCGCTTGAAGATTTCACAGTGCGTAACAACTGGTAGCCTGTGTATTATTCTCGTCATCGCATTGGTCCACTTTCAATATATATGTTCGACCACAGTGAGGAGATGTATATTTTTTTCAGAAAAAGCATTTGCGTAAAGCAGAAAAAAATTTTCAAATGTGTGTGAATTCCTAAGGGACCAAACTGCTGAGGTTATCGGTCCCTAGACTTACACACTACTTAAACTAGCTTAAACTAACTTATGCTAAGAACAACACACACAACCATGCCCGTCTAACCTCCGGCGGGAGGGGCCGCGCAATCCGTGACATGGCGCTTCTAACCGCTCGGCCAATCCGCGAGACCTAAAGCAGAAAGATACTAGTAATGTAGAATTTGTTATAGGAATGGTAATTACAGTTTCTGATCTTAAATACACTGCTCTCAATCGACATGTGTTCCTCGAGTCGTTACCTGCTCCCAGTCTCCAAATAATAAATGCCCTGAGAGGTAAAAATTCCATAGCATTTTACAGACACACAGAATTTTGGATAGGAACATCTGTATTACAAAGGATTTAGTGGGCAGTTTGAGATCCAAAATTTTGGTCAGAACTTGGGAGGTTGGGGGGTGGGGGAGGGGATTGGAATACTTTAACGTATTTCTCGTTTTTTATCTAAAGATGTTCGTGATGTACGACAGGTGTGGAAACTTCTGTCCTCCACTGCTCTTGATTTTTAACCATGAGTAATTTAGTTCGGACTGTATGTAAAGTCACGTAATTGGCACTAAATGGTACTAATGTTCACGAAACTGTATTAATGCTACTGTGCTTAATAGCGTTGGCGAGCGACGGACTGCAGCTAGTTGCGGACAATGGAGCGCTTATTTTGCATTTAATTTTCTTATTCAGTGTGTTTCACCCTCCAACCAATTACCCTATTGTTTCGTGTAAAATTAATTTCTCGCCTTGGCAAGCGACTAATTCTTTAGTGTCTCCGTTTTTCTTCCGCCTGCCAGCGCTGCCCGTTAATTGGCGGATTAACGAAGCTGAAACGGTGCCAACTCCCCCGTCAGGTCCCTCGTAAGAATTAGTTATGGGTGCGCCACCACCTGCCACCTGGCGCCGAACGCAGCTACTACGAACGTGTGTGACACGCAGCGCTGCGCGCGGTACAATGGTCAACTAATTGGAACGGACTCAAAGGGCAGTGCTCACGTCCGTTCTGTTGCGCTGTTAAACAATGGACGCGAATACGCCTCTGATTTCTCTGATAGGCACAAATCAGCGTTTCAGGAGCGATTCAGCCGAAAATAACAAGGTTATCTCCAACATGTTTCGCCTAGCAGCAACCGATATCCTGTAAGCTACAATAGGTGTCAATTACAGATTTATCACCATTGAAGTTGTGTTTCGATATTCTTTCAATCTTCGCGTGTTTTAATATATTTTGACATCACGTTGTACTAGAGAGTAGTTATATTTTTTGGATTGTTTTCTTGTACACCAGTGACTTTTATGTTTTAGAATTTTCTACTTGGCTGTGTAGGGCATTACCCGACGCCGTTAAAAATTAAACAGATTTCGAGAAATCACAGAGATCAAATGTAGCACAGGGATCTGAATCAGTTCCTTCCGAATGTGAATCAAGTATCTCAACTAATATTCCTCCTATATTAATACATAATCAGGAGCTAATTTACATATGAATTTTCGAATATTTATGTAGCTTTTCTAATAGTGTGGTCCATCGTGGTTATACGATGCATATATTCTCACAAGGGACGAATGGTTAATTCGAAGAAGAGACACAAAATGGTCAAAGAACTTTCGATTTGGAAATAGAGGTCGGGCGAGTACTTTATTACTGAGGTGGATATAATTTTAAATTACAACTATACTAAAAATACAAAAAGAAGACCTTCTTCAGTGTTAGTTCATTGTATGATGCCCTTCTTGAGCTTAATAACACGATGGAAAGATATTTGAGTCACTTTTGTGATAAACTGTTCCTTTAGTGTTCTCCTGAGATCGCCATTAATAGGCTCGTCTCTCTTCTCATCAGAAAACGTGACAAAGTATCTGTACCTACAGATTTCGAAGTTATTCTAAACATTAAGGTCCCATCGACAACGAAGTCGTTAGAGATTATGAACAAGCTGTATCCGTAATTTTCAAAACCAGGAACTATCCTAGAAGTGCCTAAATCCGTTTGGGGAAACCACTCAAAAATCTGGATGGTGGAATGTGAGCACTGGTCCTGTCGAATGCATATACAATGTCTTCTCATTCCTGCACCTTGATCGGTGAGGTAATTGGGCATGCATTCATTGCACTTCTTAATGCTAAATAATGACAACATTTTCTACCCCGTGTATCTGTGTTGGTTGCCTACTAACCAAATGGTTTTCATTTTTATACATTTCTCGGCGGAAAATTAATTAACTAATTCCTGTCTGTCAGCTGGATGAATTGTCAAATGGCAGTTCGTCTCATCATTGTACGTGGATTATGTATACAAATGAAGTGGTTATTATCGAGGTACGGTAAGGACAGACACTGAACTCTGCCCATGTCCTTCTGAATTTGTGTTGGTGATGGAAAACATAGAAAGTATATGACATTTAGCCAGTGCAGCATTCAAAATAGAAATTTTACGAGAAGCTGCAAGGAGACAAAACAACGACCATAAAATTTACCCTGAAAGTGTTAGTTCACAATGCGGAACAACAGGTGAAGCAGTTGTGAATGAGAAAGGGGATACATTTAGAAGATAATCCCACCGCATATCATGCGGAAATACTTCGACAAACGTAGAGGTTAGGTTCTTTACAACAAAGTGAGTAAAATGTGTAGCTATGCTTGGTACTTTATTATTGTTGAAAAAGTGTGGTACACAGTCTTTATTGGTTGTCATCAGTTCATATGAAACGTTCAAAATATCCTACTCTTCTTTCTCAAAGCGAATCGAGCCAGCTAATCATGGGGTATGATAACAAAATGGTGACTACATTTGGCACGCTTCTACTCATATGTACTATGATAAAAAGGCAAATCGTTGTATAACGTTGTTAGCAAATTCTTGATCGATTTACTTCAGATTTTGAGAACAAGGAGTAGGATTAATAATGAATAAATAAAATAAGAACGCGGATAAGCTACTACGAGCAGCAAAGTGAACGCATTATTGTAGCCAAGATAAACACGAAGTCGACGCCTGCCACAGTAGTACAAGTTTATATGGCAACTAGTTCCACAGAAGATGAAGAGATTGAAGAAATATACTGTATGAATCGATAAAAGAAATTATTCAGATATTTAAGGGAGACGAAGATTTAATAGTCATGGGGGACTGGAATTCGGTAGTAGGAAATGGAGAGGAGGAAAAGTAGTAGGTGGATATGGACTGGGGGTAAGGAATGAAAGAGGAAACCACCCGGTAGAATTTTGCACAGAGCATAACTTAATCATAGCTAACACTTGGTTTAAGAATCATGGAAGAAGGTTGTGTAGGTGGAAGAGACCTGGGGATTCTGGAAGGTTTCAGTTAGATTATATAATGGTAAGACATAACTTTAGGAACCAGGTTTTATATTGTAAGACATTTCCAGGGGCAGATGACCACAATTTATTGGCTATGAGCTGTAGATTAACACTGAAGAAACTGCAAAAAGGTAGGAATTTAAGGAGACGGAACGTGGACACAGAAAGAATCAGTATTTTGTAGAGAATTTCAGAGAAAGCATTAGGGAACAATTGACAAGAACAGGTGACAGGAACACAGTAGAAGAAGAGTGGGTAATTCAGAGAGATGAAATAGTGAAGGCAGCAGAGGATCAAGTAGGTGAAAAGTCGAGGGCTAGTATAAATCCTTGGGATACAGAAGAGATACTGAATTTAATTGATGAAAGGGGAAAGTATAAAAATACCGTAAATGAAGCACGCGGAAAGGAATACATATGTCCCAAAAATGAGATCGACAGGAAGTGCAAAATAGCTAAGTAGGGATGGCTAGAGGACAAATGTAGCGATGTAGAGGCTTATCTCACTAGGGGTAAGATAGATACTGCCTACAGGAAAATTAAAGAGACCCTTGGAGAAAAGAGAACCACTTGCATGAATATCAAGAGCTCAGATGGAAACCCAGTTCTATGCAAAGAAGGGAAAGCAGAAAGGTGGAAGAAGCATATAGAGGGTCTATACAAGGGCGATGTACTTGAGGGCAATATTATGGAGATGGAAGAGAAGAATTTAACAGAGCACTGAAAGATCTAAATCGCAACAAGGCCTCGCGGGTAGGCAGCATTCCATTAGAACTACTGATAGCCCTGGGAGAGCCAGCCATGACAAAACTCTTCCATTTGGTGAGCAAGATGTATGAGACGGGTGAAATACCCTCAGACTTCCGTTCCAATTCCAATGAAAGCAGATGTTGACAGGTGTGAAAATTACCGAACTATCAGTTTAATAAGTCACTATTGCAAAATACTAACACTAATTTTTTACAGATGAATGTAAAAACTTGTAGAAACCGACCTCGGGGAAGCGCAGTTTGGTTCTATAGAAATTCTGGAACAAGCAAGGCAGTATTGTCCCTGCGACTTATCTTAGAAGATAGCTTAAAGAAAGGCAAACCTACGTTTCTAGCCTTTGTAGACTTAGAGAAACTTTTTGACAATGTTGACTGGAATACTCTCTTTCAAATTCTGAAGGTGGCAGGGGTAAAATACAGGGAGCGAAAGGCTGTTTACAATTTGTATAGAAACCAGATGGTAGTTATAAGAGTCGAGGGGCACGAAAGGGAAGCAGTGGTGGAGAAGGGTGTGAGGTAGGATTGTA
The DNA here is from genome assembly GCF_021461395.2 of Schistocerca americana. NCBI lineage: Eukaryota > Metazoa > Arthropoda > Insecta > Orthoptera > Acrididae > Schistocerca > Schistocerca americana. The sequence continues at coordinate 135,277,875 of NC_060126.1, read as the reverse complement.
ACCTATTCCTGATGTTATTTAATCTGTATATTGAGCGAACAGTAAAGGAAACAAAAGAAAAATTTGGAGTAGGAATTAAAACTCATGGAGAAGAAATGAAAAATTCGTGGTTTGCCGACGGCATTGTAAATCTGTCAGAGACAGCAAAGTTCCTGTAAGGGCAGCTGAACGGAATGGGCATTGTCTTGAGAGGGGGATATAAGATGAACATCAACAGAAGCTAAACGAGGATAATGGAATGTAGCCGAATTAAAACAGGTGATGCTGAAGGAATTAGATTAGGAAATGAGACACTTAAAGTAGCAGATGGGTTTTGTTATTTGTCGGAGCAAAATAACTGGTGAAGAAGAGAAAACTCTTAACATCGAGTATAGATTTGTATATTGTAGTCATGTATGGAAGTGAAACATGGCAAATGAACAGTTTAGACGAGAAGAGAAGAGAAGCTATTGAAATGTGGTGCTACAGAACAATGCTGAAGAGCAGATGTGTAGATCACGTAACTAATGAGGAGGTACTGAATAGAATTGGGTAGAAGTGGAATTTGTGTCACGACTAGAAGAAGAGATCGGTTGGTAGCATACATTCTGAGATATCAAGAGATCACCAATTTAGTGTTAGAGGGAAGCTTGGAGGGTAAAAATTGTTGAGGGAGACCAAGAGATGAATACACTAAGCAGATTCAGAAGGACGTAGCTTGTAACAGTTACTTGGAGATGAAGAGGCTTGCATAGGATAGAGTAGCATGGAGAGTTACATCAAACCAGTATCTGGACTGAAGACCAGAACAACAACAACAACGACAGTCTAATAAACGTTTTAGGGAAAAGTTATTAGGAGAAATCTCGAAAAATGTCGATCGGTTTACTTCAGATTCTTACCAAAAACCATTTGGACGGGCATGGACTATATATATACATGTTTTAGTATGTTACGCAACAAGTAAAACTAAGGAAGAAAATTTCATACAAACATAGATCAGCAAATGTTTAGTTACGTACAAGATTTTGCCTGAAATTTAGCAACTTCGCTAATACGAAGCCATCGCAAAATTGTACGAGGTTAAAGTAAAGCACGATTTCCATTTATTTTGTTGTTATTGATCAGGTGAATCGAATAAAACATGTCCCAGACGTGTATCTGCAGTAGTTTTCCAGCACATTCAGAGAAGGAAAGATTATTATACAAGTAAATTTGTTTACTTTCCATTAAGAATGTATAAACTTTTATGTCATTGTTGGCAAACGTTAGTGAGTTGTTTCGGTCGTTTCCTAACCTTGTAACGAGTTAGTTTTCTGTATTGTTCAGTGAAAGAACATAATAACAACAGTGTATTTAAGTGAAGCCGCTTTGCTTTTTCCGGTTTAACATGAATTCACGTGCGCTATGGTATTAATAAATGATTATCTGACATATTCATAGTTTCAGTTAACGTTATTCTCATCATTTTTTTCCAAAATTAAATGCTCTACAACTTTTGTTGAACATTTTGTGCAATTGTCTGGAATTTAAAAAACAATTTGCGCTAAGAAGTTAATAAATTAAAACATTTTCGAAATTGCTCTGGATATTCTGGAAAACTACTGCAGAAAAACGTATGGGACATGTTTTATTAGCTTTACCAGACCAATAAGAGCCAAATAAATGGAAATTGTGCTTTACTTTAACCTCTTACAGTTCTGCAATAGTTTCATATTAGCGAAGTTGCTAAATTTCAGGCAAAATCTTTTATTAGCTGTAACTCCGTAACCAAACATTTGCAGACATATGTTTATATGAACTTTTTTTTTAGTTATACTTGTAGAATAACATATTAAGAATCATCCTCTATATAAACATTAATGTACAGATGTTCTGTAAAAACAGACTGCGGGAATGATACCGCTGTGCTGTAAAAGTGTGTACGTTTTCTTTCTTGCACACAGTTTTAACTTTCCATTATATATAATTTTACGCAGAAATTGTTTACTTAGCTATGTGCTGTTTTGTTTTCTTTCTCGTAATGGATTTTGGCAGAAAGCAGGAAAGCTATATTTATGACCTATCGACTTATAATTAGAATATAGCTACATAATCTGACGCGTCGGAAATTTTGTAACTCCACCCCTTTTGTCAATGAAGCTACTGCCCTCACAGATCCTGCAGTAGGAGAGATCTCTCATACCCCATGCACCAATTATCCCATCCAATTTACCCATTTATTTTACGCAAAGTTAATCCCCAGTCAAGATTCCGTTAGATGTAACAATAAACAACGTTCGAGATCAGAGTGATGGGGAAGGAGGCAACGGACAGAGAGAGACGGGAGAATGAAGAAAGGGGGAGATGAACAGAGAGAGGAGGAGGAAGGGAAGATGGACAAAGATAGGAGGGAGAGGAGATGGATGGAGAGAGTGGAAGATTAGGAGGTATTGTTGGATGTCACGTATGCCAGTTATGCAAACACCGTTTTTCCCAAGTTCCCATGCATATTTCAGCACCTCATTGCCATCATCAGTGGGTACCTGTTTTATTTAATCTTCACACTCGGTTTGCATGGTTTTCATGCAATCCGAGTGAAAAGATTAAATAAAACAGAAACCCACTGATAATGGCACAGAGCTGCTGGAACATGATTGGGAACTTGGAAAAAACGCTGTTTTGCATACCTAACGCTCATTACATCCAACAATTTTAACTGCAAACGCGGTAACACAAGGAGCTGCAAATCCAAATGATGAATTAGAACGTGTATCCAATTGCCATACATATTCAGCATTTGCGAAACATTGCCGGGTTCGTTAGTAGAATATACGAAGGACTGCTGAAAAACAGTGCCTCCAACTTTTTTATTTGGATGTTGCATATTTACAGATTTATTTTTCAGCGTAGTCATCCTCATAACGAACAAATTTCTCCCAAGTAGCGACCGGTTTATTGATACTGTCAGAGTAGAATGTTCGACTTTGTTGATAGAGTAACAACCTCACCTCTGCACCGCTTCATCACTATGAAAGTGAAGTCCTCGAAGAAGTTGTTTAAATTTTGGAAACAGGTGATAATAGATTAGGGGCAAGTTGGTACTGTATAGAGGATGATAGATGTCACTGAACCAAAGGTGTCGAATTGTCACGGATGACGCAGCGCTCGTGTGTGGTTGACATTGTCATTGTGAAGGAGAGTTTTCTTTTGTACAATACTGTAGCAGTATTTTCTGTGCATGGTTCAAGTTACATCGAGGTGTTACTTGCCACTGACACATGCGAAGTTACTTCAGTTCTTAAGTTGTAAACCCAAGTGTACTATGGCAAAGTACTCTCTGCCATGCACTTCACTGTGGTTTTCAGGATGTAGGATGTAGACGTAGAGTTACCTGACTATTGGGAAAACTCGCTGCTTATGTCTGACCCTCCAATAAACTTCCAGAATTTAATAATCCGCGCTATCCTCTTCCATTCACATCCCAACCACATTCCCCCTCTCCCGCCATCTTCCTCCACTTTCTGGCGTAAGCGTCTATCCCTGGAGCAATCCCGCCGAGAGAGCACTTCAAAGAAAAGCCGCACTTCTCGCAGAGGGCGCAAATACGATTAAGAGTTTGTTCGGAGGGAGACTTGGCTGCGCTAACTGGAATTTATACTGCCTGGACGGCCTTCTTCCTCCTCCTCTCATTTACTTTGTGTCCTCCAGTGCGGCTAATGGCGTTGCTGAGAAGTTAACCAAGCGTTGCGTCTGATGTTGCAAGGACTGTTCGCTTCTCCTGTCTGTGTAGCGTGCCAGCGGTGGGGAGTTTTTTTACGACTTTAGCTGTTTAAATATCGCCGAATGAGAACACTAAGCACACTCCTAAATCTGTCGTAAAACTCCACACTGAGCTCGCAATTCATCACTAGCAAACTACGGATGGTGCTAGCGGGCAAGGTGGTTGCATGCATACGGATTACTCAAACTCAAATGCAAAGTGTTCTAGGGGTAAAAGTCCATTGACATTAATGTGACCACATGTCACTTGTCAGATACCTTAATAACCACGTTTTGTAGCGCTGACGCTGAGAGTTGTGCAGGAAGAGAATCAGTGAGGTTGTGGAAGCTACCGAGAGGGTTGTGGAGTCATGCTGACTGCAGTGCCGTAGCCAGCTGCGCTAGGTTTGTCGGTCGAACATCCAAGGCGCGTACAGCCTGACTGAGGTGATACCACGGATTCTCGATTGGGTTTAAACCGGGTAGTTTGGTGGCAAACTCAGCCTGGTGCTCTTCGAATTAGCACGTATGCAGTGATCTGTGTGAGATGTTGCATTGTCCTGCTGGTAGATGCCATCGTTCCGAGGAAAAAGAAACTGAACATAGAGGTGGACATGGTCCCCAGGGATAGATTCAACTTATGTTGTTCCATTGTGCCTTCCGGAACGACGAGATTACCCTGCGAGTGCTACGAAAACATTCCCCAGACCATGACATTCCCTCCTCTGGCCTGCAGTCTTCGATTGCTGCAGGATGTTTCCTTTCAGACGTTTCACGCCGTGCTCCCCAACGGCCATCTGCCCAATGGAGCATTAAACGTGATTCACCTGGAAAGGCCACGTGTCACCACTCAGTGAATATAGCAGTAGTGGTGTTCTAACATTCTGCGTGGTGTCTGCTTGTTCTAAGTCGTGTCTCCCTACCACTTTCGCGCAACGACGCTCTGAGCGTGTTTTTTAGGGAATTGAATAGTTTGAACCTGGGACCTGTTGCTGGTAAGGAGACGCCAGACCACACATGACATGTAGAGTTCAGTGAGGCTAGCGATGATATAATCAAATACTTAACGATTTCAGCGTCAGCTCCGCTGCACTCCGTGTAAAAGAATCTTAATACTAACTAAATTTAGTGGAAGGGGTTCAAGGCTTTCCTATTTTTAGTTAGCTGGTAAAATAACGTCGAAAAAGCAGTTAAGTTTACCACTGGAAATTTTATTCTACTCAAAAAACATTGTTTATAAATTGCACTATTGATAAAAGGAAATTTTTTAATACAGGATGGTAAAAACCAACTGCGTTCAACAAAAATGTGAATGAATATTCCCTGAAAGGGTTTCCAAGTTCTACAATGGATCGAAGGATGACCTATGCCATATCGCATCTATAATCTAGGTTTAAATTAAGTTTCAAAAAAGAGAAAACTATCAAAATGGTCTACAGTGACCCTCAATTATCTTTAATTACTTATCTAACTTGTCGTAAATTACAGTGGTTGATGTGGCTTCTCAATAATTATATAACAGAAAAATCGTCGCGTTTCAGATTTTTACTTCAAGTAGCAAATGTGAACACCATGAGATTTAATTGACGATCGACACTAGTATTACGTAAAAAGGGGATGTAACAGATGAGACTTCTGCAGTTCTGAGTGAAGCCTTATGCGCTCAAAAATGTGGCATCGCGTGCGTTCATTACCTTGTCGGTGTTTAGGCAGCGTCAGAGGGCGGCGGGCGGCGCAGCTCTACATCTTGCCCTCTCGGAAGCAACTTCTCTCCTAACTTCTCCTTGCTACAATTTACTGAAGTTGTTTTAAGAAAAGCTATCTGGTTGTGTTTTCAACTGACCAATCAGGGTCTCAATGTTAGCCTTAAGTTCCGCCTACAAAAATTCTGTCTATCCAATGAGAAACGTTATACTTTTCGTGGTGCGGCAATGTTTTTAACATTTGCAACGTAACACAGACGCGAAAAAGTATCACGCTAAATCTTCCAGCTGGTGTGGCCCTTTTAGTGTTATCGTAAGATCTATACTGTTCTTCTGGAGGGCTCTATCTTTTAACATTGGCTGGGGGGGGGGGGGGGGGGGGAGGGGTTTTGGCGGTTGGCTGGCGACGTGGGTGTCCGTCCCTTATCTTAGGGCCTCCTAGCCTACACGATTCTGCTCTCAGCTTCTGTTCTTTCTCCCCTCGGAACTGCGTCTGTTTCACGGTGGGAAGGTATGACATGCATTTAGGCGTTCTTGTGTTAGTCTGTGGTATTCCATTTGCTCACTCGTTGATCGTATTACTTTGGTTAATTTCATGTCAGGATTTTTTCGGAGCTATGTGACATACTGTCGGATTTGCTGTTATGTCGGGGTTTTCATGGAAGGTGTTGGATTTGCCTGACACCTTACAGTGTACAATTCCAGCCTTCGTCGCTTATGAACAGCAGTCAGCGTGGGTACGTGAACCAGGCGCCTGCTGCAGAGGCCCATAGGCAGCAAAGTTCGCTCATTGAAGAAACACTATTGGTAGTCCCTTGGCTCATCTGGCAGTCAGTTGCTCAAGAGTTGCAGGTCTATTCGCCCGTGCACATCTCCGCAGCCGTCGTTCACCCGTAATACATGGCACCACAATAGCCTCGGCGTCAGTAAGGAATAGCGCCGTTTTGCGATGCACAGTATACCTGAAACACTGCGGCACGCGAGCAGTTTATGGGCTTCGCCATTTCGGAAATGCTTCCACCCTTGGTCCGAAAGCCAATGAGCATGCCCTTTTGGCCGCAAATACACTACTGGCCATTAAAATTGCTACACCAAGAAGAAATGCAGATGATACACGGGTATTCATTGGACAAATATATTATACTAGAGCTCACATGTGATTACATTTTCACGCAGTTTGTGTGCATAGATCCTGAGAAATCAGTACCCAGAACAACCACCTCTGGCCGTAATAAAGGCCTTGATACGCCTGGGCATTGAGTCAAACAGAGCTTGGATGGACTGTACAGGTACAGCCCCATGCAGCTTCAACATGATACCACAGTTCATCAAGAGTAGTGACTGGCGTATTGTGACGAGCCAGTTGCTCGCCCACCATTGACCAGACGTTTTCAATTGGTGAGAGATCTGAAGATTGTGGTGGCCAGGGCAGCAGTCGAACATTTTCTGTACCCAGAAAGGCCCGTACAGGACCTGCAACATGCGGTCGTGCATTATCCAGCTGAAATGTAGGGTTTCGCAGGGATCGAATGAAGGGTAGAGCCAGGGTCGTAACACATCTGAAATGTAACGTCCACTGTTCAAAGTGCCGTCAGTGCGAACAAGAGGTGACCAGACGTGTATCCAATGGCACCCCATACCATCACACCGGGTGATACGCCAGTATGGCGTTGACGAATACACACTTCCAATGTGCGTTCATCGGGATGTCGCCAAACGCGTATGCGACCATCACGATGCTGTAAACAGAACCTGGATTCATCCGTAGAATGACGTTTTGCCATTCGTGCACCTAGGTTGTTCGTTGAGTACACCATCTCAGGCGCTCCTGTCTGTGATGCAGCGTCAAGGGTAACCGCAGCCATGTTCTCCGAGCTGATAGTCCATGCTGCTGCAAATGTCGTCGAACTGTTCGTGCATATGGTTGTTGTCTCCCAAAGCCGGCCGAAGTGGCCGTGTGGTTCTAGGCGCTGCAGTCTGGAACCGGGAGACTGCTACGGTCGCAGGTTCGAAACCTGCCTCGGGCATGGATGTGTGTGATGTCCTTAGGTTAGTTAGGTTTAACTAGTTCTAAGTTCTAGGGGACTAATGACCTTAGAAGTTGAGTCCCTTAGTGCTCAGAGCCATTTTTTTTTTTTTTGTCTCCCAAACGTCCCCATCTGTTGACTCAGGGATCGAGACGTGGCTGCACGATCCGTTACAGCCATGCGCATAAGATGCCTGTCATCTCGACTGCTAGTGAAACGAGGCCGTTGGGATCCAGCAAGGCGTTCCGTATTACCCTCCTGAACCCACCGATTCCATATTCTGCTAACAGTCATTGGATCTCGACCAACGCGAGTAGCAATGTCGCGATACGATAAACCGCAATCGCGATAGGCTACAATCCGACCTTTATCAAAGTCGGAAACGTAATGGTACGCATTTCTCCTCCTTACACGAGCCATCACAACAAAGTTTCACCAGGCAACGCCGGTCAACTGCCGTTTGTGTATGTGAAATCGGTTGGAAACTTTCCTCGGGTGAGCACGTTGTAGGTGTCGCCACCGGCACCAGCCTTGTGTGAATGCTCTGAAAAGCTAATTATTTTCATATCACAGCATCTCCTTCCTGTCGGTTAAATTTCGCGTCTGTAGCACGTCATCTTCGTCGTGTAGCAATTTTTATGGCCAGTAGTGTATCTCTCATTTGCTGTCGATACTATCTCTTTGAAAACATTCCACGCCCTTTCTTCTCTTACATGATCAGATCGGAAGAAGTGAAGACTGGCTCTTAAAAAGGCGTTAAGAGCCTTTGGTGGTGATGATGATGATTATCATCATCATGATGTTTGGAATCGAAGTATAGAGTGCAAGCACTATCGTTTTTACACATCATAATGTGCTATAAACACGTCTACTTAATTACATACAGCAAAATGTTGGTCTGGTGACATTTCTCAACATAATTTCGTATGATGAGGGCGTGTGAGGATATTTTTCACCGAGGAACAGCTAGACATAAAGGCTTGTCAGGAGCTTTTCTTCTGTATGAAAAAAATATAAGTGCAACATTTTGCCTATCGTTGTTCTTACATCTCAGAGAGGCACTTTTGTGCAAAATGTGTTCATAAATTGCATCTCTCTTGTGCGCTATAAAACACAATGTGCGTGACGATACTTCAAAGACAACGGACTTCCATTTGACTTCAGGATTTGGAAACAGGGTCTGTGTTATGCCATTATGACAGCTGATGGAAAGAAAATACAGATCATGCCATATTTACTTTTCATTACTGCCTACAAATCACCGTTGGTATGAGGATGGACAGCACCACTTGCTAGGATGATCTTTACGTACTCAAACAGGGTAATATGCACAAATACATGTTTATTTATTTATTGCTGTTTCATGGATTTCGGCCGTGTTGAATTTTTATTCCAAGTCGTCAGATAAGCCAAGTGGTAGTAATTCAAACTCATAGTTGTTCAAATTACAGTCTTAAATGTTACATGTAGCGAAACAAAATGTAACGTAATTATTACTATAAAATTAAATTAGTATAAACCAACCACAAACCAAAAATACTGCATATTTAAACCATGTCTAGATACTGAAACTTCCTGGCAGATTAAAACTGTGTGCCCGACCGAGACTCGAACTCGGGACCTTTGCCTTTCGCGGGCAAGTGCTCTACTAACTGAGCTACCGAAGCACGACTCACGCCCGGTACTCACAGCTTTACTTCTGCCAGTATCTCGTCTCCTACCTTCCAAACTTTACAGAAGTAAAGCTGTGAGTACCGGGCGTGAGTTGTGCTTCGGTAGCTCAGTTAGTAGAGCACTTGCCCGCGAAAGGCAAAGGTCCCGAGTTCGAGTCTCGGTCGGGCACACAGTTTTAATCTGCCAGGAAGTTTCATATCAGCGCACACTCCGCTGCAGAGTGAAAATCTCATTCTGGAACCGTCCCCCAGGCTGTGGCTAAGCCATGTCTCCGCTATATCCTTTCTTTCAGGAGTGCTAGTTCTGCAAGGTTCGCAGGAGAACTTCTGTAAAGTTTGGAAGGTAGGAGACGAGATACTGGCAGAAGTAAAGCTGTGAGAACCGGGCGTGAGTCGTGCTTCGGTAGCTCAGTTAGTAGAGCACTTGCCCGCGAAAGGCAAAGGTCCCGAGTTCGAGTCTCGGTCGGGCACACAGTTTTAATCTGCCAGGAAGTTTCATATCAGCGCACACTCCGCTGCAGAGTGAAAATCTCATTCTGGAACATGTCTAGATACTGTTATTTCCAGAGGCTCTCGCTGAAATTGAATTTACGCGGTGCCCTCTGACTGTTACATGTCTCAGCAGTTATAATTCTTATACTAAATTCAACAAAAAATTATATACACTGTAACGTATATCTCTGTAACGAGGTCATCCAATGACATGGAGGTGATGTTTTGAATCTCTGTCTGAATATCTGTCCTTTCATGAACAAATTGATGGGTCTCCTAGAATTTATACAACCCTTCAGAAACACAGATACTGAGATATGCACGGTTTCGTAGCTATAAGAGCATATATTACTTCTAATCGGCGGTAGGTCAAATGGTTCTAATGGCTCTAAACACTATGGGACTTAACATCTGAGGTCATCAGACCCCTAGACTTAGAACTACTTATACCTAACTAACCTAAGGACATCACACACAACCACGCCCGAGGCAGGACTCGAATCTGCGACCTTAGCAGTAGCGCGGTTCCGGACTGAAGCGCCTAAAACCGCTCGGTTACAGCGGCCGGCTAATCGGCGATAGTGAAACGTGATTCACGGTTTCAACAGAAGCCAGGCCACACTGATAAAACTCGAAAGATGTGACAGGGAAGAAGAAATCGAGAGGGGAGTGAGACAAGGTTGTGGTCTTTATCGGATGTTACTCATTCTGTACCTTAAGCAAGACGTGAAGGTAACTAAGGAGAAATTTTCAAAGGAAATTAGAGTTCAAGGCAAAGAAATAAAATCTTTGAGGTTTGCCTGTGACATTGTAATTATGCCAGAGTCGTTAAAAGTGTAGGAACAGTAGTTGAACATAATGGATAGTGTCCTGCAAACAGGTTGTAAGATGAATATCAACAAAAACAGAATAAGGGTAATGGGAGTGGAATTGAATGGGATGACGTTGAGGGATCTATATCAGAACCTGACATACTAAAAATAGTCGATGAGTTTTGCTATTTCGGGAGAAAAATAACAGATTATGGTCTAAGCGGAGATGATATAAAATGCAGACTGGCTATAGTAAGAAAAGAGTTCTCAAAAAGAGGAGTTTTCCAGCATCGAATACAAATTTGTTAGGAAGTCTGTTTTAAAAGTACTTGTATGGACTGTATCCCTGTACGGCAGTGAAATGCGGACGATAAGCAGGTCATATAAGATGAGAATATGAGTTTTCGAAACGTGTTGCTTCAGAAAAATGCCGAAGTTTAGATGGGTAGATCGAATAATTAAGGTCGGAAAGGTGAAAAAAAATAGTGACTGGGGAGAAAAGGAGTCACAGAGGGTTCAGTTTTGGGCCAAGTGTTATTCCTTATATATACGAATGACTTCCACTTAACATTCAAGAAGCACAATCGGTGCTTTCTGAAGACGATACGAGTGTTATAATAAACCCCATCAGAGAGAAAGCAACGGAAGAGATTGTAAATGATATTTTCCAAATAATTATAAAATGGTTCTTACGAAATGGACTCTCCCAAAACTTCGAAAAAACAAAATATGTTCAGTTCCGTACAACAAATAGGGTCCTACCAACAATTGATGTACGCTTGAACAGGAGGCAGTAAATAGTGTAGAAAGAACTCTCCAACGTTTTGGGTGTATGTCTTGATGAAAACTTGAACTCCTTCTGTTCCATTGAAGACTTTCTATTTAAAAATTTGTTGTGTTGCATGAGTAGAACTAAAATATGTGTTCATTGATGTTAACAACTAGTCATTTCTACGAATCCTCTAAACGGACTCGTTCCACATCATGTCATTAAAAGAATCGTTCAAACGATCCATGGAACATGTAACTAAGTGACTTAGGGAAAAGAGCAATGTTTGACACGGTCTGACTGAAAGAAGGGGTCAGTTGAGTGGACACTTTCTGAGGTAACAAGGAATTGTCAGTTTGGTATTGGAGGGAAGTATTGGGGGTAAAAGTTGTAGAGGGACACCAAGACTGCAATATAATAAGCAGGATCAAATAGATGAAGTAGGTTGCAGTAATTATGCAGAGATGAAGAGAATTGCACAGGGCAGTCCATCGTGGAGAGCTGCATCAAATCAGTCTTCGGATTGGAGACGACGATGGCGACGACGACGACTGCAATAACAACAACAACAACAACAATAATCAGTCATCCACAAAAATATGAATTAATCTCACAGCCGTGTGATTTCTCCGGTATTCTTCGAACTCAAGCATTAACGTATACACAATTTTTCTCATAACAGCTGATGTGGACTGACAATGCAGCCAGTCCACAGTGACGGGTAGCCGAAAAAAAGGCACGCGTACACACACGCCGACTGGCGTGAAGTCTGGAACAGGATAACTATTGAATGCTAATAAGAAAAGTATGCAGCTCCTCGAATACTTAACTTTAATTCTTTGTTGGTTTACAACGTTCTTCTTGAGACATTTATACGATAATTATCAAACTATGTAAGGCTAATGGCGCCTTGCTAGGTCGTAGCTATGGACTTAGCAGAAGGCTATTCTAACTGTCTCTCGGCAAATGAGAGAAAGGCTTCGTCCGTATAGTCGCTAGCAATGTCGTCGTCCAACTGGGGCGAGTGCTCGTCCGTACCTCGAGACCTGCCTTGTGGTGGCGCTAGGTCTGCGATCACACAGTGGCGACACGCGGGTCCGACATGTACTAAATGGACCGCGGCCGATTTAAGCTACCACCTAGCAAGTGTGGTGTCTGGCGGTGACACCACAACAGCTACCTCAAGTGGTCACAAAATTGTCGCCTCATGACTAGTGTTGTTAACTAATTTCCGTAGAAAAACGGATAATAAATAAAATTGTCATAAATAAAGAGCGCACACTTCGCATTGTTTATATGTGACGTCTCGCGGAGCAGAAAGAATGTGGAATATCAAGGCGAAATGGTGTTTTTACTGCTGTCAGCACTGACGGTTTCATCTGAATTTTTGAATGAGTTAAAATTTACACGATAATAAAAGCTCTTTGTCCGCGTAACAAAAAGGCTGAAATAACTGTGGCGGTTTGAAAAATAAAGAGCGGCGCTTCGTTGGCATTTACAGCTCCGAGTCCAAACTGCTGCTCCACACTTAACACAATATTCTAAGCAACAATTTTCACAGTGCTTTTAATACCCGCTTGTCAGTCATTACGCACGCTTCACCTTTTATCGTTGACATTTCCATCTGAGGGACAGTTATGACAGTCATTAATTCTTTAATTTGTAAACAATCAATGCAGTAGCTGTCCGTCTGTACGCCGAATCTTCACACCCCTTTAAGCAGCACATCCGACGCTCTAATGGGGTCGGGAGAGGAGAGAAGGAACATGTTATGGAAAAGTTTAAAGTTATATTTTACACATCGTATAAATCACAGACAGGTTTCATTTTAATTCGAAATTTTTTGTCGTTGCTGTCACTCAAGAAATTCAACAGCTTTGCCCAAAAGAGCAAGAAACCAGGCGTCAGGGAGATGAGTGCGAATGCAAAGGGCAGTACAAGGGATGTAGATTACTGTGAATTGCTGTAGGGTGTTCTAGTGTTTGAAAGTACTGTTTTAATGATTCATGTTGCAAATGTGTGTGCTGTGTTACACGATATTGTCAGTGGCACAATGTGGCAGGAATTCTGAACGTTAAGCGCTTACAGAAATTCGAGACATCCCTTGTTTACTGGGATACAGCACCAGAGGACGTTGTTCATCTTGGGTGGCGTTTTGGGATTGTTCTCAGGTCGTTCTCGGTATGTTCTGAATTTGCGGTTTCTGGGAGATGATCATTGATACATGGCTGCAGGGGTGCCATAGCCCCCAACTGCCCACTTGAGATGAGACGAGTATCTGTTTAGGATGGAAGTCAACAAGGATATGACGTCCGCAGCTCGTGGTCCAGTGGCTAGCGTTGCTGCCTCTGGATGACGGGGTGCCGGATTCGATTTCCGGCCGGGTTGGGTATTTTCTCTGCCCGGAGACTGGCTGTTTGTGTTGTCCTCATCATATCATCATCATTCGTGACAGTGACTATATTGGACTGTGTAAAAAATTTAACTGTGAAAAAACTGGGACTTTGTACGGGCGTTGATGACCACGCAGCTGAGCATCCCACATACCAAACATCATCACCATCGTCAACAATGATCTGACAAGTCTCTGTGTAGCATGGAAGTCAACAAGGATCATGTCTTTCCATTCCCTTGAAACCTGTGAACTTTAACAGCATGTCAGCAGTACAGAATAGAACAGACCTGTGTATTGCCTCCCATTCTAGACGCCGTGCACGCTTCGTCAGTCAGTAGTAAAAGGTTATTCAAACTCGGTGTCAGTCTTAGAAATTGTTTATGCGTATTTTTGCGCCATATCAGCGAAGCTTTTCAAGATACGGAGATGTTCAATAAATCCCAGTGGTAGGCCTTACAACAGAGACGTTTGGCATCATGGACATGTTTACTGTTGCAATTTTTATAAGAGCCTGTCAACATACCGTTTCTTCCACATGCATCTCGTCAAACCACTGTGGCTATAAAATAATACAGAGCTCATACAGTACTTTACCAATGATAATTCCTGACGTGCACCATTCGCAAATGGAACAAGGAAGTGGGATGATGACAGCGTTACTAGAACTACCCTTTGCAACACATGGTAATTTAGTTTACGGATTGTAGATGTAAATCACCCACTTCGACATGGTCGCGTATACAAACAGTGATCAAATGCTGTCAAATGCTTTTTATTCCAGTCTTTGATCACAATATGAATTCTTTAGACGATGACCTGTTTCAGTCCGCAATGACCATCCGCAGATCTTTTTTACACCATGTCCTAAAGTGATAAGGCCATAATGGCATCGTCAAAACATAAAAATATAATCAGCATAGCATCGTCATATAGATCTGGCTAGCCAGTTGCAATAATGACTGTGTGGACGATGCGGCCTATTCTACACATTATTTTAGATCTATATGACGATGCTATGCTGATTATATTTATATGTTTCGACGATGCCATTATGGCCTTATCACTTTAGGACATGGTGTAAAAAAGATCTGCGGATGGTCATTACGGACTGAAACCGGTCATCGTCTAAAGAATTCATATTGTGGTAAAAGACTGGGATAAAAAACATTTGATAGATGTAAATTTGCCCGCATCTCGTGGTCGTGCGGTAGCGTTCTCGCTTCCCACGCCCGGGTTCCCGGGTTCGATTCCCGGCGGGGTCAGGGATTTTCTCTGCCTCGTGATGGCTGGGTGTTGTGTGCTGTCTTTAGGTTAGTTAGGTTTAAGTAGTTCTAAGTTCTAGGGGACTGATAACCATAGATGTTAAGTCCCATAGTGCTCAGAGCCGTTTTTGATGTAAATGTACACTACCCCACAAAACTTAAGGACGAAAGCAACTTATGTGCGGTATGTCAGTTCCAAGTAACGTTGCACAATGAAACTTGCTACAGTACAATAGAGAAGGCAACTGAAATACATATGCAGTGAGACAAACAAAACCGACACTTTTATGCGAAGATGATAATTACTCCGAAGCCACCACAATTTACGATAGTCCCCAAGGACATTACAGAAGGCGCGTCATTATCTTAATAGGATGTGTGACCAACACAGACGGCAGTGCATACTCTCCAACGTGCTCCCATCCTAACCACAAGGTTGGTGAGGAGTTCATGTGGTAGGGACTTACAGTCCTCCACCATCGCAGGCGACAACTGCTGGATGCTCATTAGTGCATGTGGACGTGTCTCCCCAACGCATATCGCACGTGCTCGATAGGATTTAAGTCGGGGAAAAGAGCAAGCCAATCCATTCGCGAACGTACTCTCATTCCAAGAGCTCCACCAGCTGCGCTGATCGATATTATCGCGAACTGGCGTCCATAAAAATGAAGCCAGGGGTGAATGCTGCCATGAACGGACGTACATGGGGAGGGGATACAGTATCACAATAACATAGACCCGCGAATGTACTGTGTTCAAAAGGTATGGATGACAGTCTGCCCCTCCAACGTAATGCCTCCCTACATCATAACACCGCTGGTGCTGTTTGTAGGTTTCCATCCTCTGTTGTAGGCCAGACCTTATCGTTTAGCTGACATGGTTGCGGTTGTTTGTCTTCTTCTCGACTGGCGCCATTTGGTTTCGCAAACGTTGCCTGTCCGCTAGTGGCAGCAGCGGCGGTTATCGATATGTAGTAACTGTCACCCTATCTTTTGGGCGTGACAGTATGCATTTCGGTTGGGGACTCGGGAGGAGCCAGGTCCGCACTGCGCGAGAAACACGCCGGGACCGCTGGCGGTGTGCATGGACTGCCGGATCGGAGGCCTGTGGTCACGACGGTGCACGACCTCATCGTAAACGTGATCCTGCAAGCTTTAATTCGGATTCAAGTAGAGAAACCTCCACCATTGAGAGATCTTGCGATTCTCCAGTGACTTGGGTTCGTGTTGCTGCTCGTAGCGTTGCCGAGGTGAAGAGCAGTGAGTGGCGTGCTTGGGGAAGGCGAATCTGATTAGCTTTCCTGGACTTCTAATTACACTTTATTTCGCTCAGTTTGTTAAGATTTGTTAAGTTCAACCAGCGGTATTTTTCCTGCCTCGTGGCCACTGACACCCCAGTTACCTGCCCTGGGGATTAGTGTATGTAACGGCAGTGTACGTTTCCTCGCCTTGCTGCTGCTGTTCGGTGAGGCGTGTAGTTTTGACAGCTTTCTTGATTGTAGGTTGATTGGCGATCCTCGTACTCTGGTGGTAGTGACTGCTTTCTCGTTCCGGGCGCTCTAAGCACAGTATTCTGTGGACAGAGTCCAGATCGCCGGTTCCGGCTTTGACGTATTTTTACATCTTGCATTTTTTTTATTGGACGTCAGGTAGCCTCAGCAAGATTATCATTAGTCATTCGTTAGACTGCCACTAGTCTGAGTTACCATCTTGTGAAGTGAATGCAACTCTTGGCTGTCTGTCTCATCGCTCGCGAAAGTGTTTTTTTGCCGGACCTACTCAGAGGTCGATTCCTGGTGCACCGTCCGTGACTGGCCCTTGTGTTTTATTATTGTATTTGTTGTTTTATTGTATGTCTCTAAAATTTTTTATGTTACTGCCATTCTTGGCGTTACAGCAGGTTTAAATGATTATGGTACGAACTTTACCATCATTTTGTCTCACCAATTTGGTGATCAGTTGCTTGTTCTTTTAAATTAACCTTTGCTGTTGTATTTGCTTTTTTACTTTTTTTAAATTTCTTATAAAATTGCCATTATTAGGTTTAAATGGTTGTGGTACCAAGTTTACCATAATTTTGTCTCACCCGTTTGGAGCTCAGTTGCCTGTCTTTTTAAATTAACCTCTGCTATCGAACTGCTGTTTTACAGTGTCTTTGTTAAATTTTTTGTGATTACCGTTCTTGGCGTTAAAGGCCTTCAGCCGTGACAGTAGTTACGTGCCTTAAAATTCTAATTAAGATCACATTGCCTTGTTTTTAAAACATTATTTTCTGTCTCTGTATTTTATGCTCATTTGGTAAATTATAACGCACTGAAGGCACTATTAATCACACAGTTGTTTATTCTTTCATTAATAACAAGTGATATCTTTATGTATTGCTGGGTCTGGAATTACCGTTTAAAATAAATGAGTGTAGGTGCGAAAGGAAACCAATTGTAACTGATTACCGCCCCGTCCACAATTGTAACCGAATCCTGCCTTCCTTGACTATCAAGTTGCACTTGCACCAACAAAACGATTATGTTCGACACTATTACGAGGGGAATTAAATGCTTCCACTGCCTCGGGCATGGATGTGTGTGCTGTCCTTAGGTTAGTTAGGTTTAAGTAGTTCTAAGTTCTAGGCGACTGATGACCTAAGAAGTTAAGTCGCATAGTGCTCCGAGCCATTTGAACCATTTGATTCCTTGTACCCGCTGCACAAAGCTGCGGTCATACGTTGCTATTGTGCATGTCAGGATGGTAGCAGGTGGGCATACGGGGTATTTTTCCTACACGTAAAATGATAAATACCAGGATTCAGGAAAAAAATGAAATTTGTTCCCAAGAACTACCACTAAGAGATACAATGTTCATGAAAACTGGCTACGACCGCGGGGTGAACCGCACGTGGAACGGAAAGAGCATTTCGCCCTCAAAAGAAAGGACTAGTGGACACATCCAGAGGATAAGAAAACTGGCAGGCAAGAGAGCGACCCGCTGTTGTGGCCGCTTCCTCGCCGACCCTCTAGCGTACGTTACGTGCGGCACCCGATTGGCGAGTTTGGGGCAGAAAGTTGGCGTCTCTCATTCAACAATATTGTGGTGGCGTCTCTAGCTCAGCGTAATAGCGTGGGAGCCAGCCACAAGAACTGCGGAGTTATTTTCGTAACAGCTCACGCCACTGCCTGAGGCTAACAAGGGGAGGCCGCCAATTGTGAAATTCAGATTCGATTCATACTGCGCATAAGAAAAGTTCATGGCCAGAGGTGTAATGTGGCAAAGCGCCAAGATGCACTTCTCAGCCGTTGTCGAGAAAATCGACAGTTAAAAGAAACCGTTGTGGTGAAATACTCTCTACGATTAATAATGTTCTACAGCATCGTGGCGCAGCGGTAAGCGGTCGGGTTCGTAATCCGAAGGTCTGCCGGCACGGTAGCTCAGCGTGTTCGGTCAGAGGGTTTAGCTACCCTCTGTAACAAAAAAACTGAGTGAACGAATCAACAGTCAACCTGAACAGGCGTGATCCGACGTCCGCCACGAACAAATTCAACGAACAATCTAGAGCAAATTGAGATTAAAAGAAAAAAAAAAAAGTCGCCGGATCGAATCTCGCGCCATGCAATTTTTTTTATAAACTAT
This sequence comes from Schistocerca americana, assembly GCF_021461395.2. Taxonomy (NCBI): domain Eukaryota; kingdom Metazoa; phylum Arthropoda; class Insecta; order Orthoptera; family Acrididae; genus Schistocerca; species Schistocerca americana. Next base: position 135,259,399 of record NC_060126.1, on the reverse strand, counting down.
TAATGAATTGCTTATGCATGTTGGTGAAAGCGGATCGCTCTCCAATTGTACCGCCTCCATTTTTCCGTTTTTTTAACAGGGTGTACCAAAGCTCTCCCGTCCGCACTGATTGTCGACGATGTTATAAGTTGCGCTAGTGACCGCATCTACCTTCTTTCGAAGTTAGCAGGCAACTACGGTGTTATGCGGCGGCTCGTTTCGGCCCATTCAACATCTGTCCTTCAAGTGTAACGAGCGAGTAACGGAGTTTACATTTCATACATGCCGCAGCAAATTTGTGTTCGTGGGGTCTCTCTTCTAATTCGAACGTTTGACTTACGCTATACGTATTCGTTTCGGAATACCGTTTCTACGTCTTCCGTTAACTATACGTGGTTAACATTATGAAGACAATTAATAACATTTGTGAAATACAACTTTGTTTGCGGAAAACGTAATAATGATGTTCGAAGTCGCCAGTTTTTCCACGACAAACGACTTTCAACAACTTATTATATGCATAATTGTTGCAACTGATTGCCGGGAATTATATATATATATATATATATATATATATATATATATATATATATATATATATATATACACACACATTTGAATTTTAAAAAAAAAAAAAAACACTAAAAAAAAAAAATTGCATGTCGCGATATTCGATCCGGTGACCTACGGATTACGAACCCGAGCGCTTACCGCTGCGCCACGATGCTGTGGAAAATTATTCATCGTAAAGAGTATTTCACCGCAACGGTTTCTTTTAACTCGATTTTCTCGACAACGGCTGAGAAGTGCATCTGGTGCTTTGCCACATTACACCTCTGGCCATGAGCTTCTATTATGCGCAGTATGAATCGAATCTGAATTTCACAATTGGCGGCCTCCCCTTGTAAGTTAAAATGATGGAAGTAGAAAACATTTTTACCATTTTTAGTTTTCCATGGTTTACTACCTCCTTACTTCGGGCAGCATTGCCTGTGGTTCGGTACGCTCGCCGTGCACGTATAAGATTTCTGTGAGCAATAACAGACACCCGAGATACACTCGTCTCACTTCGTCCTTCTTCCAGTGTCCCGATGATTCTTCCCCGTGTGAAGTCGCACAAACGTTGAAACTTCCTGGCAGTTAAAGCTCTATTCAGACGGATTCTCGTGTTCAAGTGCTCTGGGCTACCCAAGCACAATTCACGACCTGTCCTAACAGCTTTGCTTCCGCTAGTAACTTACCTCCTACATTCCAAGCTTCACAGAAGTTCTCCCTCAGGCTTTTGCTAGGCCATGTGTCAGCAGTACCCATACTTCCACGACTGCTAAAGTTTCGCAGGAGAGCTTCTATGAAGTTTGGAAGGCGGGACATGAGGTACTAGCGGAAATAAAGTTGTGAGGACGTGTCGTGAGTCGTGCTTAGGTAGCTCAGTCAGTAGGTCATTTCACCGCCAAAGTAAAGGTCCCGATTTCGAGTCTTGGTCCGGCACACAGTTTTAATCTGGCAGGAAGTTTCATACCAGCGCACACTTCGCTGTAGAGTGAAAATTTCGTTCTGACTACAAACGTTGAGCCGGTCGCTGTAACCGAGTGGTTATAGGCGCTCCAGTCCGGAACCGCGCTGCTGCTACGGTCGCAGGTTCGAATCCTGCCTCGGGCATGGATGTGTGTGATGTACTTAGGTTAGCTAGGTTTAAGTAGTTCTACGTCTAGTGGACTGATGACCTCAGACGTTAAGTCCCATAGTACTTAGAGCCATTTGAACCATTTTTCCAAACATTGTCTGCGGACCACGTTTCACTGAGAACACCGCCACAGTGTACTGTAACTGCTTGACACACATTGTCTTTTCTCGCTCCTTCAACTGCGTCATCTTGTGCAGCTGGTGACATGTGACGCCCTCTACAGTCGACTGGGAAACCTCTGGCACCATGCTCCCGGTCTCTGATTCATTTCCACCTCGTTGTTAACATGTCACCCTTAATTTTTGCAGAGCATTGCATTACAGGTAGACAATGCAAGTGGCGCTTACTTTCTCTTTCTGTGTTCTTACACATTTTCTCTTCCACCATCGGAATAATACCTTTCACAGTCTAATTCTGCATTCTTTTCTCCTTTTTTTTACCTCTATACTTAAAGAAGATATGTTTCTGCCGTTTCCGCACGAAATTAAACTCTGCTGCTTTAAATGCGACGAGGCTCTGGACACTCATTGCTCCATAAAACCTGCAAACACTCGGAAGCGCGCGAAACAAAATAAAGGAAAACAATACGGCAAGGGAATTCGGGTTTTACAGTTGGAGGGTTCGGAAAAAAAGGGCCCAGTGGTAGTGGCGGTCCTGATCCCACGCTGTGCCATATATCGGTCGGCGCCAGAAAAGGGTGCAAAGCGGGAATTATCCGGCGCGGCTGAAAAGCGTGGCTGGGCTGACACCGGCGTGTTGCCTCGTCAAATTCATGCGCGGGACAGCAATTGCGCTGCGAGCGCACTCGTGCTGACACGCGCATAATCGGCTGGGGCCGGCGGGCGCGGCACAACCACTCCAGAGGCCTCTAGAGATCACGTCAAACTGCTCCGGCGGGTTTCCCTGCCCGGTGCTCACTCGCAATTGGACTACGAATATGCGGCATCAATCTTTTGAAATTTCTATTGCAAACAGTGTGAAGCGAGCACATGAGAAATGCGGTGTCTTGCGAGTAGGGCCGAGCGAAATACTTGCGTCCGAACAGGTTCGAAATTTCTCCATGCGTCTTACAGCTCAATATGAAATCGAGCACTGCTCGAAGAATGACGTGACATTAGGCTCGCACGGCGCGAGTGCAGGCGGTATATGAGAAACTACGAACAAGTTGCAACAAAAAGCTGTAGCTCTGCTTGAGATTTGAGTTTGTCAAACACGGGTAGAAATGCCATTTAATTCTGCCTTTGTACAAACTCGTGTTTTAATTGAAAAAAATTACAGTAAAGAAGTGCATAAAATGCATGGATATGTGACCATTAATGGTGATTTTTAGGTAAACCTCATAGCGGAACGTATCACTGTTAAAAAATATATTACTTGGCTGTGAACATGGTCTCACAAATTATTTGCTTATTACATACCATAATCGTTTATCAAGTGGGTTGCAAATTAGCATTTCGATCGCTACTCACTTATAACAAATCAAAAAATAAAAATAAATATTGATGGTGTTGGGACAGCAACCAGCCACAAATTTACTTGGAAACTAGAACAAATTTTACATCTAGCAGAAAAGAAGCCACTAAGAATATATTAGAAGAAATAGAAATACACACACACAAAAACAGCACCCCAGACTATATCCTTAATGAACAGACAGAGTTTGCTAACACCCCTTTCCCGAAAAATTTCCAAAAATTATTTTTCAGCCTCAGAAGTAAATAATATTCCTACGCCTATCTGCAGATCAAGTAGCAAATTTATCTGTTACTATAATTCTCATGACGCTAAATGTAATGAAATAATTCACTATTTTACCTATACAGTACTAAGAAAAAATGGACCAACTTTATAATTAATGTAACAGTATCAACTCAAAAAATCAATGTCTTTGTACTAGTGGCACAAGTGAATATATGATCCTTTCCAAACATAGGACATCTTCAAATGTTATGATATATCATAGCATCTTTGATACTCATATGTTTGTAAGCTCTTGTAAGCTCTTTGTATGTATCAAAACATGTGGCGCGTGGTAGAAATCTTTTCAATGTCATATCTAGTGTTCAGTGTCATCCCAATATAAATATACATATAATTCTCATGGTTTTGGCAAGAGCCAGATTCATGTTCTTGGAATATGTTAGTCACTTGTTAAGAGATCGTCATGAATCGATTAATCGATTGTGTGAGGGGGGGGGGGGGGGGGAGCGGGGCAATAAATGCCGTACAGAAGCAAATACGTTTGTCATTGAACGCATGATGTCACAGGAACCCTTCGCGGCCATATTTGTATATTGGAGGTTGTGTTATTTCGCGAGTGTTGTCTTTTCGCTTAGTAACTTTTATCCGGTGAGTATTTTACAAATGAAAGTGTTCTGAGTGTGTGCAAGCAACGCCAGATTGCACTGTTGTTGGCTGTAATTCTCACAGTCGCAACATTAAAGTGGCTGTAGAAGTGCTTCATGCTTTTCCTCACAGTGCAAGTTTGCAAAAGATGTGGGGTCGAAATGCTGCAGGAAAGACGCTGAGAATGTTGAAAAGGTTAGAAAATGCCCTCGTCATTTCAAAGACTGCTAAATGTAACGTGGAAGCAAGTGCTTAAGAGTGATGTACTTCCATCGTGTTGCTTTGCAGTAGCAGCGCGAGTGATAGCACACCACGTGCAACATAAGAAAGGTTGGAACGTTTTAACAATCGAGAGATCCATAAGAGAAGGATAGAGAGTTTAGAAAAGCATTCACCGCAGAAGAAGACTGCTGGTAAATATATATTTACGAAGTTGTTTCTAATTATTCAGATAAAGTCATTTACAGAATTCCGTAGCAGCGTTACAGAGGAAAAATGCTCATCTGAAAAACATGTACGTGAAACTTCGAGCACGTCATAAAGATCACTGAAGTTAGTTGTCATCAACGAAATGACGTCTGCACGATGAAGAAGTAATAAAAATGCACTTGTGTCTCGTGACATTAATCGAGTACTGACAAAATACTTTCACTCAATCAGACCAGAAATTGGCAGGGCTCAGAACGGGTTTCGTAGATGAAAGAGAACATTTACAATTCGATTACTTTGCGCGCCGTTTCGCAGAAAAGTCATAACTTTTCAGGGAAAAGGATATCAACCTTACGTTCTTGGATAAACCGCAGTTTCACTTTCCACCCGGGTATTTTGAAGATTTTTTTAGTTAGATTAGTTAATTCAAATGTTTTCTATAAATAAGACAACTGCATAATTTCTTGAATGAAAACCCAGTGTCCACACGTTAGTTGAAGTTCTTTTAAAACTTGTGATGAATACGGACTGAAAATGAGCATTGTATAGATCCTGTTTGCTCTTACTACTTTTCTCAGAGCCAGCTTCGAAAATTTCGTGCCCATTTCCAATATTTACTTTGACACAAAACTGCAAAAACAGAGCGTGCCTTGCGCTTTTTTGTGTGTTGCAGCTCGATAGATGGTTGATCTTCTTAAATCAGCAGCGTCAGTTTAAAAGCTGGACAAGTTACAGAATGTAGCAGTAACACTTTAGCTATAGCAGAATAGCAACTTAACATTTCATTATGTCAGTAGAATCTATAACACACCAAAAAACATCGCATAAATGCGCGGGCCACACGTTATAGCGCTGTTCCCGAAGCAGACGCTATTCCTTAGCTTTAGCCGGTAGCGGCAGTGAATGCTTACTGCCCAAACCTTATTTTGCTGCGGAATTTGGTTACGAATGCAGTCATCCTAATGGTACTACAGCACATTCATTTGACTATGGTGAGTGAACAGTTACTGACTGGATAATTGCTTGAGTCTCGTCGCATCTGCCGCAAAGGATGCGAAAGAGGTGAAATTCCATTGATTCTATCAACGGTGGGTTAACAGGCACTCCCCACCAATTCGCCGGTAGCACACAAGCGCTGATGGAACAAAAGCAACTCGAGCCACTGAGCGAGAAGTGCGTAAGCAAACTGTCGAATTCGCCTGGTGTGAATTGTTTGGCTGGTAGCAGGGCCATCGATGTCGAAACTCAGCCAGCTGATGTCACGTTAACGTGAATCACTAGCTAGCAGAGGGCTTTTACACGATTCGGCAACAACAGCGCAAACACTGCTGCGAATTTCCAATGCGCAAGCTGTGACGTTAGCGTGACAAATGCCGGTGATTTCGTTTGTTTTTAAAGCTGCGCTAGTTATCAATGGGATATATTTTTATCCACTCGACCGAGTGACAGAACAGCCAGCTGGGAGGCATTCAGCGCAGTATCGGCATTGTTTTACTTCGCTACTATTTGATGAACGTTTTGGGTTGGAGTTTAACTGTACTTTATTTAACTTTTCATGGTTAACTTCCCGTGGTAATTTATTTTTCACGAGGATACGTTTGAGTAATTATTTAAATAAAAATAATTTTTTATACAGCACGTTTTTAAATCGGACTAAAATGTGTAAAATAATTTCTCCTAGCTCAATATGGATTCCTAACACCGTACACATAGTTCTGAACATTTGTGACTGAATTTTTAATACCTATATCAGTATTTGCATAATTTATAATGAGAAACGTCGGGTGATTGCAATAGATGGTAGTGAGGAGGTGAACTATTCATGCATCAGTTATGTATTGTACGTGCCCAACGTTCCTCGTTATAAATCTGACAAATATTTTCATAGCCATTAAAAAAAATCACAACTACAAATTTTCAGAACTATCTGTATGGGGTTAGGAATCTGTGTGGGGCTAGGAGAAATTATTTCATGCATTTTAGTCCGATTTATGAAAGTGTTATATTAAAAATTTATATTTATTTCAATACTTTTTCCGCTTTTTAGTCTTACGTGTGTGAAATTTCTCAGTAGATTTTAAACATTTTTTGAGTGACGTGTTTAATTTCAAATTTGCTTCAGTGCCTTTTCAGCTTATCATATCTGAAATAGAGTAATGTTTTACTTACCTACTAATACTAATAAAGTATCAGTATGTTTCATTGTTATTTTCGTAAGAAATAAAAGAAGAAGAAAGCTAAGTTCATATCGTACGGTCATTTACAAGATTTTGATTTTCGTTGTTGAAAGCTGTTGTGACAGCAATCTGGCAAGAACCGGGCACAACTCAAAGAATCAGCAGAGACTGGCTGACTGGCTGGTGGCGGTTAGCTGAATGTAAACAGGAGGGCAACAAAGAGAGGAAAATGAATACTGGAGATGGAATTACAGAATAACCAACTTCAAACGAGTAATCAAATAGCGAAAACCTAAGGCATAGCGAAATATGAGACCAAACCAAAGGTGTCTAATGAAAACGGTTCAAGCCCACAGCAAAAACACTAATGAAGGCAGAGCTATGGTGCATCTGGCTTCATAGTGCTGCGAACACTAACTTGCCACGAAGGTTGGCGTGGCCCTGCGGTGCGGCAAATGCAATGCTGAAGATGCGATACTAGTGCTCGCAGATATAGTCACGGAGTTCCACATATACTGCACAGACCGTATTCTGATACGACCTGCACAGCACATCAGTGCTACAGGGTGGCCGAGATGTGTTGTCAACCCTTTTCACCCCCCCCCCCCCCCTAACAGTCCTACGGAAGCTAGGTAGATCAAAGAGACAAGAAAGCAATTGAATATTGCATTCCCATCCAGTTGTGAGCTACGATTAAAATTTCACGTCTCTAGTTCATCGGGAAGTTAGTTTCAAATTAAACGCAAAGTTTGTACCGAATAGACAGACGTACAGATAAGCATATCTTTAAAAGAGCGTTTCTGGAATTGTTGTTGTTGTGGTCTTCAGTCCTGAGACTGCTTTGATGAAGCTCTCCATGCTACTCTATCCTGTGCAAGCTTCTTCATCTCCCAGTACCTACTGCAACCTACATCCTTCTGAATCTGCTTAGTGTATTCATCTCTTGGTCTCCCCCTACGATTTTTACCCTCCACGCTGCCCTCCAATACTAAATTGGTGATCCCTTGATGCCTCAGAACATGTCCTACCAACCGATCCCTTCTTCTGGTCAAGTTGTGCCACAAACTCCTCTTCTCCCCAATCCTATTCAGTACCTCCTCATTAGTTATGTGATCTACACATCTAATCTTCAGCATTCTTCTGTAGCACCACATTTCGAAAGCTTCTATTCTCTTCTTGTCCAAACTACTTACCGTCCATGTTTCACTTCCATACATGGCTACACTCCATACAAATACTTTCAGAAATGACTTCCTGACACTTAAATCTATACTCGATGTTAACAAATTTCTCTTCTTCAGAAACGCTTTCCTTGCCATTGCCAGTCTACATTTTATATCCTCTCTACTTCGACCATCATCAGTTATTTTGCTCCCCAAATAGCAAAACTCCTTTACTACTTTAAGTGTCACATTTCCTAATCTAATACCCTCAACATCACCCGACTTAATTCGACTACATTCCATTATCCTCGTTTTGCTTTTGTTGATGTTCTTATATCCTCCTTTCAAGACACTGTCCATTCCGTTCAACTGCTCTTCCAATTCCTTTGCTGTCTCTGACAGAATTACAATGTCATCGGCGAACCTCAAAGTTTCTATTTCTTCTCCATGGATTTTAATACCTACTCCCAATTTTTCTTTTGTTTCCTTTACTGCTTGCTCAATATACAGATTGAATAACATCGGGGAGAGGCTACAACCCTGTCTTACTCCCTTCCCAACCACTGCTTCCCTTTCATGTCCCTCGACTCTTATAACTGCCATCTGGTTTCTGTACAAATTGTAAATAGCCTTTCGCTCCCTGTATTTTACCCCTGCCACCTTTAGAATTTGATAGAGAGTATTCCAGTCAACATTGTCAAAAGCTTTCTCTAAGTCTACAGATGCTAGAAACGTAGGTTTGCCTTTCCTTAATCCTTCTTCTAAGATATGTCGTAAGGTCAGTATTGCCTCACGTGTTCCAGTATTTCTACGGAATCCAAACTGATCGTCCCCGAGGTCAGCTTCTACTAGTTTTTCCATTCGTCTGTAAAGAATTCGTGTCAGTATTTTGCAGCTGTGGCTTATTAAACTGATTGTTCGGTAATTCTCACATCTGTCAACACCTGCTTTCTTTGGGATTGGAATTATTATATTCTTCTTGAAGTCTGAGGGTATTTCGCCTGTTTCATACATCTTGCTCACCAGATGGTAGAGTTTTGTCAGGACTGGCTCTCCCAAGGCCGTCAGTAGTTCCAGTGGAATGTTGTCTACTCCGGGGGCCTTGTTTCGACTCAGGTCTTTCAGTGCTCTGTCAAACTCTTCACGCAGTATCGTATCTCCCATTTCATCTTCATCTACATCCTCTTCCATTTCCATAATATTGTCCTCCAGTACATCGCCCTTGTATAGACCCTCTATATACTCCTTCCACCTTCCTGCTTTCCCTTCTTTGCTTAGAACTGGGTTTCCATCTGAGCTCTTGATGTTCATACAAGTGGTTCTCTTATCTCCAAAGGTCTCTTTAATTTTCCTGTAGGCAGTATCTATCTTACCCCTAGTGAGATAAGCCTCTACATCCTTACATTTGTCCTCTAGCCATCCCTGCTTAGCCATTTTGCACTTCCTGTCGATCTCATTTTTGAGACGTTTGTATTCCTTTTTGCCTGCTTCATTTACTGCATTTTTATATTTTTTCCTTTCATCAATTAAATTCAATATTTCTTCTGTTGCCCAAGGATTTCTACTAGCCCTCGTCTTTTTACCTACTTGATCCTCTGCTGCCTTCACTACTTCATCCCTCAAAGCTACCCATTCTTCTTCTACTGTATTTATTTCCCCCATTCCTGTCAATTGTTCCCTTATGCTCTCCCTGAAACTCTGTACAACCTCTGGTTCTTTCAGTTTATCCAGGTCCCATCTCCTTAAATTCCCACCTTTTTGCAGTTTCTTCAGTTTTAATCTACAGGTCATAACCAATAGATTGTGGTCAGAGTCCACATCTGCCCCTGGAAATGTCTTACAATTTAAAACCTGGTTCCTAAATCTCTGTCTTACCATTATATAATCTATCTGATACCTTTTAGTATCTCCAGGGTTCTTCCATGTATACAACCTTCTATCATGATTCTTAAACCAACTGTTAGCTATGATTAAGTTGTGCTCTGTGCAAAATTCTACCAGGCGGCTTCCTCTTTCATTTCTTAGCCCCAATCCATATTCACCTACTACGTTTCCTTCTCTCCCTTTTCCTACACTCGAATTCCAGTCACCCATGACTATTAAATTTTCGTCTCCCTTCACTATCTGAATAATTTCTTTTATTTCATCATACATTTCTTCAATTTCTTCGTCATCTGCAGAGCTAGTTGGCATATAAACTTGTACTACTGTAGTAGGTGTGGGCTTCGTATCTATCTTGGCCACAATAATGCGTTCACTAAGCTGTTTGTAGTAGCTTACCCGCGTTCCTATTTTCCTATTCATTATTAAACCTACTCCTGCATTACCCCTATTTGACTTTGTGTTTATAACCCTGTAGTTACCTGACCAGAAGTCTTGTTCCTCCTGCCACCGAACTTCACTAATTCCCACTATATCTAACTTTAACCTATCCATTTCGCTTTTCAAATTTTCTAACCTACCTGCCCGATTAAGGGATCTAACATTCCATGCTCCGATCCGTAGAACGCCAGTTTTCTTTCTCCTGATAACGACGTCCTCTTGAGTAGTCCCCGCCCGGAGATCCGAATGGGGGACTATTTTACCTCCGGAATATTTTACCCAAGAGGACGCCATCATCATTTAATCATACAGTAAAGCTGCATGCCCTCGGGAAAAATTACGGCCGTAGTTTCCCCTTGCTTTCAGCCGTTCGCAGTATCAGCACAGCAAGGTCGTTTTGGTTATTGTTACAAGGCCAGATCAGTCAATCATCCAGACTGTTGCCCTTGCAACTACTGAAAAGGCTGTTGCCCCTCTTCAGGAACCACACGTTTGTCTGGCCTCTCAACAGATACCCCTCCGTTGTGGTTGTACCTACGGTACGACTATCTGTATCGCTGAGGCACGCAAGCCTCCCCACCAACGGCGAGGTCCATGGTTCATGGGGGAGGGGGGGGGGGGGTTTCTGGAATGTGTTTGCAAAAAATTACACGCTGTGGCAGGTGTTAGGATATCTGTAGTGTCTTGTGAAAAGTTTACGTTTGGCAATCTGAGGCTCTTCTTTTTTCTTCTGTGGTGACTTGTTGGCAGCGGTTAAGTTGGCAGTACATTTCCATTCTTCTTGTCTTACCGATTTTCTTTTCTCCGTAGGTTTCAGGTCATAAACCTTTCGTAATTGGTCTTTGTACCTCACACACGATCTACCTTTAGGTATATTACCATTAACATACCCCTCTGTTATTGTGTTGAGTTCGTCATCAATCCTTAGACCGCCAATAAGTCGCACTCTTCTTTTGACAACTGTCATCTACAGGTTTCCCATCTCACTCACGCATTTAAAAACATCTTCGTCTGTTCCAAGGCGAAGCATAAAATAAATAAATAAATAAATAGACGGAGCTGGAGCATTCCACAGCTTCCATAAAGCCTCAGTCATGTTTGTCGTTAATATTACGAAACCAGTGGAAAATATATTTACATTTCTCATTCTCAGTTATAGTTTTATACTAAAACAGCCATTGCGAACTGCTTAAAATGGATCAGTTGTTGGTACTCACTCTACAATGTGAAGAAAAACTTGCTCCTGGGTAGCTGGTAATCTAAGCATCTCAAGTACTTTCTAAAGTGTAGGTGCTCCTTGTAGGAGAAAGAAAACATAGCCATATCTATCGGTGTGACCGAGAAATGTTAATGTTCTGATGTCCCTCTCAGCTCCCCAGATTATGTAAACTACGTGTATTTACTCTCAAACACTGTACTCATAGGGTCATGCAGAACGCATGAAGGCAACGTTGTGTAATTTGTACTGGTCCATGATACTGCTCAGCTTACAAAGTAGCATTAACATGCCAGCACCAAAAAAATGTGTAATTATTCCCATGTAACCACGAGATGGCCCTCAGCAACTATTATCTGCTCCTTTAACAATTATAATGTTTAAGAAAAGATTAGTTTTTAGAAATTATAGAGTTTCAAGCTCAGACATTATTAGACTTCACAATAATGCCGCGTCTAGTTTTCTGTATAGTTTCTATTTTCGTGGACCGCATTCATTTTTTTTTTTAAGTCATCAGTCTTTCGATTTAGTTGGAGCTGTTCTTTACCTTGCCCTGTTTTGTGCTACTCTTTTCGTTTATAATGGGTTATTCAAACAACTTTCTCTACAACCTGTTTCGAATGGTCTGGTGTTGGTCTGCCTTTATAATTCCCTCCCCCCCCCCCCCCCTCCTCCCTCGTACACTTCTATTTCTATCCATCATTTTTAGAAATCCATCATTTCGCACTTTATATGTACTCTTATTTAACATTTGTCTATTGCACCCACCACTTCTCAAACTCTTTCAGCTGTTTCAAAAACAGGATCACAAGGAATGCTACAACGCGAAAAGAAATTGTAAGCAGAATACAGCGAAACAAAACTGCGTTTAATTTAAGAAAGAACTCACTGACCAGCAAGAACATCAGTCTGGAAATAAGGAAACAAATCATGAAAGCAATGATGTGAAGTGCGGCTCTGTAAAGGTGTGAAACTTTGACAGTAGGAAAACTAGAGAGAAGACGGCTAGGAGTCCTGGAGATTTGATGCTACAGAAGGACGTCGAAGTTCAGTTGGAGAGGTTTAGTTACTAATGAAGAGGTGCTGAGGAGGGCACGGAGAACCAGATCTCTCTTGATGCACATCGTAACAAGAAGAGAAACTGGTAGGACACATTTTAAGACACATTAATATCGTTGGAAAAATAGCAGAACGAACAACTGAGGGAAGTAACGCCAGGGACGACCAAGGATGTCATACACACATCAAATTTTGAGTGGAGTAAGGTATCTTACTATACGGAAATGAAGCGGAAGGCGAAAAAATAGTCAGATTGCTCATTGCTGCAGACCAACCTAAAAGTATAACACTAAAAACGATGATGAAGAATTAACTGTGTTGGAAGTTTGTCGTGTGATTAAGTATTCCCTTGCACGCTGTTTCAGTACTGCATAAACAAACGTTTTCATAGGAGTATTTGAATACGAGTATTTGTATGGTGAGTCGCTGAAAAAATTATTTAAACTGTACTGAGGCAGATATTTCGTTCCTTTTAATTCTGTCATAGCATGAACACAGCGAAAATCCGTCCTAAATACACGTATTTACAGCGTCAACTCGGTTCGTGTTTCCGTGCGCTTTTTTCGTTTTTTCTTTTTGTTTAGTTTCTCCCAGTTAAGCAGTGTAAATGCAGCTACCAGCTTTTCACGTCTGCTTTGAAGTCCATATCGGCGATTTGTTTCTTTTCGGACTGCAGTGCAAGAAATTAAACACATTCAGCCGCGAAAGGCGCAAAATTGAATTGGTGAACAAGTCTGCCATTGCGGGGCCTTCCTACCTTTGACGCAAGGAAAAGAACGTTTCGACAGGCGGCGTAGTCGCTATTTCCAGGCAGCCGCAGCAATGTTGGTCCCTGTTGGCACCACTGGAAGTTTCCGTTTCTCGCTTCGGCGGAGCTTGAAAGCGATCCGATTTCCGATTGCGCCGCCCTGCAGCGCCAACACAAGGCTTCATTAGCGGCCAGAAAGTTCCCGCGATATGAGCAGCCGCGGAAAACGGAGCGCCATGTCTGGCGTATCACGTGTTTCAGATGTCTACTTTAATTGACCGACGAAATCTCCATGTGTCGGTAGCAAATAGGGAACAAGTAATCGGAAATGCCTTATGTGTGCGTCAATAACAATCTGTGAACAATGTACTGTTCTGTAGTTTCTAATAGCGACCACCGTGCACTGCTGATAAAAATGTAAAGGTCACGGTATTCCAGTCACATGATATCCTCCTCCTTTTCATGCTCTTTCTAGTTGATGTGTGTATGCAGACTGAGGCGACGAATGAAAATTTGTACCACGGCCGGGACTGGAACCTGGATCCCGTGCTCATTGGGCAGATACGCTTACCTCTACGCGACCCTGGCACAACGGATTTTACAACTGCACGGAATACCTTAGCACGTCTATCCCCTCAATCCAAATTCCCATTCACGCCTCAACCCCCCCCTAAACTAGAACAGCATTTCAGAGTCTCTCCAACTATATTGGAATAGCGCCTTAGCATCGAATGAAATGGAGGATACTGTCCGAAACCCATCCATAGGTGCGTTAATCAAATGAAGTTATTCAGTTCAAGAGGCCTTTTCAAGTCTCAACATTTGTGACATATATAAGGAGACTGAAGCGACGAATGAAAATTTGTACCAAGGCCGGGATTTGAACCGCAGACGCGCTAACCTCTAAACCATACTGGGACGGTGACTTTGCCCAACTGCACTGACCACCCTAGCCTGTTTCCATCCTTAACTGATACTGACTTTCGTAAACTATTGATATTACTGTGAGTACAGATTCCTTAAAAAATGCATTGATTTGAAAGTCGTGTTTTCATTTTCCATGTCGCCCAAATTCCACTATTGTATACGGCATTTAGTCAGAAAATAGTTTCCCGCACAATCGATTTATCTTCTTGCATTAACATCAACACACACAACAGCTCTGAATTTTGATTACCTACCGTCTAAGGTAAGCTGACATCAATAAGATATCGCATAATCACTACTGCCGAAGTCCGCTTCTTACCACTGGCTGCAAAAAACTGGCTGGGCGAACGCACATTGTAGCTTACAGTTGTTAGTTCAAGCCGCAACTGTAGTTACTGCGTTGACGTTGCTTTTAACCAGGAATAAAATCACTCTCAGAACGTCCTGCGCTGACGGTGTTCTCATTAAATTGTCACATAATATAGCAAGAGGTGCGGGCGGAAATGTGAAACATTGCATCAGATACTTGAACTAGACCTGCAAGTAACTCGTAAGAAACGCAACCGTTTGATACATGAACAGATGTGTGCAGTTGCCTAAAGTACAACACAGTGTAAATGTGAATGAAAATCAGTTTACAGAGAGAGCATTTGACAGAATTTGGCATTTGTGGTTTTTTAGTAATTTGGAGTTCCAGTGTACGAAAGCAATACAAAACTGAATGAGCTAATTATTTTAATTGGCTTAGTCTGCATTTCGTGTGTAATTCGAAAACCACATCGTTCTTAAAGCCCCACTGTGAAAATAAACATAAAAATAAATCTGACACAATAACGTAATTCGACGTGTGCTGTAATTAATTATATTTCGCTACGTGGAAAGGCATACCTCTGTCTAGAAAACTACAAGAGTTACACGTGTGTATGAGTGTTTGTACAGTTTCTTCCTCCGGGAGATATATTCATGCTTACGGCGTGCGGGTGGAAATATTTACATTCATAATGTCACGTCGACTGCTTTGTTATGAACGTTCACAAATATTTCCGCTGCGTGGGATGCACCAGTGGAGACATACTAGTGACTACAGAGGACGAGCGAAAACGTTGTTCCTGCAAAACGCACTGACCCTTCCCTTTAATTTAGGAGACGCGCTAACGGATTTTTTAAAAAAAGTGCAGCGAGGTTTTGAGTTTCCAGGAAATGTGCATTTTAGTTGTGCAGCAACCCGGACACATCACAAACATTGCGCCATTCTATTTAATTCGAGGCAGACCCTTGTTAATATCAACGACTGCTTGTTTTATTCCCCTGGGTTGCGACTGGACGCCGACGTTTTTGCTATTCTGAAATTCCTCCTGCGTTTCTAACAGAAATAACACTCGTGCTGCTTCTTTATGGTGCCTTCATGGACTGGAAGCGCTAGTTCACATTTCCCAAGCCTTTCTAGTTGCCAATACGCTGTGCGACGGTATTAACGGCACAGAAGAATACTGTAGATTAGATGGGTATATGTGATAGCTAAAGATCAGGTAGTGAATAGATCTGGGAAGAAAAGAAATTTAGGGTACAATTTACAAAAAGAAGAGACCGTTTGATAGGCCGCATCCTGATCCATCAACGACTCGTCAGTGTCGCAATGGTGGAAAGTGCATGGTAGTCAGAGTGGGGGGGGGGGGGGCGTCAAATTGTAGAGGGAGTCCATGTCTCGTCTACAGTTATCAGTGATGCAAAGAGATGTACACTGACCAACATCAAAAAATAATTGATGTAAAGTACTGAAATCTCGGGAATACATTTGTCTGGGTAATATATTTAAGTGATTAACGCTGAAATATCACGTGTTAATGTAAGCGCGAGAGAAGCCTTTGCGAATGTGTACTGTTGGTACAAGAATATGCGGTGTAACCACCAGAATGTTAAACGCAAGCAGGTTAACATGCATGCGTTGTATTGTAAAAGTGCCTGATGTCAGTTCGCGGGACAAAGTTGCATGACTGTTACATTTGGTCGGTCAATACAGGGACGGTTAATGCTGTTTTCGGATGATGATGTCCCATATGCGCTCGATTGGAGACCGATCTGGTGATCGAGCAGACCAAGGTAATATGACGACTCTCTGTAGAACATGTCGGATTACAACAGCGGAATGTGGGCGTGGCGAGCGTTATTGTGTTGGAAAACACCTTGTGGAATGCTGTTCGCGAATGGTAGGACAACAGGTCGAATCAGCACACTGACGTACAAATTTGGGATAACCACGAGAGTGATCCTACTGTCATATGAAATCGTAACCCAGACTATAACTCCAGGTGTAGGTCCAGTGGATCTACCACCCAAACACGATGGTTCCAGGCCCTCAGCTAGCCTCCTTCTAACCAACACATCCTCATCACTGACACTGAAGTTGAACCAGCTTTCATCAGAAAATGCAACAAAGCTCCACTCTGCCCTCCAATGAGCTCTCGCTCGACAACACTGAAGTCGCTGACGGCGGCGGTTTGAGGTCAGTGGAACGCACGCTACAGGGCGTCTGTCTCGGGGCTGTTGTTTTATCAACCGTTTTGTAACAGTTCGTTATGTCGCTGTGGTGCCAACTGCTGCTCAAACTGCTGCTGCAGATACAGTACGATGCGCCAGAACCATAGGCGGAACATGATGACCTGCCCTACATCTACATCTACATCTACATCTACATGATTACTCTGCAATTCACTCACGGGAAAAACGAACACCTAAACCTTTCTGTTCGAGCTCCGATTTCTCTTATTTTATTTTGATGATCATTCCTACCTATGTAGGTTGGGCTCAACAAAATATTTTCGCATTCGGAAGAGAAAGTTGGTGACTGAAATTTCGTGAATAGATCTCGCCGCGACGAAAAACGTCTTTGCTTTAATGACTTCCATCCCAACTCGCGTATCATATCTGCCACACTCTCTCTCCTATTACGTGATAATACAAAACGAGCTGCTCTTTTTTGCACCCTTTCGATGTCCTCCGTCAATCCCACCTGCTAAGGATCCCACACCGCGCAGCAATATTCTAATAGAGGACGAACGAGTGTAGTGTAAGCTATCTCTTTAATGGACTTGTTGCATCTTCTAAGTGTCCTGCCAATGAAAGGCAACCTTTGGCTCGCCTTCCCCACAATATTATCTATGGGGTCTTTCCAACTGAAGTTGTTCGTAATTTTAACACCCAGGTACTTAGTTGAATTGACAGCCTTGAGAATTGTACTATGTATCGAGTAATCGAATTCCAACCGATTTCTTTTGGAACTCATGTGGATCACCTCACACTTTTCGTTATTTAGCGTCAACTGCCACCTGCCACACCACATAGCAATCTTTTCCAAATCGCTTTGCAACTGATACTGGTGTTCGGATGACCTTACTAGACGGTAAATTACAGCATCATCTGCGAACAACCTAAGAGAACTGCTCAGATTGTCACCCAGGTCATTTATATAGATCAGAAACAGCAGAGGTCCCAGGACGCTTCCCTGGGGAACACCTGATATCACTTCAGTTTTACTCGATGATTTGCCGTCTATTACTACGAACTGCGACCTTCCTGACAGGAAATCACGAATCCAGTCGCACAACTGAGACGATACCCCATAGGCCCGCAGCTTGATTAGAAGTCGCTTGTCAGGAACGGTGTCAAAAGCTTTCCCTCTCTGTAGCGTCTCGTGGCCGCATTCAAACTCAGTGAGGTGTTGATAATGGCGTCTTTGTTGCCTTAAAGGTATTCTTGACTAGCATCAACTCACCGCGGAGATCTCTAGCGCCACTCTTACGCAACTGACGTGAAATTTGAACAGACGTCGTCTGTCATATGTAGAAACACACCACCAACTTCTGTTTACGTCGCACAACTCCTTCTTGATGTTGCGATGTTTTTCTCTTCGGTGTACAAATCTAGTCTTCGGGCTGAAGACCACAGTGTTTTAATCGTTTCTTCCTCTTCTCCTAAGATAGATTGCTTCATCGTATATGCGGCTTGGTCCACCCCCGGTCGCCATCACCTCCACATCAGTCGGCTCTTAACTAGTAACAAGACTATTGGTTCCCAGTTTGGAGGTAATTACCCCTGCGGGGTAAAACATCACAAAAGCTTCCTGGCAGATTAAAACAGTGTGCCGGACCGAGACTCGAACTCGGTACCTTTGCCTTTCACGGGCAAGTGCTCTTGGTAGAGCACGACACCACGACAGGAGCGGCACCTACAGGAAGAGATACAGGTGTCGCTCCAGCTAGTCTCGGCCGCACTAGAAGAGTTCATCAGAGGACGAGTCTTTATCCAAACGATTTAGCCGTGACTTGTCATCTATATTAATTGTTCGCATGGAAAAAATATGAAATGATCGTATGGCATTGTTGGCCGGAAGACCCAATGCGGGGGATTTCGGTCGCCGTATTGTAAGTCCTTTTTAGATGACGCCACGTCGGCGACTTGCGAGGCAGTGATGATGGACACACGACACAAAGTTATCTCGAGGCAGAGAAAAATCCCTGACGCCGCGCGGAATCGAACCTGGGACCCCGTGCGCGGGAAGCGAGAACGCTACCGCAAGACCACGAGCTGCGGACCTCGCATGGAAATTGTATACATCGAAGGACATTATTTGCATGTCCCCATTTGCTTGCGACCCATCTTTGTAGAAACGTAAATGTAAGTATTGTCAATTTAACTTATTGTAATAAACTCCATTAATATGATTTTTTTGATTTGTTGTCTAGCTATCGGAGAAAACCACTTCCTAGGCACCCTATATTAGAGTGGGCAGAATCCCACAGTAATGGTATCAGAAATTTTGGGAACCACTAAACTATACCGTTTCTGAAACCACACTCGATCACTTCCTTGTATCGTTTAGCAGGGCTACTATTTCAGTCGGCACTCGACTAGATTACTGACTTTGTTTGAGCCAGCCTTTAATAGGTTCACTGTCTCCTCAGAAACTGGACGCCATGCGTCATTAGTTGGGGCGACTTGCGCTTTTCGCACACCTGAGTGCGTAATCGGCGAGATGTGGAGAATACGGACTGCGGGCAAGTCAAAAGAGGCGAGCCGGCTGCCGGCTTAGCGGGTGAAGTTTGCTCATTACGCCCGCGATTGCACGCCGACTGCTGCGCCACTCATTACGGCGGCTAATGGCGCGAGCGCGCACGATGAGTGACGTGCGGTCCGGGCCAGACATTCAGCCCCTGCGCTGCGACCATTCGCCGTGCCTGTCACACAGCACCGCTGCGGCAAATTTTATACGCTCGCTAAAACCCGCACTCAATACGGAGCGCCCGCAGCACGTCTACACCACACTCAGGGTAGTTCAATAATTGAAAAATATCCGTACAGCAAAAATGATTTAATAAATGAGTATAGTTTTTTATTATTTTTTACTATTTTGCCACATATTCCCCGCCAAATCATATCCCTTTCCGATCTGAGCACGTTTTTAAAAGGGAACGGACACGAAAGCAACCAAAATTGTGAAATTTTTTTTATTGGACCTTCATCCACCATATGATATTGAAATTCAATTTCCGAAAATTATGTTCTAATTCGAGTTTTAAGCTTGATAAAAATAATAATTAACAAAGTTTTCGCACTGGACCACGCTACTTTGCTGTTCTGTATCTGGCTATATTATTTATTCCAGCGGCGTTTTCTTCCAGTTTTATGCAATCACAATGTGGGGAATATTTCAGTGTTTAGCAAATCCAAAACTTCTACGAAAGTGTGTGCTTGGAAAAATTCAAAATCACAATGAAAGTTACAACTTTGTGAAAGGAAAATCATGCCCCAAGACAACATTTGTTTCAACGATTACTGATGAAGTTGCAGCGTTTGATGCTTGTTTAGTTTTTATCCGTGCTAATGTTGGCAGACTACGGGCTCTACAGAGACTGGAATTTGATTCAGGAACTTTCACAATGTTGATACTGACGGAAATCGGTAGCAGGAGAATAGATGCAGCCTTTGCCTTTCGCGGGCAAGTGTAAAGGTCCAGAGTTCGAGTCTCAGACGGGCACACAGTTTTAATCTGTCAGGAAGTCTCAGATCAGCGCACATTCCGCTAAGGAGTGAAAATCTCATTTTGGAAACATCCCCTAGGCTGTCGCTAAGCCATGTCTCCGCAATATCCTTTCTTCCAGGAGTGCTAGTTCAGCAAGGTTCGCAGAAGAGCTTCTATGAAGTTTGGAAGGTAAGAGACGAGGTACTGACAGAATTGAAGATATGAAGACAGTTAGTGAGTCATGCTGGGATAGCTCAGATGGTAGAGCACTTGCGCGCGAAAGGCAAAGGTTCCGAGTTCGAGTCTCGGTCCAGCACACAGTTTTAAACTGTCAGGAAGTTTCATATCAGCGCACACTCCGCTGCAGAGTGAAAATCTCATTTTAGTATATTATTTCACTTGAACGTAATGGGGAATCGCTGTTGCGTAATTGAACGAGTCAGGTTTTACTTCAGCTTAATTGTCCTCTGACATACTACAACATATTTCATATTGTCAGCAACATTAATAAATAAAAGCTTGATCCAGAACGAAACACTGCCTCGAAACGGGGTAGAAAACCCGAAGAGGTTCTGGTCGTATGTGACACACCCCAGTAGCAAGATGCAGTCAATACCTTATCTGCGCGATAACAGTGGTGATGTCACTGGTGACAGTACCACTAAAGCAGAGTTACTTAACACATTTTTCCGAAGCTCCTTCACCAATGAAGACGAAACAAGTATAGCAGAATTCGAATCAAGAACAGGTGCCAACATGAATACCGTAGAAGCAGATGTCCTCTATACAGCGAAGCAGCGTAAACAACTTAATAAGATCCAGACTGCATATTAGTCAGGTTCCTCTCAGAGTACAAGTATGCTGATACAATAGCTCCATACTTGGCAATCATATACAACCGCTCGCTCGTCGAAGGATCCGCACCCAAAAATACTGAACAGTTGCATAGTTCACACCAATCCCAAGAAAGGAAATAGGAGTAATCTGCTAACTTTCAGACACATACCAATGACGTAGTTTTACAGTAGGAGTTTAGAATATGTTCTGTGCTAGCAAGTTATGACTGCCTGAAAGAAAACGATTTATCGAGGAACAGCCAACACGGATTCAGAAAATATCGTTCTTGAGTAAAACGGATAGCTGTTTATTCTCACGAAGTAACGAGTGCTATCGACAGGAGATATCAGATTGATTCCATATTTTTAGATTTCTAGAAAGCTTTTGATACTGTTCCTCACAAGAGGCTTCTAATCAGATTTCGTGTCTATGGACTATCGTACCAGTTGCGCGACTGAATTCGTGATTTCCTCTCAGAAGGAACACAGTAAGTTGTAACTGACGGAAAGTCATCGAGTAAGACAGAAATAGTGGGCCCCTCTGAGTGTTACAGGCTTTGTGCTGTTCCTGCTGTACATAAAGTATGTAGGTGACAATCTGAGCAGCCCTCTAAGATTTTTTGCGGATGATTCAACCATTTACCATCAGGTGATGAAACCAATTACAAAATGATTTAGACAAGATATCTGCATGGTCTACAAAGTGGCAATTGATTCTGAATCGAAAAACGTGAAGTTATTCACAGGAGTAATAAAAGGAATCCACTAAATTTCAGATACGCGATAAATCACACAAATCTAAATGCTGTGAATTCAACTAAATTCTTACAATTACAAATAACTTAATTTGGCACAAACACATTTGTGGATAATTTTGTGGGGAAAGCGAACCAAAGACTACGATTTATTGGCAGAAAACTTAGAAAACGCAACAGGTGCTCTAAAGAGGCTGCCTACACTACTCTTGTCTGTCCTGTTCTGGAGTACTGCTGCACGGTGTGGGATCCACTTCGGATAGAATTGACAGAGGACATCCAAAACGTTCAAAGGAGGGTAGCTCTTTTTCTATTATCGCGAAATGGGGGATAGAATACCACGGATATGGTACACGAATTATGACGGTAATCATTAAAACAAAGGCGTCTTTCGTTGCGGCAGTATCTTCTCATGATATTCTTATCACCATTTTTCTCCTCAGAGTGTGAAAGTATTTTGTTGGGTCCTTACTGCATAGGAAGAAATGATCACCATAATAAAATAAAAGAGAGCTCACAATGAAATATTTAATTGTTTGTTTTTCCCGTGCGCTTTTAGAAAGTAGAACAGAGTAGAACTGTCTCGAAGGTGGTTCGATGAACCCCCTGCCAGGCAATTACTTGCGAACTGCTTAGTGATCATGTGGATTTGGATGCAGATCTTACTTTAATTTTATTTACTAGAAATGCTAACAAAATGTTACACAGTTTACAACTCATATTCTTTGACATAAAAATGTAATAATCACAACAAACTCATATTTTTGTAATTGAAAACGTTCATAAAGCTGCACTTTCGTAAAAGAGTATTAAACAGTCCTTTTCCTTTTGCAAGACGGAGGTATATAGCAGCATTTTCTGAACTTCGTTTTAGTTCTCCTATTGCAGTGCTCGCATTGATGTATTAGTGGTGACGAAGTGTCACCCACTGTCGGGCAGTGATCTTACCTATCCTGTTGCTTGTACAAAAAGTTAAAAAACACAAACATGGCTTTCAGGTAAGAAACGGCATGAGAATCAAAGTACAGAAGTTCACAAGTTTCCAAACAATGACTTACAAGAAGATCTCAGAACAAATGGTGCGTAACATAAGGCTACCGGCTTGAGCTAACTCTGACGTCGCTTGGTTCCGTCAAATCTAAAACAGACGTAGAGAAACAATAATCTCAGACAAACTCAAATTATGTGTCAGAACGTCCTTACAAGTGTAACCAAACAATTCAACTTTGCACACCTTGCCAGAGTAATCTGGAAATAAAGAAATTATTGTAGCAATTTGAAGGAAAACAAATAATGCAAAACGGTTGGCGGTTTTGCGCTTGGGACCTTAAACGAAAGTACATAATTAAAAAAATTAATTTCTTGTAAGTAGATGACTATAGAATTGAGCCTTCCGCATAACACTCAACATTAAAATATAACATTTTGATTGCCCTTTTTAAGTAACTTCAAGACAATTTGCGCTTCTACTATTGACACGGAATGTTGAGCCATGAAAAAATATAAGGCAAATTTGTCACTGAAGCAAGGTAAGCGGCGTTATATGCGAGAACCCAAACTGAATTTCACTCAACAAACCGAGGGTTTCGCGAATGTCAGCGGCCTTTTGGGCCCTTTAGCTAGACGTAACAGAATTGCTCATAGATTTCTTGATACGCCTGTGATTGGTTGTAAATTTATCTCGACTGCACAGTATCCACAACCAAGGCAGCAGAAATAAGAAACGGGCCTATTCCGAACACGCAAGCCCGCGGTCATCCAAGCCGAAGAATGAAAGAATTTTCCAGTTGCCGGATGCACACCATTTCCACAGCCACCGTCATCTTTTTCAGGCTATGTGAGCGGCGTTACGCATACTCACTATCTGGTCTGCAACCGGACTAGCAGACCAAGCAGCGCGTACGCACAATAACCAAATCGCAAACTTGAACGACATTACGCGTCCGGTCTACGAAATGCCGTGCACAGCAATGACACCAACAATTCGGTTGAACATCCGGAGACACGCTGTTAAAGTGGCAAATATCAAATTATTTTAATTTACATAAAACATGAAATAAAATAAAGTTGCTCAGACGACTGACAGATTTAAGTTTTTAAAAATTCTTGCATACACTGCGCAACATTTATGATGTAAGGTGTACAACATACCACCTGACGGTAATTCACTACGAAGTCTGTAACTGTTCATATCTGTTACATGAGCTCACTCCGA
Source organism: Schistocerca americana (assembly GCF_021461395.2). NCBI lineage: Eukaryota > Metazoa > Arthropoda > Insecta > Orthoptera > Acrididae > Schistocerca > Schistocerca americana. Next base: position 135,235,524 of record NC_060126.1, on the reverse strand, counting down.
CAGTTTCAGGTGGAGAAAAATGATGGGGACATATTTTTGGAGGTCTCTGACGATCAAAAAATGACTTACGGAACCGTGTTCAGCAGCAATATCTGTCTATAAGGCCTACTAAACTCCTGAAACTTTTTCGGTCACGTCCTTGGCAAAATACAATAAAACATATCGTTTTGCCTCGGAGCTCTGTTTCTACCTGTTTTCAGTAAACAACTTCCAGTTATTGTTACCTACCAATCCACGAAGAATGTCGAACAGTGTATTATAAATTTAAAAAAAAAAATCTGCATGATACAGTTGTACACACCCGTTAAACAAGCGTTTGCTATTTCAGTTACTTGTTGATGTTCAGCACCTGTGGCGGTAATACCTTTCGTTATCACTCACTTTCATTAAACACAGTGAAAGTGATCGTAAAGACGGCAGGGGCCGCGTTAGTACGGGACGTAGCGAAGCGGTGAAGGCGCGATAACACGCCAGCAGTTACGATTTCACTTTTATCGGTTTCGCGTTATACCCTCACAGTCGCCGGCAGGTCGTATAACGGATTTTATCGCGAGGCGCTGAAAGCAGCGCAACTTGTTTCTCTCCTTTTTAAACGCCATCGCCGTGGATAGAAGACTGACACAAAAGGATGACAACACATCCTGCGAAAGGGACTTCAATATTGAGCGTTGCCGTGTTTTGCAGCAATGTTTTATGATTTTCCCTAAATGCACCTGTAGTGTAATCGTTTCCTCCAATTCATTTCCCGCTTTACTTTCTCGGACTCCATTTGGGGTGGGATATCGATATGGGGTTTATTCAGCTGTTTGATTTCTCTCTAATAATGACGATAGCTCCATAAGGCTGTATAACAATGTATTTTGATTTCCATTAACATAATTCGACTTCAATCTCATCAACAAAAATTATAGAAAACTAAACTGATAGAGAATCATTCTCATTACACTTCTCATAATACAAAATATGGAGGAGCTCCGCCGTTCTGGCCACAGAAAGGTCCGCCTGATCCGACCGACCGCCATGTCATCCATTATCCAATGGCGTCACTTGGAAGCGGTATGGAAGGTCACTCGGTCGGCAAACCACTCTCTCTCTCACTCTCCCGGCCGTTGTCAGGCTAGCAGACCTGCAGCCGCTACTACTCGGTCAATAGCTCCCCAATTGACATCGCGATTTATGTAAACATCGTTTCAATCCTCCCACGAAGGTAGAACCCATCGTAGCACCGGTAACCGAACCCGAGCCCTTTTCATGACTGTCATCTACATTGACCACTCGGCTACAGGCGAGTACAATGTAAAGAATAAATAGTAATAAACATGAAGGAATACAGTGCAGGCCGGTCTTTGTGGCCGAGCGGTTCTAGGTGCTTCACTCCGGAACCACGCTGCTGCAACGGTCGCAGGTTCGAATCCTGCCTCGGGCATGGATGTGTGTGATGTCCTTAGGTTTGTTAGGTTTAGGGGACTGATGACCTCAGATGTTATCCCATAGTGCTTAGAGCCATTTGAACCATTTGAGTACAGTGCAAACAACGTGATAAATAAAGAGTATGTATCACCTTGTCAGTTACATGGAACGCTGTTGTTACTAAAATACTGTGCAAAGGTATCTGCATCAAAGCAATCGAAAATACACAAAGGTGACAAAAGTCATGCGATACCTCCTAATACCGTGTTGGACCTCCTTTTGCTCGGCGTAATTCAGCAACTCGACGTGGCATGGAGTCAACAAATCTTCGGAACTCCACTGCAGAAATACTGCACCTTGCTGCCTTTATAACCGCCCATAATTGCGAAAGTGTTACCGGTGCAGGATTTTGTGCACGAACTGACCTCCCGATTATATCCCATAAATGTTATACGGGATTCTTGTATGGCGATATGGGTGGCCAAATCATTCGCCCGAATTGTCCAGAATGTTCTTCAAACCAATCGCGAACAACTGTGCCCCGGTGACATGGCGCATTGTCATCCATAAAAATTCCGTCATTGTTTGGGAACATGAAGTCCATGAATTGCCTGAAATGTTACCCAGGTACCCGAATGTAACCACGTCCAGTCAATGATCGGTCTAGTTGGACCAGACCATCCTGTCCAACAAGGTGTCCATGTCTATGCCTCATCACGCAATGTGCAGGTGGGAGTCTTGCCTGCTCTGTACTGCAGGATAGGGAGATCTGACGACAGAGTGCAGTTCTGGTGCAGAAACAAGTGTTTCGGAGCACAACGCTCAGGACACATTGTTGAACACGGGCTCCTGCAGCACATCACCCCTACGTGTTCCCAAGATGACCCAACGCAATCATCATTTACGATTTCAGTGGGCACTTGATCATGGAGCTTGGACTGTAGGCCTGTGAAAAAGTATTGCACGGTCGGATGAGTCACGTTTCTTTTTACATCAGATCGATAGTCGTGTCCGGGTACGCTGTCTTCCAGGCGAATCGTGTATCCTCGAAACGTGCATCGGAACTCAGAACCAGGCCGGTGGGGACAGCATTATGTTGTGAGGGGAGGGGAGCGTCCACATGGACTTCCATGGAACCAGTGGTAGTTACAGAAGGTACCATGACAGCTGTGGACTCGTGAACATTATTGCGGACCACCTGTATCCCTTCATACTTATGTGTTTCTTGACTTCCACAAGGCGTTCGATACAGTTCCCCACAGTCGTTTAATGACCAAAGTAAGAGCATATGGAATATCAGACCAATTGTGTGATTGGATTGAAGAGTTCCTAGATAACAGAACGCAGCATGTCATTCTCAATGGAGAGAAGTCTTCCGAAGTAAGAGTGATTTCAGGTGTGCCGCAGGGGAGTGTCGTAGGACCGTTGCTATTCACAATATACATAAAAGACCTTGTGGATGACATCGGAAGTTCACTGAGGCTTTTTGCGGATGATGCTGTGGTATATCGAGAGGTTGTAACAATGGAAAATTGTACTGAAATGCAGGAGGATCTGCGCCGGCCGGTGTGGCCGTGCGGTTCTAGCCGCTTCAGTCTGGAACCGCGCGACCGCTACGGTCTCAGGTTCGAATCCTGCCTCGGGCATGGATGTGTGTGTCGTCCTTAGGTTAGTTAGGTTTAAGTAGTTCTAAGTTCTAGGGGACTGATGACCACAGATGTTAAGTCCCATAGTGCTCAGAGCCATTTGATCATTTGAACCAGGAGGATCCGCAGCGAATTGACGCATGGTGCAGGGAATGGCAATTGAATCTCAATGTAGGCAATTGTAATGTGCTGCGAATACATAGAAAGATATCCCTTACCATTTAGCTACAAAATAGCAGGTCAGCAACTGGAAGCAGTTAATTCGATAAATTATCTGGGAGTACGCATTAGGAGTGATTTAAAATGGAATTATCATATAAAGTTGATCGTTGGTAAAGCAGATGCCAGACTCAGATTCATTGGAAGAATCCTAAGGAAATGCAATCCGAAAACAAAGGAAGTAGGTTACCGTACGCTTGTTCGCCCACTGCTTGAATACTGCTCGGCAGTGTGGGATCCGTACCAGATAGGGTTGATAGAAGACAGAGAGAAGATCCAACGGAGAGCAGCGCGCTTCGTTACAGGATCATTTAGTAATCGCGAAAGCGTTACGGAGATGATAGATAAACTCCAATGGAAGACTCTGCAGGAGAGACGCTCAGTAGCTCGGTACGGGCTTTTGTTGAAGTTTCGAGAACATACCTTCACCGAAGAGTCAACCAGTATATTGCTCCCTCCTACGTATATCTCGCGAAAAGACCATGAGGATAAAATCAGAGAGATTAGAGCCCACACAGAAGCATACCGACAATCCTTCTTTCCACGAACAATACGAGACTAGAATAGAAGGGAGAACCGATAGAGGTTATCATGGTACCCTCCGCCACACACCGTCAGGTGGCTTGCGGAGTATGGATGTAGATGTAGATGTAGATGTCTTCCCTGATGGCATCTTCCACTAGGATAACTGTCCATGTCAGAAAGTCAGAATCATGCTGTAGCGTTTGAGAGGAGAATGATAGTGAACTCAGGTTGATGTGTTGGCCATCTAATTTACCTAAACTATCGGCCGCCAGCTCCGTACCAGCAAACCACTGGTCCGTTAGTTGTGAGACGTAAGCGTAGAAGTCTGGTGCGCCATGCTTCCTGGAACCTACCAATAACATGTCGAAACCATTCCATGCATTGTAACAGTAACACTGCGTTCCAGAGGCGGGCCAGTAGACCAACGCGCTGTTGTTGTTGTTGTTGTTGTTGATGATGATGATGATGATGATGATGATGATGATGGTGTTTGGTTTGTGGGGCGCTCAACTGCGCGGTTATCAGTGCCCAACAAATTCCCAACCTTTACTCAGTCCAGTCTCGCCACTTTCATGAATGATGAAATGATAAGGAAAACACCAACACCCAGTCATCTCGAGGCAGGTGAAACTTCCTGACCCCGCCGGGAATCGAACCCGGGACCCCGTGCTCGTGAAGCGAGAACGCGACCGCGAGACCACGAGCTGCGGACATCGCGCTGTTGAGGAGGTGGTGAAACAGGTCAGGATTTTAAAGTCTCAGAGCCTGAAATTTTTTACCATAAATGCCAGCTATATTACGGTGGAGAAGCACGGGAAAATTTCGCGTGACGTTGGTGATCCTGGTCCTACCACAAAACGGGCAGACTTATAAGACTCTGGTCTTAATTTTATCGTGAGTTTCTCTAGCACTAACCAGGTCACAAGTTACATTATCTCCAATGCACGGGGTCCGTGTGTTCTTTCCGCAATTAACAAGCAAGGTCCTTGAGTAGCACAGTGTGCTCGCTTTAGGGAGAAGTAGGGTTTATACTCCCTCCCATCACACCGATGTAAGATTTCCCTGGTTTTTCTTAAATCGAGCTCCCCCCCCCCCCCCCCATCCCCCGCTAATAACAATATAGTAAGTTATTGATTCTCTCCGTTGTCCAGACAACCAGCGATACTGTTTAAACATATATTCAATGAAGCCTTTGAACCGCTGCCTCCTGTACGTGAAAATGTTTATCAACGTTAATATTACATAGGATTAGTTCTCAGATAATAATCCTTGAAGCCTGATGTATTCTTATTTAAATTCACGTCTTAGAGCTATTACTAGAGTAAAAATGTTCTTCTGATGTTTAGCACTCCTCAAAATTAAATTAAAGTTTCATATGCATTAAATTTACATAATAAATGCAACTTTTTTTGCAAATCAGAGAGTAAATGCCATTCAATGAATATTCGATATTGTCCATAAAAATACCGTAAAATTGAACTGTATTCAAGAGTGTTCATGTTGAGTACTACCTCTTAGGAAGTCCTGTATCTATTCACAAATCTGCTCCGATGCTCCTTACGCTCGTATTGTGATTACTAAACGACAGTCATGGAGCGGGGCATCAAATAATACGTCAGTTACAGCGTTGCCTATAGGTTTTTTCCATATATCTACATCTACATTTATACTCCGCAAGCCACCCAACGGTGTGTGGCGGAGGGCACTTTACGTGCCACTGTCATTACCTCCCTTTCCTGTTCCAGTCGCGTATGGTTCGGGGGAAGAACGACTGTCTGAAAGCCTCCGTGCGCGCTCTAATCTCTCTAATTTTACATTCGTGATCTCCTCGGGAGGTATAAGTAGGGGGAAGCAATATATTCGATACCTCATCCAGAAACGCACCCTCTCGAAACCTGGACAGCAAGCTACACCGCGATGCAGAGCGCCTCTCTTGCAGAGTCTGCCACTTGAGTTTATTAAACATCTCCGTAACGCTATCACGGTTACCAAATAACCCTGTGACGAAACGCGCCGCTCTTCTTTGGATCTTCTCTATCTCCTCCGTCAGACCGATCTGGTACGGATCCCACACTGATGAGCAATACTCAAGTATAGGTCGAACGAGTGTTTTGTAAGCCACCTCCTTTGTTGATGGACTACATTTTCTAAGCACTCTCCCAATGAATCTCAACCTGGTACCCGCCTTACCAACAATTAATTTTATATGATCATTCCACTTCAAATCGTTCCGCACGCATACTCCCAGATATTTTACAGAAGTAACTGCTACCAGTGTTTGTTCCGCTATCATATAATCATACAATAAAGGATCCTTCTTTCTATGTATTCGCAATACATTACATTTCTCTATGTTAAGGGTCAGTTGCCACTCCCTGCACCAAGTGCCTATCCGCTGCAGATCTTCCCGCATTTCGCTACAATTTTCTAATGCTGCAACTTCTCTGTATACTACAGCATCATCCGCGAAAAACCGCATGGAACTTCCGACACTATCTACTAGAGAAATATGAGAAATATACGAACGACTTCATCTGCAGATGTGTGACCCACAAAACTAGTTTATATTTTGTGTATAAAGATCCGATTTTACTTCAAACTTTTAATTTATTTTATTTTTTCGTGCAGCAATGCCTCCCGCGGACGTGTGGTTGCAGACCCATTATTGACGAACCATGTAAGAAAGCACATCCTTTTACTGCATTACGAAATTCATAGTGAGAAAGACGAAAGAGAGCAGGGCAGCTGCACGAGGCCACGGTGAAGTCTGAGATCCGAAAAGATGGCCTGAGAAAACGGCAGGTATGAAGAGAACGCCTCTGCAGAAGTTTCTCGTCAGACAGTCCCAACACTTGAGGTGGCTGTGACAACACGAGCCAGCTAGTACCCGTCTCTCGCGGCCGCATTCTTATTGGACCGGAAGAACGCCAGAGTGCAAATGGAAGAAGTGTGTTACCGTTTTGTTGCCAGAGAAAAGAAATGCTTTGTTCATTCAGGAGGGGTGGGAGTACAGCAGCGAGACAGGCAAGGTAGCGGGATGGGTGGAAAAAAGACTCGCAGAGAAAACTCTTATACTGAGGACAACGGTCACGCATTCTTTCACTGTTGCGGATCGGATAGAAGAGTCCTCCATTGCTCAGTCAAATATTGAAGTTGCCTACCTTGCTTTTTTTTCACCGACGGAGAAGTGCTTGGATTGAAAAGGGCTTGAGGCAGGGATGTAGGTTTTCTACTCTGAAGTTCATTTTATATATCGAGGGAGCAATGACAGAAATAAACAAAGGTTCAGAGTGCATTTCAAAATTTAAAATGACAGTGAAAAGATTCTTTGATAACATTGATGTCCGCTGTGGATATGAGGAATAATTACAGGATCTGCTGGATGTAATTGTCTGCTGAAAAAATAACGTGAATTAGGTATAAATAAAAAAAACGTGATTGTTTAGTGGTAGCATAAAAATTGCGGACCACGAATAAGAAATAGCGAAGATATTCTGATACCTTAATTTTACTGATAAGAAATGAGATTGTCCGTAAACTCGTCGAGGAATGGAGTATATACAAAACATAACAATAGGAAGGGGTATACTGGTAAGACATGTGTTAAGGCCTCAAAGAATTAATTCCATATTATCCGAGGGATCCGTAGAGGGCAAAATTTGTAGGGCTCGACATCGGTTAGAATATATCCAGTAAACAAATGATGTTGGGGGAAGGTGCTCATCTGAGATGAAGACGACGGAGATGAAATTATGATGTGGCACATCGAACCAATCTGAAGAATAAGGACCTCCCCCATTAAGTCCCTACCCTAAACAAAAATAACGAGGTTCGCTCTTCAGGACATGTCATTCACTTTGAACTACATGGTGCAACGTACAACCGCCGGTATACTTCAGTCTCGTTCCAGCCTGGACTTGGCAACTGTGAAGCTCCACTGAACGTCCATCGATTTTTGAAATGAATAAGAATGTACATCGCAGAAGATTTTCCACGGAGGACGAAGTGGCGCATGAGTTTATGGAAAGCACACCTCCAATTTCTCCCTCCCGCTCCCCCAATTATCATTAATCGAAGAAATTGGGAGGGTTCCGCGTCAGCGTCCAGCCAGTTTGAGTTTTCGCAGTTTCCTTAAGATCACTTCAAATGAATGCCAGGCTCTATCCCTAAGAATAGTTACGTCACATCCCTTCCCGGTCATAAGCAGTTCCAAAAGCTCGCTGCGTCTCTGATAAACTCGTTGTCAGCGGGTCGAAAATTCTAACCGTCGGTTCTCATTTCCCTCTTTTCTTCTGTCGCATCAGAATGTAAAAAAAAAACCTCGTAGTTCGTATAGTTCACGTTCAATCATAAATATGAGTCTATCACGAACGTACATTACTCCTACAAGAAAAGGTGTACTATGTACACACGCATATGCAGTGAGGTGACCCAAGTCATGGAGTACCTCCTATGATAGTGCGGAGCCTCCCCTTGCCCGGTGGAGTGCAACAGCAACTGCACGTGGCGTGGAGCAGCAAGTCGTGCAATCGCCCTGCAGAAACACTGAGCCACGCTGCCTCTATAGCTGGCTATAATTGCGAAAGTGTTGCCAGTCCAGGATTTTGTGCACCAACTCACCTCTCGATTGTGTCACATAAATGCTCGACGAGATTCACGAAGGAAGATCTGCGTGGCCAAATCATTCGCTCGAATTGTCCAAGGTGTTCTTCGAAGCAATCGTGAACAGTTGTGGCTCGGTGACATGGCGCATTGTCAGTCATAAAAATTTATCGGTTGAATGGCTGCAAATGGTCTCCAAGTTGCCGGACATAACCATTTTCAATGAATGATCAATTCAGTTGGATCTGAGTACAAATGACAGTTCCGCCACTGCACTGCCCGTTTATACCTTGTGTACGCGATACTACCACCAGCTGTATACACTCCTGGAAATTGAAATAAGAACACCGTGAATTCATTGTCCCAGGAAGGGGAAACTTTATTGACACATTCCTGGGGTCAGATACATCACATGATCACACTGACAGAACCACAGGCACATAGACACAGGCAACAGAGCATGCACAATGTCGGCACTAGTACAGTGTATATCCACCTTTCGCAGCAATGCAGGCTGCTATTCTCCCATGGAGACGATCGTAGAGATGCTGGATGTAGTCCTGTGGAACGGCTTGCCATGCCATTTCCACCTGGCGCCTCAGTTGGACCAGCGTTCGTGCTGGACGTGCAGACCGCGTGAGACGACGCTTCATCCAGTCCCAAACATGCTCAATGGGGGACAGATCCGGAGATCTTGCTGGCCAGGGTAGTTGACTTACACCTTCTAGAGCACGTTGGGTGGCACGGGATACATGCGGACGTGCATTGTCCTGTTGGAACAGCAAGTTCCCTTGCCGGTCTAGGAATGGTAGAACGATGGGTTCGATGACGGTTTGGATGTACCGTGCACTATTCAGTGTCCCCTCGACGATCACCAGTGGTGTACGGCCAGTGTAGCAGATCGCTCCCCACACCATGATGCCGGGTGTTGGCCCTGTGTGCCTCGGTCGTATGCAGTCCTGATTGTGGCGCTCACCTGCACGGCGCCAAACACGCATACGACCATCATTGGCACCAAGGCAGAAGCGACTCTCATCGCTGAAGACGACACGTCTCCATTCGTCCCTCCATTCACGCCTGTCGCGACACCACTGGAGGCGGGTTGCACGATGTTGGGGCGTGAGCGGAAGACGGCCTAACGGTGTGCGGGACCGTAGCCCAGCTTCATGGAGACGGTTGCGAATGGTCCTCGCCGATACCCCAGGAGCAACAGTGTCCCTAATTTGCTGGGAAGTGGCGGTGCGGTCCCCTACGGCACTGCGTAGGATCCTACGGTCTTGGCGTGCATCCGTGCGTCGCTGCGGTCCGGTCCCAGGTCGACGGGCACGTGCACCTTCCGCCGACCACTGGCGACAACATCGATGTACTGTGGAGACCTCACGCCCCACGTGTTGAGCAATTCGGCGGTACGTCCACCCGGCCTCCCGCATGCCCACTATACGCCCTCGCTCAAAGTCCGTCAACTGCACATACGGTTCACGTCCACGCTGTCGCGGCATGCTACCAGTGTTAAAGACTGCGATGGAGCTCCGTATGCCACGGCAAACTGGCTGACACTGACGGCGGCGGTGCACAAATGCTGTGCCGTGCGTGTGATCATTGCTTGTACAGCCCTCTCGCAGTGTCCGGAGCAAGTATGGTGGGTATGACACACCGGTGTCAATGTGTTCTTTTTTTCCATTTCCAGGAGTGTATGTGAATAGCACTATCCCGTGACTTCGTGCGGTCTAACGCACGGCTTTCCGGATTGGGAAGGAGCGCCTGGTCCCCGGCACGAATCCGCCCGGTGGACTTGTGTCGAGGTCCAGTGAGCCGGCCAGTCTGTGGACGGTTTTTAGGCGGTTTTCCATCTGCCTCGGCGAATGCGGACTGCTTCCCCTATTCCGCAGTAATAGACGTAAAGTCATCGAGTAAAACAGAAGTTATATCCGGTGTTCCCCAAGGAAGTGTTATACGGCCTCTCTTGTTCCTGATCCATTTTAACGACATAGGAGACAATCTGAGTAGCCGTCTTAGATTGTTTGCAGATGATGGTGTCATTTACCGTCTTGTAAAGTCATCAGATGATCAAAATGACTTGCAAAATGATTTAGATAAGATATCTGTATGGTGCGAAAAGTGGCAATTGACCCTGAATAAGGAAAAGTATGAAGTTATTCACATGAGTACTAAAAGAAATCAGCTGAATTTCGATTACGCGATAAGGCACACAAATCTGAAGGCTGTAAATTCAACTAAACTCTTAGGGATTAGAATTAGAAACAACCTAAATTAAAACGATCACATAGATAATATTGTGGGTAGTGTAAACCAAAGACTGCGATTCATTGCCAGAACACTTAGAAGGTGCAACGGGTCTACCAAAGACACTGCTTATACTATGCTTGTCCGCCCTATTCTGGAGTACTGCTGTGCGGTGTGGGATACGCATCAGGTGGGACTGACGAATGACATCGAAAAAGTACAAAGAATAGCAGGGGAGAAAGTGTCACAGAGATGATACGTGAATTGAAGTGGCAATCATTAAAACAAAGGCGTTTTTCGTTGCGACGGGATCTTCTCATGAAATCTGAATCACCAGTTTTCTCCTCCGATTGCGAAAACATTCTGTTGGCACCCACCTACATAGAGAGAAATGATCATCATGATAAAATAAGAGAATGCAGTGCTCGCACAGAAAAATTTAAGTGATCATTTTTCCCACGCGCCGTTCGAGAGTGGAAAGGTAGAGAGACAGCTTGAAGGTGGTTCATTGAATCCTCTGCCAGGCGCTTTATTGTGAATAGCTGAGTAATGACGTAGATTCCACCTCAGCTACACTATGTCGGCGATTGCTGCGCAAACAAGTTCTCCACGTACGCGTACACCACCATTACTCTACCACGCAAACATAGGGGTTACAATCGTCTGGTGTGAGACGTTCCCTGGGGGTGTCCACCGGGAGCCGAACCGCACGGTAACCTTGAAAGAGTGGTTCTGTGGTGGGCGGCGGAGGGGTGAAATGGACCGCGGTAGTCGTCGTGGGGTTGTGGTCCACTGTGCCTGCGGCGGGGACGGAGCCTCTCCGTCGTTTCTACGGCCCCAGTTAACATACAATACAACACAAAATCCCCTGACTTTCGTCACCTCAGTGTACTTCATACATTTTTACGCACTATCTGGCAGGAAAGCAGATAACCTGACTTTGACTTACGTCAGTGCACAACGGCATTCACTATGTAAGAGCTAACACAGTCAGTTTACCGGTCGGAGTGGCCGTGCGGTTCTAGCCGCTACGATCTGGAACCGAGCGACCGCTACGGTCGCAGGTTCGAATCCTGCCTCGGGCATGGATGTGTGTGATGTCCATAGGTTAGTGAGGTTCAATTAGTTCTAAGTTCTAGGCGACTGATGACCTCAGAAGTTACGTCGCATAGTGCTCAGAGCCGTTTGAGCCACGGTCAGTTTTTTCTAGAGTGTCACACACAGTCAGTTTCAGAATAATCTTACAAACTGCTTGCAAGACGACCTTCTTGTGTAACTTAAAATAAAAATGGAAGAAGTATCCAGGAAAGTCATGTGTTAACAGTCTGTCTTACTTGTAATTATTGTAAGCAAATGGTGAGAGATATTCCAGTATTTTCGATTTTTTGAGCCATATTTGGTACGGAAGAGCAACCAAAATTTATATTTAATTATAGTGCGCAATCTGGAGACGATTTACCGTTGACGTGATCAATCCGTGGCAGCTGTCTTCTCTTGCCTGAAAAGGAGGAACTGGCGGCTCAACCCCAATTAGAGAATCTAAAGAGTCTGTAGGAGGATAACTAACATGAGTCCTTGCTCAGTATGGAGATCCTGTAACGTCAGGGATAGGGCATGACCTGGTCTCAGCGCTTCTCAACTACTGTTCCATATCAGAGTTTCAGTACAAAAGAATTTTATGAATTGTTTTCCCAGGACGGACGTTAATCATTTTCTCTATATTCGGTTCTGAAGTACTTATGTAGACGTAGAACGCTCTATAGGACATGCTGATTAACGCCACTGGTGTTCCATTCAATGGGCTGCACTATAGAGTTGCCTGCCTCTGTGCGCTTCTTTCATACTGGGTCACACAGAGATGTATATCGCACTGACGTAGAATAACTCGAAAAGGATTCGGAAGAAGACTTACACGATAAATGAGATAGGGCATCGGCCAGATTTGGGATTAAGATAATCATTCATAGCGCCCGTCCCATCGGTGTATCGTCAACGTACTATGCACAGCAAAATGGAGTAATGAACCAATATTTATCTTGTTTTGCATGGTCTGAGAGACATTTCTTTTCGAGTGTTGTCTGTTTATAACAGCCGTCGCTTTTATAACCTCGCCAGTTCTGGGCTTAGATTTTATGAATCAATGGTATATATTGATATTTAATCCACTGTTCTGGAACAAAATAAAACTAAAATACTAATTTTAAAAAAGAAAAGTGTCTCACAAAACTTTTAAGTTATGTTCAACTTGAATACTGTTATGTCAAAAAGTAACTGAAATACATACAATATTCAGAAAACTCAAAATTAAACTCCAGCATATTATGGAAGCAATGCCACTGGATGTGAAAATACAGGTCGCTTCCGGATGTAGATTCAGCTGTACATCACAAAAAATATCGTATTGTTGTAACGAAATAAGTTACCGCTTATTCGGTAGTGCAAGGTGTATCAGCATATTCTAAACACGTTCTAGTTCAACATTACGAAATACAAACAAATTAACTTCATTTCTTGAAAATAAGCTCACACTGTGATAAAGAGGTTTCTCCAAATCGGTGCTACCACCTGCTGAGAACATGTAGAAACGAAAACGAGTGCTGCTCGGAAAGAAAATGATATAAAGTAGATTACACAATCAGGCACAGCGTGTTTAGTTTATTTCCGGAGCTTGAAAAAAAAAAAGTTTGATGTAGCGGATATGCTACATAAGTACTGAAAAGGATAACAAGTGGTGGCGTGATGTGTGTGTGTGTGTGTGTGTGTGTGTGTGTGTGTTTTACTATTAATCTAACTCTTGCAGAATTTTCGCTGTTTCAGCATAATTTTTGTTATGTTGGGAGAGCTAGAAAAAAAACATACTGCTTGTACAAACTGTGTCGTGTTTAAACTGCGAACTACTGCGTAAAACTTGCGAAGCCCGGTTATCCTGTGCCGCAGCGTGTAAATTAGCACTTTCGCAGCCCGCTTGGCTGTGACCGTTACTTTTAGGAAGGATATTGCATTTTGAACCAGACCAACGGGAGGCTGTTTTGACTTGTACGCCTTCATATCAAACGCCGTACTAATACCCATATGAGCAAAAAGCTGTTCAGTCCACATTGGAATGTTACACTTGACAAGAATACTAAGCATTTCAAATTAATGCCATCTGACGTACCACCGCAAGGACCACGAGGTTTGATGATACGCAGCTCAAGTGCGAAGACTGGTTGATAAGGCAATGCATAGGGACTGTGTGTAGGGCTTAATGCCCACATCGAGGCGGAGGGCGTAGGCGCGAATCGAAAAAAGGTAGCAACGAAATCATTCGTGGTATTTTCGAAGGAAACATCCCAGCATTTTCCATATCTGCGAGTAAATCTGGATGACCGGATAGTGATTTACATTCACCTCGTCCTGAAAACAGTGTCTCAAGCGCTGCACCAATTCGCTCGGTCGTTACCGAAGCGACTGGAACCTTCAAATACGCATGTTAGCCTGGACCTTTAAATTTAATATCATTACGTAATATTTAATATCGTACAATAAATATCCCCTCGAAATATCCTACTAGAACTGTCGTCGTAATTGATCAAAAGTAGACACCACATAAATACGTAGGTGATAAAAAGATATTACTCCGAACATACACTTCTTCAAGCTTTGCTTTTTGTGTAAAATCGCCACAGCTAACATTCTCGATGTAAAATGGGAGCATGGCGACACTTTGTCGAGACCTTCTGTACGATCATTAACTTGATGTTGAGAATGTCACTCTGTAGATGTCAGTGAACAAAAAATTTGTGCTTATATCGTGAGAGTTATAGACTATGTCTGCACTTTGTCTAGTATGGACCTTCGCTTACTCACTCACATGGTAAGATTCGTCTGTTCAAACAAATGACGCAACAAAAAAAGAACTGTATAGCTTCTCCTTCAATACAGTGTGCTGTCTCAGAATTAAGATAGACCGTAGAAACAGATGCTCGATCGTTGCTACAGAAGGTCATGGAGTCAACATTCACTTCTCACGACAGCTTTCCAATTCACAACACGTCCTTCGTTCTACCTATCCGTTTTATAATCACGTGGTGTACTGCCGAATCCTAAATTAAAACGCACTGCGAAAATGCTAAGCAGCCTCCACCACTTCCTGTTAGTGCTGCCTTCTGTTATACGCGCGCTCCTGGAGCGTTTATCTGTGCGTAAGCGTTTTCCGTCCGCCGTGACTTTAGCTTAATTAAAAAGCAACTCGAATTTATGGAGCATTTAAAGTACACCGTTCTTCTTTCTCCTTTAACGTCGGGGCTTCGTAGCCGTTCTTACGCTACAACAGGGTGCTTACGCTTATTCTGTGTGTAGGAAAACACAGGCAGACTCCACATAAATCCAGTTAATTACATTGTCATGATATCTGCCAAATAACCCAAAATATTTCAAGAATAATGGGGTGGAAGAGAAGTAGGAGGAGAAGAGCAATGGAGGGGAAAGAGTTGGAGGAGTGACGCAAGCAGAAAAATAATGAGGAGAGTGAAAATGACAGTGGATGACGCGGCAGTGATGGAGAATGATAGAGGAAAGGATGAATCACAGAGGTCTGAAAAAGGATGGAGGGAGAGAAAAACAGTACATGAGGGAAGGTAGGGACTGAGGGAGTACTGAAGGTATACAGAGATACCGATATATAGAAAATTAAATCTCCAGTGAAAAAATACCGTCCTCACAGGGGTAACTGTGAACTGGGCGGTATTTTTGCTCGTACTCTGCATTTTTCTGTAGGGTGTTGCAGCAATTTTATCACTTATAACTATGTTCAGGCCGGCCGGAGTGGCCGTGCGGTTCTGGGCGCTACAGTCTGGAAACGAGCGACCGCTACGGTCGCAGGTTCGAATTCTGCCTCGGGCATGGATGTGTGTGATGTCCTTAGGTTAGTTAGGTTTAATTAGTTCTAAGTTCTAGGCGACTGATGACCTCAGAAGTTAAGTCGCATAGTGCTCAGAGCCATTTGAACCATTTTGAACTATGTTCAGAACTAACCTCATGCAGGTGACTTATTGTTGTTGCACAAAAACATTTAGAAAACGAATTGCTATAATGCAGTGTAAACTCCTATCAGCGGGAACTGGAGAGACAAATGTCGTACGAGAAGGAATCACCACAGATTTATCTTGGAAGGTATATGTAACCTTCAGATTTTCGCAGTGATAGTTATTAAATTTGAGCACAATGTCCCATGGGGATGACTGAATACTTTTGCCAAGGAGCAGTGTCAGATTGTTGTAGTGAGGTACAATGAAGAAGAGATATTGTATATTATGAACAACGTTGCTTCGAAGGTGTGACAGACCTGCTACCAATACTGTCAAGGAGCATGGCACTACTAAATTAGAAAACTGTTTCATACACACTGACTCCAAGTACCATTTGTGAGTGGAAATGAAGTTAATGAAACTGGTGCACAAGATGCGTTTTGCCACGTACCACACATTTGCCTTTAAAGTGCATTAGAAATATATTTTTACTAACATCTGTTTAAGGAATTGCGCTTTTGTGACTGAATTACTGTCACTAGGCGCTAATATCGATAAACTACAGTACTTTTTTCTTCGTTTGTCTGGACATGTCTGTAGTTGCACTGTAATTACTTAACGTATTTCGTGTCAGTATTTGCAGTTATCAAAAACGCTCATTTATTTCAGGGTGCAACTTTAGTTGTATAGGATTAAGATATTAGAAGTATATGTTTGCAATATTTGTGTAATATATAGTAGTGTATTGTGTGTAGGATTTGGGGGTGCTACGAGTGAAAGTGAAAATAGGTCAGATTACCAGACTGTACGCAGAGATGCTTCCGGAAGTGGGCAGAAAACAGACTAAAATACAACCACTAATCCAGTAAAACGAAGCGCTCATTGTGATGTAAATACGCATTTTAGTTCATGTGTAGAGAACCCAAAATACTTTAAGTAAAGTAATTTTTTGTTTGTTTTTGCCGAGCGATAGAGATTATAATAACAATAAGAAGAATATTTCGATATTTGTCACTTTGTTTCTTGTGGTCGCATGCGAGACAAGATGAAACCATGTTCACAATTGTCCGACTTGGAAATGAGCACCCGCTAGCTTACTACCTGTCTTAACCCTGGGTTTGGTGTGGGGCAGCGATGGGGTGGTTGAAAATGGTTCAGCCGGCCGCGGTGGTCTAGCGATTCATGGCGCTCAGTCCGGAACCGCGCGACTGCTACGGTCGCAGGTTCGAATCCTGCCTCGGGCATGGATGTTTGTGATGTCCTTATGTTAGTTAGGTTTAAGTAGTTCTAAGTTCTAGGGGACTGATGACCACAGATGTTAAGTCCCATAGTGCTCAGAGCCATTTGAACCCTTTGAACCAAAATGGTTCAAATAGCTGTAAGCACTATGGGACTTAAAATCTGAAGTCATCAGTCCCCTAGACTTAGAATTACTTCACTCTAACTAACCTAAGGACATCACATACATCCATGAACCAGACAGGATTCGAACCTGCGACCGTAGCAGCAGCGCGGTTCCGGACTGAAGCGTCTAGAACCGTTGGGCCACAGCGGTCGGCGGCGGTGGGGTGGGTGGACTGCTGTGGACTATTGTAAGGTTGTGAACCACTGAGTGCTCCGGCGGGATGAAGCCTCATCGTCGTTTCTAGGTCCCCGGTTTAATATAATACAATACAATATTACCTGCCATGACTGTGCCTGAAGCATTGAATTCACCTTTCACTGTAGGTGTGATTCCAAAAAAAAAAAAAAAAAAAAAGTTCAAATGTGTGTGAATTCTTATGGAACTTAACTGCTAAGGTCATCAGTCCCTAAGCTTACACGCTACTTAATCTGTTTTTCCTAGGGACAAACACACACACCCATGCCGGAGGGAGGACTCGAACCTCCGCCGGGACCAGCCGCACAGTCCATGACTGCAGCGCCTTAGACCGCATGGCTGTGATGCCAATTTGCTTTCACAGAGTCGTAGATAAACTGAGGATGGAAGGGGATAGAATTACTCTACTTCAATAAGAGTCAATCACAGACTTAATCATGTGTACGAGGGTCGGGCTGAAAAGTAATGCCTTCGAATATTTTATGTGGAAACTCGTAAAGATTTTTATGTAAAACAAACGTTATTAATATTCTATATATTTATTCTTCATGTTTAGATATTTAATTCTCAACATAATCACCTTGCCGACAAACACATTTCTCCCAACGAGAGTCCAGTTTGTTGACATCGTCACTGTTGAATGTTGGACTTTGTAGCCCAACTTCATCACTACCAAAGTCAAGTCGTCGAAGGTGTTCCGTGAGTTTTGGAAACAGATGAGAATCGGATGGGCCCAAGTCGGTACTGTATGGAGGAGCCGGCCGGAGTGGCCGAGCGGTTCTAGGCGCTACAGTCGCTACGGTCGCAGGTTCGAATCCTGCCTCGGACATGGGTGTGTGTGATGTCCTTAGGTTAGCTAGGTGTAAGTAGTTCTAAGTTCTATTGGACTGATGACCTCAGAAGTTAAGTCCCATAGTGCTCAGAGCCATTTTTTTCTGTACGGAGGAAGATCAATGACTGTGTACCCAAGACGTCGCTCTTGTGTTTTCTGCCATTGTCATGCTAGAAGAGAGGGTGCTCCATAAGTGAATTCATGCTTTCGGAGCCCTCTAGCGTCAAAGGGTTGGAACTTGCGTCAGAGAAGTGGGAAACTCGACAGAGTAATATGCATGACATGGAATATCTCAAGCGATACTGCGAACAGAATAAAAAATTCAGAGGCATTACTTTTCAGCACGCCCTCGTATGTATTCATTAAGACCAACAAGGATATTAGTGATGAGTCTCACAGACTGAACAGGTGGCAAAAGTGTTTGGAACCGATATAGTTATTACTCGACAGGGAGACAACTGTAGATGTAAGTAATGAATAGGACACGTAAAAAGCGAAGAAATAGAACAGGTAATTGAGAGCGAGTGAGAGAGAGATCATCTGATGATGTCAAATGACAGTAAAACATGGCATATTACGTTAACAGAGGCATGGAGGAGTCGACCATAATTGCGAGTTGAAATGGTAACTCTGGATGGTCCGAAAGTCACAACTAGCAATCAACAATATTATTAACTGTTTCTCCGATTAATCGACAGCCTTTTATCGATATTGTGGTGCCTGCAGCCCTCGGTTAACCTGTCTCACCGTGGCGCCTATACAGTGTGGACTGTAGATTGCCTGTACCAGCCACCAAAAACTCAGCTTGACGGTAGAAGAAGTCGGGTGCCAGCGAGTAGAGCTCTTGCTGTGGTGGTGATTTAAAACCTTGGGCTTTGAAGGAAACGGCTGACAGTGGAGAGCGTTCTACATTTCACAGCCAATCTAACTGTGCCAATTTGCACGCTTTTGGGCAGGCTGCTTAGGGTTCGCGAGTGCGACTTTTATAGCTGTTCTCTTATTTTTCGGCACAATCTTCTCCAATGACCGTCTGTGAAGATCTCGCAACTCACACTTCTGTCCGTTCTGTAACTTCGTGGATGAATTTTTTCCACTTTCCCTGTATCTGCATAGATCTTCGATACGGTGCCTCTTATAACTGACTTATAGATTAAATTCAATCACAACCAACAAAAATTGTGCACAATACCTCTATACTGGGCCATCGTTATAGTGTCCTTTTTACCTCTCGCCCGTCCTCACAACACACATAAAATAATGAATCGAGTTAGTCAGAATTAATAATTTCAAGTGGGACTATCATTGCTAGCCTCAAAGGCTTGTTAATTTCTGAGTACCCTAATTCTGATGGGCGACAATATTTTACCACCCCTGGAGGTTGTGGCATCACAAAAAACATCGATACGGATGCGTTTTGCATCTGTCCTGCAATTTTTGTGAACTGTATTTCAGCTTTCATTGCCTACTTTTGTGGATCTCTGTATATGCTTCGAAACTGTGGTTTTTCTTTGAGAGTGACGTGACCATTAGCGGTCTATGGCAACTCTTTCCTAATGTCACGTGAAAGAGCACGCGAATGGATCGACAGGCGGCCCGGAAAAATGACGAGGGATTTGGGAGGCGGTGAACGCCAATGGACAGTCGGAATGAATTTCATTATTGCGACGGCATTTAATTCGGGATCGCGAGGCGCGCTGCTGAGTGACGGCTGCCGCCAGGCTGCGGAAAATTGGCGCCAGCGGGCTGGCGCTCTCTACCCCCAGGATAATCCCCGTAATCCCCACCCCCGCCCCCGCCCCGCGTGCCGCGCGCAGTCCACTGTAGAGTCGCGGGCGACCGGCGACCACTGGAGTGTAGCAGATGCGCCGACAGCGGCCGGCCGAGCGACTGCCCGCTCATGCATATGCAGCAGGACTCGCCAGGAATGTGCCAATCCTGCTGGCTCTCCCCAGAGTCTGGGACGTGGGCCGAGGGCCGGACGAGAAATACCAAGTCCACGCACTGTGACACTGTGGTCCGCAATACCAATGGCGCAGTAGCCAATACAGAAGTTATTACACCGTAACGACTTCTCTTTCGCACTAAAATTCCAAAAATCCTGTCGATCTATCTCTCTAAACTGCCGATTTTTTTTCCTAACCGTTCCGTTAGGTACCTAGAATTGACCGTTTCCCTCACTGCTCCATTCCCAGCTCACTTTGATGTGGCGGCAAACATCATAGATCTGCAATGGACTGTGACCTAAAAAGGCCCGCCTTACTCGCTAGGAAAGAAGAGAATATTAATTACATCAGTTATGGACTATGTTGTACCGACTATAGCTTTTAATTAGAATGAAAAAATATGTAGTTCCGCGTCGGTGAATGATTTTTATTTCATTACTACGCGTTTCGATAGCAAACCGTTGTCGTCATATGAACGACATTTAAGTGACTGTTCTTAGTGGTAAGCATTGCGGATTTAGTGCTGCAGCATGTGGGGTGGCAGACAAGTTGGGTTGTGATCTGTAAGTGCAAGAAGCGCACTTCGTGTGCTGCATCCTGGTGGTGGAATTCACATTTGCTTCTCACTGAAAGTCAGTGTTATGGGTATATAGTATACTTACTGTTCCTGTCACACACTAAACCCTTTGTCCACCTCACATGGTGCTGCGCGAAATTGCCAATATTTAGCCAAGTTTTACAGTGCTGTGCTTAGTGGTAATCATCAAAACGCGTAGTGGATAAAATAAAACTTATTGTAAGAAGTGAAATTATATTTGCATGCAGGCACAGACAAAGCAGGACATCTTTGTCACAGGGAGTTACAGTGGTGGAAATAATTATTGCATCATCTGTTACAATTAACAATTTTTGTGACAATCATTGAATAACTGAGTTAAATTTGCTTGATTTCTATCAGAAATGAATATATACAATAATTTTTGTCAATTTGTTTTTATTCTGAATTTTTGTTTCTATAAAAATGTTTTTTTTTTAAATAATGTAGCACTTGCTTGAAAAATGAGTGTAAGTGGATATGTCAGCTATCATGTTTGCTATTCTGCAATAGGAATACTAATGTTGAAAGAAACACTGCATATTAATGTTGTAACATAACACTGATGGAGTATAGTGTTTGTATTGCCTCATATGAACACCATGTTGCATCTAATACTTTGTTGCTCCACCAGTCTTCTTAATCAGCACTTGGCATCGTGAAGGCATTGAAAGAATTAACTTTTTAATGTACTCCTCTCTCAGTTCATGAAACCAAACACAAGAGTCTCCAACAGCTCCCGTTTATTCTGTGGCTTCTTTTTGGTGATAGAATTTCCCATAATCTTCCAACAGTTCTCAATAGGATTGAGATCAGGGCTGTTTACAGGCGCTATAATACTTGAACCCCATTTTGTCGAAACAAAGATTTTACCTGAAATGTAGAAGTACATGATAATTAACCAAGAAAGTAATCTGCTTTGTGTTTGGTACAAATATTAGTAATACGACTCACCTTCAAAGCTCTATGGCAAGGAGTGGAGTCATCCTGAAAAATGCAATTGAAACCATCTCGAAACTGGTCTCTAATGGTTGGCATAAGCTTCCTTTCAAGGATACTTATGTAGGCATCTGCGTTGACAGTGCCATTGATGAAGTCCAGACGACCTACTCCATGACTGGAAATGCACCCCCAGACCATCTGTCCTTGTGGGTGTTTGACTGTATGTGTTACGCATGATGGCAAAAATTCTTCACCTTTTATTCGACGCGTGAACACTTTTCCATCTGAGCCATGCAGATTAAATTTGGACTCTTCTGAAAAGATTTCTTTGTTCCACATCTCTGGTGTCCAAGTTGCATGTGTCTTTGCCCATTGTAGTCGCTGTTGTCGCATTATCTTGGTCAATAAAGGCTTCCTTCTATGACGACGGGCTGAGAGTCCAGCCTCCAGTAGTCTATTTCTTACAGTTCTACTGGTTACTGAGATGTCTCACATTTCTTCCCATTCTCGCTCAAATTCAGTTGGTGACAGGCGACGATCGTTGAGCGAAAGCCTTTTCAATATCCTGTCCTGTTTGGCAGTAGACGCCCTTTTCCGACCTCTTCCTTTCTCACAATCAACATTTCCTTTTTCCCTGTATTTTTTCGGTAACCTCGAAATCGTAGACTGATCAAACCCTGTCTTAGAGTTTATCACTCTGGTGCTGAGACCAACAGACGAATAAGCAAGTATAGCAGATTTCTTTTCTGTCGTTAATTCCACTGACCTGCCCATCTTCTCTCTGCAAAGTCTCAACTCAAAATGGCAGAGTAAACACTGGTTTCATTGTAAAACCAAACGACAAACAACAAAGAGTTGTGTATTGTTGGAAAACATGCGTGAATAAGACAAGACTATGTCAACGAAATTTAGCAACAATGAGACTGGTATAACCTGAAGCTAACTGCTGCAAAAGACAAAAAGACAAAGTAATTCATGGTGATACAGTAAATATTTCCACCACTGTATACGCGATTCTTATTTATAAAAACTAGGCTTACTTTCTGCCTGTCGATAGCTGTTTATTTCGATATGGCCTTTTTTCTTAAGTATTTGACAGTGTACTGATAGTTCCATTTAAATCCAAAACAGCTGTGACAGCCTCCATCTGATCCAAATTTTGTGTTGATTCTTGTCCGCAAAAAGCTCTCGGATCTTGCTTCATATCAAACTATAAAGTTTATTTCAGCCAAATCTCACATGAATTGTTTACTGGCTGTGCTAGTTTCATCTCACTAGAGACTGCCAATAGCCTATAAACACTTCTTAGCTGACGCCTGCTTCCGATTATGTTAGGAGTCAACATTTATATCGTAATATCACTCGTATATTGACAACGACTACGAGGTGCAACTGAGATGTCAGCGTGAACAGTGGCGCTACTCGCAACTGGTAGTATCCGGGACGCAGACATATTTTGCTGTTTCGACGTAACTTCGTTGTGATGCTAATGCCACTTCCTTTCTCACACACGTAACAGTTCAATCTAACATAATTGTCTAGCCACGTGAATTTGGTAGATGTGGAGTTCATACACCGGTACAGCGAGCAACATTTAAACTTTTCGTGTTATTCCAGTAACGCTTAAAACGATTAACCAGATGCTTCCTTTGAAAAATACATCGCTGATTTCCAGCTCCATTCTGTTCAACACGAGCTTGGACACATCGTAATTGACATTTTTTTCGCTACGTTAAATCTTTGTTTTCCTTCAGTCTTCTAACATAATTATTAAAACATGACTCCAGATGTACAGTTACTGAGCAGCAAGAGTGACAGGTCTAGTCAGCAATGGGCAGCTAACTATTAGCTAACTTTACTTGTACAATTCTCACTGGTACACTGATATTGTCGGTCATTTTTGGACAGAACATTAGCAGAGAGATCACCGATCGTTTTCAGCACACACAGGGAACTCTTATTATTCAACTTACCTTATGAGACGTGATTTCAATCGCCATCATCAATTCATAAAGAAGAAATGAAAAGATTCGAAGAATACAGATGCAAGATAAATTGCCGTAAAGTACACAGTTCAGGACTTTGATATGTACTATATGGTTCACCTTGACCATATTTTTCTATTTTTTGTTTTTTTGTTTGATGTAGTGACAGTCGAATCTATTATTACCGTTACATTGAAATAACTGTACTTATAGTGCTTAAGAAACGCCACTAGCTCCCGTTGTGATCTGGTTTGCGTTCAGATTTGTCACACCCTTGAGAAGGTAAGAAGAAAAGTTGGATAACCTATATACTGAAATCTAAGTTATAATAAATAAGCATTTCTTTTGGTTATCTCGTTTTGTTTACCCGACAGTGGCCATTCCCGTTGTTGACACAATCGTCTGTTTGACGATCCTGCTGGCAAAAAGGTTTTCAGGGCTACCATTAATTTGGTACACATAACTATATGCAACATCATACGCCGTTAGTTTGAGTCTTCCATATTTTATTAATTCTTTTGCTTCATCAAAGAACTACAATATCATATCGAAACGAAACGAAATCTAGCTTAAAACCCCTGCTGCTAATTTGGTTTTCACCAAAGAGCTTACATTAAAGCTATTCCAGTAGTCTCAATGCCACAACTTGAAAGGAAATATAAGAATTTCAACTGAGTTAAATATTGTTGAGAAATCTTTTATAAATGTTTCAATAATAAATAACAAGCGTTTTAATCAGTAATATTAGTCATAAGTGTTTTTATTCTCACTTAGGGCCATTAGAGACCACGTCATGTAACTGTAAGTTGTTTCTGGAGGCCTTTTTGCAGCCCAACTGTGTTTTATTCTTTCTCCGGGCGCAAGCCATCTCTCCTCTGTCTAGCTGCTGATCTGCTTCTGCTCGTCGTGGAAGCCTTTAAAGTTGCTGATGTGAAGTGTACTTTGATCGGTTAGAAATGCCTTCCTCATTCGGTCCAGTGCTCTTGATCGCTTTCCATACTTCTTTCAACCCTTTATTGGAGTCTTTAGGTCTATTTTACACTACATTAAAAATCTGTTTCGTTAGTCAAATTCAACCCGTGTCGAATAAATGTCCATTGAAGTCTATTCGTCGTCTTCTTATTGTCTCCATAAACAGTTCGTTATTCCTTAATTGCTCTCCCCTTCTTCACAGTCTATGAAGTCTGTTATCTTGCACCACAATATTTTCCGAAAAATCTTCCTGTGAAATTTCTCTGCTTCTGTCGGTCCACCCTTTCATGTTACTGCTTACAGATATTCTGGTTTTATCACTGTGTTGTACTGTAGTGCCTGAGTGTAACTTCTATTGAGATTGCATTTGTGTAGTGCAGAACATTTGTCCAACGAAAATCAGCGCTCATCCTGTCTGTCCTGCTTTCGTTGGTTTCTTCCTGGTTTTCATCTGTACCATTCCACCAAGGTACGAAGCGTATTCCTAAACTAAGGTCCGTTTGGTCATAAAAATAATAAGCTCGTGAAAAAAGGTTTTTATTGGCAGTAATATTTTACTACATATCTAGTTTAATTTTCCACATAATCGTCCATCACATCTGTACACTTTCTGTAACGCTACACCAGCTTCTTTAACCTCTGTGCATAGAAGCCTGCTGCCAGGAAATTGACCCGCTTATAACACCAGTCTCGAGTTCATCGTCGTTTTGAAATCGTTGTCCACCCAGCCGCTTTGTCAAGTGCAAAAAGAGGAAATAGACGTTTGGTGCAAAGTCGGGACTGTACGGAGGATGCTCAAAATGTTTCCAATCTTGAATCTTCTCCTTGGTTTTGGTTTCAATGTGATAGCGTGCGTTGTCGTGGAGGAGGATTATGACAGATGATAGTCTCCTGCGGCGTGTATTTTGGATCGCAATTCTTTATTTGCTTACGTTTCAGGGTATACGTCAGCTGTAATTGTTGACCCACGCTCCATGAAATCAATCAAAAGGATGCGCTTTTCGCTTCAAAAAAGAGTAGGCATTATTTTTCGATTCGAGAACGGAGATTGTTTAAACGTTTTTGGTTCGAGTGAGTTTGAATGGCGCCACTGCATTGTTTAGTTTCTCCGTTGGTGTACGATATCCACGTCTCATTGCCCGTAAGAACGTGGGAAAACAAATCATCTCCATTTTGACCATAGCGCTCCAAAAACTTTTGTGCGCTACGCATTCTTCACTGTTTGTGCCGATCAGTGAGCATATTTGGAACCCATCTCACACACAGTTTGTAATATCCAAGCTCTTCTGTCATAACCCTGTAAATTGAGGTTCGAGGAACATTTTGTAATTCATTAGCCAGACCTTTAATCGTCAGTCGCAGATCATTTGCCGGCCGAAGTGGCCGTGCGGTTAAAGGCGCTGCAGTCTGGAACCGCAAGACCGCTACGGTCGCAGGTTCGAATCCTGCCTCGGGCATGGTTGTTTGTGATGTCCTTAGGTTAGTTAGGTTTAACTAGTTCTAAGTTCTAGGGGACTAATGACCTCAGCAGTTGAGTCCCATAGTGCTCAGAGCCATTTGAACCATTTGAACCGCAGATCATTTCGAAGTTTCTGGTTCACATGATCAACAACGCCGTCTGTCAGAATACTGGACCTGTTCATCGCGAAAATTTCTGCGGCCATTTTGAGATTCTCGACACTATTTTCGAACTTGTTTGTCATCATTATTTCAGAATCGTACACTAGGCATAACTCTCGATGGATTTCAGCAGCAGAAGATCCTTTTGCCAACAAAAATCTAATCACACAAAGCGCACATCACAACTGGCAGGATCTACTATTGTCTCGGCCATTCCCATGTGCTCTCATCGACTGGTAAACTGCTACTGAATCAAAACAAGACAGCAGTAGAGTTTAAAAAGTCGGTATACAGCCCTGCATGCGTCAAACTTCGTTCAGGCGTACCATGAGTTAAATATAGGTGACGGCACCTTAGTTTTGGAATACTCTTCGTATCTGAAACTTCAAGTTTCCAGTTTTACCGTGCTCCGTTGCTAGATAATGAGGCACTGTTAGAATGTGTCACAATAAAGAAAATTTTCAAAAGAACGAAAAATATGAAGAAATGGCGAAGTATACAAAACGCTTTGGAATTGACGTCTACATCTGCATCTACATACATACTCCGCAATCCACCATACGGTGCGTGTCGGAGGGTACCTCATACCACAACTAGGATCTTCTCTCCCTGTTGCACTCCCAAACAGAACGAGGGAAAAATGACTGCCTATATGCCTCTGTACGAGCCCTAATCTCTCTTATCTTATCTTTGTGGTCTTTCCGCGAAATATAAGTTGGCAGCAGTAAAATTGTACTGCAGTCAGCCTCAAATGCTGGTTCTCTAAATTTCCTCAGTAGCGATTCACGAAAAGAAGGCCTCCTTTCCTCTAGAGACTCCCACCCGTGTTCCTGAAGCATTTCCATAACACTCGCGTGATGATCAAACCTACCAGTAACAAATCTAGCAGCCCGCCTCTGAATTGCTTCTAAGTCCTCCCTTAATCCGAACTGATAGGGATCCCAAACGCTCGAGCAGTACTCAAGAATAGGCGTATTAGTGTTTTATAAGCGGTCTCTCTTACAGATAAACCACAGCTTCCCAAAATTCTACCAATGAACCGAAGACGACTATCCGCCTTCCTCACAATAGCCATTACATGCCTGTCCCGCTTCATATCGCTCTGCAATGTTAGGCCCAAATATTTAATCGACGTGACTGTGTCAAGCGCTACGCTACTAATAGAGTGCTCAATCATTACGGGATTCTTTTTCCTACTCATCTGCATTAATTTACATTTATCTATATTTAGAGTTAGCTGCCATTCTTTACACCAATCACAAATCCTGTCCAAGTCATCTTGTATCCTCCTCAGTCACTCAACGATGACACCTTCCCGTACACCACAGCATCATCAGCAAACAACCGCGCATTGCTACCCACCCTATCCAAAAGATCATTTATGTAGATAGAAAACAACAGCGGACCTATCACACTTCCCTGGGGCACTCCAGATGATACCAGATGAGCACTCACCATCGAGGACAACGTACTGGGTTCTATTACTTAAGAAGTCTTCGAGCCAGTCACATATTTGGGAACCAAAGCAGGAATAATTCACACAAGCGTCTCGCTGTGATACATATGTGTGCTCAATATGAATGACTTGTAAGTTATGAGTGACAAAAAATAGACCCAACGAATTGTACATGTAACATTAGCGTATCGTATTGTTTATTAAAGGAGTGTTGTTTTCTAAAGGCGTGTGTCGCGTTGTTCATTAAAGGATTGTATCATATAGTTTACTAAAGGAATGTATCAGGTTGTTTACTACACTACTGGCCATTAAAATTGCTACACCAAGAAGAAATGCAGATGATAAACGGGTATTCATCGGACAAACATATTATACTAGAACTGCCATGTGATTACATTTTCACGCAATTTGAAAGCATAGATCCTGAGAAATCAGTACCGAGAACAATTACCTCTGGCCGTTATAACGGCCTTCATACGCCTGGGCATTGAGTCAAACAGAGTTTTGGATAGCCTGCGCAGGTACAGCTGCCTATGCAGCTTCAACACGATACCACAGTTCATTAAGAGTAGTGACTGGCGTATTGTGACGTGCCAGTTACTCGGCCACCATTGACCAGACGTTTTCAATTGGTGAGAGATCTGGAGAATGTGCTGTCCAGGGCAGCAGTCGAACATTTTCTGTATCCAGAAAGGCCCGTACAGGACCTGCAACATGCGGTCATGCATTATCCTGCTGAAATGCAGGGTTTCGCAGAGATCGAATGAAGGGCAGAGCCACGGGTCGTAACACATCTGAAATGTAAGATCCACTGTTCAAAGTGCCGTCAGTGCGCACAAGAGATGACCGAAACGTGTAACCAATGGCACTCCGTACCATCACGCCGGGTGATACGCCAGTATGGCGATGACGAATACACGCTTCCAATGTGCGTTCACCGCGATGTCACCAAACACGGATGCGGCCATCATGATGCTGTAAACACAACCTGGAGTCATCCGAAAAAATGACGTTTTGCCATTCGTGCACCCAGGTTTGTCGTTGAGTACACAATCGCAGGCGCTCTTGTCTCTGATGTAGCGTCAAGGGTAACCGCAGCCATGGTCTCCGAGCTGATAGTCCGAGCTGCTGCAAACGTCGTCGAACTGTTCGTGCAGATTGTTGTTGTCTTGCAATCGTCCCCATCTGTTGACTCGGGGATCGAGACGTGGCTGCACGATCCGTTACAGTCATGCGGATAAGATGCCTGTCATCTCGACTGCTAGTGATACGAGGCCGTTGGGATCCAGCACGGCCTTCCGTATTACCCTCCTGAACCCACCGATTCCATATTCTGCTAACAGTCATTGGATCTCGACCAACGCGAGCAGCAGTGTCGCGATACGTTAAACCGCAATCGCGATAGGCGACAATCCGACCTTTATCAAAGTCTGAAACATGATGGTACGCATTTCCCCTCCTTACACGAGGCATCACAACAACGTTTCACCAGGCAACGCCACTCAACTGCTGTTTGTGTATGAGAAATCGGTTGAAACTTTCCTCATGTCAGCACGTTGTAGGTGTCGCCACCGGCGCCAACCTTGTGTGAATGCTCTGAAAAGCTAATAATTTGCATATGACAGCATTTTCTTCCTGACGGTAAAATGTCACGTCTGTAGCACGTCATCTTCGTGGTGTAGCAATTTTAACGGCCAGTAGTGTAAAAATAAGTGTGCAATGTCAACTGCGGAAATTTCTGATAAGGAAAATGGAATAACGAGACAGTTTCCGATCTAGACAGATTCGTCAGGTCCTCCTTAATGTATTCGTTTGTTTTCCTACTTTATTTTTTAAGACGATTCACAAAAAGTGCATCATATGCAAATCGAGATGTTCGGACTGTTGACCCTATTCTGCAACATTGCACGTTTTCTCGTTCCCTTGCTAGCACCTCAGTATTTGATGGTGCTACTGAGCTCGGAAGGGCCATCGATCTGCCCCCTGTCCCGCGCCGCACAGTTGGTCTTCACGAGGCAGGCGGTGGTCGGGCGCCGCGATCTCCCCCCGCAGCCGCAGACGCATTTGCGGCGGCCTCGCCGTTGGAAGCGGCCCAACGCTTCTTCTCACGGGTCACCGGACCGGAATCGGGGCCGACGTCGCCAGCAAACAAAACAGCCCTGGTCTCCGTCCATAAAGATTGAGTGCGCGGGAAACTATTCTTCAGCGAGTTGGCTGCGGCGCCAGTAATTCAAGCTCGCCTGGAGGCGATCGTCGTCTTCCAACACCTCCGCGTCCGCTGCCCTCCTCAAGCAGGCGCGAGAGGTGGCGCTGTTACAGCGATATTCTCCCAAGTACTGCACTTCGACTGAGTTTACCTTAACTGAGGTGAAAGTACCTTCGATAACTCTTCTTACATGGGGCTAGTCAAAAATTAGAAACGACCGAATAGAAACTACACTACTCGCCATTAGAATTGCTACACCACGAAGATGACGTGCTACAGATGCAAAATTTAACCGACAGGAAGAAGATGCTGTCATATGCAAATGATTAGTTTTTCAGAGCATTCACACAAGGTTGGCGCCGGTGGAGACACCTACAAAGTGCTGACATGAGGAAAGTTCCCAACCGATTTCTCATACACAAACAGCAGTTGACCGTCGTTGCCTGGAGAAACGTTGTTGTGATGCCTCGTGTAAGGAGGAGAAATAAGTACCATCATGTTTCCGACTTTGATAAAGGTCGGATTGTAGCCTATCGCGATCGCGATTTATCGTATCGCGACATTGCTGCTCGCATTGGTCGAGACCCAATGACTGTTAGCAGAACATGGAATCGATGGGTTTAGAAGGGTAATACGGAAGGCCGTGCTGGATCCCAACGGCCTCGTATCACTAGCAGTCGAGATGACAGGCATCTTATCCGCATGGCTAGAACGGATCGTGCAGCCCCGTCTCGATCCCTGAGTCAACAGATGGGGACGTTTGCAAGACAACAACAATCTGCACGAACAGTTCGACGAACTTTGCAGCAGCATGGACAACCAGTTCGGGGAGCATGGCTGCGGTTACCCTTGACACTGCATCGCAAACAGGAGCGCCTGCGATGGTGTACTCAGCGACTAACCTGGGTGAACGAATGGCAAAACGTCGTTTTTTCGGATGAATTCTGTTGTGTCGGTATCTGGGCCGACACCGTGAAGTTGAGATGGCTGAAAAGGCAAGCTAGACTAACGCAGACGGGCGTGAAGTACTGGAACAGGATACGTAATTAATGTTAGGAAGAAAAGTACGGAGCAGGTTTAATACTTAACTTTACTCATTCCTTGTGGTACATCGATCTTGACGATACACAGAAGACTTTAAGTACAATCACTGTATGGCTAATGGCGCCTTGCTAGTTCGTAGCCATTAACTTAGCTGATGGCTATTCTGTCTCTCGGCTAATGAGAGAGAAAGGCTTCGTACATCTGGTCGGTAGCTAGGTTCTCGTACAACTGGGGCGAGTGCTCTCTCGTATCACGAGACCTGCCTTGGTGGTGGCGCTAGGTCTGCGATTACACAGTGGCGACACGCGGGTCCGACATGTACTAAATGGACCGCGGCCGATTTAAGCTACCACCTAGCAAGTGTGGTGTCTGGCGGTGACACCACAAATTCAGTTTCTGTTTACAGCATCATAATGGTCGCATCCGTGTTTGGCGACATCGCGGTGAACGCACATTGAAAGCGTGTATTCGTCATCGCCATACTGGCGTATCACCGGGCGTGATGGTATAAGTTACACGTCTCGGACACCTCTTGTTCGCATTGATGGCACTTTGGACAGTGGACGTTACATTTCAGATGTGTTACGACCCGTGGCTCTACCCTTCATTCGATCCGTGCGAAACCATACATTTCAGGAGGATAATGCACGACCGCATGTTGCAGGTCCTGTACGGACTTTTCTGGATACAGAAAATGTTCGACTGCTACTCTGGCCATATCTCTCACCAATTGAAAACGTCTGGTCAATGGTGGCCGAGCAACTGGCCCGTCACAATAGGCCAGTCAGTACTCTTGATGAACTGTGGTATCGTGTTGAAGCTGCATGGGCAGCTGTACCTGTAGACGCCATCCAAGCTCTGTTTGACTCAATGCCCAGGCGTATCAAGGCCGTTATTATGGCCAGAGGTGGTTGTTCTGGATACGGATTTCTCAGGATCTATGCACCCAAATTTCGTGAAAATGTAATCACATGTCAGTTCTAGTATAATATATTTGTCCAATGAATACCCGTTTATCATCTGCATTTCTTCTTGGTGTCGCAATTTTAATGTCCAGTACTGTACTTCTGTATGAAGTGATCGGCTTGTGTTTGCGCAGTAGCATCAACCCGTCCTCCTTGCACAAACTCTCTCTTTTCCAGGCTGAGTCTCTCTCTATGCAGCGAAGTACGCACATATTTGAAAACTAATTACAGACTATCTGATCGATAGTACCTGGGCACCCATTAGTGGACATTAATATGATGTGTGTGCACCATTCGAGATTGTGATGACTTGAAGTCTGCTGGGGAAAGTTCCAATTAGTGTCTGAAAGTCTGCAGACGATGAGGAACCCATTCTTCCTTAAGGACCGACGCTAGAGATCTTACTGATGTTGGACCCTGGAGTCGAGGGCGAGGTCGACATTCTAACTGATCTCAAAGGTCGAGGCCAGTCCCTTTGAACAATGTTATTCTCCACAAACTATTGTCTAACAGATGGTACCTAATGACAGGGTGCATTGTCAACCTGACACAATGCGGCAGAATGTGTACTTTTCCTTCCACATTTAGCATTTTGTTAAGAGCAAAAGGGGAACCAGACCCTATGCACTAAAAACTGCCTGATTCCGTAACACCACTTCCACTGTACTTCACTGTTGGCACTATAGTCGATGATAGGAAACGTTCTGCTGGCATTCACCAAACCTAAACGCTTCCATCGGATCTCGACTGGGTATAGCGTTATTCAAAAATCCAAATAACAAGATCCATTGCTACACGGACTATCCAAGTCTAGAGCCCTCCACAGCACAAACTTCAATTCATACCTTCAGCTTATTTTCCCCCTAAATTGTCACTATTGCCGGGGCTCTGCGGCATTAAAATAGCACCCCGGCGTTGAACGTAATGGGAAGTCCTGTACCTCAAATGATCTTGTTGTTGTTGTGGTCTTCAGTCCAGAAACTGGTGTGATGCAGATCTCCATGCTAGTCTATCCTGCGCAAGCTTCTTCATCTCCAAGTGACTACTGCAGCCTACAACCTTCTGAATCTGCTAAGTGTATTCATCTCGTGATCTCCTTCTACGATTTTTACCCTGCTCGCTGCCCTCCAATACTAAATTGGTGATTCCTTGATGCCTCAGAACATGTCCTACCAACCGATCCCTTCTTCTAGTCAAGCTGTGCCACAGCTTCCTTGTAGGTATTATAATTTTCCCCGAGACATTTAAGTCTCATCTTTATTTACGATACGGGTGAAAGGTAGAGAAATGAATTAAAAATTGTGACTCGGCGATATCATCAATTCATTTCTTCAGCTTTCATCCTTATCGTAGATAGAGACGAGATTTAAATGTCTCGCGGAAAATTTAATTGTAAGATCACTTGAGGTACAGGACTTCCCCATTACTTCCAACTCTGGGGTGCTTTTCCAGTGCCAGAGGGCCTCGGCAATACTGACAATTGACGAGGAAAGTAAGCTGAAGATATGAATTGACGTTTGTGTTGGGAAGTGCCCTCGACTTGGGTAGTCCACGCAGCACTGTCGACCATAGCGATGCGATGGTGTAATGGTCAGCATTTCTGTCAACAAGGAGAGTAGGGTTCGAGTCCCAGCCGGAGCACAAATTTTAATTCGTTTCTCCAGCTGTCATCCTTATCCAGATAACAAGTTGCCAGTGGCGCCACTTAGCATTGCGTACAGAAATGTTTGGCTTATGAGAAGTTGCTCAACTACTGTCCCCTTTCCTTTTTTCTTGCTGGTAGCACTTTTGGACTAACGAGTGAATCCCTCTGGTAATTTCGTGGATTTTTTTATAACCACCCTCCGCAATGCCCGATGGTTCTTATCCGTCAATACATGAGGTCTACCTGGTCTTGGTGTAGCTACGGGCATCGCTGCAGGGTATATTCAACGCAGCGCCATCCCGATCCGGATATAACTACCGACATGTAGGCAGGTGGTCAGCGTGGTCTTCGGTCGGAAACTTTTTTAAACCCCCTTACATCTGCACATCACATGGAGCACTTTGCCACGACTGGCTCTGCTCAATTTATCAGCGGATCTGAGGGAATGTCTTCTACTCTATGGGTCTTGTTTCGGCTTAGGTCTTTCAGTGCTCTGTCTTCTCGCAGGATGATATTTCCCATCTTATCTTCGTCTACTTCCTCTTCTCCTTCTATACTATCGCCTCCAAGTTCATTACCCTTGTAAACATTCCTTCCACATTTCAGCTTTCCTTTCTTTTGCGTAGTACTGGTTTTCCATCTGAGCTCCTTACATGCGTACGTCTTTTTCTCTTTTTTCCAATAGCTTCTTTAAGCTTCCTGTAGGCGCTATCTATCTCTCGTGTCATGTTCAAGCAGTAAATAAAGAGAACACTGAACACTGCACTGCAGTGTAGCTAATGGAAGAGAATCATCACGCTATCATTCATACCTGTCAGTATACAAACGAAAGAAGACGAGTAACTTGAACAAAATGATCTCGCATATATTCTGAAAACACATTTGTATTCACTCAACCTGTCTTTAACGAAAATCGAGCAATATTAAGTTCCATTTATCTGGTCTGCGGCAAAAAAAAAACATTTCCGTCAATCAGGAATGAATACAGAACGATGACTGGCGTGTACAAAGTTCTAATCACATCTTCTTGCGTCCGCAGCTCGTGGTCGTGCGGTAGCGTTCTTGCTTCCCGCGCCCGGGTTCCCGGGTTCGATTCCCGGCGGGGTCAGGGATTTTCTCTGCCTCGTGATGACTGGGTGTTGTGTGATGTCCTTAGGTTAGTTAGGTTTAAGTAGTTCTAAGTTCCAGGCGACTGATGACCATAGATGTTAAGTCCCATAGTGCTCAGAGCCATTTTGAACATCTTCTTTTGGCACGGCGACAGCTGCTGTTGACGTCGGGTTGTCAGGCTGCTCCTTGTCTCGCCTCCAACGATGACGCGTCTTCAACCAAGGCACTCACTTCCTTGGGCTGTAATACTGCGTGGCGACTCCCAAATTCAACGTGCAACATATTTTGAAAAAACAGTTAATAATAGGTTTCTCCCGCACTTGCAGCCCTCATCTAATAGCTCAGAAAGCACTTTTGACACACCATCCTAGCTTGTTATTGCAACTTACTGATTCAGAAAGGGAAATAAAAATGCAAATGTACGACGAATATAGCCAGATGGAAGTAAAGTGTCCCAGAGCACGCCGTTCAGCGCATATTTTTGAAAATGCGGCTCCGCAGCAGTGACATCATCAGCTGTGATAGCAGTGGCCACGGAATCATATAAACTGGACCGTGGATCGGTGGAAACGTGTCGCCTGGTTGGACGAACAATGCTATCTATTACATGAGTTTGATTATTGAATCCGGACACGGCGTCATTCAGATGAATGGCAGCTCGAATCATGCACCGCAGAGTGGACGCAGGTGGGAACAGTATTATGAAATGGGGGACATTCACCTTAGCTTTCGTATTATCCGTGGTAGCCACGCAGAATTCCTGTATTGCATCCCTATACACCGGCTGTCTCTCCAAAGAGTCATCAGGCGCATTTTCTCTAGTATTTCGGTAGATATTTGTAATTTCGTTATTGCTGTAGTCAGCCTAAACAAATACTGCTCATCTGATTTTTCATGTAACTACCAGCGTCACCGGAAGACATCTGTTTGTTTCCTTTTACAAACAAAACTGTTTTTGATGCGGGATGGTTGCTTCCCGTTCGATAGAGCGTTCCAAAATTATTTCAGAGCGATATTTGACCTATCGATGATTAATAATAGGGATCGTAAAAGACGAAGAATAACCGATACTCCAGCAGCGTTCCTTTCCCAATTCGTCCCATCTCGTGTGTCATTCTGCCCCTTGCTGTCCGCTATCACCATGGACCCCTCTATCGAATGAGCACGTGAAATTCCACTTCCAAAATCATCATGTTCATAACGGGAAACAAAATAACGTTTCCCGTTGATATTGCGCATCGCATGAAACACGCGGTGATCAGTGTTTGTTTGGGCTGACTCCTCTTACACATTGCATAAATGAAATGAAAGTGTTTGCCTAAACACCACAGAAAATGCCCCTGACGACTCTTAGGAGAGATACCTCATATATATGACACGACTCAAGGATCTGCACAAGATCGCTGTAGTTAATTAGGTCAACATCGCCCAAGTAGCTTTTCGTGGAACAAATTCGCAAATATATCTGTAGTACTTGGAGAGGCTGCACAATTTAATGATAGAAATCTCTGATTGTGTGTATGTGTGTGTATGTATTGTATACTCTCTCGGGAAACTTTGTAAGAGTATGTCTAAATCGAATATTTGATTAGCGTCACCGGGAAAGTGCTTCGTTTCCTTGTGATACGTAAGGGAAAAATAAAGTGATTACATTAAACACTAAAATTACGAATTTGGATGCGTTCGTCGGCAGGTAGATGCGAGGTAAGTTTTCTCTGCATCAGCCCACCTTTTAGGACACCTAAAAAAAAGAAAAGGACTCCATAATAAATCAGTGTTCTGAAGAGCTGAGACATGTTACCAGACATATCCTATAATTGAGAAATGGATTGTGTAATGATCTGAACACCCCTTAGACAAATATAGTCCCTCAGGTGGAGCGTACTGGAAAGGATAAGGCTATGACTTCGCACAAAGTTGGAAATAGCGATATTTCAGTTAGCAGTTGATAGAAAGGTGTTTCAAAGTAGCTGTATTGTTTCGAGCAAAAAGCCAATAAAATAGAATAAAATAAAAGTTTTTGATAAGTGGAATGATCTGTTTTTAAGAAAATAAAGTCGAGGTTTTTTAACAAAATAAAGTCATGGTTCAACACACCTTTAACTAGTGCTCAAAAAATCTCGTATTCTGTGACAAATTGTATAATACAGACGTCCCAGTGTGGAAGAAGTAGGTATGTCTTTCAAGTGCTCTCCGGATAAAACCGTTATTGTCAGAGTGTATACTGATCACGACACTATTGCGGATTGTGTCGGCCCATTAAAGGACACTGCAATCAAAACGACAGGCAAAAATGATTCAAATGGCTCTGAGTACTATGGGACTTAACATCTGTGGTCATCAGTCCCCTAGAACTTAAAACTACTTAAACCTAACTAACCTAAGGACATCACACACATCCATGCCCGAGGCAGGATTCGAACCTGCGACCGTAGCGGTCACGCGGTTCCAGACTGAAGCGCCTAGAACCGCACGGCCACATCGGCCGGCACGACAGGCAAAATGATAGGTTTATAGAAGAAGAAAAATGAGTTGAAATATGATGTAATTCTAAGTTATCTATTGCGTTGTACGGATCCATCTCGCCGATACCACATAAAGGAGGTCACATCTTGCTAAGTGACGGTCACAAGTGCATTAATTTCCCGAATATGACGCAAATGAAGCTCCATATTTATCTTTGTTGGGAAAGCATCCTGCCTCCTCCCTGATAACATCATTTTGTCTTACTTCTTGTCTTTGTTGTTCCAGGGCGGAAGAAACTTCTTGGAAAAAGTTCTCGCTCCTCTTTAGTGCTCTTAATGCTCAGAAACCTGATTAAATACACGTCTATTATGAAACTTGGACGAGGGGACATCTTATACGGCCTGAATAATATACCGACTGCCGTCGGCAATTTCTCAAACTTTATTTTCTTCCGTTCTCTAAAACTTGGGTCGTTGTTGCAATTTGAATATATTATCGTCCTACAGGGAATTATGAAAAATATCTTTCCTACGATTCAGCGACGCACTTATTTAGTTATTCTTGGCTTCGCTTCCGTAAACTATTTACTTGTTTGTTTTTTGACAGCTTCAACAGCTACAAAATGAACATTTGTTAGTTTCTGATGATTCGCTAATACGTGAAGATCACTTGATAAGATGCTGTGAAACTTAAGTAAATGAAAACAGTGATGTTTAGGAAGAACTAAACACTTTTATACATAATGCAGAACTTCCTAGGAACCCACAGTTGAATTAATGAGTTTAGGTTGAACGTAGTGGTAGGATAGTGAGGATGATATGGAAATGTGCTATGAGCAAGAGGTCTTGTCACAAGGACATTCTTACGACTTTACTGCTGAAGTCATTCAAAAGAAAGTTCCGTGAGTTTTTAAATTACATTGAACACTCCAAATAGAAGTCTTTATTAAACTACTTTTCCTGTTGTCGGTGTTACAGATCATCTTAATATTTGAAGAATGTCGTTATTAACGAGTTACTCTACACGTTCTTTGCTTTCCACATTTTGGGAGGAGGTTGTAATTGACAAATACAAGAAAAAATTGTCTAACAAACATAGGATTTAAGATGTAAACCTTAAGAGATATAAGCGCTCGTTCACTACAAGAGACGTGTTATACGGTAGCGAAAATGGATAAGTGCTCAGAATTCATAAGGCACGCATTTTAGAAGTCATTTTTACTAGACCTTTTTTGCTTCAAATGCTCCTTTCTGTCATGTTCCTCAATACTGACCATTTCTCCTGTGACACCACATGTGTACATACACGGTCCACTGACATTAATGTGATCCCCTCCTGTTTTCGATGTCATCGTGGAATAACCACTAGCAGCTGGCAACATTGGCAGTGGAGGGTTTATAAAGCATATCAGGGGGACACGGGAAACAATGCAGTTGTCGTAATGAGGAAAAAGAGAGATCTATCTGATGTCCAAAAAGGCATGACCATTGGCTTCTGGGCCAAGGGAGGAAGCATTTCCGAAACTGCTAAGTTTGTATACTGTTCGCTGCCGCAGTGGTTAAAAAATACCGTGCGTGGGAAAATGACACTATCCAAATCCGGCACCGAGACAACTGTGGTCTACCACAGAGATTACAGGGATGAACGACGGCTGTTGAGATATGTACAGGTGAACAGGCTTGCAACTGTTAAGTAACAGACCGGCCGGTTGAACCAAGGGGCTACCAACAGTTTCTCCTCAATGACCGTTCAGCGAACATAGATGCATAGGGGCATCAGGTACCTGGTCCATGCACCCATGCTGACTGCCCTTAATCAGCGATGAAGGTTGAAATTTGCACGCCAATACCGCAACTGGTGGCGCCATGTGGTCCTTTCAGATGAATCACGTCTTATGCTCAAACAGACAGTTGTAAAACAACAATTGCAACAATATTCGGAAGAGTGCAGGCTGGAGTAGGGAGCTTTATGGTCAGGAGCATGTTTTCGTGGTATTCTCTGGGCGATCTCATCATTCTGGAAGACACAATGATGAACACAAGTGTGCATCTATTCTTAGGGACCATATCCACCTCCACATGAAGCCTTTCTTTCTTCGCCACAATAGCATCCACCATCAGGACAATGCATTGTTCCACAAAGCTCAGTGGCTGTGCGTGTTTCGAAGAGCACCAGAATAAATTTACCGTACTCCTCTGCCACAGAAACCCTGAATCTGAGAGCCACCGCGATCGGATTGTTCACGCCATGGATACTTAACGGTGAAACCCAGCACATCTGGCCACGGAACTGGATTCAACATGTCTCTGCATCCCTGCCACAGTTTCATCCAGAACCTCCTTGACGCTTCCTGCATGTCTGCAACTGCATCAGGTGGTTATTCAGGCTTTTGACAGTATCAGATATTTTTATTGGCGACTGACAACAGTGTACTGAACAACATTACATTAATATTTACGCCGTTGCAGACTATAGTTATAGCTATAATAAGTTGTATGTTTTTAAGTTAGGTCGTACCTCCGAGTACATGTGGTAAGCCATTAATGTTTATTTGCCCCTGGGCAGCAGGTCAGGTGTTGAAGTGTGGATATATGAACACACAATGGGTTGCCTATACTGACAGTTGTAGTGGTGGTGTTATGACAGTGAAGAAAACATCAGGTCATATAGTTTGTGACTTGTTTACCGGAAGACTATTCAACACACAGAAAACGCAACCAACACACTGATGCGTGTACATGTTAGAGTACCAAATTAAAAAATATATGCACTTATACCCGTTACACCGTGTATATACACAGAATGTTAAAAAACTACACTTAGAGGGCTGTAGAGAATGTCTTGAGGAACAAATTCAAGATAGGATCACTGCCCAGAAACATCGTCCAACGACGGTACCCACCCCTTCAGCCACAAACGAAACTTTGTACAGTGATGGACCACAGGAGGAATGTTTCCTCGCTGTGTGATTTGCTTACATTTGGTATAACAGGACAGACGTTTGTGGAACCTCTTCCCTGACGGTGTGACGGTGGTTTACAGTTTTGTTATCTTAATAATATTTGATCAAGTCCCACACGTGCTATGTTGTTGAAATTCTCTTAGAATCTTCTTTCAAAGACCAAAGAAATATGTATGTAGTTCCATTAGAAAAAACGTAATTGGTGTCGTAATCTGGCGACTATAAACTGTGAAAATTACTTGCGAACGTCAAGAGATTGGCAGTATTGTCCGCTGTAACACGGCGAAAAACGCACCACGATATGCACTATCTATTCATTCTGACTGTATTTGGGGTGGCCTGTCTTAGCTGTCTTACCATGCACAAAAGTAAGAATTATTTGGAAGGCTCTACATGTAAATTCGTATTGCTAAAATACACTTGAAAGTCATCGTTACAATAAATGCTGTCAAGGAGAGTTCTTTGATTAGGCATATTTTATGTTCCATTGATCAATAGTGAAGAGATAGTCATGGATGCAGAGATTGTCAGAAGACAAGAACAGATAATAGTTTATATAAGAAAAAATTTCTTCCACAGATCCTAAATTATAGAATAAATCAAAAGAATATAAAATATATATTCATTTAAGAGATAATAGCAAAGTAGTCGTAAACCCTGTTAAGTATAAAACGCTGAGGGGCATATGATAATTCTTAGTCTGTTTTAGTCATGCGTCATCAAATAGAAAATTCTTTTCAACTCTTTATTTACAGTGACCAGTGATCACATTAATTCACTTAACCTGTGCCGAAGTTAGATTTATAGGACACTCACGGCATTTGATAATAATAAAAAAGTGTATATCTTTTCGATCTGCTAAGAAATTCGTCAGTGGAGTAGAAGGATTTGGCTGCCAACAAGTCTCTTAGGCTCCTTTTAAACTGAACTTTGTTAGAAGCTAAATATGTAACCGCTGGTGGCAAGTAACTGGAACTGTGTGTTCTTGAATAATGGACACATTGCCGAAGAAAAGTAAGGATTTTATGAAGCTTTCTCAATTTTTTTCCTTTCTCTTTCATGAAGTGGGTTATTGGTTTGACCAAAAAAAAAAAAAAAAAACACTGTTTACGACAAAGATCACTGAGCGATATACGTACTGGGAATCAGTAATTGTTATTCCGAGTTCCTTGCTTCTTGAATTGTTTGGTAAATTACTATAAATCATCATTAAAAATCCTGCATATAACATTTTCATGCCTGTTGTATGTTTACGGTGATGCTATGGTCGACTACAGCTATGTCGCGAACATCACAAATTGTCTATCACTGGTTTTGTGAAAACACACATAAGCAGATACAATAGCAAGTTTTGTTTCGCTTCTGGCCAGTGTCTGTAAGTTTTTGAGATGTGTAATGCTCTTGTCTATTTGTGTCAGGAACAGTACGGCGCAAAATGTAAGATATGGGAAGGTTTTATCTTCACAACAGGACGTTTTTTAAGATTCTTGACTCCAAGGAACTTTCTTTATTAGCGTTTGCTGTAACGATGACTAATTTTACATTTATAATCTTTCAAATAACGCTTTTATTTATTTATGTTTATGTAGAAGTAGAATGAAATGACCTTTTGATGGGAGCTTTTACACAAAAGAATATTACACTGCAGCCACTTCTTACTGGTTAATAATAACTTTCTTCAGTGTCTTTAACTGTCTGCAGATGGTAATTTGGTTTTTACTGCTCCAGCAAATTCAATCGGTTAATTAAGCTAAGTGTGTTATAGAAATTATAATTATATGACTACTTGAAAGTTCCGTGTTGTGCTGAAATAAAAACGCACACCCACTTTGGCTCGGAGCGCGTAGCACAAGTTAATCTGCAGTACCTATCGACAAAATGGAACCAGCGAGCGAGGATGCAAAGTGCGTAAACCGGACAGCTAATTCTGATCAGTGTCCTGTGTGCAATAACGGGATTACATACGGACAGATTATCGTGCCACGCTAGAAAATTTGTACCACTCAATCAGTCGCAGTGGCATCACATTGAACCAATCAGCCTCAAATTGCGCAATGAGACGATGTCATCTGTCAAACGCGCGGTAGTATCACATACTGCACTAAGCTGAAACTAAAAATCGTTAAAAAAAATCTGTAAAAGTAAGAAATGTAAATGAGTACGAGGATGCCACGAAGTATAACTGCTACAGATCTTAACAGTGTACACAAATAACGAATGATGTTGCGCTGTTTTTATCAGTGGGATGGAATCGTAACCTACACAAGTAGCATTGCTTGGAACTGGTCCAACGTATCACCGTAAGACGTTGCAATATCTCAACACTTATAACTTTTGTATACACTTTTGGATATTACGATGAAGATTTCATTTCGAACACCGATGTTGTATGGTATCCCCATCTCACAGATGACAGATGACAGTTCGTCGACATTTGCAGCTGTATGGACTATCAGCTCGGAGACCACGGCAACGGTTACCCTTGACGCTGCATCACTGACAGGAGCGCCTGCGATGGTGTACTCAACGACGAACCTGGGTACAAGAATGGCAGAACGTCATTTTTTCGGATGAATCCAGGTGCTGTTTACAGCATCATGATGGTCGCATTCGTGTTTGGCGACATTGCGGTGAACGCACACTGGAAGCGTGTATTCGTCATCACCCGGCGTGATGGTATGGGGTACCATTGCCTACACGTCTCGGTCACCTCTTGTTCGCATTGACGGCACTTTGAACAGTGGGCGTTACATTTCAGATGTCTTACGACTCGTGGCTCTACCCTTCATTCAGTTACTGCGAAACCCTACATTTCAGCTGGATAATGCACGACCGCATGTTACAGGTCCTGTACGGGCCTTTCTGGATACAGAACATGTTCGACTGCTGCCCTGGCCAGCACATTCTCCAGATCTCTCACCAATTGAAAACGTCTGATCAAAAATGGTTCAAATGGCTTTGAGCACTATGGGACTCAACATCTTAGGTCATAAGTCCCCTAGAACTTAGAACTACTTAAACCTAACTAACCTAAGGACATCACACACACCCATGCCCGAGGCAGGATTCGAACCTGCGACCGTAGCAGTCCCGCGGTTCCGGACTGCAGCGCCAGAAAAAACGTCTGATCAATGGTGGCCGAGCAACTGGCTCGACACAATACGCCAGTCACTACTCTTGATGAACTGTGGTATCGTGTTGAAGCTGCATGGGCAGCTGCACCTGTACACACCATCCATGCTCTGTTTGACTCAATGCCTAGGCGTATCAAGGCCGTTGTTACGGCCAGAGGTGATTGTTCTGGGCACTGATTACTCAGGATGTATGCACCCAAATTTCGTGAAAATGTAATCACATGTCAGTTCTAGTATAATATATTTATCCAATGAATACCCGTTTATCATCTGCATTTCTTCTTGGTGTAACAATTTTAATGACCATTAGTGTAATTACAATAGCTGCATCGAGACTATAGGTGGAATCAGCGATAACTAGTGAAAATATATGTCGGTCCGGGACTCGAACCCGGGATCTGCTGACTAAACAGTTACGTTAACCACTGCGCCACGTGGACATGGTGTTTATCTCGGCTCGTTCCCGGGCCATCTCTCATTCCCACCTAGCGCCACCTATCCACTGTCTCCGTTCAAGTTCTCCGTGCTCGCTAGTTTTAGATTCCAGCCTGAGGTCGAACGTTCATGTGCATCCTCACAGAAGATCGTGGATTCATTGCCCATCGAGGCGAATCAGTTATACGAATGTGCGGTTTATGTTCTTTCGGAACAAGAAGCTGAACTCTGTTAGTTACTCATTCTGTCATCCTTTTATATAAGTAACATGGCAGTATGTTCAGCAGCTGCAGATGGACTCGGAGATTATCAAGTGCCGGATACACGGTGCAGTGTAAACACAACAAATCTGACAGTTTCTGTTAGACAACCTAGTGTAGAAATTCATAAATCTCCAGTCTTTTATCTTGACTGTTATATAAACTGGATACAAATATTGGCAACAAAGTGAACTCATATTTAATTTCTTCATATCAAGAGCTCACTAGTGACTTTAAACTTGTTCTAGGTGGTTTTTTTCTTATTAATACCCGACTGAATGGCTATACATGTACATAAGATGACCGTACGCAA
This sequence comes from Schistocerca americana, assembly GCF_021461395.2. NCBI lineage: Eukaryota > Metazoa > Arthropoda > Insecta > Orthoptera > Acrididae > Schistocerca > Schistocerca americana. Next base: position 135,191,384 of record NC_060126.1, on the reverse strand, counting down.
AATCAATTACATTCGTCTTATTAGTGGATAACTTTCCCATAAGTCTTAATATAAGCTCAGATTCGCTTAACATGGATTCTACAAGCTTATGAATGTAGGTGACATCAGTGTCCTACCGTTTTGTTACAACTCACTCTGGACAACGATATCTCGTGGCAGCTGTCGCGAATATAGTCAACATTGTTTTAGATGTGATCAGGGATATCCGTTTCAAAGATGGTGTGTTCGAGTTCTGGCCCAAGTGTATAATTGCTATTCAGTGGTAATTTTAGGTCGCGGGGTACGAGAGCAGTCGCCTTGGGAGACTAGGCTGGCAATGGTTCAAATGGCTCTGAGCACTATGGGACTTAACATCTGTGGTCATCAGTCCCCTAGGACTTAGAACTACTTAAACCTAACTAACCTAAGGACATCACACCCATCCATGCCCGAGGCAGGATTCGAACCTGCGACCGTAGCAGTCGCGCGGTGCCGGACTGAGTGCCTAGAACCGCTAGACCACCGCGGCCGGCCTCTGCGGCTGGCAATGTTTCTGTCCTCAGGGAAAAGGCAAAATTTTGTGGCCCATGAAATCAATGTAGATGGTACATATCAGCTCTACTGTAGGATCCATTTCCGCAAAATTACATCGCTCTCTGAACTTCAGTGGGCTGTCTTCTACTTTCAGCACCTGTTACACGCCACCTTGCCGCGTAATTTATTGAGACTTGCGAAGAAAACATCGTGTGCACTATTCAGTGCAGGAAGATATCTGATTCAACTGAGTTGTTGCAAGCCATCTATGCTCCTTTGTTTTCGTCTCTTAGCACTCTTCAACTCGATAATTCCGTTGCTACGAAAGAGACTGTTTCTGTAATATGCGAGTATGCCTCATATGCCTGCGTGAAACAATCCTCTTCGGAAAATTACTTCCAAAACGGTCCGCAAATAACTAGCATTTGCAAACCAGAAGGGGAGCCATTTGTAGGCACTAACTAGGACACAGTCTGGCAGCCCTTCTACATAAAATTCGACTTTCGATGGCGATTTTGAGTAAAATTCATTTTAGACTATGATTCCTACTAGTGCCTGCAAATGTGTTGGAATATATATGCCATTATAGCCCACGAATCCCTAGTTTCCTTCATTGGATGACAATGGGTAGGCGAAAAGACAATAGCACCATTTTTACACTTCATCACATCTCGCTTTCTCCTGGGGACGAGATAAGCTGTGGTGCACGTAAGCTGCACTATGTAAGCTGTTCTCATCGGCTTCACTTTCTCACAACATATAGGCGCCTGACGTTAATTGCAAATTTGACGCGCTAGGTGACTACACTTCAATCCGACGATTGCTATAATCTATACTTCTAAAACTATGCTTCTTAGGTCTGTGACGAAGGGTACTTCTTGTAACACTTCTCCTCTTTCCACTTCCAATCACGAAAGATGCGCAGGAAGTAAGAATGTTGTAAAGTCCCCTACTTGTAGCAAGTATGTGGAGCATGCTTAACGCGTGTTTGAGATATCACGAACAGTAGGATACAAATTATGACTGCATACAGCATTCGTAGTGAAATACCATCTACGAGGAGCAGCAACACGAAAACCAATCTTGAGTGAACGAGATTGTTGAAGGACAAAAAAGTCTTTATCAGCAAGATCCAAAGGTGATTTAAATAGTAATAGATACTCCTCATGGGATGTGTGTGTGTCAGTGGTCGGTTCACTGAACTTCCAAGCGTAGCTTCCGACAGAATGAAGTTATCGGTGGTAGGTGTAGAAAGCCTTTCAGCGGGAGCCTTTTATCCTGTTTCCCAAATACTACTCTTTCTTCCGTGTTTTTTTGGCATCTTGGCTCAACTCTGAAGATCTGTGATACAATAAGCAGGGAACCCCATGTTTAACGTGAAAGCTTCTTACTGATTTGAACACTGCTCTCCACCCCTGCGTTATTGAATGTACAAATGCTTCGCGTCCGTACGTTATTTTGTGAGGAGGACGTTCTGATCGAGTACATAGTACACATTTGTTCACTAAATCGTACCATCGTAGGTTATTCCATTGCATAGTGCCCTTTTATCTGTCTGCCCCACTGATCATTTTACATTGTTACTACGTAGACTCACTGGTGTTGTATCTTCAGTTAGCAGACTTATTATTGAGACTATCCATTTCGACGTGATTTCTTGGATACAGGGTAAGTAACATTTTAGGACTACGACTGTAATTGCTTGTGCTATGTAACTAATAAGTAACATGTATTATTAAAGTGTATTTGGGATCAATAATCATACACGTAGTTACTCCCTACATCAGTGGTATATTTGGAAAGACAGGGATTGCTGTAGTGTGCTCTGTTGTGTGGTATGCTTTACCAACGAGGCTTGATAGGGCTCAGCCTACTACAAAACTTAACGCGGTTCGAAGTGATGATATCAGTTATACCGAGATGGCGACGACAAACACAACTAATGAGTGACTGTTCAGAGATCAAGTTCACACTACTGATTACGGAATCAGTTGTATACAGTACTTAGCTGTCGTTTGGAAGACATCGGCGTCCTGTACATTTTTTTGCAAGTATCACTCTGAATCAATTTCCTAACCCTGTTGGCAGACACTTCGGAAAAATTCCTCGAACTCCAGTCGCAAAACGATGAATTGATGGACGAGTGGCGGCCGTCGAAGACTGGTTGCAGGCTGTTGTCCATTGCCGCTCGTCGTAACGAGACGGCTTGGCGTTGTCAACCATCCAGCTGCCTGTGCGTCCCACATAAATACCTGGCGGGCGGAATGATACCGAGAAAAGCCTTATTTCCTGCCACGTGAGAGGCATGCATAGTACGGCGGCAAAAGTGTCGTCCTCGGTAGGTTGGTTGGTTGGTTTGTGGGATTAAAGGGACCAGACTGCTATGGGCATCGGTCCCTCTCCGTGGGTGAGACGGTACTTTGGGTTTAGCCATACGTCACTTCGGCGCTAACGCCTGCTAAGTAGACAACCCACATGACAGTTGTGTACTACGTGAAATCTATACCCCATGGGATACACAAGGGAGTTAGTTAAAAGTTCCTCCGGAAAGAGGAAGATAGGAACCCTTCCAACGCAAACATCCCTGATTTGGGTTCAGTAGTTTAAGAAAACCACAGAAAATCTAAATCTGCATTGTTTGACGGCGATTTGAACTTCCGTCCTCGCGAACTTCAATTCACTATCTTATCAGGACGTCAGCTCGCACCATTCTACAGCTCGTACCTGCAGGAATACTTTTTCGTTCATGTACGTCAATGTTATTTTCGATGTTATTTTGTTAGTTTTGCTGAATGCATGTATGTAGTGGTCTGAGAAAACAAAATGCATTATTTTGCTATCGTGCCAAGTGCATCAACAAGAATGATTACTTAAATAAACCTGACAACTGTGTTTTATTCAGCAGAAATCTATTCAGTAGTCTAAATATACAGACCATATACCATCAAAGTAGCGTCAAAGTACAAAACTATACACGCCGGGCGGGATTAGCCGAGCGGTCTTAGGTGCTGCAGTCATGGACTGTGCAGCTGGTCCCGGCGGAGGTTCGAGTCCTCCCTCGGGCATGGGTGTGTGTGTTTGTCCTTAGGATAATTTAGGTTAAGTAGTGTGTAAGCTTAGGGACTGATGACCTTATCAGTTAAGTCCCATAAGATTTCACACACATTTTCAATTTTTCATAAAACTATACACATGCCGGAGATGACAGTAAGGGCATCCGGCCATCCTCACTACTAACACTGCAAAATCTAGATTAACATGCCATCGCCGTCTAGGTACCTGATACGATCAGGAAAAAGAAATAATTCATTTCTACTTCGTGACAGTCCTACTCTGCAGAACAGTGTTTCTCATCCTGGAGGTAGTTACACCTGAGAGGAAAATGTAATTTTCTGAGAAGTAAAAACAAAAGGATTTATTTGTGATTCCATCATGGAACTATATTATTTTTAAAACAGCATTATTATTGCCACTATTTTGTAAGACTGTAGCACTGTTTATGTAAGCTTCGAATACTAGCTTTGGCGCATACCGCCCTGTGGTGCAGTTTATAGCTAGTGAAACGACTGTATGATCATCATCCTCGTCACATTGTCCACCCACTACACTCGTACTTTGCACTTTATACATTTCATCTAGGACAGAAAAATTCAGACATATGCGCCACATATGCTTAAATATCTTATAACAATGCCTTCTCAGAGTTGTAGGTAGTTGCAGCATTAGAACATGAATTGTTTCATTATTCGCTTCACAGAACAAACGAAGTAATTGACAGCACAATACAACAGTAACTATTAATGACTGCCACACTACTGTCGGGCATAAACTATATTATTATTATTATTATTAGTGGCCCGCAGTTACCAGACACAAAACATTGGTAGCCCGAAATCTTCCAGTTTCTATCAGTCCAGCAATCTTGTGATTTGCAAACAATAAGTATAGTGCACATACAGTATCTTAACTTGGCTTATTTTAAATAGGGGCGCAACGTGTAAGTGAAGCAAATATTGCTAGGGAGAGAAGTAATGCAGACGAAACACGTTTTGTCATACTTTTCTTTCCTGAGAAGGAGTACAGGTAGCATGAGCTATGCATTGGCAGTTGCTTCATTATTCTACACACATTAAAAAAAGGTCTACATCACCCCGGTTCCTAGAACTCCTGAAGATAGACGTTGACTGTGGATACTGTATCACAGACACAGTCCCTTTGACGTTCAGAGATGTTACTAAACCCGCCCAAAGATGTAAACAACCATGCATGAGCAGTGCCTATTAGACGGAGGGGGTCCGATAGCCGATCAGTTCCAGTCCTTTCACCAGGAAGCAGGTTCGATCGCGTCCGCATCGTTACTTTGTGCCAGGAAGGGCTCTCAGCAAGGGAAGTGTCCAGACGTCTCGGAGTGAACCAAAGCCATGTTGTTTGGACACCGAGGAGATACAGAGAGACAGGAACTGTCGAGGACATGCCTCGTTCAGGCCGCTCAAGGGCTACTATTGCTGTGGATGACCGCTACATACGGATTATGGCTCGGAGGAACCCTGACAGCAACGACATCATGTTACATAATGCTTTTCGTCCAGCCAAGGGACGTCGTGCTACGGGTGCGCAGCTGGCTGCGCGAAGCGCAACTTCACTCCTGACGTCCATGGCAACTACGACACCCTGCAGCGCGGTACAGACGGGCCCAACAACATGCCGAGTGTACCGCTCAGGATTGGCATCACTCTTCACTGATGAGTGTCGCATATGCCTGCCACCAGACAATCATCGGAGACGTGTTTGTAGGCAACCCGGGCAGGCTGATTGCCTTAGACACTTTGTGCAGCGAGTGCAGCAAGGTGGAGGTTCCCTGCTGTTTTGTGGTGGCATTATGTGGGGCCGTCGTAGGCCTCTGGTGGTCATGGAAGGCGCCGTAACGGCTGTACGATACGTGAATGCCATCCTCCTAACGACAGTTCTACCGTATCGGAAGCATATTGGCGAGGCATTCGTCTTCATGGATGACAATTCGCGCCCCCATCCTGCAATCTTGTGAATGACTTCCTTCAGGATAACGACATCGCTCGACTAGAGCGGCCAGCATGTTCTCGAGACATGAACCCTATCGAGTGTGCCTAGGATAGTTTGAAAAGGGCTGTTTACGGACGACGTGGCCCACCAACCACTCTGGCGGATCCACGCCGAATCTCCGTTTAGGAATTTGTGTATCCAAGAGGACGTGCTGCTGGATATTAGAGAAATCTGGACCACCACCTCTGAAGGTCTCGCTGTGGCGGTACAACATGCAATGTTTGGTTTTCATGAGCTATAAAATGATATTTATGTTGATCTCTATTCCAAATTTTCTGTTCATGTTCCGGAACTTTGGGAACCGAGGTGATGCAAAACTTTTTTGATGTGTGTAGTTTCGGTACTGGAATTTTATAAATGAAATGAAAGTGATGAAAGAAAATTCTTTTTCATAATAAAGTTTAGGTGGTTCTAATGTTGATGATGGGGCAAAGGATGAGGTGCGAGGGGATTGGGGGGGGGGGGGGGGGAGTGGGGGGTGAGGTGCTAGCTATTATCTAATATGTAATTGTACTCAGGGGGTGATGGTCTCAGAAAGGTTACACTTATCACATTTATTTTTGTGGTGTCACCGCCAGACACCACACTTGGTAGGTGGTAGCCTTTAAATCGGCCGCGGTCAGTTAGTATACGTCGGACCCGCGTGTCGCCACTATCAGTGATTGCAGACCGAGCGCCGCCACACGGCAGGTCTAGTCTAGAGAGACTCCCTAGCACCCGCCCCAGTTGTACAGCCGACTTTCTGAATTCTAATTCCTTGTCATGTTCCAGACCTCACGTCAGTATAGTTCTTCCCTCCTCACGCCAGGCTGCGTGAGCTAAAACGCGTGCAGTTCGGCCTCCTCTAGTAACACGGTGTTGGCTCTTCTGACAACACAACAATGTTATTGTAGACTAAAATTTAAAAACATATCGACTTTTATAACGGCCCAGCGTGTAACGATGTTTTCACAGGGAAAATGTACCCATTAATTTCACATCATTGCGTGCTGTTGCGAATATGATCCATGGAAGATGCAAGAAAACTAAAGTGAACTAAACCACACTGACAAACTACGGCGTGGATGAAATTCTCAATCTTGTGTGCCTTCCTGTGGAAGAGCGATTGTTGGAAGACAGCAGACGTGCAACTCAGCGGAAGCAGAGCGGGTTGAGTAAGGAAGAGACTTGTGCGTCTCTGCGCAGTTTGTAATCGCGCGGGCAGTGTCCAGGGGTGGAGAGCCGTGGGGGTGGATAGTGCCTCCGGAAAGCCGGCGCGGAGCACAAAAAGCGTGGCCGTGCCCAGCGGCGCGCGTAATGTCGCCATTAAAAACGAATTCCGGCGGGAGGCGTGATAAACGGCGGAAGTTGCCAGCCGGCGCTAAATAAAGGGCCACGTCGTGGGCGGGGCGAGGGGGCGAAAGCAGGTACATTACCCCGAGGCCGTCTCCGCCAGCCGCGCCGCTCCTCCCAGGCTCAGCAGCGAGATGCGGTGGCAGGCTTCACTGGAGGTTCCTCTCTTGCTCCGCCTGTTCTGGGCGCACCAGGGAAACTAGCCGAAACATCCACAGGGTGTGAGGGATAGTTGAAAAGTTATCGGAATGGGGTGGAAAGGAAAGACTTACCTATAAGAGGGGGTTGGGTTGGGTTGGGTTGTTTGGGGAAGGAGACCAGGCCGCGAGGTCATCGGTCTCATCGGATTAGGGAAGGATGGGGAAGGAAGTTGGCCGTGCCCTTTCAGAAGAACCATCCCGGCATTTGCCTGGAGTGATTTAGGGAAATCACGGAAAACCTAAATCAGGACGGCCGGACGCGGGATCGAACCGTCGTCCTCCCGAATGCGAGTCCGGTGTCTAACCACTGCGCCACCTCGCTCGGTTTACCTATAAGAATCCTAGAAAACTGACGACATGACCTTTCTGGCCGACTGTATTGCATTTACTTTCTTTGGTGGTGATGATGTAGAATGTACACGTGTCCACTGATTTGATTGTTATTTTGTCTCTAAGGTACAGAAGTGGACTCAAGGTTCATCTGTGGTCACAAACGACTCAAAAGATCTCGTAGTTTGCTCTGAAAACGGGTCAAATATTGTTCGGATCATCCGTTATGACGTGTTTCACGTCAAGAGTCGTGGCACCTCTCTAATGGAGAATTACCACACAGTCAATACCAATGTTAAAGTGAGATTTGCCCGTCCAGATGACACTCCCGCAGCTTCAGCAACTTATTGCACTTTCAGTCAACGATCTTCTATGATCATTGTATGCACTTTTGCAGGGTACTGATAAATCTTGGGCTAGCTACGCAGATCATCACCTGAACTGTGCCGACCAAAATTAAACTCGTTTGTCCACTTGCCAGCAATTGCATACGAAGAAGCAGAGTAGTCCAGTGTGTTCTGAAAATCAGCATCAATTTCCCTTGCTTTCATAACTTTCTCTACGAAGTACTTAATCACTGCTCGAATCTCGATTTCGAACTTCACAAATCACGGGAGCAACCACATATCTCCACCCAGGGCACCGACGCGTCACTTGTTTACTCATAAAGGATGGCATATTATTGCGTGGGAACCTCGCTGTACTAGCGCTGACATCTGGTGGTGATTCTGTAACTTTTCAAACTACACTCGTAAGTCATCCCTAGCAGGCATCACGATCCTCTAGACTCACTTTGAGAAAATATATGACGCTGTCATGGACCGTGCGGCTTGTCCCGGCGGAAGTTCGAGTCCTCCCTCGGGCATGGGTGTGTGTGTTTGTCCTTAGGATGATTTAGGTTAAGTAGTGTGTAAGCGTAGGGACTGATGACCTTAGCAGTTAAATCCCATAAGATTTCACACAAATTTGAACTTTTTTTTTTTTTTGAGATAATAGTTGAGGCCTTTTATCTTCCTCTGAAGATTCAACCTGAGGAGGTAATGTAACTTCGTCCTCCAACTGACTCGGGTATTCATCCGAACTGGAAGCTGGCTGTGGGATAGGTATTTCAGAGCTATGGGGCACTGGACGTGTAGCTGAGTCCAGGTTAGGATAACTTATGCTTCTTTTGTTTTTTGAACTGAAGCCCTTTACGTCAACTGAAAAGAAGTAGCCATCAGTGGCATGGTTTTTCTGCTCACGCCATATCATAGGTATTCCAAATCGATTTGCATTTTTTTAACCCTTAAACCACAAACGAAGATCTTCTTCACATCTTCCACAACGTTATGCGGGTCCCATGGTTTATCTTGATGACCAAGTTTTAATTTAAAGTAAGCAAAACAAACTTACCGAAGAAAATCACTTATGTTACTCTGCTGACTTTTAATAGTGTGTTCACCACAGATATAACAAAAACTGTTTGGAGAATTAACACAACCTCTTGTAGCCATGACTAGACAGAATCAGCAGCACTGTTAACGTGAATAGCAGTATGTCTACTAAGAGTTTCTCTTCATTTCATGCGAGATACAAATCGTCATTTGACTTGTCGCAACACGATAAAACTGAACAATAAGATTGTTTGCATTTGCTTCTGGCGCCCAGGAGTTCACGGTATAACCTGCAAGTGGTAACAAATAATAGTTAGCATTGTAATTTTTTTAAAAATTTAACTTTATTTTATCAATTACAATCGAAATAATTTTTAATAATAATTAAATTAAAAAATACATAGCTTCATTACTAATGAACATAAGTACTGCAATATACACTCCTGGAAATGGAAAAAAGAACACATTGAGACCGGTGTGTCAGACCCACCATACTTGCTCCGGACACTGCGAGAGGGCTGTACAAGCAATGATCACACGCACGGCACAGCGGACACACCAGGAACCGCGGTGTTGGCCGTCGAATGGCGCTAGCTGCGTAGCATTTGTGCACCGCCGCCGTCAGTGTCAGCCAGTTTGCCGTGGCATACGGAGCTCCATCGCAGTCTTTAACACTGGTAGCATGCCGCGACAGCGTGGACGTGAACCGTATGTGCAGTTGACGGACTTTGAGCGAGGGCGTATAGTGGGCATGCGGGAGGCCGGGTGGACGTACCGCCGAATTGCTCAACACGTGGGGCGTGAGGTCTCCACAGTACATCGATGTTGTCGCCGGTGGTCGGCGGAAGGTGCACGTGCCCGTTGACCTGGAACCGGACCGCAGCGACGCACGGATGCACGCCAAGACCGTAGGATCCTACGCAGTGCCGTAGGGGACCGCACCGCCACTTCCCAGCAAATTAGGGACACTGTTGCTCCTGGGGTATCGGCGAGGACCATTCGCAACCGTCTCCATGAAGCTGGGCTACGGTCCCGCACACCGTTAGGCCGTCTTCCGCTCACGCCCCAACATCGTGCAGCCCGCCTCCAGTGGCGTCGCGACAGGCGTGAATGGAGGGACGAATGGAGACGTGTCGTCTTCAGCGATGAGAGTCGCTTCTGCCTTGGTGCCAATGATGGTCTTATGCGTGTTTGGCGCCGTGCAGGTGAGCGCCACAATCAGGACTGCATACGACCGAGGCACACAGGGCCAACACCCGGCATCATGGTGTGGGGAGCGATCTCCTACACTGGCCGTACACCACTGGTGATCGTCGAGGGGACACTGAATAGTGCACGGTACATCCAAACCGTCATCGAACCCATCGTTCTACCATTCCTAGACCGGCAAGGGAACTTGCTGTTCCAACAGGACAATGCACGTCCGCATGTATCCCGTGCCACCCAACGTGCTCTAGAAGGTGTAAGTCAACTACCCTGGCCAGCAAGATCTCCGGATCTGTCCCCCATTGAGCATGTTTGGGACTGGATGAAGCGTCGTCTCACGCAGTCTGCACGTCCAGCACGAACGCTGGTCCAACTGAGGCGCCAGGTGGAAATGGCATGGCAAGCCGTTCCACAGGACTACATCCAGCATCTCTACGATCGTCTCCATGGGAGAATAGCAGCCTGCATTGCTGCGAAAGGTGGATATACCCTGTACTAGTGCCGACATTGTGCATGCTCTGTTGCCTGTGTCTATGTGCCTGTGGTTCTGTCAGTGTGATCATGTGATGTATCTGACCCCAGGAATGTGTCAATAAAGTTTCCCCTTCCTGGGACAATGAATTCACGGTGTTCTTATTTCAATTTCCAGGAGTGTACATAAAACCTATGTCATAGAGTTTTGGAATATTTTTCCTGTTTTTGGAAGGTCAAAATCTATAAGAAAACGTTAAAAAGTCCTATGCAGTTTTTAGTCGCAGACTTGGGTTATTACAGAACCATCTCTGAACTGAACTATGCCCTCCACAAACAGTTGATCAAAGGGTCATCGGTTTACTCACTGCCTTGTGTAATTCGAAAAAAAAAAGCAAAATTATTTGTCGTCAGACCACACGTTTCACGTCATGGTGAGTTGCCAGCTTACAGCTGTTGTCCAGTTTCCGTGTATTTTGCCTTCGCGGTGTTCACTAAGAAACTGGATGAGACGGGCCTGCGATCACTGGCAGCTGCAGTTTCTGCCAAGTTTATCGTTGACCTCTGTCGGTGGTGCTGAGAGTGGTGCACCACTCCCGTACACACGTTCTACAGTCCTAGTTGAAACGCCAACAGACCGAGAAACTTTTAACGGCATAGTCATGGTCATGTACAGATACCGTAGCTGATTTTTATAGCGTAAACATTCCTACTTTCGTGATATGAAGAATTGTAAATGAAAAAGCAGAACAAATATTCACTATAGAAATTGAATACCTTATAATAAAGAGATAACTACACTGCTGTATTAGGCCATGATAAAGAATATTAAAGAAATGAAAAACTCTTGAGGATGTATAATGTAGTGAACAGAATAGGCATGCTACCTAATTTCGTTGTTGCGCACGGAATTCTGTGCCAATATATACGTACTTATCATTGTAATAATGGGCTTAATTCCGTTATAATATTCTTGAGCATTGTTAAAGTTCGGTTAACGTACTTTTCATTCATTTTCAGCATCTGCAGAAATATTACAGGTAAATACCGTAGCGTCAGATGGAACGATGAACTAACAACTTTCTTGGAACCACAGCAGACAAAAACGACACTAAATCGAAGCACTTTTACTATTTCCATAGCTATACCTCTCTAGAAGTGGCACCGGTGTCATGATTTCTTCTGCTCTTTGACCTTTGACTTTTGTTTTCCTTTAGACACTAATCTCATATTGCTGCAATTGATAGTGGATCATTCGGTTAACGTTCAGGCCAAACTCTATTCCCTGCTTTTTTTATTATAAAATAAACTAACTTAACTTCCAGTTCTCTCGTAAGGGTAAACGGTCCACCCACTTTTATAATGGTCACATTGTCTTTGTCACCATCATTGCGGTCTACATAGTCTTTTAAGGTACTGCATGGAAAATTCAGAAATGTTTAGCAGCTTTGCATAACGACAGCTTTTCTTCCAAATCTCCTGAATAGGATTATCTTCTCTTGCGCACGTAACCAAGTTTTGGCTTCTCCGTCTTCGGACATTTCCTTAGTACTGGAGCCGTTGTTTCTCAAATGGACTGAAACCACAAGAGTTTTGCCGTTTTCCTAAGCAATGATTCAGCAAGAAGGCACTTAAATCCAGCTATGATGACAGATGTTATAAGTATGTTCCATTGGTAATACAACGGCATATAAATGACTGACTAATCACTTAAACAACTTTACTCGATAAAATTGTATTACAGGATCAGCGTAGCAGATGACGTATTTCTCTCCAGCCGGCCGCAGTGGACATGCGTTTCTAGGCGCTTCAGTCTGGAACCGCGCGACCGCTACGTCGCAGGTTCGAATCGTGCCTCTGGCATGGATGTGTGTGATGTCCTTAGGTTAGTTAGGTTTAAGTAGTTCTAAGTTCTAGGCAACTGATGACCTCAGATGTTAAGTCCCATAGTGATCAGAGCCATTTGAACCATTCTCTCCATATAACAAACAATAAACTATACGTTCCGCGCGTAGTGTTCATTACCGCTCAGAACGTCTTTCTCATGTGAAGGACATCAGGGCTCGAACTTGCGACCGTAGCAGCAGCGCGGTTCCGGACTGAAGTGCCTAGAACCGCTCGGCCACCACGGCCGGCTCTCATGTGAAGCCATTCATGGTATTTATTGAGTAACTTTTTGTAAAAGGCCTACCTTACTTAAGGACAAAGAATATGCCTGCTGTCACAAAATAAAGTAAGTTCCGGAGTTAGGTATGTTTACCCAGTTACCACAGGTAAATGTACACTGAGAAAACAAAACATTATGACCACTGCCCACTGCGACGTTGGATGCCGTCTGGTGGCGTTCCTGGAACGTAACGTAGTAACAAAAGGATATAAGCGGAGCAGACGCGGACGAGGACCACCACTGGGAAGTTACGGGCTGCAAATGGGGAAATCCATTGGGATAAGCGACTTTGATTGTTGTTACGCAAAGTCTGTGAACTAGTATCTCGAAAACGACGAAGCTGGACTGATGTTCACCTGCTGCTGTAGTGAGCACCTACGGAAAGAGGTAGAAGGATAGTGAAACTACTACTAGGTGCTAAATGGTTGGACGTCCAGGACTCTTCACAGAACGTTGGGTTCAGAGACTTATCTGCTTTGTAAAGTAGAATAGGCGGTAATCAGTGACATCTCTGCCGAAAGAACACAATACGGGTGCACCCACAAGCAGATGGGCAAAACTATAGGCATATATCTGTGACATCGAACTGTTTTTTGCTCGCGTATCATGTCATTTCTGGAAACCCAGAATCTACTCTGTAGGAATCAACATGGATTCCGCAAACAGCGATCGTGTGAGACCCATCTCGCCTTATTTGTTCATGAGACCCAGAAAAAAAAATATCAGATACAGGATCCCAGATAGATGCCATTTTCCTTGACATCCGGAAGGCGTTCGATACGGTTCCGCACTGTCGCCTGATAAACAAAGTAAGAGCCTACGGAATATCAGACCATCTGTGTGACTGGATTGAAGAGTTATAAGCAAAGAGAACACAGCATGTTGTTCTCAATGGAGAGACGTCTACAGACGTTAAAGTAACCTCTGGCGCGTCACAGGGGAGTGTTATGGGGCCATTGCTTTACACAATATATATAGATGACCTCGTAGATAGTTTCGGAATATCCATGCGGATTTTCGCGAATGATGCTGCATTCGAAAATTGCAGCGAAATGCAGGAATATCTGCAGCGGATAGGCACTTGGTGCAGGGAGTGGCAACTGACCCTTAACATAGACAAATGTAATGTATTGCGAATACATAGAAAGAAGGATCCTTTATTGTATGATTATATGATAGCGGAACAAACACTAGTGGCAGTTACTTCTGTAAAATATCTGGGAGTAAGCATACGGAACGATTTGGTAAGGTTGGTGCCAGGTTGAGATTCATTGGGAGAGTCTTTAGAAAATGTAGTCTATCAACAAAGGAGGTGGCTTACGAAACACTCGTTCGACCTGTACTTGAGTATTGCTCATCAGTGTGAGATCCGTATCAGATCGGGTTGACGGAGGAGATAGGGAAGATCCAAAGAAGAGCTGCGCGTTTCGTCACAGGGTTATTTGGTTAGCGTGATAGCGCTACGGAGATGTTTAGCAAACTCAAGTGGCAGACTCTGCAAGAGAGGCGCTCTGTACGCGGTGTAGCTTGATGTCCAGGTTTCGAGAGGGTGCGTTTCTGGATGAGGTATCGAACATATTGCTTCCCCCTACTTATACCTCCCGAGGACATCACGAATGTAAAATTAGAGAGATTCGAGCGCGCACGGAGGCTTTCCGGCAGTCGTTCTTCCACGAACCATACGCGACTGGAACAGGAAAGGAGGCAATGACATTGACACGTAAAGTGCCCTCCGCCACACACCGTTGGGTGGCTCGTGGAGTATAAATGTAGATGTTTCGGAGCACACCGTCTATCTTAAATTGTTGAAGATGGAGCTCCGTAGCAGACCACCCCTACTTCTTCACATGTTGATCCAACGACATCATCAATTACAATTGCAGGGGCACGAGATCATCGGCATTCGACCGTCTATCAGTGCAAACGTGTCTGCCCTTCGGGTGAATCACATTTTTGCTACCTAAGGTCGATGGTCGCCTCCACAAACGATGAACGGCGGCTCGAAGCGCACAGCGCGCCACCAACTCAAGCTGGTGAGAGCAGTATCACAGTGGATTGAGCAGCATTACAGTGAACTCACTTTGATGTCTCAGTGACCACATTCACCTGACCTAAATTCTATGAAAACCGTCTGGGTCGCTATCGGGCGCCATCATCGAGTATGCACAGCAGCGGTCCGTTATTTACGCGAATTACGTGACCTGTGCGTAGACATATAATGCTATTGCGTGCACAAACCTACTAACAAACTGTCGCATCCCTGACACGCAAAATCAGTGTTGTATTTCGTCCCAAAGACGGACAAACAAACTAATAAGCAGGTGGTCATAATGTTTTTGCTCATCAGTGTATATTGTCACCTAACATAATCAACAGTAATTGGGTTCAAAACTGTAAACGTACCGTTTCACGAGAGGCATGGTGACATGTCCGAATTATAGTGATGTACGTTAAAAGTTTAATTTTGGCACTTTGGCAATAAACCTATATTTTCAGCTCGTAGTAGTAAATCTACTCATAATTCACCTAGCCGGCCGGGGTGGCCGAGCGGTTCTAGGCGCTACAGTCTGGAACCGCGCGACCGCTACGGTCGCAGGTTCGAATCCTGCCCCGGGCATGGATGTGTGTGATGTCCTTAGGTTAGTTAGGTTTAAGTAGTTCTAAGTTCTAGGGGACTAATGACCTCAGACGTTAAATCCCATAGTGCTCAGAGCCATTTGAACCATAATTCATATAGACTAGAACATATTCCTAGATTACATTACAGAGTTCCCTGTCGAATAACGGAGAGACAGAAAGATGAAACTGTTAAATGCACTCGTAAAGGGAATATGATGATACACTTGGCGAACTAATAAATTATATGAAATTATTTGGATAAGTTGTGCGTCCAGCAGTAACTCCAGTAAGGGCTTTAGAATTTGTTCTTCTATTACGAATAATGATAATTTTGCTTAAATACATTTGCTTAACTCCTCATTTATGAAATAATTATTAAATACACAAGGACGTTTCTGGTAAGCAAATTGACAATATACTTGTAACAGTAGATTGTCATGCCGAACGTAACTTCTCACATCTTCGGTCCATCGCAAACTATCACCCGGGTCCGTGACCAGGAAATATTATTGCTGGTTATGTTAATGAAGACAGGCGTATGCACCGCTACGCAATTTTCGAATGACCACGCTCAATTGTGGCCAGTCAGTGGAGCGTTTACCAATTTGTTCCACTCACCACGCGTCGACAGACGGACCATTGTCGAAATTAATTGGTAATGCTGTAAATTACGCCAATTAGCGGTGGCCGGGTCGCACACCATCGCACAAAGCTTCGCTCTTTGGGACGCGCGCAGAGCAATATTACTAATTGTGACGTCGCGTGCCGGAGGAATGGTAACCGATGTGATGCGATGCACCGCGCGCGTTGCGTTAAATGCCACTCGCATCGGATTTCGTAGCTCTTGTCGCAGTAACGAAATTGTTTCTCATTGCCAGCACACGACGTATTCAGATAATTTCTGTTTACCACGTATCTCGTTTCATCGTCGTTACATCTGTGGCTGTCTAGCTTATACCATCCGAGGTGCACCATCTGCTAAAATATATTTAGAAAATAATGTAGAAACCTCACGTATCCTGGACTATGCATCCGATCCTAATAAACAGGTTCACATACAGTTCACGATTATACGTTCTGGCTCCTGCGCAGTGAATTGAAACGACGCATAGCTTGCAATTTACCACCAGTAAATCCATATCGAGGTTCAGTACTGGATTAACCGCTTAATTAAGAGCCGACGACGTAGAATTCTTTCCAGCTTTAGTATGAACGTTAACATCTAGACTGCAGTGAATATATGTAAGAGCTTCAGCGATTTCTGCCTCATCGATACAGGCTAATAAAATGTGGTAGCAACCTCTTTATTTGACGCCCTCTCGTGATCGAGGTCAAACTATTCAGGTCACTATGCGACTTATCTCGTTAGGCAACAACGGAAAAATATGATGATAGTATTTAGGAAGTTCGACATAAAGATATTTATCACCTGTACAAAAATATTTGATGATGAGCGTGGTTATTGCTTTAGAATGTTGACAAAATTTTGTAAAACAGTTGCACCACGAATAAAATGTGTGAATGTCAGACATTGAAACGCATTACAAAATAAGTGCAAAGGTCAGTAAGGAACAGATAAAGTCATAACAGAATTGTGTGGGTGATTCATAGCTTATCAAAAAATGGACGAGACAATTACTAAGCAACCACTAAAATTCCACAGTAAAATCGGGGATAAAGCGATGTAGCCCTGTGTTAAGACACTGGACATGCTTTCAAGAGGACGTCAGTTCGAACACCAAACAGGAATTAGCAATTAGATTTTCAGTGGTTTCTCTAAATCACTTTACATAAATGTTAAGATGATCTCTTGAAAACTATACGACCGATTTTCTCCTCATTCTTCTCAGATCCGAAGTTTTGCTTCGTGACTAATGATCTCCTCGTGTACGGGGCACTGAAACCAAATCTTCCTCCCCTTTTGAAAGGTTGGGATGTTGAGGTACAGTCAAAACACACCGCAGGTGCATGGGTAGAATAGGTGAAGAAATCAGCGGTAAACTTCGGGGCGGCACATAGCCGACTTTTTCTTCTTAAAGAAAACTGAAAAGAAGGAATATTACGCTTTAATTTCCCGTCGATATCGAGGCCATTAAAAACGGAGCACAAGCTCAGAATGTTTCAAGGATGGGGAAGGAAATCAGCTGTGCCTTTTCAAAGGAATCATTTGGCTCTGCGATTTAGGGAAATCTCAGACAATCTCAGTCTGAATGGCCGGATGCAGATTTGAACCGTCGTTCTTCTGAATGCGAATCCAATATGTTAACATCTGCGCCACATCGCCCGGTAAGGAAAACTGAAATTGGAGAAGGTATTCGTAATATCAAATAAGGGGTAACCGGATTCTGTTGTCTTCATGAGTTCAGAGCACTCCAGTGCGTATGGGGACCCCAAAACAGACATACCTCTGTGCTATTGATAACGATGGTACTCTTGGGAGAAAAATAATCTATCTACGGGGTCAGAGTTGTATTCATTAGACAGTCTCGTATGACTAGCGTTTTATTCTTCGAAAGAGGGACATCAGCATGTCTGTCGAGAAACGTCTAAGAACACTTTGTAACAACCGCCAAAAGAACACGAGGTTGTTGCAGTGTCACAGTCTGATGAACACTTTTGTAGGATTCTGTTGGGTCATTAATTCTCGTGTAAGACACTCGCGACTGATTTGTTTACTTCAGCATAGATCAGTGTTAGGCGTACATTATTAGAAGCGACCGGAAACGGTTGGTAGTAAAAGATTAGAATATCTAATAGTTTCCACAGTCGCCATATCAACAAGCTAATAATCCTACTGGATGCTGCGCTAAGAATTTGATCGTCAGGTTTGCGGTGCGACTCCACCAAACAGTCTTCCGCAACTGGGACAGCATAGTTGGGAGTATATGTAGACCTATTAAAATCTGAATGATGCTCTTCCTTCTCGCCTCTTCATAATTTATTCTGAAAACGGAGGTTATCAGCAGGTTATCATAACGAAGTGTCTGATCGGCATAGATTGCATGTCTGTACGTGCCTTTAATATTGAACGATTGGACTAGAGTCACAGAAACATAGAAACATTATTTCTCGCTTCATTGTTATATTCGATGGACAATTATTGAAGTAAGCAGATAACTCTGAGATGACTTGCCCCTAGAACTTAGAACTACTTAAACCTAACTAACCTAAGGACATCACACACATCCATGCCCGAGGCAGGATTCGAACCTGCGATCGTAGCGGTCGCGCGGTTCCAGACTGACGCGCCTAGAACCGCACGGCCACACCGGCCGGCACAGCTGAAACAGGATGGGCAAAATAAAGCTGGACTGCAAAATATTTACGATGCAGTATGGACCCTTGTTGATGAACAATGCTGAAGGTGCTGGAAATGGTCACCATTGACCAGTGCAATGACGTTTTGCAACTAACTTTTCCACTGCACACTTCGCTGTTTTGTCAAAAAACTTCCAGTCAATATCTTCTGCAAACAGTTCCACACGCCACAGATGTTTTCCATGAATAGTGTTTCGTCTAAGACTCGAAATACTATTTCTACTTCTTCTTCTCCTTTATCTTCTTCTTAGCGCTGTTCCATTGGGGCAGGGTACGCTTTTTGGGTCAATGCACACTATTTCTTTAAATGTAGCGCTTCCTGTGGTTTTAGACTATTTGATGTTTGATCTGCGTTTATAATTTCTAGCCACTGTAATTTAGATCTTTCACGTTGTCTCTGGCCTTCGACAGTGAGGTGATAGGCTGTGCTGAAAATTGAAGTAGACAGTACCTCTATGGTGTGTCCATGCCGGCTGCTGTGACCGAGCGCTTCTTGGCGCTTCAGTCCGGAACCATGCGGTTGCTACTGTCGCAGGTTCGAACCCTACCTCGGGCATGGATGTGTGTGATGTCCTTAGGTTAGTTAGGTTTAAGTAGTTCTAAGTCTAGGGGACTGATGACCTCAGATGTTAAGTCCCATAGTGCTCAGAGCCATTTGAGCTAAATACACTCGTGCATTATCCCTCAGCGACAATAACCAGTTTCACTTTATATTTGATAACTTTAAATTTTATGTATGTGATCAGAACTGATTACTGATTGTCCATTATTGTGCGAGTAAATTCAGAATATTTTATGGTATACTACTGCAATAAATTTTACGAGCACTGACGTCTTACTGGAGGTAAACACGTTTATATACAAGAAGCACTGTTCAATTTAGTAGTTTTACCTAAGCTTCTCTTTGAGAATAGTCACAAATATATTGATAATATATCATGTTCGGATGTACGTAAACACCATGAGCAACCTCCACCTTCCATTCGTTAGTGAATGTAGTATACCTTTATAAAACTACTTTCGTCTGGTTCTTCATAGTATTCAAACCACATTGAAATAACGCTTTAGTCAAAATATCACCACATTCCATATAACGCGATTTACATTACGATGCGATGCTGTCTAGTTATTCATGCCGCTACAGACACACGCTGGCCATCTCGAGTCCGTGATGGCGGCAATGACCAGCTCCGTGGACAATGCCTCAAATTGAATCACAAGCTTAAGGAACTAATTTTTTACAATCTGCTGTATAAATAAACCTTTGTTCTCCACAGTTTCGATCATTCAGACTCGTCACTGGAAGAAAAGGCAAATATTAATATGATGGAAAAGCTATTCGATTTCTCTCAGATATTCAGAAAGTCCTCAAGTCTTTATGAAAACATAATAAATACGTTTGTTCTATGTTATTGTAAGACCAAATATTTGCCATTTAACGTCGTGATACGTAGTAGATGACCATGTACAATCTATGTAGAGTTGAGTAATATCGAAACACCTAAGAGAAAGATGAACAGCTTTTCTACGTAATGTATTTGCCTCCAGTCATGATGGTCTGAATGACCGAAACCTACAGTGTATAAAGGTTTACTTATACAGCTCGTGGTTAAAAGTTCTTTATGTATCTAACGGCTGTAGAAAGTCGCTTCACTAAAATATTAAAAAGTATAAATTACAAGCGCTTACTCAAGGTATGGTGACAGTACGCTCACGAACGGCCTTGTTCAGACGGCTGCAGTAATATGTTCATGGTTTGACGAACACTCAAGCTCGCCATCGCGGAGTCGCGAGCTTTCCGACCATGGCTTTGCAACCTCTGACGTGAGATTGATGTTTCCGACCGCAAATGTTTTATTCGTGGCCTTTCCTACCGCCAAAGGAAGCCGTAACGGTGGGAGAGGCTCCACCGATCCTTTTGTAATAAGAACGCTGAAACTTTCCTTTAGAAAAATTGTGAATTACTGAGCTGGTAAACTTCTACGTTATTTGATACAAAGACAGCTGAGTAAAACTGAACGCACTCAGACAGTTCTCTCTTTACTTATTCTGATCATCACTAAACTGACACACAATACTTTTTTAGCGCAACGCAATCTGGCTTTCAATAATCCCTACAAAAGACTGGCCTTGACTAACAACCTATACCTTTCATGAATCACTTACCTCACAAAAATCTTCGTTACTCGAACTACTGTAATACAGCGAGCGCCAATACTGCCAGCTAAATAAGAGATTCTAACTACTGAAGGCACTAACTACTGATACCCATAGTTGGCAGATGAAAAATTTTGATAGAGAACAAACAATGTATTTATTTTAATAATGTTCAAAAGTCAACTGCCCAATGCTACGTGCTGTTCACATCCAACTGCAAAACACTACGCAAGCGAGTATTCCAACAATGAGTCCAACCAGCCACAGACTGCACACAGCACAGTCAGTGATTTTCATACACAGCGCTAAGTGGCGTTACCAACATAAAAACTGAAACAGCGTATTTACAATGCCTCTTCACAATTCATCTAGGCATAGGACAGGCTATGCACTAGCACTTTGGCACGTTTAAATGCTTTTTAAAATTATTTTTTCCTTTTTATTTATTTCTGGTTTACTATCGATTTTTTTTCTTTCTGCAACATTATTGCAGCAAATGATTAAACTTATTGTCTTATTTTACGAATTTTAATTCCTCATTCACTGTTTCGTAAGTAAAGCAAAGATTTTTAAGACATTCTTAAATGTTTCTGATTTATTGAGGAGTTTAGTTTCTGATGCCAATCTTCGACAGAATTCGTGGTCTGGTGTCGTTCTTAATATCGTTCCACATTTCAATTGGTGTACTACGATTTTCCAGCCATTCTTGACCATATAGTCTGCGAATTCCATGTCCTTTTCCCCACTGGACATCACTTCTGTTATTACCATCCACTATATGTTGGAAGATTTTTCACTACTTCATACAGTACAATATTGGAGTTCTAGTAATATGGCATAACTGCGACGAAATCTAAAACTTTCCTTCAAATCTTTAAATTCCTTTTTTCAAAATTTGGGAAAGAGGCACTCTCTGTTCTTTGTGGACTCATTTGCTGCAGTTAAGCATTCTTTTCTTAACCTGCGTATCTGCTTCATCAAGTAGGCAAGAGTGTCGCTCTCCAGGCACGATTCAGGCATTTGTAATTTTTCGACGGCCTCGGCACTTACTTCGTTTAGAAGCCACCAACAAGCAGTGCTTACACACATCACGTTTCCTGTGCACCCGGCAACGATGAACATCCTTGAGCAGACACAGCGTCCCTTTCGACGTTGTAGTTATTTCCATTACTCACAGTGCATAGAACTCAGGTAGCTTAGGACTAAGTAACTGTACAGAATCGAAGCCTGTCGGCCTGACTGATAATTGTAACACATCCGCTGCTGGTGAACGACTTTCGCGAATCAGCACTGGGAAAGGCTCTCGTCGGAAAACACACAGTACAAAGCTGGTTAGTAGGAAGTCCCACGGAGCTTGAGCCATCTAAAAAAGGGTCGGAAAGCACCCGTAGCCGCTATCGTACCTCGAATGGCCCGCTCTCACAGCATCTTAATCCAATAGAAATCGTCTTAAATTATTTGGAACACCTCGTGAAATGTAACAGGTAACATTCCCGCAATTTTTAGCTGTACGTTACATGATAATCACTGAGTGTTACTTGCCTCATGTGGAATTTAACTGAAAAAACTTGTGGTCTCTCTGCCTCGCCATTGTCAAGGCTAGAGATGTGTGCGAGAATGAAAGGATAAACAGGTCATCTCGTCACATTGCCACAGGAAATAACGAGAGAGTCAGGAGCAAATGGATACGAGCGACATTTCCCAAACTAATGAGCTACTTGCATCTTGAGCATGGTAAAGTATGTGAACCAGTTGTGGCAACGAGGTAAAAGTGAAATCCCTCTCCGCTGCTCCCTGGCGAACAAAAAGAAAACAAGTTACAAGATGTCACGAAACAGCTGGCACCAAAGGGGTACATCTGCCTTTGTGTCTAACAAATGGTGACAGAAAGGCGAAAACTCCTACGCATGTCGTCTTGTCACCACTTTAAAACTAATCACCAAAGCTTAAGCTTCCTAAATAGAAGTATCTTCTGGACTTGCTTCCGGTTATCACGCCTACCCATAATGAATTCTTCCGCTCGCTCCCACTTGGAGGAGGACAACAAAGAAGAACTGGGGATGGCCCATTTGAAGATCTTAAAACATATGATGAGGCAGACTTTCTGGAATCAAATTATGAATAGGCTCTTTCTTATTTTGTACCACTATATTAAATGCTCTATGAACAAAATGCGTTATATTTATGTGGGGCCATACAGATTTACCGAATTAAGCTTTTTATGACACAAAAGAAGAGAGAAGTGACCCAGGTGGTGCGAAAGATTTTCAGTGATGGGATAATGCGTTAGACTGTTTTCTTCCTTATTTTCTTTCGCTGTTGGGAGATACGAAAGGAATCGTGTCATTGTAGCATCACATAAATGTTTTGTTATAGCTGCAAACAGCAATTTTGTATTAACCGAGGTGATAACGACAAATAATGAAGATTTACAGTGTCAAAGTAAATCACATTCTTCTTAATTCACAATATTTTGGAATTAAATTGACACAAGTGCATATAACTTTTACGATTGGTGATATAAAACTGACCATGTATATTAACCTGTTGCTTCAATAAATAAATGTAAAATTCTACAAAGTATTTTTATGTCTAATATACGCAAAGCAATTTAAAATTCCATTGTTCAATCTCAAAACAATTCTGAAACCTTGTGAACTTTAACTTCAGTTTCCTCAAAACTACAAGAAGTGTACTTCTACCCCTTTGCTTCTGATACCCTCAGTTACAACTCTAAGAGGGAAGGCGTCCCTTTGCATTCATGTCTAAATCCCAGAGACCAATCCAATCCCTGCCTGCCCGGAATAGTCACCGCCATCGGAGCGCGATGCCGAGTCTGTGTTTCGATATAACCCGTCGCCTACAACGAGAATTCGACGGCTTCTTTGATTCTTGCGCGATCCGCCGATACGAGGAGAATATTCGCAGGAATGCGGCCGACGGCAGCTTCCTTGCCGAGGCGAGACACAGCAGATATTGCCCGAGGCTGATTGCCGGCAATTCTGTGGGATGATCGCAGGATTTCGCGACGACTTTGCACGCGATTCCGTCCGCGCTGCTCCGTCACGTCCGGCGCGGCTGAATGGCCAGCATCTCTAATACTCTGCCAGGTCTCTCTCTCTCTCTCTCTCTCTCTCTCTCTCTCTCTCTCTCTCTCTCTCCTCTCTCTCTCTTTTTCAACTCACTCTCTGTTGCCCAGACAATGTGGATGGTCACCAGTACGAAGCTGAAACATGTCGAAGGTCACCATAGGCGCTAGAGGCATGAAGGCTGAAGCACCTAACATGTGCACTTTTAAGATGTCGAAGCGTAGTGTTCGGTAAATGATAGAAGTAGAGGAACGCGTAATTCTGATGTGAGTGGTAGTACCCTTAACTCCCACGTCAACCGAGGTATTGAAGTAAGTGTGGCTTTTCTTTAATGGTACGCTGTATGTTTTTAACGCCGTTCGAAAGATATATAAGACACAAATGACGTAATGAATGTTAATATTGGAGTTGAAACTTCACACAAAATGTCGGAGAAACATATTAATTTTCCTTTTGGTGACTTGCAAGTGGAAATGTACAGTCTCGAGACGAATGTTGCAAGAGGAAAGCTGCCTTTCTTTAATTTTTTTATTTATTGATTTATTTTGTTGAAAGAAATGCAATAACATCTTTAAGTCATAACTTTTTAGGCTGATATGAAGCTGTCCTCCATCTTTTCCTATATTTCGCTGATCTTTACATTTCTGCGTAATTGCTACACCTAATATATGTAAACTACCATCTCTTTCGATATCGTAGTCTATGCCTGTCGCCTCTGTTTTCCCCCTCTTATGCTCAGTTCAGTATTAGGTAAACCAAGAGGGCTAGATTTCTTTTTTTTTTTTGCTTTCTTTTTTTTAAATGTCCGATTGGTCGTGAAATTCAAACCACAGCGAAAATCCGATGAAGCTTCGCGCAGATGTGTTTCGCGGTGTTTCTAGTATGCCTGTCATGTCGCATTTATCAGTCTGAGCACACAAAGAGCTTGTAGAGATGTCTAGAACAATAGAGTACCCAGCCAAATGTGAAGTGTCTGCTGTCACTCGATTTCTTAGTTTTTAAGGGTTCCGCCTGACTTCCATGCAGCCCGCATAACGCAGCTGTCATCCGTGACATCAAAGTGCGCCAGTAGTGTAGGAACTTTCAATCAGGACGCACAGACATTCACGACGTAGGCGGTCAGGAAAGGAAGCGAACGTCAGTCGATGGTATTGTTCAGCGAGTGGACCAGACGATTTGAAAAAATCGTGTACGAAGGACTAAGCGAAGAGCGGTGTTATCATCAGACATTGTCTTTCTTCATGACGGTGCTCGGCTGCACACGTCAGCTGCAAGAAAGACGCTCCTGCAGTGTTTCCGGTGGGAAGTGTTTGATCATTTACCGTAAAGACTGGACTTGGGCCCCTCTGATTTTCATTTCTTAGCTCACCTGAACCACTGGATATGAGGACAGCGTTCTGCCATTGACGACAGGCTGCAGACCAGCGCAGAGAATTGAAAGAAAGCGCAGTTGGCTGCCCTCTATGACCAAGGTATTGGAAAGTTGGTACTACGCTACGACAGTTATCTAAGTCGGAGCGGCGCCTATGTAGAGAAATAACTGGAGGTTTAGCTAATTTTGCAAATAAAGCATTTTTGATTTTCACTGTGATTTCCATTTCACCTCCGAACGAACCCTGAAAAAAAAAATAGCTCTCATATTTCTGAAAACCCTATAAGACATTCCAATATCCTGTCGTTTCATCTGGTAAGAGACTTCCGGAGACATCATTGCTCTCTTATATTTCGTAATAGTCCTTCATTTCTGTCCACGTAATTTCTAACATTTCTTCGATAGCACCGTATTGCACATGACTACCAGTTTCTTCTTCTTCGGATTTCTGATGATCTGCATTTCACTTAACTACTATGCTATATTCAAAAAGTACAGTTTCAGGGTGTTCTTTCTCAGTTCAACAGCAATATCTGATGCTAGAGGGTGACCAAAATAAAACTGTCCCAGAAAATATTTCATGCACCTTAAGACAAGCAACCCAACCTACATCAGCCACTCCCAGGGCAGATTACAGAAACTGGATTGCTTATTTTAAGCACCATGACAATTTCTGGGGCAGATTTATTTCGCCCAACCTGTAGCAGAGCTCATTAATTGATAAAACTTACTTCAAATGTGCTAGTCTACTGATACCTTCCTTTCTTCAAACATCCTTTGCAATCTTCCTTACTAGATAGGAGAGTTCTTTTCCCGCAACTGATTAGTTCCCAATTATAATCTTAAGCCAGTCCTTACTTACTTTTTAACTGTTCTTCATTACTTTCCTCTTTGCTCTGTTTGTCGTTAATCCATATTCCGTCCTAAGTACGAGGGTTGGAACTTAAATAGTTGCAACTATTTATTCGCAACGATACAAAAGAGTTACATGTTAGCACCTGTTACTGTCCTTCAAAGTAGTCACCAGCGTTGTATAGAAGCCATTGCCAGCGATGTTGTAGGCGTAGTATACCGTTAGCAGAGCCTGTTTTGTTGATGGGGCTAGTGGAGCGATCTACTGCCTGTCGAATCACTGGAACAGTTCTGAAGCGAATTCCACGAAGTGGTTCCTTCATCTTCGGAATCAAATCAAAGTCACAAGGATTTAAGTCGTATTACTGTTCATTTTTGGAGCATCACCTGCGACCAGCTTTGCGAAAGAAGCAGCGACACTTTCTGCGCAACCCACCCATCATTTTTCACGACAATGCGCGGGCGCATACAGCGCAAGCTGTGGCTGCTCCGTTCGGTCGATGGGACTGGGAAGTACTGTACCATCCACCATACTCCCCGCACTTAAGTCCCTGTGATGATTCCGAATATGAAGGAACCACTTCATGGCATTCGCTTCAGAACTGTTCCAGAGATTCGAGAGGCAGTAGACCGCTCCATTCGCACCATCACCAGAACAGGGTCTGCTAACGGTACACTACGCCTTCCACATCGCTGGCAACGGGTTCTACACAACGCTGGTGACTACTTTGAAGGACAGGAACAGGTGCAAACATGTAACTCTTTTGTGTCGTTGCGAATAAATAGTTGCAACTATTTAAGTTCCAACCCTCGTATACTGCCTATTCCTTCCAACAGGCACATCTTGTAGGTCTTCCTTAGCTCCGGACAGAAGGGCTAAATCGTCCGCAAACAGTAGTTGTGGTATGTTCACCTCGAACTTCTGTTTGTGCTACGAAATTTTCTTTCACTTCTTTTATTGCTAATTTAAAGCATGATTTCAAATGCCTTGGCTACCCTCCGTTACATCGTTTTTAACATGGTACGGTATTTCCTCTGCGTAACTCTTTAGGAATTATGAAAAATGTACCACCAGCAAGCAGCTGTATCCCTCTCTCCTCAGAATGTAAAGTGCTTAAGGCAGTAGACTAGCGTTAGAAAGGAACGGGTATCAAATCGCTACACGTGGATCCCCAATTATATTTTCCACGGTTTCCGTAAATGAAAGTAAGGTGAAAACCATACATGGTGTATTGCTTACTGCATCCTTCTCCATCTTCAGTAATGCTCTGTCTCTAACAACGCGTCGTTGACGGGAATCTTAACATTCTTTGCAGCTTTAAAGGTGGACATTTTTGGTAAGGATATGCCGTGTCTGTTTCTGAAATCGAATGAAATAATGATTTTACTGTTCCTCGTCACTGTTTACTTATTTCTACAACGAGTTTCGAACGTGTAATCCTCCATCGCCAGGTGTAATGTGTGTGTTAATATGGCATATATGTGTTGTGTAACGACTTTGGAGTAAACTGTGACTCTGTCTGCAGTGGTCACAGGATGCTTTCTTTGTCGAGCTACATCACATGCACTATCACACTTTGTAGACGCTGAGGACACTAAGTCATAGGTTACTTCAAAGTGTACACAACACATGCATCCGATATTAATCCACATAAACGCACTTGGTGATGGAGCTTTAGACCTCCAAAACGTCTTGTGAAAATAGTGTAAATAAGTAGTAACTGGTAACAGTAAACATGTTGTTTCATTCGATTGTTTTCAGCCCTCCATTTTTTTTTTTTTCATTGCACTCGCTGCAGCTGTAGTCAATGTTTTTCTTGCCCGTTCGTAACACACAATATTTTATTGTGTTTCAGCGCGTCATCAAAGGCGCCTGCACTCAGCAAACATTTCTCTTTTTAACAGCAAGGAATACCCTGTACGTGTTGATCGTACTGCGATGGGTGCAGCGCATACTTCTAATGCTCGTGTTTGCTAGTCCAAGTGTGTGTTTTTCCCACAGACAAAAACGGGCATTTTCGGGTAGAATGTAAACATTTCGCGAATGCTTCATCGGGCACTCACCGAAGAGCGCAACTTGTTTGCATACTGCAATCAATTTAACAGTGTAAACGCGCTTCCGCCGATGCGAAAAGCTTCCAGCAATTCTGGCCTGCAAATATGTATCTTATCGAGGCGTTGATACAATTTCAAACAGTTGTATTGGAACGCCGCGTCCGTATATGAAATTTTACTGACAAATTGATAAGAATGTTGAGGACTGGATCTACTGCCGTCATTTGTCGTAGTCCGTTAATTGGTGGGTTTCTCGTTTATATGCCGCTGTATGTGTTACTGACTGCCCAAACTTCTGTCTGTTACAAGAGAAATTGAAGCCCTAGTCTTTAATATCCGCTGAATTCTAGAGGAAGTTTCAGAAGAGACGGAAACATTGAGAGCTGGGGCAAGTATGGGGTAGTACAGCCAACTTGAAGTACCAAAAGAAAGTAGAGTAAAAATTGTAAGTGCCTAGAATGAAGGAAAATAAATTAATAAAGGAAACCGAAGAACAGCGCAAAGACAATGGGAAATCAACATGCTGATAAGCGTAGTTCATCTTCACGTGGTCCGCCCCAGTAGCTGAGTGGTCAGCGTGACGGATTGCCGTCCTCTGGGCCCGGGTTCGATTCCCGGCTGGGTCGGAGATTTTCTCCGCTCAGGGACTGGGTGTTGTGTTGTGTTCATCATCATTTCATCCCCATCCGGCGTGCAGGTCGCCCAATGTGGCGCCGAATGTAATAAGACCTACGATATGGCGGCCGGACCTGCCCCGCGAGGGACCTCCCGGCCAATGACGCCAAACGCTCATTTCCATTTCCATCTTCACGTGAATGTAACAATGTAGTTCACTGTGAGTGATACGAAAAGAGTAGTGCTACATAACAGCTTCGATATGCTAACTTCGCGTAGTATGATGCGCACCTTATGGAACGCGGTTATTGAGTTTTATGGGATCGCATACGTGCTCACGAGAGACTTCTCTTGCATTTCTTTCCTTTTATGCTTATTTTGTATTTTGTAAGCCTCCAAGCAATATTAGAAATCCGAACGGAAACTTTTTTGATCGCCTCTTATATTTTGCCATTTCTGTATATAGGTAGAGATGTAGGCTTATGATTCTGTTTTCGTCGAAAGTGTGCGACAAACTTGGATTTTTCGTCCAAATCAGTATTTACGTTTTTAAATGCTTGTCTCCATGCTGGAATGTACCATGTGATTCCATTCCTAAGTTATTTCTTTCTTTCTAAAATACTCGTATGTGGCTGTCCAATTCAATAAAATACTTCGGAAACGGAGTGGGAAAAGAACGACTTTATAGCGAAAAAATACCACAGTCTGTTTTATGAAATCAACTGCAGTATACAATAACTTATGCTATAAATTAATTCGTAGCAAGAGTAATATGAGAACTGTGCGTCCGACTAAGAGAAAAAAATTTGTGCGTAACTTTGTTGCGTATTTTATTCATGCGCGGCACGGCGATAAAATATAGTTATTCAATACCCACGCTACGTTGCCTCGCTGTCTGAAATAATTGATTACAAATTATTTCAGATCGCTGGTTCGTCACGCGACAAAAATTTATGAAACAATGGCATGCGGACGCTCATTTACATTTTCATGTGTGTTACTCACTGGAAGCAGTTTAAACGCGCCATTTGTAGTAATAGCTGAGCGAATGGGTGTTCAGCTCTGCAGCGGCAGGTCTATTGGATAAAAACTGCTCCTCATTTGGTAGCTACAGCGCGAAATAGCCCGCGGACGGAAGGTATCGGGAGTATATTGGTACAGGCGAAAAAAAACTTTCTTCAGACATTGATATGGAACTGAGACAGGATCCTCTGTAGGTGTACGTGCGCAGCTTAGCTCTGTATGGAATGTAAACCTGGATCTTCGGAAATCTGTAGAATAACAAACTCAAAGCATTTGAAATGTGGTGTCACTGAAGAACGTTGAGTTAAAAGGACGGATAAACTATGAAATGGAGAAGTACAATGGCCGTTCAATAAAACACAGGAAATCTTTTTAAAAAATCTGTGAACGTAATCCCGTCCAGTGCTATGCACTTATGCCAGAGCTGGATAAGCTTCTGCCGTCCGGTGTGGCCGAGCAGTTCTAGGCGCTACAGTCAGGAACCGCGCGACCGCTAAGGTAGCAAGTTCGAATCCTGCCTCGGGCATGGATGTGTGTGATGTCCTTAGGTTAGTTAGGCTTAAGTAGTTCTAAGTTCTAAGGGACTGATGTTCCTCAGAAGTTAAGTCCCATAGTGCTGAGAGCCATTTGAACCACTTTTGATAAGCTTCTCAATTCCACGTGCAAAGACTTCCTGGGGGTGTGTGCGTAACCTGTTTTGCACTGCGGCCTGGAATTCTCTCATCATCAGCAAACCTTGAGCCACAAGAGCTTTTTTCAGTGGGTTAAATTTATAATCTGAAGTTGCCAGATCCGTGGAATCCGAGAGGACGGTTGGTGCAAGCAGACGGACTTCAGATCTTTGATTGTATTTAACATGACTCTAGCAGTGTGTGGCGTCGCGCTGCCATACGATAATAGGACGCCACTCGATATCAGTCAACGTCGCTTCCTCAAAATTGTTACTTTCAAAGTTTCACACGTAAATTTTTGGTACGTCGCAGTGTTCACTCGGGACGTAATTTTGAAGAACTGCTCTCTTATGGTCCCAAAACAAAGTCAACATGACTTTACTAGCACTCCTTTCGGTTCGCACACCATCTTGGATCGCCACCCCATTGAAGCACTCTTCCGTTCAGGTTCGTTGAGTGCATCCAAATTGCATCTCCCTTTACAGTGCCGCGAAGAAATGTCTCCCCTTCATCCTCGTACTGTGCAAAGGCTCCCTGCACACACCCGCGAGCCTTTGTTTCATTTCTGGTGTCAGTGTTTTGAAACCCACCTCGCACACACTTCCTTGAACAACACGAACAATATGGAGGGATGATCTGACACTAATGTTCATCATTGCTGTAGCATCACTCACTGTAATTCGTCTCTTATCAACTCATCAGTGCTTTCAGTATTATCTCTGTGACTTCACAGACAGGGCGTTCTGGGCGTGGTGAATCAACACTTGTGACACGCCGTTTGAACTTACCGTCCCACTCTGACACCTGTGTTCAGCTCAGACAACTTTCACCATATTTCACTGTCATCCGACGGAGAATTTCGATTGGTTTCAACCCTTCAGCTAACAGAAATCTAATGACACCTTACTGTTCTACGTTGGTACAAATCTGCAAGGGTGCCGCCATCTTGTTTCACTGATTTACAGCATCTACTTCGTGCGGCAGGCATACCAACCACATCTGTTAATAGTTCTAGGA
The DNA here is from genome assembly GCF_021461395.2 of Schistocerca americana. NCBI lineage: Eukaryota > Metazoa > Arthropoda > Insecta > Orthoptera > Acrididae > Schistocerca > Schistocerca americana. The sequence continues at coordinate 135,159,925 of NC_060126.1, read as the reverse complement.
CACCCCAAAAAATAACAAAGAAGCACAAACTTTGTCTAAATTCTGTATTATTGTTACAAACTCTTCCGGTTATTTATTGAGTGGACCTTGTACTACAAAATAACTGCGGAAAGAAGTCTTTCTATTCTTTTTCCTTTTGTCTTAGCCATATGAGTACCAGATTCATTAGAATCTGGTTCATTTCTGCTGGTCTTTATCCTTCTTCATCATTCTTTCATTCTCATACCTTACAAACTTCTTCCCTCTTCCGTCTAAGATGATTTGTCGTGGGTCTCTGTACTGGAAACCTATGAGGGCTTGAAATTTATTTTTTTAAAGTCATTCTGTTTCCTATATTTCCGTTTCTTCTAGGTCCCCTTGTATCTCTTTGATTGAGAGTACTTTGATTCTCTTGTTCAGAAGAAATTGCGTAATCTGATGGGTCAAAGTTCCATGATTCATTCAAAGGATATATTCAAAGGACGTGTTCTTCCTTTTCCTGGTGATGTCCAATATTTTCCCTGTCCGTATATGCAGTTCGTGGTTAGCTAGTCTTCTATACAGATCTTCTCCTGTTCTTAGAGATCCCAGTACGCTCTTGAGAAGTCTTCTTTCCACAATTTCTAGCTTCTGAAGTAATGCTTTTCTTATGAGGTTCAGACTTTCTAATGCATACAAAGCCTCAGAGCAAATCAGCGGCAATATCTCAGTCTTCTATTGATCGAAGCATTCTTCTTATTGCAGATGTTCATAGTTAGTTTGTATGCTAATTTCATTTTTTTTAAATTGGTGTTCCCATTGTTTCTTTCTCTGTCAGTGCAGTTTCTGTTCATTCTCCTAGGTACATCAATACCACCACTTCTATTCCTATCGCCATCCATCTAGGAGCTGTCGTGATGTTCGTCATACACCGTGTCTTCACGACAGAGATCTGTTGACCTGTTCTGGCCGTTTACCATATGAAGGTTCTGCTGCAAGCAGGAATAGTTAACTTGGAATTGTAAGAAGTTGCAGAGAGGAAAATAGTAGACGCAGACAAAAGAAAGTATATGCAAAACAGATTACAGAGCATTTCCTGTGCAACAGTAAAATATAAATGGGAAGATTAGCACAAGACAGGAACAAATGACAACCAACATCAAACCAACTGAAAGGGTAAGACTTACAAAATGGCTTATAATTGCTAAAATTTTTTATGATGGTTGTATGTTTCTGTCACCTTCACCCTCATCATCATCATCATCATCATCATCATCATCATCATCATCATACCCCCCTCCCCCCCCCCCTCTCTCTCTCTCTCTCTCTCTCTCTCTCTCTCTCTCTCTCTCTCTCCCTCTCCCTCTCCCTCTCCTCCCCGTTTCTCTATTCCACTACGCAGTACCTAATATTGCAGCGGAAGACGAATATACTAACAGTGAAACGGATACCCGCTATCATAAAGGGCCATCTTTAGGGCATTAATCAGAACTCTATGTGGTAACGACATTTAAGTTGGACGCAAGTAATGTGAGCTGCTGTTGACTGATACCGTTTGAGTTTGGATGTTCGGAAGTGTAAGGCTTTGAGACCGCAGTAGATCTCTATAGCGCATGTCACATACACAAAATGACATTCTTAATTACACATTTGTAATTATACACATTACATACTGTCATACTATCATACACATACTGTAGTACACATTACACATTCTTCATTACACATGGTATATACTTTTCAATGGACACGCAATTGCATATGCAGTAGCAGGAAACTCCTAAGCACGTATAAGGAATGATACAATCTACCAATGCCAACGTCGCTCGAATATTGAAAGGAAATTCGCAATTCATTATTGCAAATAATACACACATCAGAATAAGTTTTGCATCACCCCGGTTCCCAGAACTCCAGAAGATAGTCGTTGACTGTGGATGTTGTATCACAGTCCCCTTGACTGTTCAGAGATGTCACTAAACCCGCCCAAAGATGTAAACAACCATGCATAAGCAGCGCCTATTAGACGTAAGAGGTCCGACAGCCGAACAGTTCCAGTCATTCCACCAGGAAGGAGGTATACGGCTCGTGTTGTCTGTAATTCAGCCATGTCTAGACGGTCGATACCGTGGTTCGATCTCGTCTGCATTGTTACTTTGTACCAGGCGTCTCGGAGTGAACCAAAGCGATGTTGTTCGGACATGGAGGAGATACACAGAGACAGGAACTGTCGATGACATGCCTCGCTCATGCCGCCGAAAGGCTACTACTGCAGTGGATAACCGCTACCTACAAATTATGCCTCGGAGGAACGCTGACAGCAACGCCACGTTGTTGAATAACGCTTTTCGTGCAGCCACAGGACGTCGTGTTACGCGTTCGCAATAGGCTGCGTGAAGCGTAACTTCACTCCTGACACCCATGGTCAGGTCCATCTTTGCAACCACGAAATCATGCAGCGCGGTACAGATGGCACCACCAACATGCCGGATGGACTGCTCAGAACTGGCATCAAGTTCTCTTCACTGATGACTGTCGCATGTCCCTTTAACCAGACAATCGTAGGAGGCAACCTGGTCGGGATGAACGCCTTAGACACACTGTCCAGCAAGTGCAGCAAGATGGAGGTTCTCTAATGTTTTGGGGTGGCATTATATGGGGCCGACTTACGCTGCTGGTGGTCATGGAAGGCGCGTAACGTCTGTACGATAAGTGAGTGCCATCCTCCGACCGATAGTGCAACCATATCGGCAGCATATTGGCGAGGCATTCGTTTTCATGAACGACAATTCGCGCCCCCATCGTGCTCGTCTTATGAATTTCCTTCAGGATAACAACATCGCTCGACTAGAGTGGCCAGCATGTTCTCCAGACATGAACCCCATCGAACATGCATGGGATAGTTTGAAAAGGACTGTTTATGGACGACATGAGCCACTAACTACCCTGAGGGATCCACGCCGAATCGGTGTTGAGGAGTGGGACAATCTGGACCAACAGTGCCTTGATGAACTTGTGGATAGTATGCCACGACAAATAAAGGGATGCATCAATGAAAGAGGACGTACTATTGGGTGTTAGAGGTACCAGTGTGTACAGCAATCTGTACCACCCCTTTGAAGGTCTCGCTGATTGGTGGTACAACATGCAATGTGTGGTTTTCATGAGCAATAAAAAGGGCGGAAATGATGTTTATGTTGATCTCTATTCCAAATTTTCTGTGCAGGTTCCGGAACTTTCGGAACCGAGGTGATGCAAAACTTTTTTTGGTGTGTGCTGTTTCGGTACTGGAATGTCGGGACTATGTAGTGCTGTACTGAGTTAGAATACTAAGTTACTTATTGCAGCGGATCAAATGCGACGCAGCTATTTTCCGCGAGGTATCGGTTTTGGATATTCTTGGTGTTTGCAGATAACAGAAAAATTGGAAGATCAGTAATACGAAGAATACCTCCAGATGGATAATATAGTTATCAGAGTAACTTACGTAAAGATACTGCATAATTAAAAATATATTGCTGCAGTTATGATGATTAAAAGTCTTCTGGGTGTTGTTTCTCGTCATTGTATAAAACACTTTAATTATAAACTTAAAACCAGTTTATAATTAAAATATTTTATACAATGACGCAGTAAAACACGCAGAAGACTTTTTAATCATCATGACAACAGCTACGGAAGCCTTCGTAGCTATATTGTGGCAATTATTGAAGTTTTTGACAACATATGCCATTGTCTCGGGTACAAATGACTACTCGTCGTTATTCATACGAATTTACTGACTGATATAAGTAGGAAGCAATGGACAGCGTATTAAACCTCGCGTGGGCCGATGAGAGTGCCATTTTCAACAAGTGGAAACGTAAGTATCCACAGCTGCTAAGCAGCTGTGTGGTCTGCTGGTTGAAATGTAACGCCACCTTTCAATGAAAGATTTAAGAGTTCTGGTAGGAAATATTTTAGATATTTCTGTTGAAGGTACTATGAGCTATCGGATTTTGCTTTTCGCGTCTTACTGTTTAAGCAGTGTGTTTGTTACTAGAGCTCGACGGTGATATCAAATTTACCTGATCCTTCCCTGTCCGAGAACACAGTAAAGTGGGTCCCACAGCGCCGGTTACACAAGAGCTTGTGCGGTGTTTCAAGTGCGTCGGACATAGGGAGTGTGCGAGTGTGTTTTGCCGGTAGCTCTGCCGTATTACTAACGGGATACCGCTGATAGTAAATGAAATACCTCGGCATCTGTTGCCTCGCCAATAGCTTAACTTTCCAACCCCCACCCTCCCATTTACTGGCACCACTTCCCAACAAACTCCCCCTCCCCCCTTCCCACACACCCAAACACAAATGCTCACTCTCGCATATCTCAATAAAAGTGACGACCCGTAGCAAATGAAAACGGAATATCGAAACATGAAGACCACTCTCTAGCCAGGATGTGCGGAGCTTATAATAAGCGCCTTTACTCCCCAACGAATTAAAGCACCGTCTGCGATGAATTAAATAAAGCGAAGCTACATATCCAGCGCACAGCATCAGCTACAAATCAATACTACCGTTATGCTAACTGGCATCTGGATGAAGATTGCACCGTCTGCGTTCCCGGAGTGCCAAACGTGTTGTCATTAGAGAGAAGACAAAACTACAAGAAAACTGACAAGAATCATTTTGCAAAAATGTTCTAAGGTGGGGATATCTTTTCTCATATGCTGATAACTACACTAAATAGTTTTTTGTAGTTAAATCTTTGTAGTTAATTCACCAAGGCATAGTATACGTAGTAATACATTCATTATCAGTGACTTTGTTACTTCAATAACTGTTCGTATCCTTTCCAATTGATTTGAAGAATCCTTGCTCCAGTATTCCCTGCGTAGGTGTGTTTCTGTTTCCGATAACACACGAGCTCACCTAAGGAATTACCAGTTTGCGTCTAGTAATTTCCCATGTTGTATTATTGAGTCATTCGGAATGCGAGCGCTCATATTATGGAGAAATACTACAGCATAGGTCATTCTATAGTAAAATGAGAATTCCAGTTTTAATCTTTTGATTACCTGTTCTAGAATGGATTCCTCAGTTCAGTCATAAATTATGTTTGATATCTCATGTAATCTTGCTCTTGATAATAAATGTTAGTTTGGAATCAATACAATTCTTTTTATTTAGTCAAAAATCTTTCCATCCATCTGAAAGCGTGGTTTATTTGTAAAGTACACTGCATCTAGGGCGCTAGTACGACCTGTTCTCGAGTACTGCTTGAATGTTTGGTATCCAGAGCAGGTTGGATTAAAGGAATACACTGAAGCAGTTCAAAGGCGGGGCGGTAGAATTGTTACCGGTAAGGTTCGAACAACACGCAGGTGTTACGGAGATACTTCGGAAACTCAAATGGGAATGCTTGGAGGGAAGACGACATTCTTTTCGAGGAACACTATTGAGGAAATTTAGAGAACCGTCAGTTAAAGCTGACGGAAGAACTATTCTACTGCCGCCAACGTACATTTGTGTCAGGATCACGAAGATAAGAGAAGTTAGGGCTCGTACAGGGGCATAGAGACAATTTTTTCTCCTGCGGTTTATTTGCGATTGCAACACGAAAGGAAATGGCTTGTAGTGGTACAGGGTACCCTTTGCCACGCACCGTACGGTGGCTTTGGGTGTGTGTATGTAGATATAGATGTAGTTTCATGGGTTTTGGGAAGTTATGTGAGGAAAGCACAGGTCGAGTTCCGTATGATCGATGTTTTCAGAATCTATGCTGGTTACCATAGAGGTGGTCATTCTTTTCGACACTCCTCATTACGTTTGAGCTCAGGATGTGTTCTATTATTCTACAATTCCTGGATGTCAGTCAGATTGGATGGTAGTTTTTGCATCATTTCTACTTCCTTCTGGGACACCAAGTTTGCTGCCTTTAGTCTGCAGTAGTATGTTATTACGCCAGCGATGGAAGTTGCTGCTGCTCATTCAAACTTGTCACTTCGCTCAATTTAATGTCGATTCTCTTCTGGTCCCAGAGGTCACTAGTTATTCACGTGGGCTTACAAAAATTTGTAATCATTTGGATGAAGCCGATGTTTGCAGTGGCTGTTTAGTCGAAGGGTTTATCGCTCCCGCGCTAAAAGCGGGCTCCCGATATTTAACGCAGTTTCCGGGAGAACTCTGGTCTCACAGCATCAAAAATTACGTACGCGAAGACACAAAGTTGTGAACTGAGACCTCCAGCCGTAGCTAACATGATAGTGGTTATAACGATAACCGCGGGTCATTCACATGCAATAATGAGAGTGACTTTCACAGTGTGTACATAGATGTAAATTGTGACTTTCAGGAAGCTAGAGATATCAAACACCCGACGCGTTCACTGCCTGCAGCTTGTTATAACGCGCAAGTTTGCAGTTTCACACACATTGTTTGTTTGACCGAATGCTGTCAGTAATAATGGGAACAATCGAATGAAAACGGTCTACTAGGTCAGTTCTTGGCAAACAGTCGACTCATTCGGGAGTAGTTTTATGTATCGGTGTAATTAATCATTTCTTTCTTTCTAGCGAAACCAGTCCGTGGGAGCAAACGAATGAACACAGCCGACGCAGTCCGGCGCATTCAGCTCCGAGCGAAAACATCCGATTGTTAAATCACTATTGTCGACTGCACTCTGTTATCGACTGTCGTTTCTGTTATTGCCGTTCTGATATCTGCTTTATACTTATTGCCAGTAAGTAACTTTCAGTTCAGTTTTTTGCCCATATTTAAGTATAGGCGTTTCGTTAGTAGTGAACTTCGTGTCTGGATCAGAACGCCAAAATGCTCGGTGATAGGGTAATGGAAGGAACTATATGACCGGGTCAAAAATGATCCTGAAAAAATTCGATACGTTATTAAGTGTCTGCAAGGGTGCTTTACACTATGAAACCATAGTAAAGAAATTCGAATAAAACTAACGAAAGACGAAAAATTTTTCTCCCAAATAAACAAACAGCTTTTTCTGAGACATTTTCTGTTCATGTAAGCTCAGTATTTACCGAATTAAAACTATCCCTGAAGGGTGCAAACCAGCAGGAAGAGAGAGACAGAGCTTCAATAAATTTAAATAAAAAAGCAATTTTTCTTTTTGTTAAATATCAATTTATAACGTAGTGCCTCTTATTAAACTCTTAAAACCAACCAAAAATCCATATACCCTTTCCTGCCCAAATTATGAAAAACTGAACTAGAGGATTTAATATTTAGGGAGAATATTACCAAAACAAGTAAAAGCACAATACTGGTAGTGTGTATGTATATATTTGTTTTCAGTTACGTACAAAACACAAGTGCTGTCAAGATACATTAATCCTATCTGATTGGGTTATTGACACATTACATTAACTAAAACAATGCAATACCACATTATAAATATCAAAACACAATAATATCCCTGTCAGCACTGCCCTGTAGCTGAATGGTGAGCCCGACAGAATGTCAATCCGGGTTCGATTCCCGGCTGGGTTGGAGATTTTCTCTGCTCAGGGACTGGGTATTGTGTTGTCCTAATCATCATTATTTCATCCCCGTCGACGCGCAAGTCGCCGAAGGGTCATCAAATCGAAAGACTTGCACCCGGCGAACGGTCTACCAGACGGGAGGCCCTAGTCACACGACATTTATTTATTTAGCACGTCCCGTAAACTCTTATGACGAAATGAACAAGACAGCCGAACAACAGTCTGTCGTTTCCCTTTTCAGTCCTCTGTTTGCAGAGATATTGAACCATTACAGCCAAAGAGTGTACTGTGCTACAGGAGACGTATGCAGACATTCTGACACGATGCTAATTCAAGATCTGAACTCCAAGATGTTTTACGACTCTCCACTCAGGCAGGAAAATGTTAATGCCACAAGCATGAAAAATTCGTATTTAAGTAAATGTATAAAATTATTCTGAAAATATTCTTTTTGAGAAAATACTTTTTATTTACCTCTCCTAGAAATATGATAGTCGTTACTTGCCTCAAAAAATTTGGCAACAGTCTTGGTTCATATATTTTGTCGACAAGCGTGAAAAATATGTAAATGAAATTAGTGAAAACATTGATACAGCCGCTGTAACTAGATACTTGTATCAGTAGATTGTCTCTCATTACGTGAAACCCAGAGAGTGAATGAAAATACTCAAGTAGCTTACATGGTCAAAGAGACTAGATTCATTCAATTGGAAACGTATGAACGAGAAAACGATTGACTGGCCGATCAGTTGTTGCAGCGCTAGATGTCGCGCACTATAGTCTCCAGTACATATTTACAGGCATACTTATTGTGGCGAACAGGCAGAATTCTATAGCGGCGTGGCCAAAATTGCCATATACAGTCTGATGGTACGCATGGAAAGAGATGGATTTGGTCCGATGCAGCAGACCGCACGTAGCACCCACGTGAGCGAGGTTGGCGCGAAAGCTAGTTGGACGGCGCCACCGCCGCGGTCGGAGAGCGCTGCGCGCCGGCCTCCATTGATCTCGGCGGGCTGCGGTGGCGCGCCCTGGCGTCCCGCCGTGACGTCACGCGCCGTGGACCGGGGGGGCGGAGTTCCGGCCGCCTCAGTCGCGGGCGCTCAGCCGACGCGTCCGGTGCTGGCAGTTCGCCTGCTGCGGCGACAGATGGCGTGCCGAGCGCGCCGTCGCGCGTCGCGTTATCCCGTGCCGTCGTCTCCGACGCTGCCGCCGGCGTCATCGGATGCGAACGCTCGCGTGTGTTGTGATCGAAACGTGTGTCGTCTTCGCACGACTACGCTCAGTTTTCCGCAGTTCCTCGCTTTTCATCGTCGTCAGTTCCAGTGTTTGTCCTGTTTTGGAAACGTGTTTGTTTAGTTACCACTGAAAAGTGTTAGTGCCAAGTACTCATTTGTTTTTCATGTATCGTGTCAGGAGGCCAGTCGTTTATTGTAGGATGTTCAGCAATAATCGAGCATTCTTTTACAAATGTCAGTTTGTTTCACCGCATTTCCTCGTGACAAGAAACGTGCCAGTCGAAAGTAAATTCTCACTAAATTTTCGTGTTAGATGACACATCAGACGTTTCCGATGTTGCTATTACGGTTTCTGATTATCCTTTACACCAGTGCCGATGCCATCAATTAAGTTAATTAATTTTTTTCCTTATTCGCCCGTCTGAAGTGTTGCGAAATTTCCCATATGTCTATGACACAGAATATTTTTCATGTAATAAATTTTGGTGTGCGTTTATTTATGTATGTTTGTAATACTAAAGGATCTAAACGTACGAATTAGAGACAATATGGAGTGGCTTTTCTGCGAATTTTCTACAGCATTGAAGGAAATAATTATTTGACCTTAAGAGGGCACAAATAGACTCATTTCCTTTAGATTTAGAACGCTGAAGTTCTACATTTTCGCCTTAGCCTTTGTTGTCAATCAAATCACGTTATGAAGCAATCATAAATTTCACGACTTAAAATTTCAAATCAGCTTTCCAACGCGAAGAGGACAGGTCACATTTATCAAATAGGCGATTATGTAGATTCCTCAAAACACAACTGTGTTTACTGTTAGCTTTATAACTGATGCCAGTCATTAAACTGATGCCAGTCATTAATCTGATGACATTTTTAAAACATTTTATTTGTTGGTGCTACCTGTTTCGAAGTTCGTTTTTCCATCATCAGATGACTGCATTATTTTTAGAGTACCAATTACTGATAAGCTGTTGAGTTGTTACAGTGATACCATGCCCTACAGCGAAAACCAAAGTTTTTAATTCAGAATATTTCGAAATGCAGATGAAAATCGAGAATAAACTAGAGCTGGAAACAGCAGGATAAATGTAAGATTTACATTTACAATAAAAAAATCTCTGCAATTTGTAAAGACCGGTGCCTTTTTTTATTCTAAGTACGAGGACTAAACATTTATTCCGATGTTCTTAATTTCAATTTATCGTCAATTTTCATGTCCTTTTAGAGTACGTCTCAATTCAAAATTGTTTTTTGCTCTATGGCACAACGGCACGGCAGAAATTTAACAGTTTATCAGGAGGTCGTTCTGATTAAAATATGTATAAATGCCATGTATTTAATAGTTAGTAGCTATTTTTTATCTCAAACGTTCGAAATGTCATTTACTAACAATGTAACAATAAGTCGCGTACGTTACCACACAAGATGAATATCAACAAAAATGAAATAAAGATAATGGAATGCAGTCGAATTAAATCAGGAATACTGTGGGATTTGGAATGAGAAATGAGACACCGAAGGTAATTGATAAGTTTCGTTGCATGGGCAGCAAAGTAACTTACAAGGGCACAATACAAATTGCCAATAGCTAGAAAAGCATATCAAAAAACGAGAAATTTCTTAACATCGAATGTCAATTTAAATGCTAGGAGGTCTTTCCTGGGCGTAGTTGTCTGGACTATAGAAAAGTGAAACGTGGCCGATAAACAGCTCAGACAAAAACGCAATAGCAGCTTTTGAAACATAGCGGTATGATGAAGGCTAAATGGTAGATCGGAGAACATTAGAACTGGGGAAGAAAGGAATTTGTCACTACTTGAATAAAATTATGGATCGGTCATTCTGAGACATCAAAGGATCACTAATATAGTACAGGGTGGAATTGTAGAGGAAGACCAAAAGACGAATGCAGTAAGCAGGGTCAGACGAATGAAGGGTGTAGTTGTTACAAGACATGAAGGGATTGCACAGGATTGATTAGCGTGAAGCTGTGCTTCGAACCAATCTTAGAACTGAAGGTCAGAGCACTATGATGTTACTATAGTGTATCTCCCGGTTCATGAAGGCTTGACTCATATACAACCATGATTTAGATGTTGGTATCACCATTTCATACCATGCATATCGCCAAAATTTGTGCGGCCATGTCTTGGAAATTAGTGGCGATGATCGGTGAAATTGTTATTTTTGTCGTCTACTGTAGATATTGGGTAACTCGGCTGTAAGCACAGATGCTTTCTCGGTTTGCAACAGTGGTCGCTGCGCTGGAGCAGGCAGCAGCACGAGTGCAGTGAAAGCAGAATGGCACTCGTGGCCGCCTGCGTGTGACAGCGGAGAGCGCACACAGCTCTGCCCACACATGTTACTCGCAGCGAAATATTGTCACCAAACACACAGAGTCCCAAGTACTTGTCGCCAGCGCGCTTTGCGCAGCCTTTTGTAATCGTCGTAGCAGCAGTGCTACCGAAATACTCTTGCGAAAAACTTTGGTTTCGAAGTTATTACGTACCCAATTACGTCCCTTTGATATTGCACTTAGACTTAAGGTTTCCGTAATATCCAAAAATACCATAACGGTACCTTTGAATAATCAGTGAAGGGTTTCCTACGCCCTCCGAAGTGCAACTAAGCAAGTTATCCGCTCCTTGCCTTCCTCCACAATCCACTACGAACAAACGTTTCATATGCGTGAGACTACAGAGGGTGGTCCATTGATAGTGACCGGGCCAAATATCTCATGAAATAAGCGTCAAACGAAAAAACTACAAAGAATGAAACTCGTCTAGCTTGAAGGGGGAAACCAGATGGCGCTATGGTTGGCCCGCTAGATGGCGCTGCCATAGGTCAAACCGATGCGTTTTTTTTAAATAGGAACCCCCATTTTTTATTACATGTTCGTGTAGTACGTAAAGAAATATGAATGTTTTAGTTGGACCACTTTCTTCGCTTTGTGATAGATGGTGCTATAATAGTCACAAACATATGACACAATTTTAGACGAACAGTTGGTAACAGGTAGGTTTTTTTAAATTAAAATACAGAACGTGGAATTTTGGAACACGTATTGTGTTCGAGTATAATGACTTTTCTGGAGACTAGAAATCTACTCTGTAGGAATCAGCATGGGTTTCGAAAAAGACGGTCATGTGAAACCCAGCTCGCGCTATTCGTCCACGAGACTCAGAGGGCCATAGACACGGGTTCACAGGTAGATGCCGTGTTTTTTGACTTCCGCAAGGCGTTCGATACAGTTCCCCACAGTCGTTTAATGAACAAAGTAAGAGCATATGGACTATCAGACCAATTGTGTGATTGGATTGAGGAGTTCCTAGATAACAGGACGCAGCATGTCATTCTCAATGGAGAGAAGTCTTCCGAAGTAAGAGTGATTTCAGGTGTGCCGCAGGGGAGTGTCATAGGACCGTTGCTATTCACAATATACATAAATGGCCTTGTGGATGACATCGGAAGTTCACTGAGGCTTTTTGCAGATGATGCTCTGGTGTATCGAGAGGTTGTAACAATGGAAAATTGTACTGAAATGCAGGAGGATCTGCAGCTAATTGACGCATGGTGCAGGGAATGGCAATTGAATCTCAATGTAGACAAGTGTAATGTGCTGCGAATACACAGAAAGATAGATCCTTTATCATTTAGCTACAAAATAGCAGGTCAGCAACTGGAAGCAGTTAATTTCATAAATTATCTGGGAGTACGCATTAGGAGTGATTTAAAATGGAATCATCATATAATGTTGATCGTCGGTAAAGCAGATGCAGACTGAGATTCATTGGAAGAATCCTAAGGAAATGCAATCCGAAAACAAAGGAAGTAGGTTACAGTACGCTTGTTCGCCCACTGCTTGAATACTGCTTAGCAGTGTGGGATCCGTACCAGATAGGGTTGATAGAAGATTTAGAGAAGATCCAACGGAGAGCAGCGCGCTTCGTTGCAGGATCATTTAGTAATCGCGAAAGCGTTACGGAGATGATAGATAAACTCCAGTGGAAGACTGCAGGAGAGACGCTCAGTAGCTCGGTACGGGCTTTTGTCAAAGTTTCGAGAACATACCTTCACCGAAGAGTCAAGCAGTATATTGCTCCCTCCTACGTATATCTCGCGAAGAGACCATGAGGATAAAATCAGAGAGATTAGAGCCCACACAGAGGCATGCCGACAATCCTTTTTTCCACGAACAATACGAGACTGGAATAGAAGGGAGAACCGATAGAGGTACTCAAGGTACCCTCCGCCACACACCGTCAGGTGGCTTGCGGAGTATGGATGTAGATGTAGATGTAGATGAACGTAGCTATGTTTGAACATTATATTCTAATGTGATACATGTACCTTTGTGAACTTATCATTTCTGAGAACGCATGCTGTTACAGCGTGATTATCTGTTAATACCACATTAATGCTATAAATGCTCAAAATGATGTCCGTCAACCTCAAGGCATTTGGCAATGCGTGTAACGACATTCCTCTCAACAGCGAGTAGTTCGCCTTCCGTAGTGTTCGCACATGCACTGACAAAGCGCTGACGCATGTTGTCAGGCGTTGTCGGTGGAGCACGATAGGAAATATCCTTCAACTTTCCTCACAGAAAGAAATCCGGGGACGTCAGATCCGGTGAACGTGCGGGACCAATCCACCTGTCATGAAATATGCTATTCAGTACCGCTTCAACCGCACACAGGCTATGTGCCGGACATCCATCATGTTGGAAGTACATCGCCATTGTCATGCAGTGAAGATCTTGTAGTAACATCGGTAGAACATTACGTAGGAAATCAGCATACATTGCACCATTTAGATTGCCATCGATAAAATGGGGGCCAGTTATCCGTCCTCCCATAATGCCGCACCATCCATTAACCCGCCAAGGTCGCTGATGTTCCACTTTTCGCAGCCATCGTGGATTTTCCGTTGCCCAGTAGTGCATATTATGCCGGTTTACGTTACCGCTGTTGGTGAATGACGCTTCGTCGCTAAATATAATGCTTGCAAAGAATCTGTCATCGTCCCGTAATTTCTCTTGTGCCCAGTGGCAGAACTGTACACGACGTTCAGAGTCGTCGCCATTCAATTCCTGCTGCATAGAAATATAGTACGGGTGCAATCGATGTTGATGTAGCATTCTCAACACCGACGTTTTTGAGATTCCGGATTCTCGCGCAGTTTGTCTGGTACTGATGTGCGGATTAGCCGCGAAAGCAGCTAAAACTCCTACTTGGCCATCATCATTTGTTGCAGGTCGTGGTTGACGTTTCACATGTGACTGAACACTTCCTGTTTCCTTAAATAACGTAACTATCCGGCGAACGGTCCGGACACTTGGATGATGTCGTCCAGGATACCGAGCAGCATACATAGCACACGCCCGTTGGGCATTTTGATCACAATAGCCATACATCAACACGATATCGACCTTTTCCGCAATTGGTAAACCGTCAATTTTAACACGGGTAATGTACCGCGAAGCAAATACCGTCTGCGCTGGCGGAATGTTGCGTGATACCACGTACTTGTTTGTGACAGCGCCATCTATCACAAAGTGAAAAAAGTGGTCCAACTAAAACATTCATATTTCTTTACGTACTACAAGAATATGTAATAAAAAGTGGGGTTCCTACTTAAAAAGACGCGGTTGATATCCGTTTGACCTATGGCAGCGCCATCTAACGAGCCAACCATAGCGCCATCTGGTTTCCCCCTTCAAGCTAGACCAGTATTGTTCTTTGTAGTTTTTTCGTTTGATGGTTATTTCGTGAGGTATTTGGCCCGGTCACTATCAATGGACCACCCTGTATATTTTGCTTCCACATGGCCTTCATACTATAATTTTGTTCGAAACTTATCTCATTATCCTACAACAAACAGCGTATGATGTATCAGTTTTTAGAACTATCCCACAGTCGAATGACTGCAGTGATGCAGGGCAACTGCGGAAAACCTAATTCAGGACGGCCGTATTAGTATTAAAAAGGAATGTAAAGTTGCGCATTCTGTCCCTAGACAGGTCAAGCGGGCCCGAACTACCGCCGTGTCATCCTCTGTTAATGGCATCATCGGATGTGGTACAGAAGGCTATGAAGTCAACATACCGCTGTCCCGATATCGTCAGGCTTTCTGACCTTGGAACCGCCAGTGATCCGTCGAATAGTTTCTTATTTTGCCTGACAAGGCCAACCACGCCCCGTGCCAGTCCTCCAACCACGGAAAAATCCCTGGTAGCACCGGGAACCGAACATTGGTGTTCCGCATGGGTGACCGCTCAGCTACACAGGCGTACCGTATCAGCCCATAAAGAATCAGTCAATTCTCCAGTAAGTAATTAGCAGCGAAAAAAAAAAACCTCAGCCATTTGTAATATCTGTTTTTCGTACTAAAATTCCTACCGACATTCTGTCTCCAGAAACAACTGCCTACTCGCGAGCTCAAACCTTGCTTTCACCGAAGGAAACCAAAAACAAAGACCTAATTCTATTGGGTGTAGAATGATGTTACAGATTATACACTACAGGCCATTAAAATTGCTACACCAAAAAGAAATGCAGATGATAAACGGGTATTCATTGGACAAATATATTATACTAGAACTGACATGTGATTACATTTTCACGCAATTTGGGTGCATAGACCCTGAGAAATCAGTACCCAGAACAACCACCTCAGGCTGTAATAACGGCCTTGATACGCCTGGGCATTGATTCAAACAGAGCTTGGATGGCGTGTACAGTTACAGCTGCCCATGCAGCTTCAACACGATACCACAGACCATTAAGAGCAGTGGCAGGCGTATTGTGACGAGCCAGTTGCTCGGCCACCATTAACCAGACGTTTTCAATTGGTGAGAGAGCTGGAGAATGTGCTGCCAGGGCAGCAGTCGAACATTTTCTGTATCCAGAAATGCCCGTACAGGACCTGCAACATGCGGTCGTGAATTATCCTGCTGAAATGTAGGGTTTCGCAGGGATCGAATGATGGGTAGAGCCACGGGTCGTAACACATCTGAAATGTAGCGTCCACTGTCCAAACTGCCGTCAATGCGAACAAGAGGTGACCGAGACGTGCAACCAATGGCACCCCATACCATCACGCTGGGTGATACGCCAGTATGACGATGACGCATACACGCTTCAAATGTGCGTTCACCGTGATGTCGCCAAACACGGATGCGACCATCATGATGCTGTAAACAGAAGCTGGATTCATCCGAAAAAGTGACGTTTTGCCATTCGTGCACCCAGGTTCGTCGTTGAGTACACCATCGCAGGCGCTCCTGTCTGTGATGCAACGTCAAGGGTAACCGCAGCCATGGTCTCCGAGCTGATACTCCATGCAGCTGCAAAACGTCGTCGAACTGTTCGTGCAGATGATTGTTGTCTTGCAAACGCCCCCGTCTGCTGACTCAGGGATCCAGACGTGGCTGCACGATCCGTTACAGCCATGCGGATGAGATGCCTGTCATCTCGAATGGTGGTGATACGGGGCCGTTGGGATCCAGCACGGTGTTCCGTATAACCCTGCTGAACCCACCGATTCCATTTTCTGCTAACAGTCATTGGATCTCGACCAACGCGAGCAGCAATGTCGCGATACGATGAACTGCAATTGCGATAGGCTACAATCTGACCTTTATCAAAGTGGGAAACTTGATGGTACGGATTTCTCCTCCTTACACGAGGCATCACAACAACGGTTCACCAGGCAACGTCGGTCAACTGCTGTTTGTGTATGAGAAATCGGTTGGAAACTTTCCTCATGTTAGCACGTTGTAGGTGTCACCACCGGCACCAACCTTGTGTGAATGCTCTGAAAAGCTAATCATTTGCATATCACAGCATCTTCTTCCTGTCGGTCAAATTTTGCGTCTGTAGCACGTAATCTTCGTGGTGTAGCAATTTTAATGGCCACTAGTGTAAATGATGTGTACGTGGAATCGGATTATAAAATAATACTCCCGAATTTTTTAAAACTGGTTGTTGAAAATGCAGTATTGAAAAACTCTGGACAACATATTTACAACCGAAGTTTTAACAGGTAACAGCCGTGAAATGTCTTCCGCCGTAGCTGAGAATGAGCGGTCAGCGGAGATGATTGCCATGCAGAGGACCCGGGTTCGATTACCAGTACTGCCAAGGATTTATCCTTTGTTGGAAGATTGGTTACGGGGAGCAGTCAGCCTCCTAATGCCACCTGAGGAGCTACTTGAATCAGAAGTAACGGCTTCACGATCTGGAAAGTTGGGAAAATGGGGGGGAGAGCAGTGTGCTGACCACATGCTCCGCCATGCCGCATCCACAAGACGCCGTAAGACAGAGAAGGACGCGGCAGCCAGTCGAAGTCCGTTGGGCCTTCAAGACCGGGACGAGGAGCTCGTTTTTAACAGCCATCAAATTCAGAGAACTATGTTCGAATACTGACCTTAGATATTATGACAACAGTGTTCGCACACAAAAGCGACATAAAAAGGAACCAGTGGCAGAAATGATATAAACTTCCCTTTTTCGTGATGAATTCAATATCTCTAGCGTTGTGTTCTCACTGTTGGTGTCTAAAAACTGGTTAATATTAAAGTTCGGATGGTTTACTGTAGCATACCATGGTAAAGTGGAAATAAAATCTGTGGAACAGATCGCGTGATTGAGTGAGTGGTCGTAAAAAAATCGTTGGTGATTCTTGAAGCGACAGAATTAAATACCCGAAACAGACTGGCTCGGGAAAAAAAATATTTCCGACGAGATCCACTGGCATCAGATATTGATAGAGAATTGAAAAAGAATGCTCTTATTCTTCAAGCTGGAATTCAGTGCAGTGAACAAATTATAATAGGCTGTGAAAAAACTGGAAGGATCTAAAATAAGGATTCAGAGGTCATGTGGGTGAGTGGGTGCGAAAGAAGTAATGGAAACAAGAGACTAGCATCAAAAGCCTTTCAATGGAAAAAGGTGGGTTAGCGGGATATCTAAGCCATACGCTACTAACCCACAAGCCATGAGACGGAACAGATATCATAAAGTAGCTTGATTGTAAGCATTAAGTAGCGGAGTTTATATAGCTGGCGATAAAAGTAGTTTATCTAGATCTGGCCGGCCGGAATCCATACGAGTTAACTGCCATTGGTCTGTTACACTGGCTCCCTACAGATGACTAGTCAAGTGCCGATGTAGTTCAAAATTAGTTACATCTGGCGTTGTCTCAGAAGTAGACAAAAAATGTTTTTATAATTGTCTACATCGCCTACATTATAAATTTTTACAATGTGATGATTAGTTTCAATTCACTAAACTACTATCTTCAGATCACACACGGTAAAATAAATGCCAGCACACAGCGCATTCACAAATCTTGCATTATCTCTGTAGTTTGGAGCATGTCCGTACGTGTGACTCTTGGAATACAGTACTGAATAACCTGCAATGTAACACCAAGTATTTCAGAACCATACTTAATAAGTGTGCCCACATCAGATCTACTGGGCATACAAACATTTCCCATCTTTGACGAATTACTGGATGGGACTCTGCTGTTTAGACGTTTTTTAATTGACTGCGATCTCGTTATGCGTAGTTCTGAAATACGTGTGTGTTACGTTGCCGGTTATTCAATTTTATATTCAAAGAGTGGCTTCTTAGTCAACTGAAACTAGTCATCAAATTTCAGTGTTTTATGATGTACGCGATCTAAAAAATTATGCAAAAATTTTAAAATAATTTTTAAAATTTTAGTTAGTTGAATATCTCACGCCACAGAACCTTAGTCATATGGTGAAAATAAGAAAACACACACAATAAAGTTTTCACAATCCGCAGAGAGATGAAACGCGTTACTTCTACCTTTAGCTAGTTTTTTACAGGCGGTGGTAGGGAATAGGCGGTCGGAAGTCGTCCGTTTTTGCGTCCGGTTTCATGGGGCCTATCATGTGCCAATCTGCCAATCTCTTCCCCTACATCTACATATATACTCCGCAATCTCCGTACTACGCACGGCGTAGGTTACCTTGTACCATTGTTAGTCATTTCCTTTCCTGTTGCACTAGCAAACAGAGTGAGGGAAAACTGCAAAGCTGCAAAATATGAATAAAATTAAAAAATACATAATCTTCCGTCCGGGGATTTTCATTTCATGAAGCATCTCTGTAACACTCGGGTAATGACGGAATCTAATGGTAACAAATCTAGTAGCACCCCTCATAATTGCTTTGATGCCATCTTTTATTCCGAATGGTGGGAATCCCAAACGCTCGAGCGGTACTCGAGAGTGGGTGGCACTCCTGTTCTATACGCGGTCTCGTTTATAGATGAACTACACTTTGCAAATTCAGAGGTTGGCACAAAACAGGGGTGGAAGGGCCATACCAAACCAGTCTGAACGTTAATGAGGAAGAAAAACAAATTGGAACCATGTTGATACAGCAGTGATAATTCTAAGAAAAGTTATATGGCTCCAGAGACCTTTTTCAGATTGAAATATCTACGATATATACAGGGTGTTTGTAATTAATGTTTAGACCCCTCCAAACGATGTAAATTAATATAATTTAATTTAATATGAGACACATGGGGCCCCAGACTTCGGGAAAAACACCAACAGTGGATGTGAAATGTACATGTGACGTTACTAGATGACTATCTTTCCACACGTGGAGCGCTTGAGCCTATCGGTCTGCCACATCCAATCATCCCAACAGTAGTCGCGTATTCACGCCTGTGTAGCTCCGGGCTCACGTCCGCGAGTTTATCACAGAAGGCTCAGGGTTCGAGTCTTGCGGCTGGGAGATTTTCTCACTGAGTTAGACAATTACATGTTTACAATGAGCTAAGACTTATTATTTTATTTGCCGGTGTCCCTCGCGTCCGCTAGTTTATTGAAATGTACAATAGAGCAAAAACTGGCCGTATTGCGCCAGAAGTAAATAAATATAAGCTTCTGTAATTTGTAGTTACCAGTATATGGCCTATGTTCCTTTACTAAATAATGTCTGTAAACAGAAAGAGAAGGTACAAAAGGAAAGAAACACTAAATAACACTTTTTCTTGGTTACATCAAGGACTATTTCGTAAATTCTGTATTTATAACCAATCACATTCACAAAAAGTGTTCGAAATGTAAACCGTTTGCTCGAATGCCAGTATTGCATCAGTCAAACATCCCATCCCGCCGAAGCTCAACTGGTGGGCATCTTGCAAGGTACGTCATCTGTTGACGTCACATTCCAATCCACTTGCGGGGGCCGGCCACTGTGACCAAGCGGTTCAAGGCGCTTCAGTCCGGAACCACGCTGCTGCTGCGGTCGCAGGTTCGAATCCTGCCTTGGGCATAGATGTGTGTAATGTCCTTAGGTTAGTTAGGTTTAAGCAGCTCTAAGTCTAGGGCACTGATGACCTCAGATGTTAAATCCCATAGCGGTTAGAGCCATTTGAACCACTAGTTGGGTATTTCGACACATTTGCGGACCCACGTGTCTTACATTAAATTTCTTGTTCCAACTTCATCTAACTTGGTTCTGGATCTTTTAACGTTAGTAAGAATCACCCTCTATGTGCAGACTGATGCGACAAATGAAAGTTTGTAGCAAGGTCAGGAATCAAACCTAGGTCACCTACTCACTAGGTAGATGCGCTAACCACTAAATCGCCGGCCGGAGTGGCCGTGCGTTTCTAGGCGCTACAGTCTGGAAGCGGGCGACCGCTACGGTCGCAGGTTCGAATCCTGCCTCGGGCATGGATGTGTGTGATGTCCTTAGGTTAGTTAGGTTTAATTAGTTCCAAGTTCTAGGCGACTGATGAGCTCAGAAGTTAAGTCGCATAGTGCTCAGAGCCATTTGAACCATTTTTTTTTAACCACTAAATCACCGTGGCACAGTGCCTTTTCCTAGCTGCACAGACTATCCTAGCACGCTTCCTACCTCAGTCCATATTTCTAGTGATTCCTCAGCCTACGTGCTATTCCACCTAAACGCGAACGGCGTTGCAGAGGCTCTCCAACTGCCTTGGAATAGCACCTCAGCATCGAGTCTACCAAAGAGGTTGAGGCGTGAAGGAAATTTGGACTACGGAGGGAGGCATGCTAGAGCAGTCCGTGTAGTTGTGCGAAGCCAGTGTGCCAGCGTGCCTTGGTCCTTAGCGCATCTGCCTAGTGAGCAAGAGACCTGGGCTCGAGTGCTGGCCTTGGTACAAATATTCATTCGTCGCTTCAGCCTGCGTATATACAACATGGATGTTTGACACTTGAAAAGGTTTCTGGAAACACATAGTTTCATTGGATTAATCCTTAACTCATGAGGTGACTTTTCTGTAATGTTTAGGATGAGGGTTGGTCTCTGGCGCCGCCACGTACAAACTGACGTTTAAGAAACATATTTGAAATTTTTAATTTAAGTTCGATAACATTTATTTTTGCAGATATTTAAATGTTTTTTAAATACGTCTTGTGGATTTTTTGCATTAAATAAGCCCTACAGCATTTTATTTGTTATCACATAAAATCGCGTCTTTTGTGCAGTTTTTTGGATAGTACACACAAAAAACTTTTTGAGAGTTGAGTTCTTCTTTCTGAAAAATTACAGTATCTCTGTAGCGAGTAAATTTTCACGTAAGACTAAATTCCAGGATTTAAACATACTCATAAAAATTGCGGCTTCTTAGATACAAAAAGAAGGTCTGCAAAATTGACATTCTTTGATGGGATCTACATTTTTCTTCCTCACCAATGAGAATACTTTAAGTACTTTATAGGAGAAACAGAAGGATCCCAGGTACAGTTGTCCTGAAGTTCTTCATCTGAATGATCCTCCGATAGCAGAACTGTGATCACTGGCTACCGTAAAACCTTCGTCTTTTTCGTGTATTTCTTGATCTACGAGTATATCACTGGCATATTACTCCATCCACCGACTAACAATTTTATCACACTTAGGATCGTTAAAACTGATATGTTCGTCCGAACACATTTTGTACTATACTGAAGAAAATGGGCACGTGGTTCATTAGGCACGGTGTATCAGACACCAACACGGGTTAACAACAAATAAAGAAGGTGATAATGCAACGGACAAGAAGACATTGTAGGGTTGGCGATTTTGGAAGGGTAGGTAGGGTATAGAAGAATTAGAATTGCGCCAGAACTGATCTTGGAGAACGAGTGTTGAGTTTTCAAGCTCCTATGCTAGTTTCGTACGATGTTGAGGTGCTATTCCAATGCAGTTGGAGGGCCTCTGCGGTGCTGTGCGAGTTTAGGGATAATTTCAAGTAGGCTGAGGCGTGACTGGGAAATTGGTTACGGAGGGAGGCGCGCTAGCATAGTCCCTGCAGTTTTGCAAAGAAGGGTGGCGTAGCGGTTAGCGCATCTGCCTAGTGAGCGAGAGACCCGGTTTCGAACCCCGGTCTTTGTACAAATATTCTTTGGCCGCGTCAGTCTGCGTACATACGTTTCTAAAAGAGCCGAGCATACACACCGACACATGCGAAGAAATCAACAGTGCTCCCTGCGGCGCAGGACTTAGATCGCTGAGCCTGCGCTGGCGCTGGGCTGGGGCAGGCAGCTCGGGCGGCCGATCCGTCATCCGCGGCGCTGTGTGCTGTTTGCGCAGAGCCGACTGGGCGGCCCTCGGCGCGGCAGACAGCGCCCACTGCTCCCCTCTGATGGCTCTGGCCGCTGTAAGTGCTCCATTAGTAGCAACAGCGCCGCCCCGCTTCTCGATTTGGGGGCCGCGCTCCGCCCACGACGAGAGGAAGATCGCATTGCAGCCGCCGTGTTGACTCTTCCGCCGCGTGCAAACCCTGCCGCGCGCTTGTCGACTTAATCGGACGGAATCCACGCTCCTTAAAGTAAAATTGAAAAACTACCGTTGGAAGCCGTAAACTGTCATAAGAAAGCGTACACTATGGGAGTTTCCCTACTAGCTTTCGTCAATTAAGGTCGTACCCTCGTTACCTGTACTTCAGGTGTGTTTCGTAACAGTCGGGCTTTACCTTACAACGATCGTTTTCGTTACGTATGTGATCAGCATCTTACTAGATTCCCCTAGAAACCGGAAGCGGTGAACCATATAGAAATTGTGTGAGGCTATATAACGATCCACGAAACCTACGGAACATTTTTATTCTACATAGTTATCCTTCTGTCTACTACTAAAAAATAAACGCTATTTATTGGGAAACTGAACCTGTCGATGTTTAAGTCAGGTTTTGACACAAATTTTTGATTTGCATCGTGAAAGAGACTGATGTTGAATAAAAATAAAAAAAAACAATACAGATTTATCAATAGCGCTAGAGATGCAATTTCCTCAGCAGAAAGGTGAAATAAAGAAACACAAAACAAAAATATATTAAACGTCGCTTCAGTAATTCGTCGAACTTCTATAAAACACGCTTCTTTGTTGCTAAACATCTTCCGCGTTTATCAACAATAACACGAAACTCTTGCCTTTCGTCATGATGAACAATATATAAATTGAACGCCGCAACGATGCCGAGGTACCGTCGACGCACAAGGAATACTGTCTACAAGACGATAGAGAACATAGAATTCACAACATCTGCTGCTGACAAGAAGAAGAATACTGTGAAGAACACTGCTGCCACTGCACTCGTCGACGGACCATGTGTGTTTTGTGGATGTAGACTGAACTTCAGCATTGATGATATATATATATATATATATATATATATATATATATATATATATATATATATTACTACTGGCCATTAAAATTGCTACACCACGAAGTTGACATGCTACAGACGCCTAATTTAACCGACAGGAAGAAGATGCTGTGATATGCAAATGATTAGCTTTTCAGAGCATTCACACAAGGTTGGCGCCGGTGGCGACACCTACAACGTGCTGACATGAGGAAAGTTTCCAACCGATTTCTCATACACAAACAGCAGTTGACCGGCGTTGCCCGGTGAAACGTTGTGGTGATGCCTCGTGTAAGGAGGAGAAATCCGTACCATCACGTTTCCGATTTTGATAAAGGTCGGATTGTAGCCTATCGCGATTGCGGTTCCTCGTATCGCGACATTGCTGCTCGCGTTGGTCGAGATCCAATGACTCTTAGCAGAATATGGAATCGTTGAGTTCAGGAGGGTAATACGGAACGCAGTGCTGGATCCCAACGGCCTCGTATCACTAGCAGTCGAGATGACAGGCATGTTATCCGCATGGCTGTAACGGTTCGTGCAGCCACGTCTCGATCCCTGAGTCAACAGATGGGGACGTTTGCAAGACAACAACCATCTGCACGAACAGTTCGACGACGTTTGCAGCAGCTCAGAGACCATGGCTGCGGTTACCCTTGAGGCTGCATCACAGACAGGAGCGCCTGCGATGGTGTACTCAACAACGAACCTGGGTGCACGAATGGCAAAACGTCATTTTTTCGGATGAATCCAGGTTCGGTTTACAGCATCATGGTGGTCGCATCCGTGTTTGGCGACATCGCGGTGAACGCACATTGGAAGCGTGTATTCGTCATCACCCGGCGTGATGGTACGGGGTGCCATTGGTTACACGACTCGGTCACCTCTTGTTTCCATTGACGGCACTTTGAACAGTGGACGTTGTATTTCAGATGTGTTACGACCCGTGGCTCTACCCTTCATTCGGTTACTGCGAAACCCTACATTTCAGCAGGATAATGCACGACCGCATGTTGCAGTTCCTGTACGGGCCTTTCTGGATACAGAAAATGTTCGACTGCTGCCCTGGCCAGCACATTCTCCATATCTCTCACCAACTGAAAACGTTTGGTCAATGGTGGCCGAGCAACTGGCTCGTGACGATACACCAGTCACTACTCTTGATGAACTGTGGTATCGTGTTGAAGCTGCATGGGCAGCTATACCTGTACACGCCATTTTCACTCACGTAGAAGATACACAGGAGGTGGGCAAATATATGGCAACCCAGGATTACAACCAGCTCCCTCTCTCCCGCCCCTCCCTCCGCACGCCTAAAAGGGCCTAAGTAAATAGTTGGCATTGAAAAGATCTTGAAGGCCTCTCGAGAAGCAGAATCTTATTTGCACCATTCCTCATGCATGATAGTGGCAAGTTCAGATAATGATGATGGAGCTGGAATTGGCCAGGCACTCTTTTCTCCAAAGTAGGAAACAGATGCTCATAATCTTGAGATATGGTGATTGTGGTTGGCAGGGAGAGGTACGACTTCATCCTCGTGCTCACAAAACCAATCCTGGGTAATGGGAACTGTGTGATAAAGGACCCTGTCGTCTTGGAACACTATTGGAAATAAACACTGCTCCGTGGGATGGAACTGATCAGCTAAAAAGTACCCAACCGAGTAACCATGGGCCCATGGAATAACACGATATGGCTGCCCAAAGCATCACCGAACTCTTGGAATACAAATTCGGCCAGAGGTTGGAAACAGCATGAAAAAAGGCTCATCGAATGACTATCTTCCACTGCTCCAAAGGCCAGGTTGTATGCCTTCTGCACCACGTATTCCTGTTACGGGCACTTAAATCACTGAGAGGCGGGTTTGAAATTCCTACTCGCCCTGAAATTTCTTGTTTATGGAGCTCCCTTCGTGTTATTTCAGTGCTTCAAACGGTTCAAATGGCTCTAAGCACTATGGGACAACATCTGAAATCATCAGTCCCCTAGACATAGAACTACTTAAACCTAACTAGCCTAAGGACATCACACACATCCACGTTCGAGGCCGGATTCGAACGTGCGACGTAGCAGCAGCGCGGTTCCGGACTGAAGCGCCTAGAACCGCTCGGCTACAGCGGCCGGCGTTTCAATGCCGACAGAGTTCGCGAGTGTGACATTCAGTTCTGCAGTGACTTTTGTAGCTGTCGTTCTTTTAGTTTCCGTCACAATCCTCTTCAGTCGTTGTCTGTCACGACCACACAACACATACTTTCGTCCGCGATTTTCCGCTTTGTCTTTATGCGATATAAATATTCCACACGTTGTCTTTTGAAACACCAAAGACCATGTTTACGGAAGCACCCAGCCCGAAAATTGCCCCACATTCGAATTCACGTAGCACCGACATGACGCATTTATAACTACGTAGAACGCTGGTCTGACCACTACTTGCACTTGCTATGTAGCCTACTGAGGGCTTGGAACACGTGCCGCTCTTGGTCAGATTCAACGGTGCCACCTGCAGGCATGACTAGCATCTGCACTTACGTTTAAACATAAATTTCTCGCGGTTTTTCCATATTTTTGTCCAGCCTCTCTTAGTCTCGTGAAATCGGCCAGATTTCTTAGAAAACACTGTATAATGTCAATTTCTTCAAGTGCTTGGTTGTTCAGACAACTCTACTAGCTGTCACTGTACTCTTTCAGCAAGTGTAAGGTCTTCTCTTCGTCGAGCATTTCACAAATCCGTCTGCTTACTTGCCAGAGTCCATCGAACGAAGTCTAAAAGTAATGTATCAGTCATGTTTATCGTACTGTCAGAGGACTCGTATAAGCATTGTATCTGCGAACATCAAAAAAGGCTCATAAAGTAAATTTTTCGCATCGGTGGTCGCTGGAACACTATCTAACGATTAGTTAAATGTAGCGCGCTGGCAGCCCATAAATAACCCGGCGAGCTGTCTCTGCCCGGTGGCAGACATTCTGTCCCTGTCCTCGCTCTTTTTTGTGTTGTATTTTTCAGCACCTACTCTGATTTATGCACGCCTTTAGCCTCGAAAAAAAAACTGCAGACTTTTCTATTCGAGAACGACGTGGGTTCTCGCTAAAATTATGATTTCGATCACAGCGACTGAAGATAGCCAGGTAGCTAGTCGACATGGACACATTACATCGGCACCGGAAGTCATATGTGATAAACTCGCTGTCGAGTACTTAGCCCCGTAAATTAATGCAACAATTTCCATTAAGTTTCGTTCGGACAAACTTGCTTTGGCTACGCTTGGCGCAGCAAGGACGCTTGTTTCTATCTGGTGTAGTCCCACGGGGTCTAGAAAACATCGTTCCTATGAAAGACAACTAGCTCTTTATTCACATGAAGTGTTAAGTGCTGTTGACTAGGGATTTCGGATCTATTCCGTATTTCTGGATTTCCGGAAGGCTTTTGACACTGTACCACACATGAGGCTCGCAGTGAAATTGCGTGCTTATGGAATATCGCCTCAGTTATGTGACTGGATTTGTGATTTACAGTCAGAGAGGTCACAGTTCGTAGTAATTGACGGAAAGTCATCGAGGAAAACAGAAGTGATTTCTGGCGTTACCCAAGGTAGTGTTATAGACCCTTTGCTGTTCTTTATCTATATAAACGAATTTGGAGACAATCTGAGCTGCCGTCTTCGGTTGTTTGCAGATGACGCTCTCCTTTATCGACTAATAAAGTCATCAGAAGATTAAAAAAACTGCAAAAAGATTTAGAAAAAAATATCTGAATGGTGCGAAAAGTGGCAGTTCACCCCAAATAAAGAAAAGTGTCAGGTCATCCACATGAGTGCTAAAAGGATTTCGTTAAACTTCTTTATGGTGAAATTTATATTACATTTAGTATATGTCAATATTATTCTGTTGTTTACACCCTACCGTAACACATGCTGTTCTCTAGCCTTCTGCAGTAGTGTTTATCGGGAGAAGAAAATCGTCTTCCCTCCAGATATACTTGCCTGTTGATGTGATTCACCGGTAACAAATCTAGCAGCACTCCTCTGAAATGCTTCGGTGTCTTACGTTAATCCGACTTGGTGGTGATCCCACAATCTCTAGCAGCAGGTAAGAATGTATTGCACAACTGTTTTGACTGCAACCTCCTTTATAGAGGAGCTACATGTCCGTACAATGCTCCTAACAGCCCGAAGTCGATCATTCGATTTCTCTATAATCGACCTTTCGAGTTCGTACCATTTCATGTCGCTCTGGAATGTTACGCCCTGATCACATCGAATCGATGCATACCAGCATACAACTCTTACTGTATTCGAAACTTAGTGGATGGCTATTCCTACTGATCTGCATTAACTTACATTTTTTCATATTTAGAGCAAGTTGCTAGTTTTCTGACACCCAGAGATCATTTTCATTTCCATTTCATGTAGCGCTTGTTCAATTTTGTTGTTTCTTACCCGAATGGAGCCACCGGATGTTTGGCGGATCCCGTTTTAAGATGGCTGGGTACTTATTTTCCCAACAGCTCCCCAGTGACTTGGTGTCATTTCCGCCACCCAGCGTAACTCATGCTCGATCGTCTAGGAACGTCTCGCCATCAAGAGAGCCGACGTGTTTAAACTGTGCTGTTCTGCTGCGTTGTTGGATCTGTAATGATGACGGTGTCGCTAGTCTGAGGTGCTTTTTTCAAATATTAATTATCATCGGTGTTTCACTGTTTCCCTCGAGTAATAAATCCGGAAATTTCGAATGTCTTCATACGTTAGATATGTACTGGGTGATGTCAACAACAGATATGAAATTAGTTGACGCTTATCAGAACAGCTGCCTCGTCCATTGTAAAGAGAGAAGCATTCATTAATCCTGAGTATTGTTTTAATACTTCTTTCCTTTACACGAAACAGCACCATATCCTTGCCTCCCTCTTGTCGGCTTACTTAATTGCCCACGGAGGGAGGGCGAGGGGAGAGGAGGCAAATTTAAGGTGAAATGAGACTCGTATTGAAACACTGCAATTTTTCATACGAACAGCGTTGTGAGAGGTAAAATTCACGTCCAGCGACAGAGAAAGAAGTGGTGTGTTCGACTGCTAAGGAGTCGTTGATGTTACTAGTAAATGCTGCAGCATTCTACCAATAAGCATATGAGAATCTAATGTTAGTAGTTGAATGTTTTTAATACCAACACAAATCTGATTTGTTAGCCATGTTAATTTAAGCTTTTTTTCCAAAATCGTATCAACTGGTGCCTGGGTGCTTCCTTAGAAATGGACAAGGCTTTTTCCCCGTCCTAGGCAAACAAAGCTTGTGCTTCGTGTAAAGTAAATACACACGAACATCGACGTTCATTCTGTTTTTACATATGAGGTATTAAACGTGGGTTTGGAAACGTCGCAAAATGGCTGTGGTATGTTTTCCTCAGTTAAATTTTCAGTCCCCGCGCTGCCGAGAAACTACGTTCTTATGACTAAGGCGTGGAAGCATCAGAGACAAAAAATATTTTACAGGATGAGCGAAAGAAGCAAAAATTAAATTGCGTAGCACGACGAGTGGATGAGCATGCATCCAGACGAAGGGGCAGGAGTGAGGGGGTGGGAGGGGGAGGGTGAATGAAATTACTCTGCGCAAGGGTTTCCGCCAGCACGGTTGGCGTACGGACATTTCTGTCTGCACATGACTGCAGTCTTCACATTCCAGACGAATATTGCGAAGTACGTCTACCTAAAGAAGTAGTGGCGCTATCAGTGTGCGACTTGAAACGGCCCATCGGATTTTACGAATTCATGATCAAGCTTTTATAGTTCTCGGGCTTCTTCCTATTGGTAGCAGACATCTGATGGCTTCAATTTTCTTGCATACTGTTGGACTCAAAACGCACTTTTCAGTAGTGCTGTACAATTTTGCTAATTTCGAAACGACTGTGCAGCAAATCTGTATTCTGTATATCCGTATAGTACAATAGTGGAATTAGAAAAATCGTATTTTCACTTTAACAACAGAAAACACACACACAACCTAGCTAATGAAGCATGACCAATGCTTAGTGAGAGAAGCTACCTTTTTTTATATTTATTTACTAGCTGACAAACGCGGCTTTGTCCAGATATTCAGTTTGCAAATTTTGATTTAGAAACGAAAATAAAAAATGAAATAAAACTTCCTGGCAGATTAAAACTGTGTGCCCGACCGAGACTCGAACTCGGGACCTTTGCCTTTCGCGGGCAAGTGCTCTACCAACTGAGCTACCGAAGCACGACTCACGCCCGGTACTCACAGCTTTACTTCTGCCAGTACCTCGTCTCCTACCTTCCAAACTTTACAGAAGCTCTCCTGCGAACCTTGCAGAACTGGCACTCCTGAAAGAAAGGGTATTGCGGAGACATGGCTTAGCCAGTTCTGCAAGGTTCGCAGGAGAGCTTCTGTAAAGTTTGGAAGGTAGGAGACGAGGTACTGGCAGAAGTAAAGCTGTGAGTACCGGGCGTGAGTCGTGCTTCTGTAGCTCAGTTGGTAGAGCACTTGCCCGCGAAAGGCAAAGGTCCCGAGTTCGAGTCTCGGTCGGGCACACAGTTTTAATCTGCCAGGAAGTTTCATATCAGCGCACACTCCTGAAAGAAAGGATATTGCGGAGACATGGCTTAGCCAGTTCTGCAAGGTTCGCAGGAGAGCTTCTGTAAAGTGTGGAAGGTAGGAGACGAGGTACTGGCAGAAGTAAAGCTGTGAGTACCGGGCGTGAGTCGTGCATCGGTAGCTCAGCTGGTAGAGCACTTGCCCGCGAAAGGCAAAGGTCCCGAGTTCGAGTCTCGGTCTGGCACACAGTTTTAATCTGCCAGGAAGTTTCATATCAGCGCACACTCCGCTGCAGAGTGAAAATCTCATTCTGGAAAAATGAAATATGTTTGTAGAGAAGTATCGGAAAAATTTCATTTCCATGTATTCGTGAAATGCATTTGAAATTATGAAGCAATTGTTCAAAGAAAGATGCATAATCCACAAATGTATAACTACAGCATCCAAATTAAGAAACGCGATCCCGGATAGTTTCTATAGGCTGAACGCAGCTGATTCTCGTGTTTACAATGTTGTTTTGTACGTGTCTCTGTTATGATGACGACGAACGAGTCGTTGCCAATGTTGATTGGTGGCCAATGCTAAATAGAAATATATAAATCACAGCAGGTTTGTCGGTAACGTCGATAAGATGCTGGCTGCATGGTCTGTATCTGCAACGACTAGAGTAATTAGAAGTCGTTGGTAGAAAATAATATATATTGGACCTAATTGGTTGTATAGGATTCTTCTTGGCTGCATACATACAATTATAAACAGATAGCTATGGAGGTCTCACTTAGGCCATACGTTAATAAGCGACTTGTTAGAAGTTGCTTCCTATCAGCTGAAGGCTATCCTACTTTACTACTGGACGTCCCGAGCAAGAGTGGACGAGAGCTCGCTAGAAACTTGATACAATCCGCGGAGCGGCGCTAAAGGCGCTGGTCGCGACTCGCGGGTCCAACGATACTAATACGGACCGCGGTCGATTACTGCAACCCCTAACAAGTGTGATATCGAATGTTGATACCAGTATCTCGATGGTGACGTCTCTTCATAGCGTTATAGGCGGCTACTGTTCTCACATACAGCGGTTTACGTAAATGTGGGTTGGATAATGCATGATACTCTTAAGTTCGATCCACTTACAGGTGGCATTCAAGAGTAAAAGGAACACCAGCTGTTGACACAGCTTTCAGTTTTTTCTCTACTTAGTAGGTATTTCTCTTTCAAGACAGGTATTTTCTTTCAAGAGTAATTACGAACTAAAATAACTTCTTTCGTCTAATTTAATCTGTCGAAGATTATACTCTTTGTGATCCGCAACGAAACCTTCTCCACATTTATAGAGATTTACGAGCATATTAACTTGTCAGAGATATGAAAATCTTATTGCATCGCTATTGCACCGACAAACTAAGTTGCGAATACCACATTTGTGGTTGATACAATATTATTAAACGTTACTAATAGCGTGTTAATATAATGTTAAAGTGCTTTGTGCATCCCTTACAGAAATAGAAAGAATGATGGAAAATTTTCTGCAAGGATTTTTATACAGTGTTGACATTTGTGTGTATTGTTCTTCCTCTGGCGTTGTAAGTGCTGATTTTTCTGCAGATTGTTAAGATCGACGATTTACCTTTTCATGGTGCGGTCTTCCAGACTCTGTAAATTACCCATGGTCCATCACAAACCGAATCGAGTTGTCCTCGTGTAGCCTCAAATCGGCGATCGGAGTGCTTTTTCGACTAGTCGCTCTGCGACTTATTTACATTAGAAATCCTTTTCTCGTATCGTGTTTATAAAAAAATTAGGTGAACAACTTTTACGTTCATAAAACTTCGTATATCTTCCTTTTAAAAGAGACGTTTTAATTAGAGAGTGTTAATATGGCTCATACACTTAACATGCTCCAGCAACGGCTCGTAAGAGAGAAGAAGCTAACTAAAAAAACTGAATCTAGCCCAAACTTCGATTTTCGTTTATGACGCCAATGATATTATGTTTTCCTAGTTGCTACTGCTATGAACAGTTTACTGTAAGATGTTTCAATATACGAGGGATGACTGAAAAGTAATGCGACCACCATCGTAACTCTTCAACAATTGGCAGCATTCGTATGTGACAGGTACTGCCTTGTTCCGTAGCCTCTTCTCTACAGCTCCAGTTGGCGGAAAGCCTTAGAATTGAACGGTTGTGTTGTTACAGTGAAAATTATGGAACCCTGCGCAGACAGTCGGTCAATGCGATTTAAGCAACGTGCAGTTATTAAATTCTCAGCAGCAGAAGGTGTCACCACCATTCATCAGAGAATGAAACAGTTTATGGTGATTGTGTTGATGTGAGTCCTGTGTGTCTTCATTCTCGTAACGCGAAAGAAGTTCCTGGCAAATTTCAAGTCTGTGCGCTTTCATTTCAGGAGTCAGCATCCGGGGTACCCATCGTGCACAGATCTTCCGATAGCCAAGCAGAGCAGTAGTGTGACCCACACGTCCTTGTGAAATGCCGATTGTGCTTGCAATATCTCTCTGAGTGATACGATGATCATCCTGAATCAATCTGTCAACATTTTGCGTGTGAAACTTCGTGGTTGCTGTCACAGAACGTCCTACTCTTTGTTTGTCACGCAGTTCAGATGTTCCCGCCTCAGCATCTTTAAACTTACTCGCCCGACGGCGCACAGTACTCACATCAACACAATCACCTTAAACTGCTTTCATTCTCTGATGAATGTCCTTTGGGGTGACACCTTCTGCTGTCAACAATTCAATTACTGCACGCTGATCAAATCGCATTAACCGACCGTCGGCGCAGGGTTCCATACTTTACACTGTAACAACACAACCGTACAACCGTTCAATGTTAAGGCTTGCCGCCAACTGGAGCTGTAGAGAAGAGGCTACGGAATAAGCCAGTACCTGCCGCATAGCAATGCTGCCAACTGTTGAAGCGTTACGAAGGTGGACGCATTACTTTTCAGTCAACACTCGTAATAAAGTTTATCGTCAAACAAGAAAAAAATTATTTCTACTCTCATTCTTCCTAGATGTATTGTATTAGAACTGAGAGCTAAAAAGTTTGGATTAGTCTCTATTATGTTCTTCGAAGTCAGACTCCTGTTGCTCCCATTCGAGAGAGCGATACGTAGAGATACGAGGTCCCGAAGCACATTCATAGCGCGCTACAGATTAAAGCGCTCGTGCAGGAGGAGAACGATTACTAACGCGACCTCCACGCTGTATTACATGGCAGACAGTGCTTATCGAGTTAGGAGCGGCGGGGAATTTAGCCCGGGAGCGCTGGAGATCTCTCGGAGGCGGCGGCAAACTCCGGCTGAAGCCCCCCCCTGATAGTGGCGTCGAGCAGCCACAGTTTGCTCATAAGGGCTCGGGTGGCTTCTGACGTTATTACGGGACACCTTATCCAACAAATATGTAACACGCCCCTGAGATGTGTCCGCGCCACAAGGAGAGTTTCATTTGCACGTGCGTCTTATGTAATTCCAGACGCGGGGGGAGCTCAAGCGCAGAATGTGGACGATTTCACGGTACGTCGCATGCGGAACAGCTTTACCTGCTAATCAGCAGTTAGCTTACGAGTTGTAATCAAGACTTTTTCTTTTCTTAGAAAATGCCTCAAAGAGAGTCTCGTCAACTAAAGGTTTCATGCAACTTTTCGTAAATGAGGCGACCGTCTGACGTAACACGTCATCCTGTCTACCATATTGCACACCAGGACAAGCGATGTCACAGCTTTCTCTTTCCCTCAGCAGGCGTGGACGCGTTACACATCTGAATCGAAACCGTCATAGAACGTAAAAGATACGTTTCCGGACTGAGTCCCTATTCAAAATATTACGTACTCACTGCCCTCTAAAGTCCCAGCAGTTTGTAACGGGAATTTCCGAACTCCTTTGTTTGACCAGTATCGTCCTGATTTTGTGATAGGTCACACACTATACGTGTCACAAAAGTAGATACAGTAACATAAATAAAGTGACTATACTGATCTCATAAAAAAGTTATTATGCATAGTTTTTTATTTCCAAACTCGTAAGAAAATATTTTTCTCCTTTTTGTCAGGATAAAGATTATGAAAATAAAAAATAAATCATTTAATTTTTATAATTTTCACCGTCCTAATATGTTGTTAGACTTATGTAAGAATGGAAAAAAGAAGTACCGGTAGCGAGATTCGATCCAGAGACCTCGCGCATATCAGACTAATCGTCTCTCGCTCGTCTGCGGAATCCTTGAATGCTAGCGATCGTCGAAGACATAAGTACGCCTAAAAATTTTCAAACCCGATTTTCTCTGAAACGGTGGATAGCTGCGTCTTCCTTGTTTACCTGTTGAACTCCTAGTCGTGCAAAATCAAACAGTAGAAAATTCCTCTAAAGTCAGTACCGCCATTAGACTCTTGTTTATTTGCAGTCTTACATTAACACTTACACAATCTTGATTTCGGCTTCAAAGAGCCATTGTCAAGTGTTTTAAGTGTTACACAGTGCCTAAGATGGCATTCTCTCGTATTTAAAATAAACTTTTAGACACATTGTCTAATAGTGTATTTTAAATATGAGAGTATGCCATCTTAGGCACCATATAACACTTAAAACACTTGACAATGGCTCTTTAAAGCCGAAATCAAGATTGTGTAAGTGTTAATGTAACACTGAAAATAAACAAGTCTACTGGCGGTACTGACTTTAAAGAAATATGTTATGACTGTGGCCCCGCATTATGAAAAAATTATTAAATGGAAAATCCAGCATGAAATAATGACAGTATTGTGAAAAGGATAGTTGCTTCTCGCCATATAGCGGAGATGCTGAGTCGCAGATAGGCTCAACAAAAAGACTGCCAAACATAGCTTTCGGCCAAACAGGCCTTCATCAGAATAGACAATACACACACACACACACACACACACACACACACACACACACACACTCTCTCTCTCTCTCTCTCACGCAAACGCGCCTCACACACATATGACCACAGTCTCTAGCTGCCAAGGTAACGCTGAACGGGTGAACGGCAGTTCAATATTCCGTCCTGCCGTCCAGATTGAGGTTTTCCGTAGTTTTCCTTAATCAGTTAAAGCAAATCCCAGGCTGGTCCCTTTGAAAAAACACTCGGCCGATTTCATTCGCTATCCTTCTCCCAGTGCGAGTTTATGCTTCGTCTCTAGTGATTATAATGAACTTGTATCCCAATCTTCCTTGCTTCGGAGGCAATAATGGCGACCCAGTTGTACAATCAGTGTGAACTTGTCAGCCACAGACTACGGTCATGCCTG
The DNA here is from genome assembly GCF_021461395.2 of Schistocerca americana. Taxonomy (NCBI): domain Eukaryota; kingdom Metazoa; phylum Arthropoda; class Insecta; order Orthoptera; family Acrididae; genus Schistocerca; species Schistocerca americana. Next base: position 135,124,748 of record NC_060126.1, on the reverse strand, counting down.
TGTGAGTTGCGTCTGCGTGAGTTGGTGTGTGTGTGTGTGTGTGTGTGTGTGTGTGTGTGTGTGTGTGTGTATTGTCTATTCTGATGAAGGCATGTTTGGCCGAAAGTTATGTCTGACAGTTTTTTTGTTGTGTCTGTCTGCGACTCAGCATCTCCGGTATGTGGTGAGTAGCACCTATCCTCTTCATAATACTCTCAATACTCCTAGTCGTGCACTACACACCTGCCAATATGAACCATATGGTGAGGGAAAGTTCGTACGCTCCCATTGTGAGTTGATCCCACAGCGACGGTAAGGAAATTAATACAGTTTTGTATCTTCCGCAGAAATTAAGTAATTGGGGTAACAAAAAGATTAGATAATAATTATATTATTATGGTTTTACCAAGAACCGCAGACCCGCAGATCTTTCGCACCAACACACTCAGAAAATATCCTAGAGTAACCTCTGAAATGTAGTCGGTGAAGTTGCCTACAGGGGATATATCACGAAGACATAAAAAAAACACGCTATGGACCAGTCAGAATAGTCTGCATAAAGTACAACCGAATCTGTTGTGGGGAAGTTCGTACGGTCAGCGTAGCGCCGTTGGGCCGCTCGTTGATAGCATGCAGTGAATCCATACACGAGATGCATATCGATCAATCTAGAAAAGTAAATCTATTCGTATTGTTGTCCGTTACTGTTAACATACAACTCTGGATGTGGTTTTTAGGCGGTTTTCCACATCCTACTAGGTGAATACCGGGCTGCTCCGCACGTCCCGCCTCAGTTACACGACTCGCAGACATTTGTAACACATTCACACTATTTCACGATTCACACTAGATGCAGACAGTTGGGGTACACTAATTCCGTCCGGGGGGGGGGGGGGGGGGTATGGGGTGGCGGCGGGAAGAGCATCCGGCCACCCCTCAAAATTTACCATGCCAATTCCGTACTTAACCCTGGAGCATCCGGCCACCCCTCAAAATTAACCATGCCAATTCCGTACTGAACCCTGCCGACCCTGCGCACAATGCCTGATAAAGGTAGTAGGAAAAGCAAAAGCAAAAAACTGTTAACGTACTACAGCCGAAAAAAACAAACCCGCTACTTGACCCAGCAGTACTGCAAACAAGTTTGAGGGCGAAGTCTAAAGTGGGCAGTACTGTTGTCAACACCAAATATTGTGAGTGAATCAGACACTTTTATTTCCAAACACACTGTTGATATTTGCACTCTTGTGCAGATATTTTCAACTAAGGATAGATATAAAGACAAATGGGGATACAACATGCAGTTAGAGCCTACTCGGTAACGAGGCAGATGAGATTACGCGCGCCTTATACTAAAACCCTCAGAAAATACCTTGAGGAGGAGGGGATTAGCGTTTAACCTCCCGTTCATAACGAGGTCTTTCGAGTCGGAGCAAAAGTTCGGATTACGGAAGGATGGGGAAGGAAATCGGCCTTGCCCTTCCAATGGGAACCATCCCGGCCATTCCCTGAAGCGATTCACGGAAAACCTAAATCAGGATTGCCGGACGCAGGTTTCAACTATCACCTTCCCGAATTCCAGTCCAGTGTGCTTAACCATTGCGCCATCTCGCTCGGCGAAAATATCTTGAAAATTTTTCAGCGTATTGTGGGTGGACTTCCGGGTCACCTTTTAGAAAAATTATTATATTTTTCCAGTTTTGGAAAATTTCTTCATCATCCAAACATCCTACAAATAGTAATGCAGCTTTTCTATTAAATTTCCTCCAGTTTTACTTTTACTGCTTGTCAGATGCGAAGAAGTAGAGTATCGGTTTACTTCCAATGACGTGAAACGATGACCTATCAGGTGAAAGATTGTAGTCCCGTCATTGCCGTGGCTGCGCGACGTGATCGATGAATGTGTTTTGGTTTTTGTACCGGGGGCGTCTGCACTGGTGTAAAGGATCGGAAGGTAGCGCCAATCGCCGGCCGACGGTCTTGATTTCTTCTTCTCTTAACGAGCGGCTGCGCCGGTACCGGAAGTTAACACGAGCGGAGTAATTTATTTTCGCACTTCTTCTTTACGACTGGCCTTCTCTCGCCGTCCCTTTCTCTCCCTGCCCGAAAGCGGTGTGGCGCTTCGCTCAGAATGGGACTTTTATCTCTCGTTCCAGAGCTACTGGGGCCGACTTGGCCCGCTGCGTCCTCTTGGGGTTGTTTCAGTGCCTTCCCGGCCCCGGTCGGAGAAAAACTGCACACCGCAGCAATTGCCTACGACGGCGAGAATCCGGGAACCTGGAACATTTATTTACTGTCACTTTCTACGGTGCCTTCATGAAAAAGTATTAACTCTTACAAAGTTTTTAATTAGTCTGCTGTCAGTTTTAAACCACGCTCAAAATAAATATATACCGAAGGCATTTTCCGAGTTATCAGGCAAGCCCGCGTCCAACTAAAACAGTTTTAAAGGCGGTAATCAGGGATGCGTGCTGCAGCTAGTTACGCTCGGAAATGTGATATCGGTTACTGAATATGCATCACGCATACAAAGTGCTTTAATTTCTGAACGGAGAATCTGATAACAGAATGCCATTAGTTATTTATGACTACAGAAAAGTATTGGGCTTGCCTCGTTAGTTTTCGATTCCCTCACTATCGAGCAGCTTCTAGGAGACGTTTTCAGTGAATGTCAGAATCTGTGATATTAGTGCCGTCTGATTCTACATAAGTGTGATACCCAAAAGATATTGTATTTTGCCTTCCGGTAAGTGAGAAACACAAGTGCGGACAGCAGATGTGGTGAGATGGAATGGATGATACAGATTTGTACTGTGTGATCAATGTAAGGTGTTATGACTCGAAATGATATTGCAACGAATGGGTTATAATGGAACTACAGTGTTGATGAAGAATGAAGAGGGGAAAAATGATTAACTGCAGGTTTGAGTGAGCGTATAGCGTATGTATGTCACACTGCATTTGTATCTAACTTCGCAGTTGTTGTATCATAGTGCAAATTGGCATTGGAGAAATGACTTCGCAGCTTTCGTGCAGATGCAGTAAGACAACAGAAGTGTCACATAGTTGGATGTTTTCTTAAAGTGCGGTGTGTTGGCAACTGCTACGACGGAAGTATGTTCTCTGTCAGGCCACAAACTGATTGAAGAGAAAATGCGGTGACGATATTAAAATGGTATTAAGATTGGAACATTCGTGTATAAAGTAGTGGTCATGTAGAGTACACCGAATGTTTCGGGTCTGAACAGCGGACACGTGTGTCGGTGTATAAGGGAAGTTTTATAGTGTCGTGTGAGCTCGGATTGTACGCCGAGGATGTGCGCGTAGAGAAGCGGGCTGTCGGAGTAGGGGTAGGCACCGCGACAGAGACGCGTGGGCGGTGGGCGGTGGCCCCATGAGGCGCTGCTGGGAGGCCGGGAGGCGGCGTCGGCATCGCCACGGCCGCCCACGCACAGCGTGAGGAGTCGCGCGACCACAGGCCGGCCGTGGCCATATCGCGCAGGAATCAGCCGCCCCCGCGCGGCGCTTCGCTAGAGTCCGCCCCCGGGAGCAGCAGCGCCACCGCGACGCTGCCCCGGGGGCGGTCGTGCGCCTCTCTGGAAAGCGCCGGGGGCGGCCGCGGTGGCGGGGGCGACGGTTCCGCCCCCAGCTGCTCCTCCTCCAGCGCGCTCCTCAACCGCCGCCGCCGCAACAAGACCGTCCATTTCGGTGAAAACCTGCTGCTGAACAATGAGGACGGCGGGGGCGGAAGCGGGGGCAGGTCGCGCCGTGGCGGCGGGAGCCGCGTGCGCCGGCTGGGCGGGGGCAGCAGCTACGACGACGACGACGGGGGCGGCAGCGGCACCGATTCCCGCGGGAGCGTCGTCAGCCTGCCCGGCCGGCTCGAGCCCAACGTGCAGCAGCTCTTCAGCTTCATCGAGACCGTACTCAGCGCCTGGGTGGACACCAGCAACGCCGAGTCGGAGGCGGAGGAGTCGAGCGGGGGCGGCGGCGAGCGCCGGAGGCGGCGGTCTGGCCCGCGGCTGACGCCCGCCGAGGTGTGCGCGCTCATCGGCTGTGCCAACCTGGCGGGCGACCGCGGCATGGGCTGCCCGCGCTACCGACACCGCCACTGGAGGGGCAAGGCCTCAACCTGCAACGCCAACTTCCTCAGCAAGGTATCGCTCCGTGGCACAAACAGTCTCACATAAGTCGTTTTCCACACCCATTACCCGCTTCTCTCGGTATTTGTTAACTAGTTTGTCTATCTGTTTGCTACAAATTTTGTAATGGATTTTAAACAATCTTCCAGGTGTGCTAGAGACATAATTTAAAACGTACCCTAGTACTGAGTAACAATACAATATTAGCTTGTTCTTTTGTCGGAGTGTTTGGCAGAGATGGGATATTTTTCACTTGCTGTTTGCCAAATAGGCCCGCTGCCTGTATAAAAAAAGCGGGCTGTAATACTGCAGTTGGTCTCTTAGCCGCCACATCAGTAACTCAAGATCAATAACAAGGGAAAATCCACATAGTAATGAACATAGACCCATCAAAGCCCCACATACTGATCTAATACATAATGAACTTGAATTACTGATGTGCCGTTGCCGTGTCCCACCCCGTGGAGGCGGACCAAGTACAGTGTCAGGCAGTTTTAGTCGACTTTACCAGAGATGAAAAATGTTGGTAACTCCTGATATCACAGTTTCCCTGTAGGAGCAGCATGTTGAGCAGTAGAATCAAAAGCGTTTGAGGTGGCATGCGAGCGGATAAGCATGGCTGAGCGAAGAGAGGGGGGGGGGGGGGGGGAAGAGTAGGCGGACAGTGAAAGGGGGAGGAGGAGTTTTGGGCAATGTGTTTGATATAGACATACACGAGCAAAGCTGTGGGGAAATGCTAGCATATACAGAGTGTAACGGGTATATAAGTGCATATATTTCTGTTGGCGACTGAGTGCGATGTTCTGAACTACATCAGGATGTACGTCATTAGAAAACTAATAATTATAACCATTACAGTCCTATGTTGTTACATTGGTTAGTACCTCCAAGAAAAGCAAGCCACAAACCCTTATTTTTCCTTGCGCAGCAGCTGTAAGTGTACATGTATGGACCCAAAAACGTTAGTCTATAATGACAGCCATAGCTTGCCTAGTGGTGCAGTACAACCATGCAGCAAACACCAGTTTGTAAAGTATGTGATACGTTTGCGCGAAGACTGTTCGACGTAGAAGAAATACAGCAAACACACTGATGTGTGTACATATTAAGATACCACATATAAAAATATCTGCTCTTATACCCGTTGCACCTTCTATAAAACAACCTTGAAATAAGAAATATAATCTCATCAAAATACTTAAAATATGTTGCGAAACTTCATACACACAAGACTAAAACGCAGAAAAGAAGTATTTATATACAAAAAATTGTAATGTAATATTTCTAATCGGACTACAAAGTATAAAACAATTTCTGCTATCCCATACAGATTCCTAACTTCTTATAGAAAACCAACAAGGAAGAAAGGGAATGTACATATTTAGTAGATGAAAGAAGTTATACCTACTTAGTACGCACTGTTAAGAAACTGTCGAAACCGCTTGACAATTAATCACAATGCCGGCCGCTGTGGTCTCGCGGTTCTAGGCGCGCAGTCCGGAACCGTGTGACTGCTACGGTCGCAGGTTCGAATCCTGCCTCGGGCATGGATGTGTGTGATGTCCTTAGGTTAGTTAGGTTTAAGTAGTTCTAAGTTCTAGCGGACTAATGACCACAGCAGTTGAGTCCCATAGTGCTCAGAGCCATTTGAACCATTTTTGATTTAATCACAATGAACTGATAAAAGATAGTTTTACAGTCATCCCGAAGAACGGAAAAGCCATCTTGTGAAAAAGTGTCTTTGCATGGCTGCTGACAGACAAAGAGACGAAGACCTCATACTAGCTTGTTGACGAATATTCAAAGAGATATGAAGCAGCTAAGCCTGCCAACAAGAGAAATGATGCCACGTGGTTGGTAAAGACAGCTCCGAATAATGTGAAAAGGCTAGTTTACAGAGCACCGTTAATATCTTAGCTACTTAGCTCTGTCCGCCTTTTAACCCAACCACATAAAGAGACGACCTGTAGTCGCATAAAGTTGTTATGGCATTTAAATCGCAAATGCGCATTTCGCTGAATGAACGCATGAAGTTCAGTTTCTGCCTAGTAGATGACTCTTAAATAAATGTAATCTAATTCGAAGCACAGACCATCTGTACCACGTGGTAGCTGTTGTTAGTGAACGGCCAAAGCGGCGAAGAGAGTAAAACTGAAATACAGAGCGCGTGATAGTATACTGTGAAGCGGAACGATAACAAAGATTTCTATCTGGTAAACACCAATCTGGTGACATAATGGGACAAGGGAAAATGAGGAATAAGAGAAGTCAGAGATTAAGGGAGAAGGTGATAAAACGTAAATGTACTCTCGAGCATCAAAAGGGAATGGGTAGCGCAGACCTTCAAGATCAGATGACAGCTCTGTTTCCAGTCACTCGAATCAGTTCTTTTTTACGTTTTTGATATGTGTATCTTCGTCTCCTACATTATCGAATGAAGTCATTACGCTTTAGACCCTTAAAATATTATTTATTGCGAGTGCAGTTGTGACAAGCGGTCACTGTCAAGCACTGTGGGATATTGGGGTCGCACTCTGTAACATAAAGTTGTGACACACTAGTAGATACCTCGCAGCAGTGTAAAACCAACCACAACATGTATTTGGTCTTCCGCTGATGGCAACAATGTTCCAGCGTGTCACAACTTTGTTGTAGAGTGCGACCGCAATATTCCACAATGCTTGACAGAGACCACGTGTCGAACTGCAGTCGCAATAAATAATATTTTAAGAGCCTAAAGCGGAAAGACTTTATTCAAAAATTTCACTGAGGCTGTGGATCCAGTCCTTATCAAAATCTTTGATTTTGTATCACAAGAGAAAAAAGACGGCTACACCGACTTTAGGAGCCATGCTCCAAGACTTTTTTTTCACTTGCTGCTTTTTGTTTACTGACCCACCCTCTGATTGCTTATGGTGGGTCGTATTATGCCACTTGGCCGCTGTGACTGTGTTCGGGGCTCGGAGTGGCTAATATGTCACCTCCCCGGCTCCCGATCCCATTCACACCGTTGCCCGTGCCCCGCCACGTGGAGGCGGGCTTTTTGTGGTATATGTACATTTTTCTACTTCGTTGTGCAGCTTTTTTTAAAAAAATATATTGCAGATAATATAATGGAATGCGGAAGCGAAATATAAATTTATTTAGTAACTAAGAAGAGTTAAAAAAGAAGATAGGAAAATGTGTAGATTGAGAAGTTCCCGCCACCTAATATGTGGGTGGCGGCCAGGGTCTTGGAATGACCAAGATGCCGGCCGCCACTCACAGTTCCTTGTCTATACTAACATACTTAAACTAACGTAGTACTAGGGGTAGAAGAGCTATATTTATTATTTACAGATGTACAGTTATGGTGCAGTAATCTTGCTTATATTGTAATATATGCACCTTTTTTTTACTTATTAGGTGAAATGAACTAAATTGCTACATTAGGTTCTAGTCTGTATGTTTAGAGACGACGACAGCAGTGACTAGGATTGAAATTTGGGGGAAGAGTGTACAGGAGAGAGGTATGGGCAGGAAGGATATACACCCCCCAGCTTCGCAAGCAACCCTCCTTGGACGGTGGTTTTCCCCGATCTACGTAAAGTATTCGTCGCGTTGGTCCCAGCTAAGGGGAGCCAAAATTGAGATCCTTCCCTCTAGGCCGGGTGTCGCTGCTTGCCAGGAGGCGTAGGTCCCTAGGGTAGGTGCCTAACTTTAAGCTACTTCTCAATTACAACTACTAGATGCACAGCTACTAGAGTATTGCATTTGCTGTCGAACATCGGGGAGTACTACGCCTCTTAAACGTCAGGAAAAAATATGGGCTCATTTCGCAATGCAGATACTCCTCACTGAGAAGAAAAATCTTACAAGATGATGTATTGTGTGCTGCTCAATAGGAAAAATAAGTGGAAGTGCATGGCAGTGTAAAAAGTGTGCTGTTGCTCAACATTTAGTAGACTTTCCGGGTCTACCAGTTATACTGGCTGATAACTAAAACAATCAAGCTAACTGATATTTATTACATCTGATTTCAGAGTGACGAATAGCGTATATAAATATACACCACTGGCCATTAAAATTGCTACACCACTAAGATGACGTGCTACAGTCGCGAAATTTAACGGACAGGAAGAGGATGCTGTGTTATGCAAATGATTAGCTTCTTAAAGCATTCACATAAGGTCGGCGCCGGTGGAGACACCTACAACGTGCTGACATGGGGAAAGTTTCCAACCGATTTCTCATACACAAACAGCAGTTGACCGGCATTGCCTGATAAAACGTTGTAGCGATGCCTCGTGTAAGGAGGAGAAATGCGTACCATCGCGTTTCCGACTTTGATAAAGGTCGGATTGAAGTCTATCGCGACTGCGGTTTATCGTATCGCGACATTGCTGCTCGCGTTGGTCGAGATCCGATGACTGTTAGAAGAATATGGAATCGGTGGGCTCCGGAAGGTAATACGAAACGCCGTGCTGGATCCCAACGGCCTCGTATCACTAACAGTGAGATGACAGGCATGGCTGTAACGGATCGTGCAGCCATGTAACCGATCGTGCAGCCACGTCTCGAGCCCTGAGTCAACGTATGGGTACGTTTGCAGAACAACAACCATCTACACGAACAGTTCGACGACGTTTGCAGCAGCATGGACTATCAACTCGGAGACCGTGGCTGCGGTTACCCTTGACGCTGCATCACACACAGGAGCGCCTGCGATGGTGTACTCAACGACGAACCTGGGTGCACGAATGGCAAAACGTCATTTTTCGGATGAATCCAGGTTCTGTTTACAGCATCATGATGGTCGCATCCGTGTTTGGCGACTTCGCGGTGGACGCACATTGGAAGCGTGTATTCGTCATCGCCATACTGGCGTATCACCCGGCGTGATGGTATGGGGTGCCATTGGTTACACGTCTCGGTCACCTCTTGTTCGCATTGATGGCACTTTGAACAGTGGACGTTACATTTCAGATGTGTTACGACCCGTGGCTCTACCCTTCATTCGATCACTGCGAAACCCTACATTTCAGCAGGATAATGCACGACCGCATGTTACAGGTCCCGTACGGGTCTTTCTGGATACAGAAAATGTTCGACTGCTGCCCTGGCCAGCATATTCTCCAGATCTCTCACCAATTGAAGACGTCTGGTCAATGGTGGCCGAGCAAGTGGCTCGTCACAATACGCCAGTCACTACTCTTGATGAACTGTGGCATCGTGTTGAAGCTGCGTGGGCAGCTGTACCTGTACACGCCATCCAAGCTCTGTTTGACTCAATGCCCAGGCGTATCAATGCCAGAGGTGGTTGTTCTGGGTACTGATTTCTCAGGATCTTTGCACCCAAATTGCGTGAAAATGTAATCACATGTCAGTTCTAGTATAATATATTTGTCCAATGAATACCCGTTTATCATCTCCATTTCTTCTTGGTGTAGCGATTTTAATGGCCAGTAGTGTAATTTCATTGTGTTAAGATGCCGCTGACGCGAGAAAAGCGCGAAGTCGGAGACCAAGTTGCAGCGCTCGCCGTAGATTGCAACATTCGCCGAGCCATTGTTTGTTTATCCTCTTGCCACCGCGATGTCGTTCCCCGGCCGTTGCAATAATTTAAGGGGCTGAATTAATTTCCATACGCTTTAAGCGGGCGCCGAATTCCGCGGCGGCGACTGGCCTGGTTGCGCATTAGCATTTGCCCCAGGGCGACTCAGGGCGCAGGCGGGCCGGAGCGCGTCAGCTCCCGAAGAACTGCCGGATTACTGCCCGCCACTGTCGATACAGCGAGCTGCGACCTGCAGCCGCCTAATCCCCGCGCAGAATCGCGGATTTCGCCGCTGATGGAAGTAATTTACTACGGCCCCATTGCCCTTTCTCTATTTGTCTTCTTCTTTCCTCCGTTTCTTCCTCTTCTCTCCGTTACCCCCTTTATCCCCTCCTCCGCTAAACTGCGCGCTCCCGCTCTAAAGGCGCGCTCTCTCCTGTAGTCCCAGGTACCTCCTCCAGGACAATCCAGTGCTCTATCAAGCACTTTGCAAACCTGTTCCAGATTGTCGCGTTTTCTTCGGCGAAGTCGTTACGGCGGAGAACGGTTTAGCACCCCCACCTTCACCACTCTAGAATCGTATTGGAGAAGCGTACCGAAACCACTTCCTGTACCAGAGAATCTTCGTAGATGAATATTCAGCCTTTCTGTATAACACATTAATTTCTTAGTTCGTACTACGCGAACAGTTAGAAACACAGAGATGAGTGCTCACACAATAATGTTTTCTGTGACACATTTCTGCATGAGCTCTTACTGCGCGAGGTTCTGCAATAAAGAAATGTTCTCTGTGAAACAGATCTCTTACAGCTCTCTTCTACTACAAGCTTTCCATACTTTTGGAAGTGGCAGTATGGACTGAGACAAGAAAAAAAATCCAGTAAACATGTGCCCTAAAACGCATAACTTAAAAACTATGATCCTTTGTTCATCTTCGCTATTTTGAAACACAAATCTTCTGATGAAGAAGTGCTCATAACTTCTAAGGTAAGCATTTTCGAGCACATATTTACTGGACGTTGTTTTCTTGTTTTGGTCCATACTACCACTTCCCAAAATATGGAAAGCAAAGAGCTTGCAGTAGAAGAGATTTGTTTCACAGTATCGAAGATCAAGAATTGCTTTTGGCTCCTAAGGTATGCGTTTTAGACCCCATGTTTACTTGATGTTTTTGTTTCGAATGATCATTTCTGTTATATCCCTGAACATTGACCACCACATCTGAAACATCTTGTATATCACATTCCATAGACGTATGGAACGTTATCCTTGTGGGCCGAATGAGGGAACGCGTTTTGTTAGTGCCACAGTAATAAAACTTCTTTTTATTCATATTTTTCTTCTTAGAGCATTTATTGGTACAGGCAAGGATTCTTCGAGATATACTTCTAACTTTGCTTTGTCTGAAAAGTTTTCTTCAGTCTGAAAGAACAATTATCTGAGAATCATATCAGCTTTAATCGGGACACTCCCGACCTAATGGTTATCACTGTCAGTTGCCTTAACCAATTAGCCCATACGAACAGATGCCTGGAAGTAATCCAATTCTTCAGCGTCACACATATTTCTCTTTCACTGTTGTGTTTCATTGTCACTTACTGCTTCTTTCTCACCAATCAATGAATTATTAATTCATTGCACACTCTTGTCAACCAGAATTTGGTTGGATCCTGCAAAAAAAATGCGCTTTATGTACACAAGACTAAGCGGAACGTTACTCAGTCTCAATTGATGCTTGGAGTCTCCTCAAAACAGATTTATTAACTTCCCTCCCCCCACAAGTTTAAGGAATAGGATGTCAGGAAAGTATAAAAACGCACATAGTAATAGAATTATACTGCCTGAAGGATTGCACTTTCTTGTTTTGTATTACAATAAATTTACAAGACTTTTTCTATTGCATATGAAATTTGAATGTGTGTTAATGTGGTAGCAACCGTACTTGAATGCACTATTATACCCTGGTAACTGTCTACCGTCGTGGAGAAAAAATAAGTAAGTTTTCATAATATTTAAAAGAACTGATAATTTATGTATAAAGTATAGGACCTTAACGGAATTTCGTTCTTATTACAAAAAAGCAGTTATATTTTTCCGACTGTTTGTTTGGCTTTCAAAATGTGAAACATTACGATTTGTATTTCAGTAATACTGAGCTGATACATTTAGATTACGATTATATGGGTAAATCAGAATCTCTTGTTTTTCAGCATCTTCCAAACAGTCATTTAACTAAATGTGAATATTATGCAACAGGTACTTTCTTTATACACACTACTGGCCATTAAAATTGCTATACCAAGAAGAAATGCAGATGATAAAAGGGTATTCATTGGACAAATCTATTATAGTAGAACTGACATGTGATAACATTTTCACCCAGTTTAGGTGCATAGATCCTGAGAAATCAGTACCCAGAACAACCACCTCTGGCCGTAATAACGGCCTTGATACGCCTGGGCATTGAGTCAAACAGAGCTTGGATGGCGTGTACAGGTAGAGTTGTCCATGCAGCTTCAACACGATACCACAGTTCATAAAGAGTAGTGACTGGCGTATTGTGACGAGCCAATTGCTCGGCCACCATTGACCAGACGTTATCGATTGGTGAGAAATCTGGAGTGTGTGCTGGCCAGGACAGCAGTCGAACATTTTCTGTATCCAGAAAGGCCTGCACAGGACATGCAACATGCGGTCGTGCATTATCCTGCTGAAATGTAGGGTTTCGCAGGGATCGAATGAACGGTAGAGCCACATCTGAAATGCAACGTCCACTGTTCAAAGTGCCGTCAATGCGAACAAGAGGTGACCGAGACGTGTAGCCAATGGCAACCCATCCCATCACGCCGGTTGATACGCCAGTATGGCGATGACGAATACACAATTCCAATGTGCGTTCACCGCGATGTTGCTAAACACGGATGCGACCATTATGATGCTATAAACAGAACCTGGATTCATCCGAAAAAATGACGTTTTGCCATACGTGAACCCAGGTTCGTCGTTGAGTACTCCATCGCAGGCGCTCCTTTCTATGATGCAGCGTCAGGGGTAACCGCTGCCATGGTCTCCGGGCTGATGGTCCATGCTGCTGCAAACGTCGTCGAACTGTTCGTGCAATTGGTTGTTGTCTTGCAAACATCCCCATCTGTTGACTCAGGGATCGAGACGTGGCTGCACGATCCGTTGTAGCCATGCGGATATGATGCCTCTCATCTCGACTGCTAGTGACACGAGGCCGTTGGGATCCAGCACGGCGTTCCGTATAACCATCCTGAAACCACCGATTCCATATTCTGCTAACAGCCATTGGATCTCGACTGACGCGAGCAGCAATGTCGCGATACGGTAAACCGCAATCACGATAGGCTACAATCCGACCTTTATCAAAGTCGGAAACGTGATGGTACGGATTTCTCCTCCTTACACGAGGCATCACAACAACGTTTCACCAGGCAACGCCGGTCAACTGTTGTTTGTGTATGAGAAATCGGATGGAAATTTTCCTCATGTGAGCACGTTGTAGGTGTCGTCACCAGTGCCAACCTTGTATGAATGCTCGGAAAAGCTAATTATTTGCATATCACAGCATCTTCTTCCTGCCGTTTGAATTTCGCGTCTGTAGCACGTAATCTTCGTGGTGTAGCAATTTTAATGGCCAGTAGTGTACAACAGAACTGCTTAATTAGCCAAAAGAGTTGCCTCCCTTTCATGAAACCCGTTATCCTGCTATTGTCTGTAGCCGATGTCGATCCTCATTTCATGATAGCAAAAAAATGGATACGGTTTTAAAGTGAGTACAACATTTGAAATGTAGATTTGTTACAGTAATTCTATAATAAAATTTCAGGAGGATTATATTTTAGCGTTTGAAGCAGTAAGCAGTCAGCAATATTGAACTATTGTCGTAAACATGTCCGATGTACAAAGTAAATGGAAATCACATTTTTAGTTATGTTCAGAGAGCTTAATAGGTGTTGCAGTCAACTTTGCTTCGATAATAGATTGTGTACATAACAAGCTTCAGCGTTTGTGGAACTATGTGACTGATATTACTTCATGCCTTGATTTCATCCCCAATCCTAAGTCAATGAATTTAATTCATTTAAAACCTGAGGCTAGTTGTTTCCTTCACTGCGGAAAGGATACATTTCCGTGATTACGTCGATGTCAAGAACACGTAGAACCATAACAGAAAAGAGGGAAATATTTTCCGAAGTCATATCCGCTGACACAACAAATATTGGTCCGAGTCCAGAAACTTCCCACCTTACCTCTGTGTCAATGTGGCGGATCCGTATCTGTTCGGTGGTCGTAAAAGTTTTTAGAGCTCTCCGAGCCCCACAGCGAAACTTGACGCGTCCCGCCCGGTTGGACAGCACGCCAGACTGCCGTGGTAATGGCCTTCTTCCTCTACGATCCGCACCCGCACACGTGTCAGTCATAAAAAAGTACGCCACTTCTTCACACTGTAGGCGCGGGGTTTTCGGGCTGCCAGCACCCGTACGAGAGTAGTGTTTCTGTTGAACGAGGTGTGTGTGGGGGGGGAGGGGGGAGGGGAGCCACTTAATTAGGGTAACGCAATAACCTGGCGCGGCCGTCTTTATTACCACCGCGCCGCTGCTCTTTTCCGCCAGGCCGGCTTTGGCAAAAGTTAATTGGATCCTTTTCTCGTCGGCAGAGAACTGGGCGGGCAGACGCGCTGTAAAACAGAGCCACGTCTTACACTTGGCTCGCGTCTTTTCATCTTCCCCTGCTGACAACTCGTCGCAGGAGCCAGCCACTACAAAGGCCAGGGGGCGCTCTCCCACTGCCGTATGATGAATCACCTTGCAGCGTACGCTGCTGCACATTAAGATCGCAACACAATGATGGCGGTATATAGCACACGTCAAACCGTCACCAAGCATAGGGTGTTTCTAAAAGGACTTCACAACTTAAAAAATTCATATAAATTTATTGATATAGAGCTGGGTTTAGTGTTATTTTGTAGGGAAATACATAGTTTTTTTTTTACCTTAAGATGTTGTATGTGGCTTCCGTTGGTTACCCTGGTTCACATCCCATCGGAAGTCAATTTCATCCCAAACTCGCTGTAGCACTGCAGGTGTGACTTGCTCAGTGGCAGCGTAAATTCTTGCTCTAGGTTCAGGTAGAGATGACGGCACAGGATGAATCCCCATAAAAAAACATCGAGTGGTGTCAGGTCTGGGGAACGTGGGCGCCATGCAACTGGTGCATCACGGCCAATCTGTTGACCTGAAGAGCAGTCACTGACACCAGCCAGATTATGGGGTCGTACACCATCTTGCATGAAATAAACATTTCGTTCTTGGTCTTCCTTGTCGATCTGTGTAATCAAAAATTGTTGTAACATATCCAGGTACATTATCCCGTTGATGGTTCTCTCACGGAAAAAAGGGGCCGTACGCTTTGTTCTTGCTCAATGCACAAAAATAGTTCAGTTTATGGGTATCACGAACATGTTGCAATGTTTGATGTGCGTTTTCACTACCCCAAATACTACAGTTATGTGTGTTAACGTTTCCACTTACTTGAAAAGTCGACTCTGCAGAAAAGATGGTTTTGTCCAAGAAATGTTCATCTTTGTGTAATCGATTTAACATATCCGCACAGAAGTTCTTGCGAGCAATTTTATCAGTGGCCTTTATTGCTTGTACGATCGTCAGTCTCTACGGTTTCAAACACAACGGTTTCCCAACACACGCCAAACAGCAGTCGTATGTGGGATTTGCAGTTCGCGAGATGCACGCCAAGTCGATTTCGTAGGGCTGTTGACAAAACGTAGTCTCACTCGCTCAACGACGTGGTCAAATTTGCTTTGATGACCTGATCTGTGTCTTATCTATGTCTTATCGATGATCCCGTTTCTACAAAAGATTTATGCCACTCCTAAATTGTAGGCCTCGTAGGAGGGTCTTTATCGTACTTGGTACGGAAAGTACGCAGAAATGTTGTCGCCGACTGTCGATTCTTCAAACTAAAACACACAGCTAGCACGCTCGGGTCCAGTGAAGGCAGCCATCTTTAACGCAACTGCCACTAGCGCTCTTTACGGGCCGATTCGACACTAACGAACTACGCGAGACAACACTTGATGCATTTCCCTTCAGATTGACACTACAGTCACCACTATAGGCACTATTAATTAATTTTTATGAGTTTTCAAAGTTGTAAAATCCTTTTTAAAACACCCTATATACTACATGATTGAGAATATATAGCGTAAATGACTTAACGTACCTGGCAATGCTTCGCAATTGCTAAATAACTACTGGAATTGGATGTACGTTCTAACCCCCTCTTTCTCCCTATTCCTGTCCTCCTCCTTCCCCCTCTCTTCATCCATCACCTCCTCCCTCTCGCTCTCTCCTCCTGCCGTTACTCTCTCTTCCCGTCTCCTCTTCCCCTTGCCCCTCGTCCACATCATTCTTCCCCCTCTCTGTGGCCATTTTCTCCTTCACCCCTTTCTGTCCATGTTCTCTTCCCCTCTCTCATCATGAAACTTGATTGTTGTTAATACAAAAAAAACCTTGATTACAAACAGAAGTTGCTTGAGTTGATAAATTGGTGGGGATAATTGGTATATGGGGTATGAGAGAGACCGCTCCAGCTGCTGGATCTTTGAGAATAGTAGCTTCAATGGCGGTATTTCGCGTAGTTTTAATATCCGAAAGTGTAAGATTACGAAGTTTCAGACGCTTAAGATTCCATAATAGTATTCTTATTCTATTCGTAAGCCGATAAACCACAAATAGCCACTGGACTCGCATTCGGGAGGACGACGGTTCAATCCCGCGTCCGGCCATCCTGATTTAGGTTTTCCGTGTTTTCCCTAAATCGTTCCAGTCAAATGCCGGGATGGTTCCTTTGAAAGGGCACGACCGACTTCCTTCCCCATCCTTCCCTAATCCGATGAGACCGATGACCTCGGTGTTTGGTCTCTGCCCCCCAAAACAACCCAACCCACAAATAGCCGGCCGGTGTGGCCGAGCGGTTCTAGGCGCTTCAGTCTGGAACCGCGCGACCGCTACGTCGCATGTTCGAATCCTACCTCGGGCATGGATGTGTGTGATGTCCTTAGGTTGAAGTAGTTCTAAGTTCTAGGGGACTGATGACCTCAGATGTTAAGTCCCATAGTGCTCAGAGCCATTTTTGAAACTACAAATAAAACTTTCCTGTTTCCTGTTAGAACCGAATGCGAGAATGAAAACAAACACATTTTTGGGTATACAGTTTTTGATATGTATAGGAGAAAGAATATATATCCCTTTCAGAGCCACTGGCTAAAGTAGCGTACATTTAACTTCATTTGCACATCTCTGAATGTCCCACCTCCTGGGCATCATTGTAAAACTACCAACAAGTGAAAGTAGCAGAGCGCAGCAGCTTGTGACCGCCAGAATACACGGTTGTTGTTTGCTAGTTATACTACATTGAACAACCGGATATTATTGTTGTTATTTCGCATGGTAATTACTAAATTATCAGTGTACTTACTACAACAATGAGGATTTGAAAAATAATTATTTTAGTCCATAAAAATAAGCCAAGTGTAAAAAGTATACAATGAAAACGGGTACATACATTTGTATAACTCTGTCAGCTAAACTCATTAAAAATCACCTAAAATCATTAGGGTATAAAGAGAAACTTTCGTTCCGCCAGCAAAAAAAAAAAAATCAGGTCTGAAAGAGGTAAGGGGGAAACAATTTGTCTAGTGCCCTGCTATCGTACTTAAAAATTACTGCAGAAGAAAAAATAAACAGCACAATTTAACACCACAGCTTCCGCCTCACGTTTTTTGAATCAGGAAATGCGCTTGTGCATTAGATCCAGAGTAATGTCAATTTTATTAAGTGATAATTAATTTACAATATTACATGTCACCATAACCAGAAAACGTGTAAGATGTTGACTGGAAATTGTCATAAGCGCAAAACCTCAAGAGCAGGTAGCATGTGGAGATCTAAAGAGCGATGAACAACTCTAAAAAGAAAGGAAAAAACTGAGATCCGCTGGAAAGGTCCTAAGAAACTTTATACTATCCATGAAAGCAGTAGCTTACAAAACCCTCGTTCTAAACGGTCTTCTGAGACTTGGAGGTCCTTTACCCTGTGGGGTTAATGCAGAAGATGGAGAAATGCCGAAGAGGGTGGTCTCGTACAGTAAGCGCTGGTTTGTTACGGAAATGATCAAACTACAGTGGCAGATAGTGTAGGAGAAGCGTCACGAAAAAATTTAGAAATGAACATTACAGTTCAACCTTACTACTGTCGGTAAACCTCAGCGTTCCTCTCGCGAAGCAGGCAGCAGAATAAATAAATGGTATTCGAACAAGAATTACCCTCCGCTACACACACACTGCAAGGTGGATTGCGGAGCATATATGTAGACGTAAATTGTAAATTTTCTCTGAATGGTTGAACACAAAATGCGGACTGCTGATTGTGATAAAAACGTAGTACGTACTCGTCTACCGTGCTGCATATGCAACGTGGAACACGGTTAGGAGTTACACCCCGGCAGAATACGTAAACACAGCATGACCCCTGCCACAGAATGGATGGTAGGCGAGATTTGCGATCCACTGCGTGCCCCATCACATCAAGTGGAACGGCGCCATAGTGTCCAGTATGGCGAGATTGCGTAATTGCTCGTATGCTCGCCTCGCGAGAGCCGTTCTACGCGACTGATGGTCTCCGCCGTGTTCCACGCATTCTGCGTGGCACTGCGTACACGCAGCTGCGGATGCATGTGAAGGGATGTCGCAGCTTATGAAGACCAACAGTCGCAACTGCTTTTCTTTTCTAAACTTCCGTTATCTATCTAGATACTGTTTTATTTTCATTAGACGCTTCTCACGACTGATGAGTCTCCTAGGAAAATAAGTTATTAAAGTGCATAACGTTTCTCTACCACACATTCTGGAATTTCAGTATTATAAAGCGATTTTTCTCACGTTTTAACGTTATGAAATGGACCTCCGTGACAGATTCAAAAATTTGTAGAAACTGTAGTCGTTTAAAAGAAAAACGCCTTTTGAGTGCTGCGCAATAAGATTTTTTCTGTAACCTGTGCAGCCAGACGCGTTTCGCCTTATTTATGACGCACCTTCAGTTGTTGTCCTGAAATATGATTTTCCCGTTTGCGCATATAGGTTGTCGTTTGCACATATACTGTACGTTATTTAAAGGGGTTCATTGAAGCTTTTTGTAATACAGTGAAAGGACCTTACAGATCAGAGTCTAATTCATTATTTGTAAGCCAAACAAGTATGAAACTGGTTGAAAGCTTGCATTTTTCTTTGTGGTCGCTGTTTCCGATATACAGCTCCGTAACTGCCATTTTTTGTGTCTTAGAGTATCTTTCGTTTCTGTAAGTGTTGCCAATGATAACCCGTATGTGCAAGTGATAACTGATAGGTGCAAACTAAAGGATCTTGTATATTTGTGATCACTCACTGAAGATGCCTCAGTCGAAACATCTTCTTTAAAATTGCCTCGAAGAGGGCAGACTGCAGCGCGTTGTAGCCGCGCGGTCTGGGGTGTCTTGTCACGGTCTGTGCGGTTCCCTCCGTCGGAGGTTCGAGTCCTCCCTCAGGCATTAAGTTAGTTAAGTTAGATTAACTAGCGTGTAGGCTTAGGGACCGATGCCTTCAGCAGTTTGGTCCCACAAGACCTTACCACAAATTTGCACAAACGGACTGTTGACACAGACTCAACACGAATGTAGAAAACCTCGTTCTTGTGAAACACAACTAGCTCTTTACTCAAGATGTTGAGTGCTATCGACAAGGGACTTTAAATTGATTCTGTATTTCTAGATTTCCAGAAGACGTTTGACACCATACGCCACAAGCGGATTGTAATCAAATTGTGCTTATGGAATTATGAGACAGGAGGTCATAGTTTTTAGTAATTGATGGAAAGTCATCGAGCAAAACAGAAGTGATTTCTGGCATACCCCAATGTAGTTTCATAGATCCTCTGCTATGCCTTAGCTATATAAACAATTTAGGACATAATATGAGCAGCCGTCTTTGGTTGTTTGCAGGTGACACTGTCGTTTATCGTCTAGCAAATGCATCAGAATATCCAAGCAAATTACAAAACGATTTAGAAAGGAAATATGTATGCTACGAAAATTGGCAATTGATCCTAAATACCTCGGGCATGGATGTGTGTGATGTCCCTAGGTTAGTTAGGTATAAGTAGTTTTAAGTTCTAGGGGACTGATGACCTCAGCAATTGAGTCCCATAGTGCTCAGAGCCATTTGAACCATATTTGATCCTAAATAATAAAAAGTGTGAGTTCATCCATGTGAGTGCTAAAAGGAATCCGTTAAACTTCGGTTAAAGCTAAAGTCCGTAGATTAAACTAAGTACCTAGGAAGTACGAACAACTTAAACTGGAAAGAACACATAGAATATGTTATGAGGAAGGCGAACCAAAGGTTGCATTTTGTTGGCAGAAGACTTAGAAGATGAAACAGATCTACTAAAGAGACTGCCTACATTACGCTTGTCGGTCGTCCTTTGGAGTACTGTTGTGCGGTGTGGGATCCTTATAAGATAGGGTTAACGGAGTACATCGAGAAAGTTCAAAGAATGACAGTACTTTTGTATTACCGAGAAATGGGGGAGAAAGTGTCACGGACATAGTACAGGATTTGGGGTGGACGTCATTAAAAGAAATACTTTTCTCGCCGAGGTGGGAACTTCTCACGAAATTTCAATCACCAACTGTCACCTCGCCGGCCGCGGTGGTCTAGCGGTTCTAGGCGCGCAGTCCGGAACCGCGCGACTGCTACGGTCGCAGGTTCGAATCCTGCCTCGGGCATGGATGTGTGTGATGTCCTTAGGTTAGTTAGGTTTAAGTAGTTTTAAGTTCTAGGGGACTGATGACCACAGATATTAAGTCCCATAGTGCTCAGAGCCATTTTTGAACTGTCACCTCCGAATGCGAAAATATTCTTTTGACGCCGACCTACATAGCGAGAAACGATCATCCTAGTAAAATAAGGGAAATCAGAGCTCGCAGGGAAAGATATAGGTGTTCGATTTTTCCGCGCGCTGTTCGAGAGTGGAATAATAGAGAATAACTGTGAAGGTGCTTCGATGAACCTCCTGCCAGGGTCTTAAGTGTTATTAGCAGAGTATCCATGTAGATGTAGAAGTAAAGCGAAAGGTGTCTGTGTGCACAATTTAAAGAAGGAAACTTAATGTGCAGCATGCATTTTTCTTTTATGCTACGGCAACTTATATATAGATGCTGTGGCCACCACAAGAAACCTCGTAGGAAGTTTAATGTTAAAGACTGACCTCTGTACTTCAGTCAATGTCCTACTATCTGATGTATTCGAACTGTCCTCATTGACGATCGATTGAGTTCGACAATGCCTTTCTCCTTTTGTTTCCGATTTCATATGCACTCTGCCGTTAATCAAAGAATCGCTGTTTATAGAGAAAAGAGTGGCAGCAATTTTTTCTTCACGTGTATGGAATTGCTTTACACTGAGAAACTACTTTGGTAGGGTAGAAGAGTGGTATTGGCGGGGGAAAGGGAGGGGGGGGGGGGGGGGGGAGAATTTCCAGGACGAATGGTTTCACTCATCAGCTGAGTACACACTGTTCTGAAACTTCCTGGAAGTTTCATTATGGGAGCAATCCCCTGGACTGTGCCTGAATAAGCTGTGCGCATTATTCTTTTAGCGCAAGTACTTGTACAAAGTACCACAAAGAATGCGGGGGAAGTCTGTGCATTCTGAAAAGTAGATGACAGGAATACCAACGGAACTGAAGATATGAGGCGGTACCTGGATAGCTCAGTCAATAACAGCATTTCCAGAGAAATGCAACGTCCTGGGTGCGATCCCCAGTCCGGCAAACACTTGCAAATTGCCAGGATGTTTAAAACTGCGCTTACTCCACTACAGAATGAAAGTGTTGTCTTGGAAACAACACAAACGGATAAGCACTACCCATTCATTCGAAATCCATTTTCTGGATCACCTAAAGCAATTCAAATCGGGCATAGGCCAGTGGCGCTTAAAAATTACAAAAACAAACTGAATGAGCATTAGAAGTAAGAGGTACTGGGTAAATCTGAGCAGCGCCCGGGCCTAGCCGCGCTATGTTAGGAACTACATCGATTATGGCTTCCAAAGTCACGGCCGAAACGAATGTACAGAATGCAAAAAGGAACTAAAAAGATGTAAACAACAAGTCGTACACTTATGTGATTAGCAGTTATCATTAAAATCAGGCAAAAACGTCTTGAAGGATTATGAAATTATGGTTTTTACAATCTGTTTTTCAAGAGATTTATACAGAATCCGCGATGCTTAATACGTTTTACAAGATTACAATAGGATGTGTAATGGTTTGCAAATAAAATGTATAAATAGCTTTTTACGCTAGAGCCCACAACTGGTATCTGTTTACTGAAAGAAATAATTTTCCCTCCGTTTCATTTTCAGTTGACTAATTACTCATACAAAATGTGTCAATTAGTCATACAAATTTGTGGGATGAACACATGTAATGACGTCCCTAGAAGGAAGCTCACAGACATTAAGCGTGGATACGACTATCTCAGATGTGAAGTTGGTTAACCGAAAACGAAGTTAAATAAAATGTATGTCAAGTTCTGTAAGTAACAATACGCCTCACGAAAATGAGTTTTTTCGAGACAATGTATTCAAGCCACTCTGATGCTTCTAATGCAGACATACTTCAGCAACTAACATAAAAATTTATTAGAGCTGGTTTGAAAGAAGGCATGAAAATATATTACAAGAGAACTAAAGTAATGTACAATCAGCACAAAATAAAAATGTGTAAATGAAAGAGGAAGTCGTAAAAGCAGATGATAAGATTTTTGCATTCCCGACAGTAGCAGATCTACATCTACATTTATTCTCCGCAAGCCACCCAACGGTGTGTGGCGGAGGGCACTTAACGTGCCACTGTAATTACCACCCTTTCCTGTTCCAGTCGCGTATGGTTCGCGGGAAGAACGACTGCCGGAAAGCCTCCGTGCACGCTCGAATCTCTCTAATTTTACATTCGTGATCTCCTCGGGAGGTATAAGTAGGGGGAAGCAATATATTCGATACCTCATCTAGAAACGCACCCTCTCGAAACCTGGACAGCAAGCTACACCACGATGCAGAGCGCGTCTCTTGCAGAGTCTGCCACTTGAGTTTGCTAAACATCCCCGTAACGCTATCACGCTTACCAGATAACCCTGTGACGAAACGCTCCGCTCTTCTTTGGATCTTCTCTATCTCCTCTGTCAACGTCACCTGGTACGGATCCCACACTGATGAGCAATACCTCCTTTGTTGATGGACTACATTTTCTACTGACTCTCCCAATGAATCTCAACCTGGCACCCGCCTTACCAACAATTAATTTTATATGATCATTCCACTTCAAATCGTTCCGCACGCATACTCCTAGATATTTTGCAGAAGTAACTGCTACCAGTGTTTGTTCTGCTATCATATAATCATACAATAAAGGATCCTTCTTTCTATGTATTC
Source organism: Schistocerca americana (assembly GCF_021461395.2). Lineage (NCBI taxonomy): Eukaryota > Metazoa > Arthropoda > Insecta > Orthoptera > Acrididae > Schistocerca > Schistocerca americana. Next base: position 135,101,524 of record NC_060126.1, on the reverse strand, counting down.
CCAATACATTACATTTGTCTATGTTAAGGGTCATTTGACACTCCCTGCACCAAGTGCCTATTCGCTGCAGATCTTCCTGCATTTCGCTGCAATTTTCTAATAATAATGTCTGGCGGGACAACAAAACAAATAAACCGAAGAATAAAATCTACCAAAGTATTTTTGGTGACCAAATTAGTGTTTGGAGAACCGGCACTTGCGATGTGCCTGAAAAAGTAAGGTTACAATGAAAATGGAAATGAGCGTTTGGCGTCATTGGCCGGGAGGCCCCTTGCGGGGCAGGTCCGGCCGCCTTTGTGCAGGTATTATTACATTCGACGCCAGATTGGGCTACCTGCGCGCCGGATGACGATGAAATGATGATGAAAACAGCCCAACACCCAGTGCCTGAGAGGAGAAAATTCCCGACCCAGCCTGGAATCAAACCCGGACCAGTAGAACGGCAATCTGTCACGCTGACCTCTCAGCTATCGGGGCGGACAAGGTTACAATCAGTGCCTATTACCCAGTTTTTATTTATGCCGGTGAGACATGGGCTTCTAATGCGGAAATAATTAAAAAAACTAAAACTCTAGGTTATTCAACAAGTATTGGAAAGATGCATGTGTGATTCCACAGCCTTAAAGAATGGGTATAAAATTTTATCATTATTTAAACTAAAGAATATTAAGCACTTGAGCCTAAAAATTAATTCAGAAACTTCAGTAATCAATGAGTGTACAAATTTGCCTATCGATTTTATGGACAGTGCGACTTTGGTCGAGTAATGGTAAATAGGTAATAATGGCAGACAGGTAAAAATGTTTTTTTCTGTGATTTTTGCTATTTAATGCTTAGTAGAATTAAAAAATTACTAAATATCGCCAAGATGGTTCTTTGTAGGAACTTCAGTGCTTTCATGCATAGGACATGTGCCTGGAATCTTAGAATGGTCCATCCATAACTGCTATAAAACACAAAGTTGGGTTGACTGTAGAAACTAGTACCACTTTGGTTCAAGTGATTTATTTCGGAGCAGCGTACTTAACTAGAACCCAAAGTGTAGCTTACTTTTTATAGAACTGTCAAAAAATCTACGTGTGGTTTTGTGACAAATATAGTTTGCGTCTGGACCAAACAGATCAGTAGTCCAGACGCCATGTTGTAGCAGTGTTCCTGAGATCTGAAGCGTCAGAAGTTCAGGAAAAGCATTTAAGCATTTTGCTGCTCACCAGTAACTCTATTATTAAATAGTATGATGACAGCTCGAAAGTATGACCACAGCCGAAACTCTGAGTCACCCACACTGGAACTTAGGTGACGCTAAACGCTCAGCTGTCGTCGTGGTATTCTTTGACAGGACCTCTGGCTCGATGGCATTCATTTTATCAAATGGTTCAAATGGCTCTGAGCACTATGGGACTTAACATCTGAGGTCATCAGTCCCCTTGAACTTAGAACTACTTAAACCTAACTAACCTAAGGACATCACACACATCCCATCCATGCCCGAAGCAGGATTCGAACCTGAGACCGTAGCGGTCGCGCGGTTCCAGACTGAAGTGCCTAAAACCACTCGGCCACAACGGCCGGCTCATTTTATCGCGTGTTATCATTAAGTGTGATTTTCTCCTGTTGGCCAAGCATTGTCTGCCTGTCTAATAACCTGCATAGATGAACAGCTGAAGTACGCTTTTTCACCCCTTTCGACAACATCACGTTAATTGATTAAATGAACTTAAAGATTGTATTTAGTATACTTAAAACGTTGGTTCTGTCTTCGACTCTTATTTACGAAGTTCCGTCATATCTCCACTTTTCATCAATTTCTTTAATTAATTACCTGATCGTAAATACAGTTATTAAATGAGAGACCAAAGTTAATTACGTCTTAAAATATAAGAAGAAGCTGACGGCTGGATCACGAAAAAAACAAAGAATCTGTAGACGAAAGGAATATCTTAGCAAGAGTAGACAGCGCCAGGGATAGTCCATCACACGGGATGGGATTTAGTAAGAGAGACAGCAAAACAAGCAAGTTAGTGAACATAAGAAAGCAGGCGTATGGCGTGATAGGATGGGAGTCGCTCTCTAGATTGATATAGAGCCACTTAGGCGACTTTCACGCCTCTGAAGTAAACCAGTAATAGTACCACGGAAAAGGATTCTGCAGTTGAACGTAGAATCCCAATCACGTGCAGTTTATGGCATATCTTCACATCATTGAGATGGGAAGACTGGGGTAAAGGCACACTGAAAAATTTCAGGTTTTATCTGGGATTCGACAGCGCGATCTTTCAGTAACCAGACACGCAGTTTACCCACTAGAGCGCCAATCCCGACGATCAAGGATGAGATTATAGTGGACGATGTACTTTTTACTATAATGATAATGAAAATGAAGTGAGCGAGAATGCAGTAAAGTGAATGGATGATGGCTGGTCCAAAGAAGCTCGTTTATGCTGTCCGAGAGAGCAGAAAAGACTGAAGCGACTACCTCATGAAGACAGAAGTAATAAGGATGCATACAGCGCGAACGTAGTGCATGAAATAGTGATAGTTTATCCAACAGTGGTTATTAGATGGCTGTGAGAGGAAAAATCCTTGAGATTTCATGCTGTATGTTTTTTACCATAGGAAAGTACACTATGTGATAAAAAGTATCCGGACGCTCCCAAAAACATGCGTTTTTCATATTAGGTGTAGGCGCATTGTGCTGCCACCTACTGCCAGTTACTCAGTAGTCATTAGACGTCGTGAGAGAGCAGAGTGGGGCCCTCCGCGGAAGTCAGGGACTTCGAACGAGGTCAGTGATTGGGTGTCACTTGTATCATAAGTCTGTACACGAGATTTCTGCACTCCTAAGCGTCCCTAGGTCCATTGTTTCCGATGTGACAGTGAAGTGGAAACGTGAAGGGACACGTACAGCACAAAAGAAAACAGGCCGACCACGTCTGTTGACTGACGAAGACCGCCGACAGTTGAAGAGGGTCGTCATGTGTAATAGGCAGACATATCTCCAGACCATCACACAGGAATTCCAAACTGCATCAGGATCCACTGCAAGTACAGGGTGATTCAAAAAGAATACCACAACTTTAGGAATTTAAAACTCTGCAACGACAAAAGGCAGAGCTAAGCACTATCTGTAGGCGAATTAAGGGAGCTATAGAGTTTCATTTAGTTGTACATTTGTTCGCTTGAGGCGCTGTTGACTAGGCGTCAGCGTCAGTTGATGCTAAGATGGCGACCGCTCAACAGAAAGCTTTTTGTGTTATTGAGTACGGCAGAAGTGAATCGACGACAGTTGTTCAGCGTGCATTTCGAACGAAGTATGGTGTTAAACCTCCTGATAGGTGGTGTATTAAACGTTGGTATAAACAGTTTACAGAGAATGGGTGTTTGTGCAAAGGGAAAAGTTCTGGACGGCCGAGAACGAGTGATGAAAATGTAGCACGCATCCAGCAAGCATTTGTTCGCAGCCCAGGAAAATCGACTCGCAGAGCTAGCAGAGAGCTGCAAATTCCACAATCAACTGTATGGAGAGTCCTACGAAAAAAGTTAGTTATGAAACCTTATCCCGACGCGATGGATCGGCCGCCAGGCAGCCCGTGACAGAGCACTTCATCACTGGCCTCCAAGAAGCCCTGATCTTACACCCTGCGATTTTTTCTTATGGGGGTATGTTAAGGATATGGTGTTTCGGCCACCTCTCCCAGCCACCATTGATGATTTGAAACGAGAAATAACAGCAGCTATCCAAACTGTTACGCCTGATATGCTACAGAGAGTGTGGAACGAGTTGGAGTATCGGGTTGATATTGATCGAGTGTCTGGAGGGGGCCATATTGAACATCTCTGAACTTGTTTTTGAGTGAAAAAAACCTTTTTAAATACTCTTTGTAATGATGTATAACAGAAGGTTATATTATGTTTCTTTCATTAAATACACATTTTTAAAGTTGTGGTATTCTTTTTGAATCACCCTGTACTATGACAGTTAGAGAGGAGGTGAGAAAATTTGGATTTCGTGGTCGAGCGGCTGCTCATAAACCACACATTACGCCGGTAGATGCCAAACGACGTCTCGTTTTGTGTAAGGAGCGTAAACATTGGACGATTTAACCATGGAAAAACGTTGTGTACACAATGTGACGATCCAATGGCAGTGGGTATCGCGAATGCCCGGTGAACATCTGCCGGCCTGTGTAGTGACAACAGTAAAATTCGGAGGCGGTGGTGTTATGGTGTGGTCGTGATTTTCATGGAGGGGGCTTGCACCCCTTGTTGGTTGTTTTGCGTGGCACTATCACAGCGCAGGCCTTCATTGATGATTTAAGGACCTTCTTGCTTCCCACTGTTAAAGAGCAATTCGGGGATGGCGATTGCATCTTTTACACGATCGAGCACCTGTTCATAATGCACTGCCTGTGCCGGAGCGGTTACACAGAATAACATCCCTGTAATGAACTGGCTTGCACAGATGCCTGATCTGAATCCTATAGAACACCTTTGGGATGTTTTGGAACGCCGACTTCGTGCCAGGCGTAATCGACCGACATAGATACCTCTCACCAGTGCAGCACTCCATGAAGTGGGCTGCCATTCCCCAAGAAACCTTGCAGCGCGTGATTGAACGTATGAATTCCAGCATTACCGATGGAGGGCGCCAGGAACTTGTAAGTCATTTTCCGCCAGGGTGTCCGGATACATTTGATCATATAGTGTAGAAATAAGAAAATTCAGATCGTGCTGATGGTGTATCTTCCTGTACATTTAACAGATTTATGAACAGCGTAAAAAGGTGGAATTGAAAATGCATTACCGTAATGCTTCTTCAAGAGAAAAAAGAGAAAAAGGGGAAAGAAAATAAGGAGCTGCAGTACAGCGCAGTAATTCTGAGAAGGGTATTTACAAACCAGGGACAGAGCGGCGCCGGGCGACCAGCTATTATCCTAGGAAGGTCTTTAAAACGCACCGGCGCGAATGTGCCGGGCTTTATCTCGGAGCTGAAGAACGGGCAGAGAAACGCGCAGCCCTCCCTCAGTGCCTCGTTGCTGGAGTCCAGACAAAAATGCCAAGGGACGCTGAATTGGCTCGCGTAAGGAAATTGTGGAGGAAAACGCTGAAGAGGTGGTATTCTTGGATGACGGGAAGAATGCTCCGCTGTGAGAAATGTATTTTCCATTCTCCGCTCAATGTGCCATAGCAAAGCAAAGCGCAGTAAGTGCGAGAGAATATGAGAAGGTTTTCTCTGCAGTTCCATTAGGAGAATGGAAAACAGGAGCTCCATAAAAATACCATCGTGCAGCTTACGCATCACTCGATCCTATTGCGAGTAGCAGTAGTAAGTTCATTGTCAAAGCGTATCCGGACCTTCCCTTGCGTTCTTGCGCAATATTTCTTTATGTCTTTATGACGTCCGTTGTAAAGACTTGGCTTAAAAACAGAATTCTGTAATTGCGGAGACAGCTACAATTATTAATTTCTAATGCGAGTAATGTAAAACTAGAAAGTTTTTGGGCCTAAAAGTTTGACAAAAGCCACGAGTGACATAGGTCAGGAGCTACTGCAAGGTTGACGCCATTATCTAGCGAATAACGTCAGTGTAATAGTATTGATGATTGCTATATGTCTGGATACAAAACACTGGTCCCTGAGTGTAGAATTACAGCGTGCATACAGATTCGTGTCGTCCGCCATATTGCAGTTAGGCAGAAAGTTTACATCGTTGTGTATGCACTTAAGGATCATTTACTTATTTATGATGAAGTATTTTGAGTCATTGACGGTAAATGTGTCGCAAGGAGCACAAGATTGTGATACTTTCTTCACATAAAATACAACTTATACATTTTCTCTCGGGTTTGATATGCAAAGATTAAGAAAAAATTTAGTGCTCCGGAAATACAGGGTTTTAACGCCTTATAATATTTATTATATTAAACTTACAGTTATAAATGACATGTCAAATGAAACAGCAACCCACAGTTTTACCAAGAATCGAATAAATGTTCAATGTGAGCACCATTTGTCACACGCCACACATCAAGTCTATAGCCGAGGTCTTCCCAAACGTTCATAAGTGTGTCTTCAGTGATTGTAGCAACAGCTGCTTCAATTCGGTTTCTTAATTCAGGGAGGTCTGCTGGTAGCGGAGGCACGTACACACGATCCTTGACGAAGCCCCAAAGGAAAAAAATCTCATGGCGTTAGGTCGGGTGAACGTGGAGGCCATGCAAAGCAAGCCCTGTCATTGGGCCCCTTGCGGCCTACCTAGCGCTTTGGTACATTGAAGTCTAGCGGATTGTGACGGAAACATTGCGCGCTGCTCATGCGCACTGGTGCCAAACACAACTGTTTGAGTTGCTCTTTCATTTGACATATCATTTATAACTGTAAGTTTAATGTAATAAATATTATAAAGCGTTAAAACCCCGATATTCATTTATAAACACCCTGTATTTAGTGTGATTTGTCTCTTCGTTGTGTACTCTTCGGGAAGGTGACTCTCGTTTGATATCAGGTTACTTTCCATTAGGAAAGTGGGTGTACTCAGCGACTGTGATATAGTTTATAAATTATAGAGCGCAGCAATAAGTCTTCCTTTTTTTCAGATTTTATTTGGCAAATACAGATTTTGGCTAGTTCCTAGCCATTATCAAAACACAATTTTCTAGTCTCAATGCATATCAGTTCCCTGTTGTTCGGGCGTCAGTCATAGTTTATTGAATACTAATAGCATTTGAATACTAGTTGTATTCAAAGAATTGTGAGTGACTTCCGAACGACAGGGGACTGTCATGCATTGAGACTAGAAAATAGTGTATTGATAATGGCTAGGCACTAGTCGAAATCTGGATTTGCCAAATAAAACCTGCAAATAAAAGGACGACTGATTGCTGCGCTCTATAATTTATAAAAACGTTTGACGACTTATTTTCAAAATCTACTGTTTCTCAACTGGTGCATAGTTTCTTCATTTTTGTGGCCATGTTTCCGGTAGTTATTTGTAATTATTGGAGGTATTTTAAATCTGTCTTTACAACTACAAGAAAATGCTAATTTTTATCACCGAAAGTGTTTCTTTTTATTGAAACAAAACCTCATCAGTGCTATGTAATGAAATGTATCAACAGTTTGGATCGCTTTACAGTTCGAAAAACAGGTTGTTAAAAGGTTGTTGATTTTACTTACGGAATTTCCATCCGATTTCCGATAGCATCAGGGTTCGCTGTTTGCTTGCACGTTTTTGAAGTTTTACTTCGTTCTGCACTGTTGTTTTTACCTAATCCCACACTGATTTGCAGAATTAAGCATTTCTTTCACATCAGCTTGTTGCGAAAGTTGTTTCGATTACGCTGCAAAAGTTTCGTTGGAAAACGCTCACACATCCTCCATAGAGCCCTGAGCTCTCCCCATGCGATCTACATATTTTTAGAGCCCTGAAGAAAGACATACGTGTCCGTCGATTTGCTTTGCGTGGGTACAATCATAGCTCCGTAGACAGTCACAAACATTTTTGCATGAAGACACTGACCACCTTGTCTCACAGTCGGGTACAAGTATTAACAGTTCAGTAGATTTCTTTTGAAATAATTAAACTTCCTTTTTTCGTCTCGTATTTATTTGATTGTCCCTCAAATATTCTAGAAATGCTCAGGTGGCTGTATCTCCAATTTACTTTGCCATTCGGTGCAGAAAAAACTCGAAGAGATACTGAGGTAGCCAGGACCTAAGGACATCAAGAGAAATTCAGACTAGCAGCAACTTAATACACCCATTTTCGTTTTTAGTTTCATGATTTATTTCCGCTTCACGTTCTTTATAATTAATTACATGATTTTATATCTCTTTTATTAAGCTAAATTGTATGGTTTAATATCTTTATCATTGCACCAATCGAGGTACGAATTTAAAAAATTTAATAAATTGATCTCTTCTGGCGTTCCTTTCACTGCGATCTATCGTACTCGCAGCAGCGAAACCATATTCTTCCACCCACTGGCAGACGGAAGGCGAACGGAGCGGCGATCGTTAGAAGCTATTCGTGCGCCAGACAATAAATACGGTTTCCACCGCTGAAATGCCGAGAAAAATATAAATTACCAGCACGGTGCTATGTTGTTCCCCTTGAATAGCTCTGTTCCTTCCGCGCCACGCTTTGCATACCGAAATACAGTTACTGACAAATAGCGGCGCCTCGCCTCAGATTTTACGACGCAACTGCAGCCAATACCGCTGATGCGAAACGTTTCGGGCGAGTTTGGCTTGCTGAGTGACTTACAATAGCTTACTAAATAATATCTAAGTCTACCGAAATTACGGCGATGCTCTGAAATAACTCTGATATATTCCTGTTTGTGTGATCAGTGTATTTTGCAGCGGTTATTTTTACATTATTATTTTGTACTACGTGCATAATCACGGAGTAGGTCACTGTAATTCATTTATCTGATTTTTGTGCTTTCGCTGCCTCTTTAATTCGGAGAGGATTAAAGACAATGAATAAATGTTTCGTATATAGTTGCGTGTCTACTGTTATGCAAATATTATTGTGTTTTTCTTAAGCATACTGCAAATTAAGTAAGTTAGTCACCAGACGCGTTTCGCTTTATTCTCAGCCGGTGGTGATAGCATTTGTTGATCCTCTTAAGGTTCCGTGCGTCAGTTAGTAAAATCAGAAACCTCATAGGATCGCTGTGTCTGTGTCTCCGAATGTTAAACACCGTTTTTCTCAGGAACGGATAGATGTATCAGGTACAAATTTATGTCACCTATTAAGGTTTATGTTCTTTTGGTGGTCTAATAATTTTAAGCTTCTGAGTCAAGGTTAAAAAATGGTTCAAATGGCTCTGAGCACTATGGGACTGAACTTCTGAGGTCATCAGTCCCCTAGAACTTAGAACTACTTAAACCTAACTAACCTAAGGACATCACACACATCCATTCCCTAGGCAGGATTCGAACCTGCAACCGTAGTGGTCGCGCGGTTCCAGACTGAAGCGACTAGAAACGCTCGGCCACTCCGGCCACTCCATGTTTTCTAGATTTTTTTTTTTCCCTTACTCATCTTTGATGCTGTGAAACACATCTCTTCTATTGAAAACATGCGTAATCGTGGTTGACAGTATATGCACAAAGCTAATTTGTCTGGAATCAACATTATCGAAGTGTCGACTAGCCTGCAACTATTGCTTTCGATGCCGAATATCATATTACATCAGATACTGCTAGTTTATTCAAAGAGCGGCGTCAAATAATTTAGACAGTTCCGGACGCACTCTGGGAGGCTTAAGCGAGTATGAACGACCCTGTGGTAATGAGAACCCAATGGAGCCGGGAAAGCTGGGACAAGAATGAATAAGCTGCGCGCGCTCGGAACAAATCATGCTGAAAATGCGGCAATCCGTCGCCCGACTTTGGCGCGGCTTACCGAGTGCGAGAAAAGTGAATAGGTTTCCTGAAAGCGCCATTTATCTGGGTGCAGCGGGGAGCGGATTATTCAGCGTGGGAGGTACAGGAGGCGCGGCGACCGGCCGCTGCGGGGAATCCCCACCTGCCCCGCCGCGCCAGGGGGCAGCACGATCGCTCAGCGCTCCCCACCTGTCGCGTCCGACGTCCCGTCCATTTGTTACAGACACAGACGTAGACGGACCGCGGAGTTCCAGCTCGGCTCGGTGCTTCCCTTTGCGTCTGCGGTTCCTGTCCTGCTTTCAATTCCAATTTCATTACCGGCCGTGGTCGTCCGCATTAATTCCCCTCCAAGACCTCTTCCTTTAAGCGAGCTGAACCTGGAACTCCGAGCGACAAACTCGGAGAGGTTGATCAGCCGAAATGTCGTTAGAGGGTTGCGGTAGGAGGGAACAGCAAGCGCCGAGATCTTCGTACCACGCGATTAGGCAGTTGTGTTTGAAAGTTTACCGTAGGCTCAAGACCGCGACAATTTTGGTTTCAATAGGTACCAAGTAAGTTTATCATGAAACAATTTGTATGGATTTATTAAAAGCTATTGACAATGTTGCCTGGAAACACCCATTCTACATCTACATACATACTCCGCAATCCACCATACGGTGCGTGGCGGAGGGTACCTCGTACCACAACTAGCATCTTCTCTCCCTGTTCCATTCCCAAGAAGAACGAGGGAAAAATGACTGCCTATATGCCTCTGTACGAGCACTAATCTCTCTTATCTTTGTGATATTTCCGCGAAATATAAGTTGGCGGCAGTAAAATTGTACTGCAGTCAGCCTCAAATGCTGGGTCTCTAAATTTCCTCAGTAGCGATTCACGAAAAGAACGCCTCCTTTCCTCTAGAGAATCCCACCCGAGTTCCTGAAGCATTTTTGTAACACTCGCGTGATGATTAAACCTACCAGTAACAAATCTAGCAGCCCGCCTCTGAGTTGCTTCTATGTCCTCCCTCAATCCGACCTGATAAGGATCCCAAACGCTCGAGCAGTACTCAAGAATAGGTCGTATTAGTGTTTTATAAGCGGTCTCCTTTACAGATGAACCACATCTTCCCAAAATTCTACCAATGAACCGAAGATGACTATCCGCCTTCCCCACAACTGCCATTACATGCTTGTCCCACTTCATATCGCCCTGCAATGTTACGCCCAAATGTTTAATCGACATGACTGTGTCAAGCGCTACGCTACTAATGGAGTATTCAAACATTAAGGGATACTTTTCCTATTCATCTGCATTAATTTACATTTATCTATATTTACAGTTAGCTGCCATTCTTTACACCAATCACAAATCCTGTCAAGTCATCTTATATCCTCCTACAGTCACTCAACGACGACACCTTCCCGTACACCACAGCATCATCAGCAAACAGCCGCACATTACTATCCACCCTATCCAAAAGATCATTTATGTAGATAGAAAACAACAGCGGACCTACCACACTTCCCTGGGGCAGTCCAGATAATACCCTCACCTCCGATGGACACTCACCATCGAGGACAATGTACTGGGTTCTATTACTTAAGAAGTCTTCGAGCCACTCACATATTTGGGAACCAATCCCATATGCTCGTACCTTAGTTTGCAGTGGGGCACCGAGTCAAACGCTTTCAGTTCTGAAGATGTTGCTGTTCGTGCAGATACCTATTAGTCATCATCATTTATTATTGTACTTGGGAGTGAGGATGTTCGGCCGGCTTTCCGTGAGTCAGCGCGTAATCGTGGTTGACAGTTTATGCACGACTGACCTGAAAGCACTGACGTGCGATGCATTTTCCTTAGTCTGCACTATACTTGTTTACTGTAACTTCACCGTGTGTTTCCAGTAACGGCCCAGTGCAGTAATATCGTGGTTGAGTAGTAGCTGTCTAAGCAAGAACACTACATGAGACGCAATGAACATTGTATAGTCCGCTACTATGTAGATGCTGATTCACTCAATATTGAATAGATGGCTACAGTTGAACACAGACCTAATGACAAAGTGATGCGGTTGCAGTGCGCTGGCTGTAGGAAGTACATTAGATTCGCTTATTTTGTCACGCGAAATGCGTTAAACACTAATGTCTCCCATACACAGCTTTTAATTTATGTACGAGACTTTTTCACTGGATTCAGATAGCTAGAGGCTACTACGAAGTGTATATTCCTGCCAGGACCCTCTGTCTGCTGCACTGGGCAATTCATTAAAGCCTAACCTCCTTTTTGGAAGAGCTCGCAGCGACCAGTGAAATGGAGAGGCGAACGCTGTTCTGTTTTCCGGGCAAAGCGCCAACCTGACCGCACGCCACGCCGAAGAGACACGTTCATACATTACTAAGGAATTAATGGCTTCACAAAATAATTACATCATGGATACAAACTTATATATATTCTTTCATCGTATTTGTCGTGCTTCAAAAACCACATAGCAGTGCTATACCACTGATGTTAAGTGAAGACAAATATGGTTGCTAAATGCAGTTAAGAGTATCGTTCTTTTTCTCTACCTCTCTATCATGAAATATGCCTGTGTCTGTTCTGCGCACCCGCCCACCCACCCACACATCCACCCACCCACACATCCACCCACCCACACATCCACCCACCCACACATGCACCCACCCACACATCCACCCACCCACACATCCACCCACCCACACATGCACCCACCCACACATCCATCCACACACACATCAACCCACACACACATCAACCCACACACACATCCACCCACACACATATCCACCCACCCACACACACACACACACACACACACACACACACACACACACACACTCCCAAACACACACAATATGAATTATAATTACGTCAGCAGCTAACTCGTATGTCGACACACCATCCAGTTTCAGGCGATAATTATTGTATTTAAATCCTAGCTAGCCGGCCAGTGTGGCCGTGCGGTTCTAGGCGCTACAGTTTGGAACCGCGTGACCGCTACGGTCGCTGGTTCGAATCCTGCCTCGGGCATGGATGTGTGTGATGTCCTTAGGTTAGTTAGGTTTAAGTAGTTCTAAGTTCTAGGGGACTGATGACCACGGATGTTAAGTCCCATAGTGCTCAGAGCCATTTGAACCATTTTTGAATCCTAGCTACTTTACTTTTAAAACTTGAGAGGCAATGCACGTTCATCGGCGATTTTCTGCCTAACATAATACTGTAATACTACTTACATGCTACAGTAAGGGCTAAAATCATTAATCGGTACAAGGACTACAATACACTGATAATTCAAAACATTATGACCACTTCCAGCATGAGATTTTCACTCCGCTGCAGAGTGAAAACCTCATTCTGGAAACATCCCCCAGGCTGTGGCTAAGCCATGTCTCCGCAATATCCTTTCTTTCAGAAGTGCTAGTTCTGCAAAGTTTGCAGGAGAGCTTCTGCAAAGTTTGGAAGGTAGGAGACGAGATACTGGCAGAAGTGAAGCTTTAAGGACGGGGCGTGAGTCGTGCTTGGGTAGCTCAGTTGGTAGAGCACTTGCCCGCAAAAGGCAAAGGTCCCGAGCTCGAGTCTCGGTCCGGCACACAGTTTTAATCTGCCAGGAAGTTTCATTATGACCACTTACTTAAAAGTATGGTGGTCCACCTCCGCATCGCAGTTCAGCAGTGATTCTGCATGGCATGGGCTCGACAAGTATTTGATTGGTTCCCGTAATTTGCGGGCTGTTGGTTTGTGACCGCGGAGCTCGCTCCCGACAGCGTCCCAATTGGATTTCATCGTATTCAAATAAGCCGAATTTGATAGCCAAGATATCAACGTGAGTTCACTATCATGCTCCGAAAAGCACTGCACGTGGATTCTGGCCTTGTGACATGAACAATTGTCCTACTAGAAGATGCCACCGCTTTTGAAGAAGACATCAACCATAAGGGGCTACAGATGTTCCCTAATGATGATCATATAGCCCCCAGCCGTCATGATGGCTTCGATTACTACAGCAATTCCGATGGAGGTCCAAATGAATGGTCCCCATAGCATAATACTGCTCCCACCGCACTGCGTCCTGGCGCGCTGCATTTTTCCAGCAGCCGTTCGCCCGGATAACGGCATATCTGGACACGACCGTCAGCTTGGTTTAACAATAAACGGCCAGGCGACACGATTCCATTACTCCGCGACCCAATCTCGATGATTTCCTGCCCACTGTAATCGCAACACGATGTTATTGCGATAACATGGGAACACGCAGCGCCCCTCTGCTGCGGGACACCACGTTAAACAGTGTTGCACTGAAAGGTGTACTCCGAAATACACTACTGTCCATTAAAATCGCTACACCACGATGACGTGCTACAGACACGAAATTTAACAGACAGGAGGAAGATGCTGTGATATGCAAATGATTAGCTTTTCAGAGCATTCACATAAGCTTGGCGCCGGTGGCGACACTCACAACGTGCTGACATGAGGAAATTTTCCAACCGATTTCACATACACAAACAGCAGTTGACCGGCGTTGCCTGGTGAAACGTTGTTGTGATGCCTCGTGTAAGGAGGAGAAATGAGTACCATCACGTTTCCGACTTAAATAAAGGTCGGATTGTAGCATATCGCGATTGCGGTCTATCGTATCGCGACATTGCTGCTCGCGTTAGTCAAGATCCAATGACTGTTAGCAGCATATGGAATCGGTGGGTTCAGGAGGGCAATACGGAACGCCGTGCTGGATCCCAACGGCCTCGTATCACTAGCAGTCGAGATGGCAGGCATCTTATTCGCCTGGCTGTAACGGATCGTGCAGCCACGTCTCGATCCCTGAGTGAACAGATGGGGACTTTGCACGAACAGTTCGACGACGTTTGCAGCAGCATGGACTATCAGCTCGGAGACCATGGCTGCGGTTACCCTTGACGCTGCATCACAGACAGGAGCGCCTGCGATGGTGTACTCGACGACAAACCTGGGTGCACGAATGGCAAAACATCAATTTTTCAGATGAACCCAGGTTGTGTTTACAGCATCATGATGGTCGAATCCGTGTTTGGTGTCATCGCGGTGAACGCACATTGGAAGCGTTTATTCGTCATCACCATACTGATGTATCACCCGGCGTGATGGTATGGGGTACCATTGGTTACACATCTCGGTCACCTCTTGTTCGCATTGACGGCACTTTGAACAGTGGACGTTACATTTCAGATGTGTTACGACCCGTGGCTCTACCCTTCATTCGATTCCTGCGAGACCCTACATTTCAGCGGGATAATGTACGACCGCATGTTGTAGGTCCTGTACGGGCCTTTCTGGGTACAGAAAGTGTTCGACTGCTGTTTTGGCCTGTACATTCTCCAGATCTTTCACCAAATGAAAACGTCTTGTCAATGTTGGCCGAGGAACTGGCTCGTCACAATACGCCATTCACTACTCTTGATGAACTGTGGTATCGTGTTGAAGCTGCATGGGCAGCTGTACCTGTACACGACATCGGAGCTCTGTTTGACTCAATGCCCAGGCATATCAAGGCCGTTTTTACGGCCAGAGGTGGTTGTTCTGGGTACTGATTTCTCAGGATCTACACACCCAAATTGCGTGGAAATATAATCATATGTCAGTTCTGGTATAATATATTTGTCCAATGAATATCCGTTTATCATCTGCATTTCTTCTAGGTGTAGCAATTTTAATGGCCAGTGGGGTATATGTGCCTGCGCCAGCACTACTGAATTTTATCATAAGATCTACTTCAGATAGCCGCCTATCCTGCTTTAGAGAACGGGCAAGCCTCCAGTCTTTATGTTCTGTGATAAAGTCTGTTCGTCCACTTTGTCATCTACTCGTAGTTTCAGAGTTCTTCAATCATTTCCCGTAAATGCTCACTACAGTAGCACTTAGCTTCGACGTATCCTAAACGCTCACTCCAAGGCACTGGGCCACAACAATCTGATTTTGTCAAAGTCGCTCTAGTCGGCGGATTTCCGCATTTAAGCCACTTATCGTAGCTGGAATGATTCCCCAATCGTCCCTGTTCCGGTCGTGAACTTCTACCGCCTGATCTGTCCTGAGCGTCACCATACAAGACCACGATGGGCAGTGGTCATAATGTTTTGGCTCATCAGTGTATAAGGAAGGATCCAAAAGTTTTGGTTCTAAAGTCATACATTCCAGCATCGGTATTCCAATCAAACAAAATCGCCATGGCCATTGCGACAATCATCCAACCGAGGTATTACGGTGAAAGTATCCGTTTGGTAGGACACTTTGTCTTGCTGCGAAGAAAAAACCTAACTACCTGCTGCACATCCTCATCCGATAGGAATCGTCGACACATCAAGACCTTTTTTAAGGGACCGAAGGCGAGACAGCCGCATGGAGAGAGATCAGGACTACAGGGCGGTTGCTCGAGTGTCTGCCTATGAGTTGGCGTAACTTCAGCGTTTGACATTTGGGGACGAGCGTTATCATTACCAGCAGCACTCGTTGGCTAGTTTCGACAGGCATACTGCCCTACACACCTTCTTCATTCTCCTATGGATGTCGATCGGTGTTTATCTTTCGGCAGCCACGGAAAGAATAACAATACGTTGGTCGTATATGAACTTGTTTGGTAATAACGTTGGGATAGTCCACGTTCCCGCATTTACCGCACGCAATTCGGAAAGACACAACTGCCACATTAATTCCTTGCCTACATGTCGGGGCTTATGTAACAGCATTTCAATCGTGCTACGTTGCATATACGCTGCAGAAACGCTCTCAAATGGAAACTTTTTAGTCGCTCCTTATACAAGCAGTTGTCCCAATTAAAATTATTAGAAACGGAACGAGAGTTGGTAAATACCTTTGTGTGATCTACCAGATTAATGATGGTTGTTTTAAAGAAACCTCCTAATATATATTAAGAAAGTTTTAATAATTACTCTCAACTAAAGTACGTTTTATCTAGAAGCTAGGGAATGTTATATCTCACTCATGGTGTAGCAAAATTTGCTTCTCTAGGGGAAAACTTAAGTTCTTCACGATCCGAGGGAACAAAAGTGAATACAAATGTTGATAGAAACTAATGACCTCTCCTTTGTCTCTAACTTCAGTCTATTCTATCTATGCACTGTCTGTCTCTCGACGAGTAGCCACTTCGTTACTCTTAATGCGGATTACTACAGGAAAACTACCCTAAACATGCATATCATACACTAATAGTCGCGATGGATAATGGATAGTGGGGGAAGTAGGAAAAGAAGAGATTGAAGCACTTGAGTTCTACTGTAACAGACACACGCTGAAAGTTAAGTTGACTGACAAGAGAGAAACGGAGTTACCTCGCAAATATCAGATAAGTCGATAGACAACACAATTTCCTATGGTAATTATAATTAAAGTTTGGCTTAAATGTTTTTAAAAAATGTTAAAAGAAACTATCGTGAGAGGGAGTGTGTGAAAAATTTTAAGCACAAGTTGTAATAGGATGGTAGCACAGCAGGGAACAACTTCCATGAAACTAGAGGGACTCGTATAGGACTAAGGGCTAAAAATGTAAGGAAACACAGATATTGCAGTAAGTACAACAAGTAATTCAGGTTGTTAGATGTACTCTGAGATGGAAATTATGCAGGAGAGCAAATTGTAACATTATTTTAAAAGAGCATCAACAATTACTTTGTGATTTGTCACCGAGGTAATGTTCACAGTAACATGCATTCTCATAAAGAAACGAGTTGTGACACTCTGAAATAACCAATTTGTTAATGAAGTTAAAATATGAAACAGACATTGCTATGCTCCGTGTACTGCGAATAAGATCATTACCGGTTTTGCTCATGATTAGTTTATCTTCAGGCGATAGTACACTGCTATACTTAGAAACATTTTGTTGTTGATAGCGAAATCGGCAGTCTTCTATCGGCTGCGCTGGTTTGTAGTGGTTGACCCTGTGCAACAAATGTTCCTAGAAAGAACAGTTCTTCCTTCTAGGTGTAACATCAAACTGTAACAAAAAAAATCGCACTTCTACTAGTGACAAACGTCTTTCTGTGGGTACTACGTTATTTCCGTAACTCTATGAACGACAAACATCTACGGTTTTGATGGTTTACGTGGTGCTCTACGGAAACGCTTTTGTTTCGGCAGTCAGCCTACAGGAATTTCGCTAATTAGTAAGCTGTAATTTTTAAATAATCTGGTTGCCCTAGAGATAAACACTTATTATCTCAAACCGTTTGGACATTTTAACTTTTTAGTCGCCTTTTGACTCGTTTGAAGTTTGTTGTTCTTTTCGTATCTTGCTCTCACATTTTCATCTCTACATCGTTAATATCCTATTAACATCTGTTTTGCATATTTTAGTATTTGTTTGCCCCACTAGTTTCACTTCTGCTGTTCCTTCAAGGGCCAAGTTAAATTATTCCTGTATGTGATAGCGGGTGTTCCACTAATGTGTCCCTCCTACTGCTTACATCTCTCATGGACTTCTTTCCTCGCCTGTTCGTACCTTGTTTAATTTATCTTACCATAAACGACTAACTGACATTTTTGATGAAATAAACTCTACCCATTTTTTGAGTAATCATCTATTGACATGATTTGTACGATAGTGCGTATAAAATATTTACATCGATCTTTCCATTAGTTGGCTGCTTACGCTCGTGCATACAGGATGTTTATCCAGTAATAATGTAGACAGTAGGCATGTATATATTTGACGGCACCGAGAACATCTTCACAGACGTACCCTTCATTGAAATCTCGGAAGAATTTCAACTTTCCTCATTAAACAGCACATGAATAATTTGATTACGTATATCTATGCTGCGTCGCATCCTTAATTCTCTCTCTCTCTCTCTCTCTCTCTCTCTCTCTCTCTCTGCACACTCATGCAGTTGCGGATAATATCTGAGACAAAGCTTTTATTCACCAGCAGTAGTAGGAAACTGCCTGGCGCCAAAACCGGATAAAATAAGAGTTGCAGGAAGAGATTAGCGGTCTCATCCTTTTGTTCCGCGCGGACGCGGAATCTGGCAGGCTGGGCGCGGGCACTATATAGCGGACTGGTTGGAAAACAGAGAACAATGGGCAAGTAATTCGGCGAACGGCCAACGCGCCTGGTGGAGCTGGGAGAGGCTTACGGGGTGGTGGGCGCGCCTGGTAGCGGCCATCGGAATGCAGTATGCCGGCTGGACTGCGTTGGCGGGAGGCGGAGCGCAAGAAAGGCCCAAGCCGGCGCCAGAGGACCGAGACTAGGGACCCAGGCGCGTCCGGCGCCTCATTAATAACTCAGGGCCGCGCCGGATACACAGGCAGCCCAAGCTGCACTGCAGCAGCGCGGGTTGTCACCATTGCAGGCGCCAGACGCGTGTCAGCCGAGACGGATCCTGGCAGTTTTACAAGGGGCCTTACAGACTTCGGTTATCTTCCTACTTATAGCGTCAGAAGCTCAGTGCTCGGAATTCAGTTTGCTAAAGCTATACGACGCAATTTTCTAAGACAAAGATCCCTTTCCGAGATCGGAAAATAACAGAGCATTGTCAAGTACAAAACATCTCGATCTTATTAAAATGTTAGATTGTAAAAGTGAACGTCTTGGTCACATGCTGTTATTAAAACTGCAGACATCATAAGACCTAAAAACTACTATAGGAAGACGCACTTACGCATACATTACAAAAATGAGAATTGTCTGCGTATATCTGAACAGCGCAATTATGCATAGCTCAGAGGGGGGCCTACGAGGAGCTGCAGTGATTTTTAGGCCAGATGTTGGCTGAAAAATTCGAAATCAGTTGTCAGTTGCAATAAAATAACATGTGATCAAGACAGTGACTTTTATGATCTAATCCAATACAAAGGCCACCAGTCTCTTCCATAGATCCAAATGACCTTATTTCCCGTCTTATTAACACACTTACTAGTACCGAAGTGCGTACCTTAATACTTGTAAAGTTGATGACTCGAATCTTGCGAATAGCAACTCTTTATTTTTACTTAAATTCCGTACTTATTAAAAAATGAAAATGTTAATTAACAATCACTGAATCGCAACTTTTACAATATCAAAAATTTTCGTCCAGTTTTATTCTACATGTAGCACGAAAACGCGAGTATTCACAATAAACTAAAATTTGGCACAAAAATGTGAAACTTCAAATAGAAAATAAAATTCTTTCTTATATCTAGGGATTAAACAGTATTACTGACGTACATAACATTTTCTTTTTAGAATAAGGCATTTCGTATGTCTATCAATTTTTTATATAGTTTCTTACAATTAATAATTAAAAATAGAAAAATGCTCTTTTTATTAAAAGCTAGAGTGTTTGTATGATTGCTAGGCTTGCACGCTACGCACACGACTACCAGGCTCGAAATGTTTTGCAGTTTACAGTGGTCGAAAAAATAGATTTTTTCGAGACTGTTGATCTTTTTTTCTATTTTTAGAACTTCATCGTACTGCTTGATAAAATTAATGTCAAGAAAGATCCTAGAAGCCTGAAGAAAATCAAGGAGAGCCAGTTCGTAAGCTGTCCAAATTGTATGGAATTCGTTGCGGTTGGCGAAACTACACTACGGGATTTAATGGAATAACTTCATCTTTAGTTACGTTTTTATTCCAATGTTCACGGGAAGTATCCCTAATCAATCTACCCCTTTCTTTTTGACCAACTAGGGACTACGTGACAGTTTCATTTCCACCCCACTTGCTCTTTCCTTTTATTCTATTATTTTTTCACGATATCTGTCTTTTCTTTCTTCAGACAACATTTTCTCTTATACCTTATACTTTGAATCCTTCTGAATACATCTGATTTTTCCGCTTTTTCTGGATTTAACTAGTTATTTCTAAGTTAACTTTCTACATGCAGCCTGAGGTTAATTTCTTTTTTCCCAGAGATATTTGAGGATCTGGTTTGTCAACCTACTGTTATACATCCTGTATAAATGTCGAAAACATCAGTCTCCTTTTCCCTCCTTTTTCTATTATTTTAAAAAAATTTTGATATTTTTTCATTGTTTCTAATTTTCCAGACTAAAATTTTGCCTATGATTCTTCTGTATAATATTTCTATGTTTGTGTGTTAATATAAAATTGTTAAGGCTTTCGTGGCCCCTTGTTGACAGACTGCCTATTGGCTTCTGTCTCGGGTTCTTTGGCCGACGTTCACCTAATGATTTTTCTGACGTTTCCCCAGCACGAGTGGCTGACATTGTCAAAGCTTCACCCTCCATTGCCGGTGGTGAACTGGAGCCGAGTTCGCGGCCGCAGACGATATGTACCTGACGCGCCAACGTCCGAGGCCTTCTCTGTGGTCATTTCCGATGCAGTTATCCTCTTGCTACCTGCGACGGTCGTTCGCTGCAGTACGGGAAGCCAGGATCCGTTTACTTTAAGGCTTTCCTCTTTCTTGTTGAAACTGTTCGCGTGTTTTTGTATTTCTACAGCTTCTCTGAACAAGCGCGCGTGATAGTGCTTCTCTAGAGCCAGAACTTCCGTGTCGGCGAACTTTATTACGTGGTCTGTCTCATTCCGTGCGTGCTCTGCCACGGCCGATTTCTCCACCTGACCCAACCTGCACAGTCGCTTATGCTCTTTGATCCTGGTGTTAATTGATCGTCCAGTCATTCCGACATAAACTTTTCTGCCTGTGCATGTTATACGAAATATTCCCGACATTGAAAGTGGGTCCCTTTTCTCCTTCGCCGATCTAAGACACTCTTTTTGATCTTCCTTGTCGGTTTGAAAATCGTCTTTACGCCATGTTTGCTCAATATACGGCCGATTCTGTCTGTCACTGTGGGAAGGTATGGCAGAAAGACCGTACCCGATATTTCTTTTTCTGATTCCTTACTTCGCCGAGTGTTTGGTTCTGTTACACTTCTAACATAATTTGTGGAGTACCCACTGCTCCTCAGAACACTTTCCAGGTGTTGCATTTCTCGTTTGTGTGTTAATTCAGTGACACAGACAGGTGTGTGCCCTGAATTTTATAAATTATTTACAGTTATTGGCTATCGCCATTAAAATGATCAGTTTAGTGACAGGCGCTGAATTACGTAGATATATTCTTGTTTCGTTACCGTGTCGTAGTGCCGTATTTTTATTTAAATGATTCTTGTTAATCTACATTCTCATCCAATATCTGTATCCCTTCATTTAGGGCAGTTATTTCTAACTAATCTCCTTGAACGAACTCTGCTAGACACTTCAACTTTTTGATATTTCGTCTTTCACCAGTGTCTGCATGTAAACATTTTGGTGCACTTTGTGTGTTGGTGATAAGTTTGGCCTCCGCTGCAGACATTATTAAACTTTGTCTACTGGCTATATGCTCCAGTAGGTTGAATAGTATTTCTGTATCTGCTTGATATTGTTATATTTCACATTATTGTGAAGTGCGAAATATTTTTTTGCTGCTAGTTTGTACTGACATCCCGTCACCACTGGCATTCCTAGTAAAATGTTGTTACGCACTTCACTTACGTGTGAAGTTTAACAATTGACGTATGATTAAGTTAGCCACCAGAGGATGTGAGCATGCTGCCGTAACGAGCCGTGCCAGTAAATTTTAGAATAGAAACTTGACTGAAATACAAAAAGTGCTATTTTATGATTTTCTGACAAACTACTTCACACTGTGAGCTGGGCGTAATATACTTACTTTTAGCAGTACTGAGTTCCAAATCCTCGTCCGTCCGTACAAACTTTTGTTCTTCCGAATAATTTCGTAACCGCTTGAGGGAAATTCCGGTGTGGTCGTCTGGAAAACGCCGCGTGATTCTTGTCCCCATTATTGTCCAGTCTAACACAGTGGTATCTGTTGTACGAAAGGGTACACAGGATGCGGCAGCTAAGACACGCCAACCCAAATGTATCCAGAATGAATAAATATACAGAGGTGCTGTTTTCGTAAGTTATAGCGGACAATATGGTTAATTTTTTGACTTTCACACGTAATTCGTATCGTTCGTAGTCACCGAATTACGATACCAAGTCTTTTTTTCTACTGGTACTATATATATTATTTCCATAGCACTTAAAAGAAGCTTTTCAGAGAATTTCAACGAGATAACATGCACCGGGCTTGAACAAATAGTATGAAGATAACAGCGTCGAAAACACTGTTCCGTCATTAGGAGAAGAGGCTCCACAAACGTATGTCCTGTTATACAAAATTTAAGCAAACACTTAACTCAGGTATGATTCTTGTTTTTACTTGTGCGCTTGAAGCCCATCGGTGTGCGTTCTGCTTTTGTAGCTATCATGCAACTTGTCCGTGAAGTTATTGCGACATTCACAGTGTATACGACAGTTGAAAAAGTGAATGGCGAATGTCGCCAAACTACAGCGGTGTGGTTGCATGATAAAGAGTATCCAGATCGTGCCAAGCATTCACGATCTGTCTTTCTTGCAAACTTTATTAAAATTTTTCTAGAAACTGAAAGTGTGGAGAAAAAACAGGCCAAGGAAAAAGAAGAGAAGCTGGTGAAAGAAATGAAACATTTTAGCAACAGTAACACACAGTGCAAGATCTCTAAAGGCATCTTGGCAGCACTAAAAAGATCAAGAAAACGGGTGTTGTCGGAAAGTCCATCTCTGTACAAGGTGGTTGCGAGATCTCGGACGTTCAGTATAAAATGTCAAATGAAAACACCTTCACCCGTCTAAATTTCTAATTTTATTTTATTTATGCTATCACTTTCAGCGTTAAATTACGCCATCTTCATGCCCCTTGACCGACATGTAGGAAGAATCCCACCTCTTGTACGGACGAAATAGGGACCAGAATACAGTGACTAGTATCGTTACATTTCTTCTTAATACTGCGATCCTTTCGGGATCAAAGGGATTTCTCCGTTAAGAAAAAATTTCGGGATACCAGATACAGTACGCTAGCCCCTGTTTAGAATGTATATGAGGTGGGAGTCTTCCTATACGTCGGTCAAGGGGCTTAAAGATGGCGTAATGTAAGACTGAAACTAGTAAAACAAATAAAATAAAACTGGAAATTTAGACGGCTGAAGGTGTATTGATTTGACATTTTAAACGAGTGTTCTATGAACACCACATTCCATCGTCTTCACGTTTCGCTGCATCCACAGACTCAAGGCAGTGACTTCCAAAATTCGTTGCAGTTCTCCGAATGTTATCTACGAAAGTGATGCGGTATAGGGAGGAAGCATCGTTTACAAATCATGGGCAAATCAGTCTTCGCGATATGCACTTGTCGTTATTTGAAAATCTACCTTGACTCAAGGTGCTGGATAAAAACAACACTCTTAACCTTTCAAAGTTTGTTGTGTTTTTCAAGACGAGCATCACTGTAACCTATTTTATTGGTGGGAATAGAAATACACTCCAGTATCGCGAGTTCCTAAGATGTGCTGCTGCCGCAGTTATTGGAAGACATCCAACTGACATAAGGCAATTAGGATGTCCCTCCCATTGCGCACATGAAATGACAGACCCTCTTAAAAGAATGTCTCGAGAGCATTGGATCGGTCGCTCAGGAAACGCGAAATGGTCTGCACACTCAACGGACTTAACAGTTTTGTGGTTTCGTCTATGACGAAAATTAAAACAACTGGTCTGTTAGGAAACATCGACACCTCCCAAAGGTATGAAACGAATTATAACACGGGGCTTTGCTGCCTTTAATTCAGATGAAATTCAGCTTGCAGTATAGTAAAATATCTTCCACTCCATTAGGCCGTCTAGTACAGTAACCGTATGTAGAATATTTGAATTGAAGCCACTGTTTCTTGCAGTTGAGTCTTATTAACAACGCGTTTCTCCTTCGTTGGGCATCTTCAGATTATCTTAAAATTTTCCTTTTACAATATTTTAAAAATCACAAAACAAGTCTGTGCTATATTAAACTACATGTCGAGTCGAATGCAACCACAGAGTCTCAGAGGGTTCATCTCATTCGATGCATGTTTCAACCTGGCACAGAACCATTTTTTGGTTTTTGTTTTTTAAGAAGTTGTAAAAGGAAAATTTTAATATAATGTAAAGATGCCCTTCATAGGCGAAACGTGTTGTTAACAAAAGAATAAATTACAACCAAGACTGTATTCAATTCAAACAAAAATGCAGTATTGTTTCTCCAGAATCACATTATAGCTTGTAGCAGTGGTCAAGGTCAACATTTTGCAGATTTGTTATTACACCTGTGATAATAAACACACGGATCACACCTGAGTTACTTGCTTACCCACATTTGGTGTAGGGCAGATGTTTGTGGAACCTCCTTACCTGACAACGAGCCTGTGGTTTGCGGCGCTGTTATCTTGATACTATTTGATCACGTCGCATACATATTACGTTGTTAAAATTCTCTTAGAAGATTCTTTCACATCCCACAGAAAAAAGTACACAGTTCCATCGCTATCGCTATCGTAATTCGGCGAATATAAAAGATAGAAAGTACTTGCGAACGTCAGAAATTACGCTATATACCTGTAGTACACCATAACTTGACAAAAACCTTACCTCGATATATTTATTCATTCCGGATGTATTGGGGGTGATCTATCTTATCTGCCCCGACCTTTGTATGCAGGACTCGTTTATCGTGACATTACGGTGAGTAAGGAAAAAACATTGCGTAAAATTACGTGACCTCAGAAAGATACACAGACAGTTAGCGCACAGTAACATACAGTACAAAATTTACACTATTCATAGACAGATGACACACACAACTTCCCTCGCTTAGGTTAAAAAAATTAAAACGATTAATATGTTGTTTTCAAACCAGCTCGTGACGTTGCCGCATCCTGTAGGTTACGCAGCTGAGGAGAGATGGCATTCCTGCCCCCCTTACACGCACAGCTTGATCAGGACAAGCTGCTGAGGAGTTTATCTGTAGGCAAAACAACCCGCTTTGCTCACTGCAGCGCCCCTCCCCTCTACCCCCCTTTTCGACTGAGCGCCGTAGCTCCTCCTCCGACGGCGCAGCAATTTAGAGTTAGCCTCCTCTGGGAGGCCGCCTTATTTGCCTGTGGTGCACGTGCATGGCCAAGTTCAATTGCCTTGTGTATGTGTGCGTCCGTAATGGATGCACGTGACCCCACGAACAAACACACACACACACACATACGCGCACACGCACACGCAAGCAACCACACCCACAAGGCAGACTAAGGGAATGGAGATGGTAGTGACCAGATAACGATAACGGAACACAGCACGATTATAGAAAGCATAGCTCGTTCAGCTTGTTATTTTCTCGCACTACATACTGCGAACCATGGATGAAGGTCAATAGACAGATATCACCTTTCTAGATACCGTGCCACACTGCAGACTGTTAAGGTGCGAACATAGGCGAGCATACGGAATAGGTTCCCAGATATGAGAGTGGCTAGCAAACTTCTTCAGAACAATAACCCAGTAAGCTGTCCTGGAAAAATTTGGAAATTTGTAGTAAGTTCCTATGGGACCAAACTGCTGACGTCATCGGTCACTAGGCTTACACACTACTTAATCTAGCTTAAATTAACTTACGCTAAGGACAACACACATATACGCACATGCTCGTGGGAGGACTCGAACCTCCGAGGGGGTGAGCCGCTCGAACCGTGGCAAGGCGCAATAGACCGCGCGGCTACCTAGCGCGGCATGTTGTCCTGGACAGTGCCCGTCAGAGAAAAGGGTATCGTCAGGAGTGCCCCAAGGAAATGATAGGATCGGTCTTATTCTCTATGAACATACATAATCTGTCGGTTACTGTGGGCAGCAATTTGAGATTAGTAACTACCAACTTGCAGTGTACGGGAAAGTGTTGTCGTTGAATGACTGTGGGAAGAAACAGCGTCACTTGGTCAGAATTTCTACTTGCTCTGATCTTTGGTAGCTTGCTCTAAATGCGGGAAAATGTAAGTTAATGCAGGTGAATATGGAAAACAGTCCTATAATCTTCGCAGGCGGTATTATTGGTTCGCTTCTTGACACTATCCCGTCTATTAAGTACTATCTTGGCGTAACGTTGCAAACCTACATGAAAAGGAACGAACATATAAGGTCGGTTGTAAGGAAGTCGAATGGACAACATCGGTTTATTATGAGAATCCTAGGGAACAATAACTCATTATAAAGGAGACCGCGTATAGAACATTTGTGCGATTCATTCTTGAGTGTTTTGGATCCCCATCAGTTACGTAATTCAGGTGCCAACTGCCAGATTTATCGGTAGGTTCGATCAGCTCGCGAGTTTACGGGAATGCTACGGGAAATCGAATGGAAACCGCTACAGGAAAGCAAACGGTCTTTTCGCGAGGCACTACAGTGAAATCTTAGAAAACCGGTTTTGTGACAGACATAAGAACATTGCTGATGCTACCAACGTACATCTCATGTAAGGAACGCGAGTACAAGACTAGATAAGAGAAATTAGGCTCCTGCGAAATCATATAGGCTATCGTTTTTCCCTCGCTCTATTTATTAAAGCAACAGGTCAGGAAATGACTAATAATATTACAAGGTATCTTCCGCTGTGTCCCACATGGTGGCTTGCGGAGTATGTAAGTGGATGAAGATGTAGATAATTATTAAAAAATCCACGAGCAACGAGCTATAGCCATTTTCCCTTACTCTCTTTCACTAGTGTATGAGACGGAGAGTTTGATTGATCTCTTAAATGAAATTAATGACATCTGAAATGCGCGTAGACGCGCTGGTCTAAATGCTTCTTTTGGGGCATGTATTTTTCCTCATTGAAAGAAAAATATTAGTTCTTCAACAAACTGAATTTTTCGATACTTGTTCTGAAGCTCTCTGCTATCCACACGTGCGTACACCAGAAGACTGCACTATTATCTCCGCAGGAAAATGATGCAGTGCCTAATTACCCACAATATTTTACGTACATTTGTAAATCATACAAAGCCTCCCAACGGATACTTCAAATCTTTAGCTGGTTTGAGCTTATTGTGACTTGATAAAACTAGAGATGTTGTTGTTATAGTTGTCGTTGTTGTTGTTGTCAGTCTGAAGACTGGGTTAATGCAGTTTTCCACGTTATTTGTTCAGTGCAAGCGTCTTCATCTCTGAGTAAGTTGTGAAACATACAACCATCCTATTGGGTAGTATTCGTGGTTATTTAATAACTCTCTACATCTGTTTACTATATTCAGGTCAGACTTTGGTCTCCCTCTATAACTTTATAAAGATCTCGTGATAATATTATCAATGAATTCTTATCACAACTTGTCTTAAACCACTGAAGTCGAATGAAATCTATTAATTAAGTCAGTTTAACGCAGAAGTATTACATTATCATTCTGGGGAGGGGGAAAATGTAACACCCCTCCCCCCAGCACACACAAACATTATCATCCTCTTATCGAAACATACGTAGACAGTTTGCATCGTAATCTTGATAGGGCGTTTTCTAGGCACAAAACTTCCATCATGCAAGGAGGAGGAAGATGCACTGGAACACACAAAAGCCTTGGCTCATCATTGGCGTAGTGTTAGCGCGTTCACAGACAGCGATGAAAGCGACACATAGTGGTTTATTTATTCAAATGACATCTTTGTGAGGGTCCTCAGTTCGTGGTCGTGCGGTAGCGTTCTCGCTTCCCACGCTCGGGTTCCCGGGTTCGATTCCCGGCGGGGTCAGGGATTTTCTCTGTCTCGTGATGACTGGGTGTTGTGTGATGTCCTTAGGTTAGTTAGGTTTAAGTAGTTCTAAGTTCTAGAGGACTGATGACCATAGATGTTAAGTCCCATAGTGCTCAGAGCCATTTGAACCATCTTTGTAAGGAATTAACAAAAATACAGCTAGTCATACCTTTCAGGCCACTGACGAAGCTCGTTCGACGCATACAAAATCTGTCGACAAGGAATGTGTGTTAATGCAGAAGTAGTTTGCGAGTCCAAACGGTATTTTACAGGGCAGATGGGTAATTACCGTGGCATCACATGCTGGTGTTTCTTTCTGTTCCAGTCGGGTAGGAGTGCGAGCAGAACGATTGCTTTAATGCTTCGTGCACGCTGTATTTAGTCTGATCTTGTCTTCACCGTCCCCGTGGGAGCGATGTGTTGGAGTCTGAAGAACATACATCTCTGTGTACTTCAGTCAATTTTTGAAACTTTTTGGGAGTAGGCTTTCGCGACATTACTGGCGTCTTTGTTTTACCGTCTAGAATTTCAGATTTTTCAGCATTTTCATGTGCTCTTCCTTAAGTGAAACAAACGTGTGAAAATCCGTGCCGCCGCCTTTTATACGCGTTCAATACTCCCTCTTATTTCTGTTTTGTATTGGTCGCAGATATTTGAACAACATTCTGCTCAGGCTGATTGCATTTTAAAAGTATTCTCCTAATGAGCCTTAGTCTGTCACCTGTTTTATCTACGAATGAATCTGGTGAGTCATAATGTTGGAGTCATAGGATCCTACGTTTTTGTCTTGTTTTTGTCGTTGTTTTTTTTTTTTTTTTTTTTTTTTTGTTTCGTGAAGTGCACAGTTTTCCATTACAGGATATTTAAAGCCATTTGGCAATATTTTGGCAATATTAATACCACCTTCTGGCAGCTGGTGAAACACTAACGTCCCTAGCTAAAGGCATTAGTGAATTCTCAAGAAACATGAATAAAATAAATGAGAAAACTGCCTTATATCTATCATTCAGCGCTGTGTGTTGAAGATTCTGTTTGTGGAAGTGGTTTATTCCATGTTGAGAAACAGTGTTATTGCTTTTGACGTTTTACTATCACATCAGTGTGGTTTGGCCTTCAGCTGCAGTTATAGTCGTTTTTGGAACATTAAATAATGTAAATATTGCATTCCATACACGTTTCCTACGTTCCACGTTCGCTGATTTCATTGGAAGTTTAATGAGGAAAACTTTACGTTCTTGAGTAGACGCAGATTAGACACGTAGTGAGGCCATCCTCCAGAATGTGCAACATGACAGAAGAACAATAATACCCAATAAATATTTACAAAGAAAAACAAATATGGTAATGTACCTTCCACTGGTCCCAAGTGGTGATCGTCATGGACGTGGAATGCGTCATAATACTTTTAAACATATTTTCATTTATGAGATACTAAACACTGAATACAAGAACATGTTATACGAGATCTTTATGCGAGGGATCAGGTCTTTCGTTTATTAGCAATTTATGTCTTCTAAAAGATAACGTCTTAGGTAACTATCTGTACGTTGCAAGAGAATAGTAAATACGTTGTCCTGTAATATACCGTTTCATGTCTCCCAGGATCCTAAGCAAACAGAAGTACATCAAATTTGGTGACATTTTTTAGTTAGTGTCGATTTTTATGACAATATATACGTTCCCTATTATAAAAACTACGTTACAAATCAATATAAACGACACTATTCGCCCTCATCGATTATCACAGTCAGAAGTGCAGTTTTCTGTCTTATTGGAGGGCTGCTGTCGCAATGTATTACAAAAATGAGTAGGGACATCGTGACTGTATGTGTGAGGGTGAGGTACCACAAGATTTTCATATTTTTTCGGTCACTACGCTGCGAACTACAAGTCTTACAGAAAAAAAATGAACAGAACCTCTTCGTAGGAAATTTAATGTGTTAAAATTTTGGACTGTGATACTTTCTCACTGAAGGGCACGATTTTCCTGTTACTCAAGGAAAACTAAATTGTAGGTCACTTTCGCAGATTTTCTTGAATAGTTCGAAAACTACAGCCACTAGCGGAAACGTATCTCAGTACAGAACTTAACTACATTACATATCCTACAAAAAGGTCCTGTTATTTCTTTATAGGGGCATTAGTTTCTGGATAGCGAGGGAGGGAATATGAAAATCTTGCTCGTGGTATCTGAAGGCGTTGCGGGTTGCATAAGGCCCATAGGTAGTCGCATCTGAAACATCTAATACACTACTGGCCATTAAAAGTGCTACACCACGAAGATGACGTGCTACAGACGCGAAATTTAACCGACAGGAAGAAGATGCTGTGATATGCAAATGATTAGCTTTTCAGCGCATTCGCACAAGGGTGGCGCCGGTGGCGACACCTACAACGTGCTACCATGAGGAAAGTTTCCAACCGATTTCTCATACACAAACAGCAGTTGACCGGCGTTGCCTGGTGGAACATTGTTGTGATGGCTTGTGTAAGGATGAGAAATCAACAGGTGGGGTCGTTTGCAAGACAACCACCATCTGCACGAACAGTTCGACGACGTTTGCAGCAGCATGGACTATCAGCTCAGAGACCATGGCTGCGGTTACCCTTGACGCTGCACCACAGACACGAGCGCCTGCGATGGTGTACTCGACGACGAACCTGGGTGTACGAATGGCAAAACGTCAATTTTTCAGATGAATCCAAGTTCTGTTTACAGCACCATGATGGTCGCATCCGTGTTTGGCGACATTGCGGTGAACGCACATTGGAAGCGTGTATTCGTCATCGCCATACTGGCGTATCACCCGGCGTGATGGTATGGGTTACACATCTCGGTCACCTCTTGTTCGCATTGACGGCGTAGACGTTACATTTCAGATGTGTCACGACCCGTGGCTCTACCCTTCATTCGATCCCTGCGAATCCTACATTTCAGCAGGATAATGCACGACCGCATGTTGCAGGTCCTGTACGGGCCTTTCTGGATGCAGAAAATGTTCGACGGCTGCCCTGGCCGGCACATTCTCCAGATCTCTCACCAATTGAAAACGTCTGGTCAATGGTGGCCCAGCAACTGGCTCGTCACAATGCGCCAGTCGCTACTCTTGAACTGTGGTATTGTGTTGAAGCTGCATGGGCAGCTGTACCTGTACACGCCATCGAAGCTCTGTTTAACTCAATGCCCAGGCATATCATGGCCGTTATTACGGCCAGAAGTGGTTGTTCTAGGTACTAATTTCTCAGGATCTATGCACCCAAATTCCGTGAAAATGTAATCACATGTCAGTTCCAGTATAATGTATTTGTCCAATGAGTACCCGTTTATCATCTGCATTTCTTCTTGGTGTAGCAATTTTAACGGCGAGTAGTGTACATTGCGACTCTTTTCAAAAATCACTACCTCCAGCCGCTTTCGAAAGAGTACTTGTCCTGTGTGGGCGTTGACAGAAAGAGCGGCTTAGCCCGACAGTGGCCCACGCAAAAGTGGGAGAGGGCAGTCCGGAGGGAGTTAACGACCCGCCTGAACTCGGCGGCCACCTGCGCAGCGGCACAGAGGGCGCCAAATGAAGGCCGGCGGCAGCAGCGGCGGCGTCCACACCCGCGACGGCGTCGTTATGCAGATTCCTGGCGCAGAATGCTGCGTAATTGCGGCGGCTGCCGAGTCAGTCATCCGCAACTTCTGCTTCGGCCATTAGCGGTCCGCTGTCCGATACGGCTTCACTTGGCCCTGCTTCCCTTCCCTCGCTGCTCTTTACACGGAAGTGAACTTCAGTCGGCAGCACCTGGAAAGGCGATCGTGAAACTGGTTAGAACACTGAAAAGCACTTGCAAATAATAACATCTATTTTATAATTTTGCAGTGTTACAGTAACTTATACGTTTATCATGACATGTAACTTCCGCTCAGACTCATTGTTTTTGTATAGACAACGAGCTTCCTTGGACAAAATATTATTTCCACCAATCAAAAAAGCACACTGATCGCTTTGGTGTTAATTAAACTGAAGAGCCAAAGAAACTGGTGCATCTGCCTAACATTGCGTAGGGACCTCGCGAGCGCACGGAAGTGCCGCAACACGGCTGATATCTGAAGTAGTGCTGGTAGGAATTGACACCAAGAATCGTGCAGGGCTGTCCATTAATCCCTAAGAGTACGAGGGGGTGGAGATCTCTTCTGAACAGCACGTCGCAAGACATTCCAGATATGCTCAATAATGTTCATTTCTGGGGAGTTTGGTGGCCAGCGGAACTGTTTTAACTCAGAAGAATGTTCCTGGACCACTCTCTAGCAATTCCGGACGTGTGCGATGTTGTATTGTCCTGATGGAACTGCACAAGTCCGTCGAAATGCAGTATGGGCATGAATGGATGCAAGTCGTCAGACAGGATGCTTAAGTACGTGTCACCTGTCAGAGTCGTATCTAGACGCATCAGGGGACCCATATCACTCCAACTGCACACGCCGCACACCATTACAGAGCCTTCACCAGCTTGAACAGTCCCCTGCTGACACGCAGGGTCCATGGATTCGTGATGATCTCTCCATATCCGTAAACGTCCATCGGCTCGATACAATTTGAAACGAGACTCGTCCGGCCAGGCAGCATGTTTCCAATCATCAACAGTTCAATGTTGATGTTGACGGGCTCAGGGGAGGCGTAAAACTGTATCGTGCAGTTATCAAGGGTACACGAATGGGCTTCCGGCTCCGAATGACGCTTCGTTGGGTGTTTCGCACGCAGACACTTGTTGATGGTCCAGCACTGAAATCTGCAGCAATTTGCGGAAGGGATGCACTTCTGTCACATTGAACGATTTTCAGTCATCGTTGGTCCCGTTCTTGCAGGATCCTTTTTAGGCCGTAGCGATGTCGGAGATTTGATGTTTTCCTGATATTCACGGGTATGGTCGTACGGGAAAATCCCCACATCATCGCTATCTCAGAGATACTGTGTCCCATCGCACCGACCGCAACACCATGTTCAGACTCACTTAAATCTTGATAACCTGCCATTGTAGCGGCAGTAACCGATCTAACAGCTGCGCCAGGCACTTGTATTACATAGGTGTTGCCGATCGCAGCGCCGTATTCTGCCTGCTTACATATCTCTGTATTTAAAATACGCATGTCTATACCGGCTTGTTTAACTCTTAGTTACACGTTCGATAAACTATTTGAACGACTCTTTTATCGAATTTACGTGAAACGAAACAGTGTACAGGATATAAATACACATTTAGTGTTAAAATGAATGCACTCATTTTTTAGTTCTCCTCACTGAACTACACTGGAGTTGTAAGGCTAACATAGGCTACCGCAGACTGTCATAAGGAAGAGTAGACTACGGTAGTTTTTCCAGTAGACTTAGTCAGTCAAAATCCTACCCGCGTAACCTGTAAGTTAGGTCTGTTACATAGGTATCGGACGTTATCTCATTTCGATCGATTCGTTTAGGTTTGTAATCAGTTTCTTAGCCGATTGCTCTAGAAATCAAAATCGTTGGACAGTCTAGCAACTGACTGAGGATGTACAGTCTGTAATCTACGGAGCATTAGTATGCTACCAGTGTTCAACATGCGTCGTCGTTTGGAAGTGTGGGAATTGCCCAATTCAAGACAGAAGTCGTATGTCAGTACTGCGGAATCACACAAGGCAGTGGCTACGCCTTTGCGAGCTCATTTTCAGAAGCGTGGATTCTACCCACAATCTTTCAAACGTGTGGCTCAGGGATCTGTACAGAGACGAAGAAAAATTTCGAGGACCACTTCTGAAACAAGTAATGAAACGTCGCTTTTCACTATGTCTGCGACCTCACGTAATTAGCAACTTAGTCTCTCGAACGTCACATCATCTGCCTCATCGGGCACTCCAACGGCTTTGACAGCGACGTAGACGAAGTCGTCGTTGGAGCTATTTATGCTTGAGGAGTCTTTGATCGTGAAGTAGAACGTTCTGTTGAGTAGAAAATACCAACAATAATTATTCAGAGTTTCTATGTTTGTGCATGTCACTGTACTTGCATCAAAAGTAAACAGTGCGGTTTCATAAAATCGCAGAGATTACACCATCATATCATTTTTATTGAAAATAAAACGCAGTTTATTTTCTGTAAGGATATAAAATACACAATGGACTAACACTGAACGATGTTCGGTTCTAATTATGTGCAAAACTAACACACAAACAAACACAGAGAAATCATCGGCTCCCAGTTTCTCTATTACACATTCATTTATGTTTCACGCACTAGCAACGTTGCTGGTACTATTGGTAACCCTACGATTTACTACATCATTTACGCACTATACCAGTATTACTAAACTGTAGTTTTGATAGAGCGCACCTCTAAAATACACTTAAAAGGAAGGATTCTTACGGCTACCAGTATTTAAAAGGACATTTCTGCGTGGAATAGAAGGAGCTGCCCGGGGGAAATGATTTTAGATTATAATTAGAACTTTCTTTGCTACCTGTCAGACATTTTATCTTATTGGGCAAATGATCAAAAGTTTTTGTTACTGTATATTGAACACCTGACTCGTGACAGATTCAATAGCGGAAAAAGGATAATTTTTTCCTCTACCACCGTAGACTTGTAAATCACTATTCTTCTCAAATTGTAATGGATTCGTTACGACGGATTTCATTGCGAATATAGGCACTGTAATGGTGCAGTTAAAATGTCTAATCCTTGAAGAGACTGCGGGTGAACAGCACGTATTATTCTTATTGCTCGCTTTTGTGCAATCAGTACTTTCTTTTTAAGTGATGACTTACCCAGAATTTATTCCATAACACATTACTGAGTGGAAACATGCAAAATATCTCAGGAGGTTGCTGTGTTTGTTTCCAAGACTAGGGATTACACGAAGCGCAAAAAGCAATTGAATTTAATTGTTTGGGAATCTCAATAACATGCTCCTCCCGCTCAAGTTCTTTCTCGCATATTATAAGGCAAAGTTACCAGCAGAAGTTTCATATCAGCGCACACTCAGCTGCAGAGTGAAAATTTCATTCTGTAAACATCTCCCAGACTGTGGCTAAGCCGTGTCTCCGCAATATCCTTTCTTCCAGGACTGTTAGTCTTGCAAGTTTCGCAGGAGGACTTTCGTGAAGTTTTGAAGGCAGGAGATGAGATTCTGGCGGAAGGAAAGCTATGTAGACGGGTCGTGAGTGGTGTTCGGGTAGCTCAGTCGGTAGAGCACATGCAGTGGTACCGAGTTCGAGTCAGGGCTCGGCACACAGTTTTAATCTGACAGGAAGTGGACATGCTTTCATTCTAAGACTGTGTGACGTAGAACAGTAAATCCATTCTCTTTATGGGGAGCAACTGGAGACGAAACGAAACTGCCTCACGATATAGCTTACACTGAGAAGAACGATGAAGGAAACTGCAAACAAAAACTACGTAGAATGAACGTGATATTGAAAGCAAGGTCGGATTTACTCGCAGATTTTGTACGGTCCGCACCACAAAGGGCCGCACTAAACAAGAATTTGAAATAACAGTCTTATCTATCCATCGTAGTGGATTGTACATGAAAGAGTGAAGGCTAGTGGTGAAACATTGATCATCTACAGTAACGTGTGGTTTCTCGATCTGCAAACATACTACCACGGTAAGACTTGTCACTTAGGGTTTGTGTAGTCTAAATTACTATAACTGTCAGGTACACAGCATTCTTTATTCAGCGACCTTTATTACTGAAATGCCGGCCGAAGTGACCGAGCGGTTATAGGCGCTACAGTCTGGAACCGCGCAGTTAAGTCCCATAGTGCTCAGAGCAGTTTGAACCATTTGAACTGAAATTTTCAGATTAGTTAATTTTCAAATACAGGTTGTACACAAATGCATCACTTTAGAGACAAATAGCCTTGATGGGTAATATAACAGACACATTTACGTATTTTGAAATCATTTTATTTGATTTTAGTCATTAGAGTTTGTGTACTTGTCTTCATAGTTCATACACATAACCCAGAAATAGTAGAAATGATTCAATCATCCAAAGTTGAATTTGTCGGCGTCATCACGTGTACACGTATAGAATTCGTGCGTTCTTCTAAAGCTGGATAACTCAAGTAAATAAATTTATACATTTCCATCGACTCACGATCTGTTACACCTTCAGGACGATAAAGGTTGATTTTTATCATTGGTTATCCTAGTTAACGATACCACCACATGTACAACATTTGTCTTCATCCAGAAATACGGCAAACTGTCTGTATAAACCGATAAATACTTTTTTCTCGACTGCAACGTGGTGAACGATATATATGACAGTAAGCCGCAGGATCGCGCAAGGTCTAGATTCGAAGACAGAAGTTCCCCATCCAGGTAGTATAGACATCGGAGGACGTTCATATGGCACAGTACGGGTGTCGTACTGATTCAGGACGGCCTCAGTTACCTGTGTGTATTGAAGTGGCTGATATTCCAGCATACATTGTCGCTTGCTGGTGTCGGTCAATTCTATTTTCGGCTATCAGAAAGCAGTACCTCGTAATAATCCGTTCTCTTGGTATTCTACACAGGACCTCGTAGACTGGCTATAATCTTAGGTGATGGCACCCACTGCGCGGTCTTGCTTCTGCAGATCCAGTACACTCGTTCTTCGTGACCGTAATGGAAGGGAAAGTTCGGATAATGAACGAACTGCAATGGAAACTGCACCCATTAGTGAGTATATATTTCCACATTAAATATCGTTTCACCTTTTCGCATGCCATCGAATTTTGTGGAAATTCGTTTTAGTGCCCTACTTGCATCAGGGATTTGCCAATGCTGAATTAAAGAGAACTGTTGTAAAACCGGACGCAGTATTGTCAGACAATATATACTGCTGCTTGAGAAAATATCGTTCTGTTAGCAACAGACACGGCAATTTCACAATACAAGGTAACGTGGTGGGAAAAAGGTAAAGCATAAATGGAGTTGTGCTTGGGGCAAAATTTACCCCGGCTCATTATGCGTGGAGTTCGAAAGTGTTAAGTGCCGGGTCTCATCGCTCCTTAATTAACGCGGCATCGCAAGTTCGTAATTGCGTACTTTTGTGTTTAGTTCCGGGAACCCCGCATGCTTTTTTTATCACTCTTTTTTTCTCATTATGTGTGAGAATTGCAGCGCTCGCTCCAATGAAAGCACTTAATGGATGGGCCGGCGTCAGATTTCAAAGTTATTTTAATGAGAATGGGGCTCCCTTTCTCAAGGTGAGGAGTACGCCAGTGCACTAGTGACTTTCGTGGAACAGCGCATAGCTCATTATACGTTGCTGTATTAGTTTGCACTCATAGGGGTTGGACTGTATCCATGACTTGTTCGTCCGCTTCGAACTGTCATTGTTACAATATATATAGCCTGCCTTCTATCACAGTACACGAAGTTTTTATTCTTTTAATAAGTTTTAAAGTATTACCTGCTGCTCTTTAAAACTGTCTTTTCTTCACGTTTCCTCTTTCTTAATTTACCAACTTTGTGATTTATTTAATATTAAATTTCCTGAATAAACTAAATCATATTGCAATTAAGAACCAAAATCTAGTTCTATGATTTAAATGCTGTATGTATGTAATACAGACGGAAACCAGACTACGTAATTATGGAAATAAGAATAATTATTAATTTATTCATAATTAAGGCCTAGAGAGCTCTCAAGTTTTAGATAATTGGTGGCAATAATAGAACAATAACAGAATTAAAAATCAAATAGCTGCTGCTTCTATTATTTTGGCAATTATTAATCTTTCCGTCTTGATCGCACAATTGAAATCCATACGTGATGGGTTTTGGTTACTCCATTATCAGTTGTTTATCTTCTGCACACATGTAAAAACAACACCCCCAGTTAGTAATTGCCAAAACAAATAATCGCAAACGTCTACATGGAAAATTTAGGTGTTATCGCCATGACAAAGATTAATGCAAAACATATTTCATTTCTAATCGCTCATCTGACCGATATATCGTAGCGGTTTTAAAAGCAACAATAAAAATGCTCCCCTTTCGCTCATGCCAGCGTGGCAGAGCTACAATTTTTGCATCTACCGACGAATACCTTAATAGGATAGAAATTTTTTTCGTAAACGTGGTCCACTATCCAATTATAAGAGGCATTTCTTTGAGCTTCTGTTTAGAAAAAGGATTGTATTGTACTCTTTTACGTTCGGGCTCTGAGCATCAGACCCTACAAATACGAAATAAACTGAAGATGGCCAGTCCGTATGGTCCCCCACAATGCGTTTAACTAGGGTTTTTTACCGACCAATCACATATCAATATGCCCAAAAAATATACTCTCTTCGATCCATTTCTTTCTTTATTACGTATTCCTTGTCTCTGACTAGCAGGAACGCCTTCATTCTATCTTGATCAATCCATCTGATTAGCAACGGTTTCTAATCGTTTCATTTTTGTCCTATCCGTTTTCCATGTTTTGTACCGACGCAAATCTATGCTCCGTACCTTTTCATTAATTTTTATCGGGTATGGAAGTAGATATTTTTGGATGTTAGTAGCTGTTTATATTTATAGAAAAATGTTTGCTACTTTGTCGTAGCTGCATCTTTCTTCTTTCTCTAATCTGTTCGCACAATCGCAGAATTCATCCTGCTCTTCAAGAATCTCTTTCTCAGTTTCGGTAAAATCCTTCTAAGGTAGACCTCTGAACTGACTCACCCAGTGGACTGCAATGTGGCATTTTTCGCATTAACTGATATTTACAGAGCAGAATGAAGTGACAAATAAAAGTACTAGGACTGACTTGGAATCGAACCCTCCTTGTACAAAATAAATATCACCACTGACAATGAAGAAACCTGCTTTACACCTTTCATATTATGCCATTTGATAACAGAATGTAGGAAGGATACAACGAGGGGCTGTCCACGTTCTATCCTCTGTGTGTTGTTAGCACTCGTCGCGAGAGCCCATAGGAATTTAAGGTGGTGGCATAGCTAATTCG
Source organism: Schistocerca americana (assembly GCF_021461395.2). Classification (NCBI taxonomy): domain Eukaryota; kingdom Metazoa; phylum Arthropoda; class Insecta; order Orthoptera; family Acrididae; genus Schistocerca; species Schistocerca americana. Next base: position 135,062,535 of record NC_060126.1, on the reverse strand, counting down.
GTAGCCAACAATGTAGCAATGTTTTCTTTTGATCGTGGGAGGAATATTAAGTATTTGATGTAACAATAAGTTAATATACTAAGTGCTAGAGCGCAATCAAACTGAAAAAGTAAAACATTTCGTTTATAGGGGCAAGGGGACATGTAATAAATATTTAAACAATTGCTTTTGTCTCATCTTGGCGTTCCTGTTATTGACATAGCTGCAAGAGACTGGACAAAAAGATACGGAAAATGAAATTATCCTCTTCCAAACCAATGTACACCTATGGTTATGCTACTGTTCAGTCCGTCACATGAAGAAGACTTCACTTTCACATTCGTTCGCCTGACCAAAAATTTTTGTTTTCCAACCTACACCTCGAGCTACACTGCTGATCATACAGTTGCCAGAATGTAGCTTCTGCCATTCAGACGGTATCTCCTTCTTTCTTCGTTTCGGCTAGTTGGGGATTACGTCGATTCTACTCTTTTTCCCGAGCTTTAACAGCCACCCACTGATCATGAATTCGTTGCCGGTATTGTTCTTTCCTCTCTTGCGTCCACGCCCTCCAAGTCTTCGATTTCTGATTCGTAAGTTCGTAGTTTTTCCTTAAGCAGACCGTGTCCCTGGATATCTTTATGAGAAATTTCCAGTTGTCATAGATCTATTTCAACTTCTGTGAAGCATGGTCCTTTAGTTTTCGTATCTTGTTAATAAGTTAATATTCTCTTAGATATCCTTTCTGTCCTCATTCGTGTCACGTGGCCCTAAATGCACCATTTCTTTTCCGAATCATGTCGCTTACCTTCTCCCTGTGTTTATATTGTTCATCATTTTAACACACTCGGTATTTGCTTTTTTTTTATGAAATCCAAGATTTATCTCATATTCTTTCTTTAAACTGTTGTTTCTCTGTTATAACTTTCCTGTTTAGAGTAAGAGTCTCTCCCGCATGTATTCTTCGCTCAAATAACAGTGCAGTATAACAACAGTGTCTCATTTGGACCTTTAGGACGAAATAATTAATGATATTTCAACAAAGACAGGGAAAAAGTACGCTGTAGACCAATGAAAGAAACTCTGTCAATGGCAAAAGCATAAAATGAAGAAGTGGCCGTCCACACGAAGCGAGTAATCCATATGACTGTCATCAAAACAAAGATTCGTATTTCAGACGAAACGGTGAATAACATTTGAACATCACAGGTGTAAATATGCTCTATATACGTTTACATATCGATACCGGAAACGTCAATATGCGTCAAAGCAGAACGTGAAGGAAAGGCCGTCCACAAATAGGATTATTTCGTAAGTTGGCAGCATAATGACGTATCCACTTAACAGCTGTTCATCGGTTAATATCCAATATTCTCCCACGGGAAAGTATTGGCAACATGTGCTTTATACCGCGACCAAGCGCAGCATTTGGATGGCACTTTGTATAGTTCAGTCGTCGAAGAATAACTACTTTTACGCTTCTGTGCGTGCACTTCTTTGCCAAATATCTCTAGGATAAAAACTGTGTGCCGGACCGAGACTCGAACTCGGGACCTTTGCCTTGCGCGGGCAAGTGCTCTACCAACTACTCGGTCCGGCACACAGTTTTAATCTGCCACGAAGTTTCATATCAGCGCACACTCCGCTGCAGAGTGAAAATCTCATTCTGGAAACATCCCCCAGGCTGTGGCTAAGCCATATCTCCACAATATCCTTTCTTTCAGGAGTGCTAGTTCTGCAGGGTTCGCAGGAGAGCTTCTGTAAGTTTGGAAGGTGGGAGACGAGATACTGGCAGAAGTAAAACTGTGAGGACCGGGCGTGAGTCGTGCTTCGGTAGCTCAGATGGTAAAGCACTTGCCCGCGAAAGGCAAAGGTCCCGAGTTCGAGTCTCGGTCCGGCATACAGTTTTAATCTGCCAGGAAGTTTCGTATCAGCGCACGCTCCACTGCAGAGTGAAAATCTCAATCTCTAGGATAGATTCTGTCATGACATTTCTTGAGGTAAGTCATTGCACTGTTCAGCTTGCTGGTTATAAGGTTATCAGATTGGCAACTTGAGCGTTAACCTAATATATTGCCCGGAAACTTGTCCGAGCGAGGGCCTTCTCGAAGTGACGAATAGGAGTGTGCAGGACTAATTAAGTCGCAGTAAGCCTTGCCGCTCCGTACCCCGCACACAAGACGTCGGCCAAGTGCACCCAGCTCTTGCGAGGTCCGCCCTAAAATTCAACCCTTCGCCTCAATAGCGACCCTATATTTGGAGATGAGGAAAGTTAAATTATGGCGGAATCGCGTGGGTGCTAATTCAGCGCCCCCTCCTATTGGTCGTCGCGTCGTGAAAGTCGCTCATCGTGCTTGCGCTGCGCCCGAAATATGAAACACTTTGCCAGACCCTGCGCGGCGGAGATAGAGGGAGGGGTGCGGGAGGCTGTTCTCACGGGCAATTTGACTTGACAAATGTTGCCTCGCCGCCTGACAGGTGCCTCGAGAGCCGCGCTCGGAATATGCAATTCGCCACCCTGCTTGCAGCCAAGTTGTGCCACGAGGATTATACGCGGCCTCGCCGGCTGAAACTGGCCGGGTGGAAGGGGGGGGGGGGGGGTGGCGTGTGGCGAGAAATGGCGCCGACGAGAAACGCAGTTTGCGGGTTTTACGTCGCTTCCACGGTGAAACTTAGGGTGCCGTGTTTTCAACAGCCCTCGAGCTCGGCAAAAGAAATGAGCCAGCCACCGCAGCACACCGCAATTCCAAATGCAAATTCCGAGGTTTTGTCCAAACAATTTCCTGAGCTAACCGCGAAGACACCTATTTCGTGTATAGATTTCTGCAGCTTTTGCGAAAGTGACAGCCTCTATTTGTTAACCAACAAATTTGAATTGGCGACTATCGGCTACACGAAGTTTTCGTATCGTGCTTTCGAGAAGGCATGCGATGTCGTCATCGCTAACTTGTCTTGCTTTTGTACAGACAAAGAACATGGTTACATTCATAACCGGTTTCTGCTGTACATATTCACGCTTCAGATTGTATAGATCATTACCGGTATTCACATTCTTTTCTTGATACTCTCTTTCAAATTCTGAGGGTGGCAGGGGTAAAATACAGGGAGCGAGAGGCTATTTACAATTTGTACAGAAACCAGATGGCAGTTATAAGAGTCGAGGGACATGAAAAGGAAGCAGTGGTTGGGAAGGGAGTGAGACAGGGTTGTAGCCTCTCCCCGATGTTATTCAATCTGTATATTGAGCAAGCAGTGAAGGAAACAAATGAAAAATTCGGAGCAGGTATTAAAATCCATGGAGAAGAAATAAAAACTTCGAGATTCGCCGATGACATTGTAATTCTGTCAGAGACAGCAAAGGACTTGGAAGAGCAGTTGAATGGAATGGACAATGTCTTGAATGGAGGATATAAGAACATCAACAAAAGCAAAACGAGGATAATGGAATGTAGTCGAATTAAATCGGGTGATGCTGCCGGAATTAGATTAGGAAATGAGACACTTAAAGTAGTAAAGGAGTTTTGCTATTTGGGGAGCAAAATAACTGATGATGGTGGAAGTAGAGAGACTATAAAATGTAGACTGGCAATGGCAAGGAAAGTGTTTCTGAAGAAGAGAAATTTGTTAACATCGAGTATAGATTTAAGTATCAGGAAGTCGTTTCTGAAAGTATTTGTATGGAATGGTTCAAATGGCTCTGAGCACTATGGGACTTAACATCTATGGTCATCAGTCCCCTAGAACTTAGAACTACTTAAACCTAACTAACCTAAGGACATCACACAACACCCAGCCATCACGTATTTGTATGGAGTGTAGCCATGTATGGAACTGAAACGTGGACGATAAATAGTTTGGACAAGAAGAGAATAGAAGCTTTTGAAATGTAGTGCTACAGAAGAATGCTGAAGATTACATGGGTAGATCACATAACTAATGAGGAGATATTGAAGAGAATTGGAGGGAAGAGAAATTTGTGGCACAACTTGACAAGAGGAAGGGATCGGCTGGTAGGGCATATTCTGAGGCATCAAGGTATCACCAATTTAGTATTGGAGGGCAGCGTGGAGGGTAAAAATTGTAGAGGGAGACCAAGAGATGAATACACTAAGCAGATTCAGAAGGATGCACATTGCAGTAGGTACTGGGAGATGAAGAAGCTTGCACAGGATAGAGTAGCATGGAGAGCTGCATCAAACGAGTCTCTGGACTGAAGACCACTACAACAACAACATGTTGATGATGAGGTCCCATACTCCGAGGAGCATAGGGGTCGATGCGGGAGACTCGCACCTCCGAGGTGGCAAGGTTCTAGCGGAGATGGTTTGCTATTGCCTTCGTCCGACCGTAATGGGGATGAATCATGATGATGAAGACGACACAACATCCAGTCATCTCGAGGCAGGGAAAAATCCCTGACCCCACAGGGAATCTAACCCGGGACCCCGTGCGCGGGAAGCGCGAACACTATTGCAACACCACGAGCTGCGGACATTTTCTTGATTACTCTGCAATATACAGTGGTACATTTTAGACTGTGTCGGCCTTTTCACTCTCGAATAGCACATGTAGAAAATCAACAACCTATTCTTTCTGATTTCTCTTATTTTACTAGGTCGGCCATTCCCCTCTATGTCAATGGGAGCCAGCAAAATATTTTGGCATCAGCAGAAGAAAGTTGATGACTAATTTCGTGAAAGGATCTCGCCTCAACGAAAAACTCTTTTGTTGTAATTGTTGCAATCCCAACTCGCGTTTCATACCCGTGACATTCTCACGTAGTTCGTGATAGCACAAACTGAACTGCCCTTCTTTGACCCATTTCGATGTCCTCCTGAAATTCTATCTGCCACTGATTACGGAACAGGACGAACAAGCGTGGCGTAGGCAGTTCATTTAGTAGATTTGTTTAATTTTTTACGTGTTCTGCCTTCAAAATGCATTCAGTGATTCGCCTTCGCAACAACATTTTCTATGGAATGGTTCCACTCTGCAACTGTAATGCCTAGGTATTTGGTTGAACTGACAAATTTTAAATAACCATTCAACAGAAGTGCAATGTATTTTTCAGCGCTAATGTGCAGGACCCCACACTGTTTATTGTTCAGGGTCAATTGCCCCTTTTCGCACCGTGCAGATGTCTTGCGTAAATAATTTTGTAATTAGTATTGATCTTCTGACTAATAAACGGTAAACGATGGCATCATCTGCGAACAGCCCAAGAGGGCTACTCAAAGCGTCTTCTTGTTTATGTAGATTAGGAACAGCGGAGGTCTTATAACACTTCCTTGGGGAACTCCAGAAATCACTGCTGTTTCATTCGATGGCTTCCCATCTGTTACTACGAACTTTGACCTTTCTGACACGGAAGCACGAATACACTAGCATAACTGAGACGATACTCCTCAGGCAGGTAACCTGATTAGCAGACGCTTGTGAGGAATTGTGTCAAAAGCTCTAAGAAAATCTAGAAATATGAAATGAGTTTGAGATATCCTGTCGCTAGCATTCATTATTTCATGTAACTGAAGAGCCACATGTGTTTAACAGTTATTTTCTGAATTCGTGGTGGCTGCGTATCAACAGGTCGTTTTCATCTAGTTATGATATTCGAACATGGTATGCGTTCCAAAATCCTACTACAGATCGACTTCAGTAATAATAGGTGTGTAATTCAGCAAATTACTTCCGTTTCTTCTCATGTGTGTTGATGTGACCTGTACAACTTTCCAATCTTTAGGTATAGATCTTTCGTCGTGCCAGTGGTTGTATATGATTGCTAAAAATTGAGCTGTTTCATCAGTATACTTCGAAAGGAACATAACTGGTTTACAATCTGGACGGAAGCTTTGCCTTTATTAAGTCCCTTCAGGTGCTTCGCTACACCGAGGGTGTCTACTTCCAGATTTTTTGATAAATTATTGTCATCAGTATATGCAGGCAGACTTTGTTCCTTAAACATTTGTACTGATTCTCTGCATTAGAGAATTCTAGCAAACATAAAGGGATATTTTGAATTTTCCATCAAAAAATGACTAACTTCCTCCGACACCCTGGCCAACACCTATAACGGTGATGGCGTGTTAACTAACGTGAAGCCTATTGCATTACCTTTGGTTATATTCAGGGTGAGTTAACAGTGTTTCCATGTGCGAATTTTTCTGCATTCTACAGTTTTCTAATGATGCTATCTCCCTTAGTGACTAAATATCAGCCGAACATATACTTGAAAGAGAACTTTGAGAATCGCGGGGTGTGGCCGCGTGGTTTGAGGCGCCATGTCACGGACTGCGCGGCAGCTCCCGCCGAAGGTTCGAGTCCTCCCTGGGGCATGGGTGTGTGTGTTGTTCTTAGCACAAGGTAGTTTAAGTAGGGTGTAAGACTAGGGACCGATGACCTCAGCAGTTTGGCCTCTTAGGTACTCGCACACATTTGGACATTTTAGAACTTTGAGCCTTAAATGATCAGTATTTTCTGTAGGTGACTTTTTCTAAACCTTGTAAAAGTCCCCCTGTATATCGATAGAGCCCTGATGTCACGTAGGTCTTCGTACTGCAATAGCCGTTCCTTGTTTCTCCCGGTTCTGACGTTCCCTCAGAAGTTACGTCGCTGCATTTGAATCTTAATTCACTGAGCTAGTCCACTACTCATCGACATAGCTCCAATTTCATGCAGTACTTCTCCTTATAGGAGACACGAATCACGATGAAGATACTGTTTAGACTTTTGGGACATCCTGTGAATTATGATGGTTCAAAGGTTTTGTTCATTTATAAGCAGTAAAGATGCGCCTTACCAAAACTACATTTGGTAGTTGTGGTATACTACATCGGCGAAAAGTAAATGCTAGGATTAGCAATGGTATCGGTAAAGTTGGTAGGGAAAGGAACACAAATGGATGTGTAAGGAGAAAATGGGAGCCGACGAGTCCTTTTCTTTTCTTTGCATATAATTAGGGCCGCACATCACTCAGTGTTAGTCTGTTATCCTTAGAGAATATAAGTTGCATTTCGTAAGTAATAAAAATTAGTTGTTTTCGTAATTTCTGCACTGCCATGAAACCAAAGTAATTACTTTTTATGCAAGTATAGTTTCCTTGCACAAACATAAGAAATACATAGGCCTACAATCATTGTTGTTATTTCGTACTCAATAGTATGTTGTTCATGATGATCAAAGACAAGAGTTTCCTGTTATGCTTAATAAATGGAGATGTTTTCTATAAATAACGGAAACATCTTTTATATAAGTTCGGCGAAATGCCGAAGCGATGTTTGATATGTTTTTGTTTTGCTGTTCTTTTTAATATACCTTTTTGTTGTGAAAATCGCATTTTCTAGCACTTTTTGGTAAATATATACTGTTTTCTTTATTTTTACTACAACCCCTCTGTTGCACGTTACATATCCGTAATTTTCAAATGTAACATAAATTATCAAATTCAGTTTTGCTATAAATACTGTACACTTTTAAGTAACAGACAGCAGAATAGTTATATGAAACAAATATGTTACATGAAACAAAAATGTAGGTTGCCCAGTCCTTTATACATCCTCACTCATTTTCTGAACGGTTCACCGCTTCCGATTTACAGGGGATCGAGTAAGACACTGGTTGGTTTGTGGGATTAAAGGGACCAGACTGCAACGATCATCGGCCCCTTGTTCCAAAACTTAAAAACTACCACACAGAGTAAAAAACGGATAATAGAGACAACAGACAACACAGGACAAGAAAAACTCAGATAAAGAACAAACATAACAAATTAAAATCACACGGAGTGTGGCAGTGGTTGGCCGACCATAGAATAAATAGGGAAAAGCCAACCACCGACAACACATTAAAAACTCAGTTTAAAACCGTAGGCCAAAGGCCAGAATCAACACAAAACAATAAAATAACGCATAAACACTCATATTAAATGATAAAAACCCCCTGCCCGAATAAAACGTAAAACTAAGCCAGCCATAGCAGGGTCATCAGTTAAAAGGGCAGGGAGCGTATCAGGCAGCGCAAAAGTCCGCCTGACCACAGCTAAAAGGGGGCAGGCCAACAAAATGTGGGCCACTGTCAAAGCCGCCCCACAACGACACAGAAGAGGGTCCTCCCGACGCAGTAAGTAACTGTGTGTCAGCCGGGAGTGGCCAATGCGGAGCCGACAAAGGACGACTGAGTCCTTGCGGTTGGCTCGCATGGATGACCGCCACACAGTCGTCGTCTCCTCAATGGCACGGAGTTTATTGGGTGTGATCCGATCGCGCCATTCAGCGTCCCAAAGCCCAAAAACTTTTCGGCGGAGGACTGCCTGCAAATCAGTCTCTGGGAGGCCAACATCCAGAGATGGTTTACACGTGGCCTCTTTCGCCAGGCGGTCAACATGTTCATTGCCCGGGATACCGACATGACCGGGGGTCCACACAAAGACCACAGAGCGGCCGCAACGGGCAAGAGTATGCAGGGACTCCTGGATAGCCATCACCAGACGAGAACGATGGAAATAATGGTCGAGAGCTCGTAAACCGCTCAGGGAATCGCTACAGATCACGAAGGACTCACCTGAGCAGGAGCGGATATACTCTAGGGCTCTAAAGATGGCGACCAGCTCAGCAGGTAAACGATGCAGCCAGCCGGCAAGGAACGTTGTTCGGAATGGTCCCCTAGAGTTAGCGGATAACCGACACGACCAGCAACCATCGAACCGTCAGTGTAAACAACGTCAGAGCCGTGATACGTGGCCAGGATGGAATAAAAGCGGCGGCGGAAGGCCTCTGGAGGGACTGAGGCCTTCGGGCCCTGTGCCAAGTCGAGCCGAAGGCAAGGGCGAGGAACACACCATGGGGGTGTACGCAAAGTGACCCGAAAAGGAGGTGGAACAGTGAAAACCCTAAGCCCGGAGAGAAGCTCTTTGACGCGGACCGCGATCGTACAACCTGACCGCGGCCGACGTTCTGGCAGATGGACGACCGATCGCGGCAACAGGAGACGATAGTTTGGATGCCCGAGCAAGCTAAAAACATGGGCAGCATAAGCGGCTAGTAAATTTTGGCGCCTGAACCGCAATGGAGGGACACCTGCCTCCGCAAGTATGCTGTCCACTGGGCTGGTCCGGAAAGCACTAGTGGCAAGGCGTATTCCGCTGTGTAGGATTGGGTCCAGTACCCGCAGCGCAGATGGGGATGCTGAGCCATAAGCCAGGCTCTCATAATCCAGACGAGACTGGATTAACGCCTGGTAGAGCCGTAACAGGGTAGATCGGTCGGCGCCATCAGCGGGTGTGGCTCAAGCATCTCAGAGCATTTAGATGCCCCCAACACGCCTGTTTAAGCTGCCGAATATGAGGCAGCCAAGTCAGCCGGGCATCAAAAACTACACCCAAAAACCTGTGGGTCTCCACCACAGCAAGGAGTTCGTCGGCAAGATAAAGCCGCGGCTCAGGATGGACTATTCGGCGCCGGCAGAAATGCATAACGTGGGTCTTGGCAGCCGAAAACTGAAAACCATGCGCTACAGCCCAAGACTGCGCCTTGCGGATAGCGCCCTGTAGCTGACGTTCAACAGCTGCAATGCCAGTAGAGCGGCAGTAAAGGCAGAAGTCGTCAGCATACAGGGAAGCGGAGACAGAATTTCCCACCGCCGCAGCGAGCCCGTTTATTGCGATTAAAAACAGGCAGACACTGAGGACAGATCCATGTGGTACCCCGTTCTCCTGGACTCGGGAGGAACTGTGGGAGGCCGCGACTTGCACGCGGAAGGTACGATACGACAGAAAATTTCGGATAAAGATCGGCAGAGGGCCCGAAGACCATGAAGCGTAGAAAGTATGTGACGACGCCATGTCGTATCGTACGCCTTCCGCATGTCGAAAAAGACAGCGACCAGGTGCTGACGGCGGGCAAAGACAGTACGGATGGCCGACTCCAGACTCACCAGATTGTCGGTGGCGGAGCGGTCTTTACGGAACCCACCCTGAGACGGAGCCAGAAGGCCCCGAGACTCCAGTACCCAATTCAAGCGCCGGCTCACCATCCGTACGAGAAGCTTGCAAAGAACGTTGGTGAGGCTATTGGGGCGGTAGCTGTCCACCTCCAAAGGGCTCTTGCCCAGTTTCAAAACGGGGATGACAATGCTTTCCCGCCATTGCGACGGAAACTCACCCTCGACTCAGAGACGGTTGTAAAGGTCGAGGAGGCGTCGCTTGCAGTCCACTGAAAGGTGTTTCAGCATCTGACAGTGGATGCGATCTGGTCCAGGAGCGGTATCAGGGCAAGCGGCACTGTGAAATTGCCACTTACTGAATGAAGCATTGTAGGATTCAGAATGGTGGGTGCGAAAAGAAAGGCTCCGACGTTCCATCCGCTCTTTAATGGAGCGGAAGGCCAGGGGGTAATTGGAAGAAGCGGAACTCAGAGCAAAATGCTCTGCCAAGCGGTTGGCAATTTCGTCGGAGTCTGTACAAACTGCTCCATTCAGTGAGAGCGCAGGGACGCTGACAGGGGTCCGATAGCCATAAAGGCGTCGGATCTTGGCCCAGAGCTGCGATGGAGAGACATGGAGGCCAATGGTGGACACATACCGCTCCCAGCACTCCTGCTTGCTTTGGCGGATAAGGCAGCGGGCCAGCGCACGCAGACGTTTGAAGGTAATGAGGTGTTCAATGCAGGGATGTCGCTTGTGACGCTGGAGCGCCCGCCGGCGATCTTTAATCGCTTCAGCGATCTCAGGCGACCACCAAGGCACAGTCCGCCGCCGAGGGGACCCAGAAGAACTGGCAATGGAAGATTCGGCGGCAGTAACGATGCCCGTTGTGACCGATTGAACCACCACATCAATGCCATCATTAGAGAGAGGCTCAATAGCGACAATGGAGGAAAACAAGTTCCAGTCAGCCTTATTCATTGCCCACCTGGAAGGGCGCCCAGAAGACTGACGCTGTGGCAGAGACAGAAAGATCGGAAAGTGGTCACTACCACACAGGTCGTCAACACTCTCCATTGGACAGATGGTAAGAGGCTAGGGCTGCAGATCGAAAGGTCAATGGCGGAGTACGTGCCATGCGCCACACTGAAGTGTGTGAAGGAACCACCATTTAACAGCGAAAGATCGAGCTGTGCCAATAAATGCTCAATGGTGGCGCCTCGACCTGTCGCCACAGACCCACCCCACAGAGGGTTATGGGCGTTGAAGTCGCCCAGTAATAAGACAGGTGGCGGCAACTGGGCTATCAGCGCAGCCAGGACATGCTGCGCGACATCGCCAACCGGTGGAAGGTAAAGACTGCAGACGGTAACAGCCTGTGGCGTCCACACCCGAACAGCGACAGCCTCTAAAGCTGTTTGTAGAGGGATAGACTCGCTGTGAAGAGAGTTAAGGACATATATGCAGATGCCACCAGACACCCTTTCATAAGCTGCCCGGTTCTTATAATAACCCCGATAGCCACGGAGGGCAGGGGTTCGCGTTGCTGGAAACAAAGTTTCCTGAAGAGAAATGCAGAAGAAAGGGTGAAGGCTGATAAGTTGTCGGAGCTCAGCTAGATGGTGGAAGAAACCGCTACAGTTGCACTGGAGGATGGAATTGTCCATGGCTGAGAAAGGCGTGTCGGGACTGGGAAGGCAGATTACTACTCTGGGTCATCTGCTGCCTCCGATGGAGCACCCGTGCAAGTGCTATCCATTGCGTCTGAGGGACCGGCGAGATCGAGGTCCTCAGCGGACGCAAGAATCTCCACCGCATCCTCAGACGCAGAGCTTGTAGGTAGCGGTGGAGTAGGTGCCACCGCAGGTGTCTTGGTCTTACGGGTCTTCAATGTCGTTTTCTCTTGCTGTTCCTTTGGTTGTCGTTGTTGAGAGGGCTTATTGGAGTCAGTCTCCGGGACTGAAGATGATCGCAAAGCTCGACGACCAGCGACCTGTGGCTCCTTCAGCCACTGGTTGGTGTCTGCTGTGCCGCTGGTAGGAACCTGGGAAGGGAGTGACCCAAGGGATCCCTTCCGAGCGAGAGAAGCCGAAGAAGACTTATGCGTCTCCGGCTTAGAAGTGGGGACTGGTGTCCCCAGTGGTTTAGTGGGTGCTCCTCCTGGGGTAGATGGTGTGGGAGCAACAGCGAGAGAAGGGGCCCCCATCGTCAAGGGGGCAGGTGAGGTCCTCTGACTCTGAGGACGACGGTTCAATCCCACGTCCGGCCATCCTGATTTAGGTTTTCCGTGATTTCCCTAAATCGCTCCAGGCAAATTCCGGGATGGTTCCTCTGAAAGGGCACGGCCGGCTTCCTTCCCCATCCTTCCCTAATCCGATGAGACCGATGACCACGCTGTCTGGTCTCCTTCCCCAAACAACCAACCAACCATCTGAGAGCTGACTGTTTGTGGTGCAGCTAAAGGAGCTGGAGCAGGGGTGACAGTTGAGGCATAAGATGCCATCATGTGCACGGGATGTAGCCGTCCAAATTTCCACTTAGCCTCAGTGTAAGTCAGTCGGTCCAGGGTCTTATATTCCATGATTTTGCGTTCTTTCTGTAAGATCCTGCAGTCTGGCGAGCAAGGTGAATGAGGCTCTCCACAGTTGACACAGATGGGAGGCGGAGCACATGGAGTATCGGGATGAGATGGGCGTCCGCTCTCTCGACATGTGAGGCTGGAAGTGCAACGGGAATACATATGGCCGAACTTCCAGCAATTAAAGCACCACATCGGGGGAGGGATATAGGGCTTGACGTAACAATGGTAGACCATCACCTTGACCTTCTCCGGTAATGTATCACCCTCGAAGGCCAAGATGAAGGCACCAGTAGCAACCTGATGTCCCTCGGACCCCGATGAACGCGCCGGACAAAATGAACACCTCTACGCTCTAAGTTGGCGCGCAGCTCGTCATCAGACTGCAAAAGTAGGTCCCTATGGAAAATAACACCCTGGACCATATTTAAACTCTTATGTGGTGTGATGGTAACGTTAACATCCCCCAACTTGTCACAAGCAAGTAACCTGCGTGACTGGGCGGACGATGCCGTTTATATCAAAACTGACCCAGAGCGCATTTTGGACAAGCCCTCCACCTCCCCAAACTTGTCCTCTAAATGCTCTACAAAGAACTGAGGCTTCACGGAGACAAAGGACTCCCCATCAGCTCTGGTACAGACGAGATACCGGGGCGAATACGTGTCACTGTCATTCATTGCCTTTCGTTCCTCCCATGGTGTGTCCAGGGATGGGAACGATTTGGGGTCATAAACGTTACCTCTAAAATGAGCCCTCGAACGCTTAGAGACTGCTGGTGGCTGGCCACCAGCAAGAGATGATGTGCCACGCTTCATTGCGTGTCATCCACCCTGATGCCACCTACTCCGACCAAGGGCCCTCCCCATGGGCGCCACCCAGCCACAGCAAGGGCCACCTGGCAGGATGGCCATTGCTGGGAGTCCTGATGCCCCAAGGGGATGGGCATCTACTCCTTGGCATACATGGGGAGTAAACGGCGCAGGCATCAGTATAGCGATCCCTGTGTTGTCAGGGGGCTACAACCACAACGGATTGGCTACCGTGCTGGATCTTAGGTGCAAAAATGTATGAGGTCGTCGTCGCAGCGAAAAACAGCACTGCACAGTGCAGCGTGGAAATCGCACTCATGGACGTATCCTCGCCCAAGAGATGGAAAACGAGCTGGACACCATTGCAACGACGAGAAAGCCGGCTAAAGGTCTCAATGCACGACAGGTACAGTGCACCATGTAAGGCGCCCTTCCCCAATTGGCTCGCTCTTCGGAACAATTTAGAAAGATGGAGGTCAAACCCGAGAGGGGACCATCACATAAAGCCGAAACATTTGAGACTCCCTTTAGTCGCCTCTTACGACAGGCAGGAATACCGCGGGCCTATTCTAACCCCCGAACCCGCAGGGGGAGAGGAAGACACTGATCGCATATGTAAATAAAGCAATGCTGTGAGGTAACGCGCGATAGGTATGCAAGACACACAGTGCGCAGGTAATGCGGGAACGAACTTAACTGCCGGCAGAAGTCGCCGAACGGTCCTGGGCGCTTCAGTCCCGAACCGCGCTGCTGCTACAGTCACAGGTTCGAATCCTGCCTCGGGCATGGATGTGTGTGATGTCCTTAGGTTGGTTAGGTTTAAGTGTTTCTGAGTCTAGGGGACTGGTGACCTCAGTTGTTAAGTCCCATAGTGCTTAGAGCCATTTGAACCATTTTAACGAACTTAACTGACCAAAGTTACGAGAACTACTGTAGTCAACTCTTACTGATGGTAGTCTACGATAGTCTATAGTAGTTTTATAGCTCTAATTAGTAGTAACTAGCTATACATGCAACCCCCCCCCACCCCCACCACACACACACACACACACACACACACACACACACACAGCACGTTACGAATCGGGTGGCCACTCCCGCCGAAGGTTCGAGTCCTCCCTCGGGCATGGCAGTGTGTGTGTTGTGTTTAGCGTTTAAGTAGTTTGTAAGTCTAGGGACGGATGACCTCAGCAGTTTGGTCCCATACGAATTCACACACATTTGAACATTTAGAACAACACACACTGGCGTGCGCACACTTCTACCTTTCCTGTAGCACGCTGTCCTCCAGCGATAGTCAGCAGATAAAAAACACGTTGGGCAGTTTACGAGTAGGGCCGAGAGGGAAACACCAGAGGTCGGTGTCGGCAGCAGCGGCAATTGCTGGTGGGGCTAACAAGCGCCTCTACCCACGCGCGCCGACCGCAGGCGGCGGCCATTGCGCGGTTACTGCCGCCCTGAGCGCCGTCTTACGATCCACTAAATTTCCCGACAGCTTGAAAGAAGCTCCGGGGAGGCGCCGTGCCGGCTGCGGAGTTACGGCCACTCCGGCGAGGCACGAGGCCGCAGGGTCACCTCCCTGCTGCCAGGATCAAGTCATTACCGTCGTTTCGCCATCCTTATCCCTTCCCGGGGAATTGTGGACCGTCTGCCTTACGACCGTATGGTGCCATTGTCCTGCCACGGAACCGGAAATCTTAAAAAATACACCTCACTAAATAAACGTCTGAGGCAAACTACAGTACCTGTTCTTCCAGAAGACACACATAGATTTTATTTGTTTATTTATTTATTTATTTTATTTATGCATTTATTTTACCTGGCAAGATTAGAGCCTTCAGGCCCTCTCTTACACCTAACCAGGCATACTCAGATTGAACGAATTTCAATTTGTACAGAACTTATGGACATACCACGTGTTATACAGTATTAATGTTAAGGAAAAAATAGAGATTATAACAGTAGTACAAGGATAATTATAACAATAAAAAAATAATTATATCAATCAAGAATAATAATAATAATAGTAGTGACTATGTATATGAAAGTAAACATATTTTTCTTTTATGAATGTCAGTCCTATTGCTAGTAGGGAATTTTCTCGTTATGTTCTTGCAGCTTGTGAGTTATTCACATCGAGCAGAGACATAAGACGATAGAATGGGGTGAAAGAGATATAAAAGAGTTAGCTAGGTTAGAGGAAGAGAAATAGAATGGTAAAATTCGAAGTTATGATGGATAGGAGAAAGAAAGAGATGAGAGGGGCACAACAATGATGGCTATACCGTCCCTAATATGTAAGTTTTGAGTTCCCTCTTGAATGTTGAGTGGTTCTGGATAAGACGCAGATCACAGGGGAGTGCGTTCCATAGTCGTGTGGCTGAGATGAAGAATGACACGGAGAAAGATTTTGTGTTATGTAAAGGTACAGCCAAAATGCTAGACGTATTGCGGTTGTGGAATGATGATAGGTGTTTAAAGTGAGAAGATAAGTATTGTGGACACCAGTGACTAAGAAATCGATGAAGTAAGCACATCGTGTGGAGATCGCGTGCCTTAAGTGGGCGTACCCAACCTAGCTGGGAGTATGAAGGACTGATATGATCGTACAACCGTATATTGCACACGTATCTAACACAAGCATTCATCGCTAGCTCGAGGTATCTCGAATTTTCACTATTTGTACCGTGTTGAACTACATCACAGTAGTAAAAATTAGGCAAGACTAGTATTTAGACTAATGTTTGTTTAACATGGGTTGGAAATATTTTTCTAAATTTTTGGATTGCATGTAGGGAGGAGAGCGATTTCCGGCAAGCTGTGACTGTTTGTTCTTCCCAGTTTAGGTGTTCATTCAAGATTATTCCAAGGTCTTTTACTGTTGTGGTAGTTGGGTACCATTGAGGAGTATTTGAGGGACTGTTTCGCGAAAGTACCGGCTGATTAACTTTGGATGACATATAAGAATGACCTGGGATTTCTTGGGGTTTAGATTCAGACCTAGGTTCTGTGCCCATAGAGAAACAAAGATCTGCGTTCATACTCGCTACTGCGTCAGCAATGTTTTTGAGGCTTGCACTTATGTACAGTTGGATATAGTCGGCGTATAGATGGTGGTTGCAGGAGTGAATCACCGAAGAAATGTCATTTCTTTATTTAAGCTTACACGCAATATTATTCGACGGATCGAACTGTAGAGCCATCCATAGCAGTAATCTTCCTCATGAATCACCTATCGGTTAATGAAATTCGTATCAGAAGAACTGTAGCGCTTCCTGATATTAGCCTTCGGGTACAGAATTTTATTTATAATTCGAGTACCTACATTGATAGCCAGAACATTATAACCATCGACCTGCTATCGATATAACCCCGTCCAGGCGATAGCACCGTCGCCAGTGGCGGAATGACTGCTATTCGGACACACACACACACACACGATGCATGTACACTACTGGCCATTAAAATTGCTACACCAAGAAGAAATGCAGATGATAAAAGGGTATTCATTGGACAAATATATTGTACTAGAACTGACATGTGATTACATTTTTACGCAATTACAGGGCGTTGTGTGATGTCCTTAGGTTAGTTAGGTTTAAGTAGTTCTAAGGTCTAGGGGACTGATGACCATAGATGTTAAGTCCCATAGTGCTCAGAGTCATTTTTTACGCAATTCGAGTGCATAGACATGAGAAATCAGTACCAAGAACTCCCTCTGGTCGTAATAACGGCCTTGATACGCCTGGGCATTGAGTCAAACAGAGCTCGGATGGCGTGTACAGGTACAACTGCCCATGCAGCTTCAACACGATACCACAGTTCATCAAGAGTAGTGACTGGCGTATTGTGATGAGCCAGTTGCTCGGCAACTATTGACCAGACGTTTTCAATTGGTGATAGGTCTAGAGAATGTGCTGACCATGGCAGCAGACGAACATTTTCTGTATCCAGAAAGGCCCGATAGGACCTGCAACATATGGTCGTGCATTATCCTGTTGAAATTTAGGGTTTCGCAGAGATCGAATGAAGGGTAGAGCCACGGGTCGTAACACATCTGAAATGCAACGTCCATTGTTCAAAATGCCGTCAATGCGAACAAGAGGTGACCGAGACGTGTAACCAATGGCACCCCATACCATTACGTCGGGTGATACGCCAGTATGGTGATGACGAATACACGCTTCCAATGTGCGTTCACCCCGATGTCGCCAAACACTGATGCGACCATCATGATGCTATAAACAGAACCTGGATTCATCCGAAAAAATGACGTTTTGCCATTCGTGCACCCAGGTACGTCGTTGAGTACACCGTCGCAGTCGTTCCTGTCTGTGATGTAGCGTAGAGGGTAACCGCAGCCATGGTCTCCGAGCTGCTGCAAACGTAGTCGAACTGTTAGTGGTTGTTGTCTTGCAAACGTCGTCCCCATCTGTTGACTCAGGGATCGAGACGTGGCTGCACGATCCGTTACAGCCATGCGGATAAGATGTCTGTCATCTCGACTGCTAGTGATACGAGGCCGTTGGGATCCAGCACGGCGTTCCGTAATACCCTCCTGAACCCACCGATTCCATATTCTGCTAACAGTCATTGGATCTCGACCAACGCGAGCAGCAATGTCGCGATACGACAAACCGTAATCGCGATAGGCTACAATACGACCTTTATCAAAGTTGGAAACGGGATGGAACGCATTTCTCCTCCTTACACGAGGCATCACAACAACGTTTCACCAGGCAACGCCGGTCAACTGCTATTTGTGTATGAGAAATCGGTTGGAAACTTTCACATGTTAGCACGTTGTAGGAGTCGCCACCGGCGCCAACCTTGTGTGAATGCTCCGAAAAGCTAATCATTTGCATATCACAGCATCTTCTTCCTGTCGGTTAAATTTCGCGTCTGTAGCACGTCATCTTCGTGGTGTAGCAATTTTAATGGTCAGTAGAGTAATATCAGTGAGCGGGTTGCCCGTGTGTAGAATGGGAAGGGCGCGCGATTCATCTGAGTTTGATCGAGGGCACATTGTGATGGCCCAGAGGTTGGGCACAAGCGTTTCGGAAACTGCCATACTTGTCGGGTTTCGAGGAATACTGTAGTTAGTGTCTTCAGTACGTGGTGAACCACGTCCAGACGTAGTTGGGTTGGGCTATCAGCCCTCATTTCAGATGTCGGACGTCCTAGGCTTGACAGACTGATAAAACAGGACATGCCGCAAACTGTGGCGTAGCTAACATCAGACTGTAAAGTTTGGCAGAGTTCAAGTGTGTCTGAACACACAGTGCCCCGAACACTCCTGACGATGGGCCTCCGCAGCCGATGACACATTCACGTGCGAATGTTAACATCATAACATCGGCAGCTACGACTGAAATGGGCACGTGACCATAAGCACTGGACGTTCGCGCAGTGGCAGAGCGTTGCACGGTTAGATGAATTCCGACACCTCATTCGTCATTCCGATGGGAGGGCGCTAATCCGTCGTCTTCGAGGGGAACATTCCTTGACGCCTCAACTGCGCCGCGGAGTCAAGCTGGTGGCGGCTTCGTATGCTGTGGGGATCATTCACGTGGGCATCTATGGGTCCATTGGAGCTGGTCAAAGGCACCTTGACGGTCAAGGTGTATCGTACACTGGTTGCAGACCACATACACCCTTCATAACCATCATGTTTCGCGACGGCAGATGCATTTTTCAACAAGATTATGCCCCAGGTCAGAAGGCCACGAGTGTGATGGAGTGGTTCTAGGAACACAGTTGCGAATGCTAATTGATGTGCTGGTTCTCCAACTCGCTGATCTGATCTTGATCGAACCTGTCTGGGATTTGATTGATCATGGCGTCAGAATTGATCTTCTTCCTCCCCGGAATTTACGGGAACTAGGTAACTTGTGTGTGAAAATGTGACTCCAACTCCCTCCCGCGGCGTACCAAGCCTACGTTGCTTCCATGCCACGACGTGGCCCCGCTGTTATCCGTGTCAGAGGTGGACAAACCACCTATTAGGTAGGTTGTCATAATGTTCTGGCTGATCAGTGTTTACACGTAGATAAAATACGACCTAGATAGTTCTCTCGTTGAATAATTACACAATCGTATGTGAAGTTTTGAAGCTGAAGTTAGGAGCTATTTACAGTTCATGCTGGAGAGAGGCCACAAGTCTTTAGAGCTACTTGCAAACAAACATTAATATATGCTCCTGCAAGATTTTGTGCTCGGAAAACGGAATAAATTAAAAATGAATTCTTATTGGAAGAACTTTTGTATTGTGCATAGAAACGAACGAGAAACTCTATCGGTAAATCCGCAGAGGCTTGACCAAACCTCTGTCTGGAGAGACAGCTAGCTGTTCTCACAGAGTTGACCTTGGATCGAGGGCGAAATAATTAATCAAGCCGCTCCTAAAGACGAGCCTGTGAATTGTTCTTGAACGACGTTGGTGAAACGGAAGACTGGGATTGGTGATCATCACTTTGAACAGATGCTATGAAGGCGTCAGTACAAAATTAAATCGTGATTATGGGTGGTTCTCTGACTTATCGGCAGAACAATCTCATATTTAAGGTTGATAAACAAGCAAACTCTTTGTTCCACGTACTTGCTTACTTCTAACTGATTTTCAGGTTATTGGGGCACCGTTAGGAAACGATTGCCTGGCGAAAAAAAAGACGCAACAATTGACTAAAAAGAAACCAAACGTTAGCAACTATCAACACACACACACACACACACACACACACACACACACACACACACACCTACACACACACAGTATATCATTGGCCAAGACATCAAGTGAGAAATCTGAAAACGAGGCTTATCACTCGTGTCATGTACAAAATATGTTAATATATTTTTGTCACCTAATGTTATGATCAAAAATTCTGTGCGCGTTGATCGCATCTTTGTCTCTAGTGTTTTGTTCTCCACAGACTAGTTTTTCTTGTGTTCGCCTGTCAGTCGTTTCCTGACGACGGCACATTCCGATTAGGAATAACCATATTAGTAGAGCTAAACTACAGTTTGTTTGGATTTCACCCTTAGAAAAACGATAATTAAATATTTATTGAAGTCAGTTGGTCATATCAAAATACTTGGTCCAGAATCCTTTACCCCTTGTACACTGTTGAACCTAAATTTACAGGACGTCCCATACAAACAGCACGTTGCACTCATGCTATACGAGAAGGCCAGCAAGAGATATTCCAATCTTGTCTTCGGTGAACTACTCTCTCGTTGGGCTTCTCCAGGAATGTGCTTCATGCCGAATAGTTTGTTCATTAAACCCGGTGTGATAATTTACGGTAACCTCAAAGGTTTCGCCCTGGAACACGGTTTGCAGGGAACGACGCCGCCTGATTTACGTTTATTGCCCCTGATGCCAGAATTGCTGCGGCCGAATAAATCGCTGCGTTGCCAGCAATTTCTAATTTTTTGTTTCTGCAAACGAGCGTAATGGAGCACGTGCCATGCTTACACCGGCATTCTCTCCGGTAACTGAACAGAGAAAACTCTGCTTTCACCACAGTAGCAGTACACCGCTCTGTAAGAAGTGGAAAACGCCTACATCAGTGAGTTTCTTTAACATACAAAACCAGAGAAAATTATTTACCAGAACTACTCTTTCTTTGGGATATTTATGTAGGGTGTGAGGGGGTTTGTGCACCAAAAAGGGAAATAGAGAAAAGTGATATATTATTGTACTCCACCTTCAGGCCACGAGTGGCCTACCGGGACCATCCAACCGCCGTGTCATCCTCAGAGGAGAATGCGGATAGGAGTGGCGTGGAGTCAGCACACCGGTCTCCCGGTCGTTATGATGGTATTCTTGAGCGAAGCCACTACTATTCTGTCGAGTAGCTCCTCAATTGGGATCACGAGGCTAAGTGCATCCCGAAATATGGCACCAGCGCATGGCGGCTGGATGGTCACCCATCCAAGCGCCGGCCACGCCCAGCAGCGCTTAACTTCGGTTATCTCACTGGAACCGGTGTATCCACTGCGGCAAGGCCGTTGCCCGACATGGTTCAGTATAACGCTTCTCCGTGGTGTGTCTGTGTTGATTTCTACAATGACGGAAAAATCTCAACATCAAGAAATAAATATTGTAGAGTAATGAAATTTGGACATAACATATGGAAGTGGTTATCGATGCAAGTTTACATGTTAATGTAAGAAGGAGAAAGGCCACTGAAAAATGTGAAATGCTCTTAGATTATAACAGGTGTAACCACGTGAATGTTGATTGCAACCAAACGCACTTGCATTGTCTCGTACAGGTGCCAGAAGTAGGTTCATGGTTTGGAGTTGCATGCCTCCAGCACTTGGTCGGTCAATAAAGGGACGATTATTGCTGGTTGTGGTTGACGTTGCAGTTGTCGTCCAGTGATGTCCCACACGTGCTCGATGGGAGGCGGAACTGGTAATCGAGCAGGCCTGGGCAAGATGTCGACATTCAGCAGAGCATGTTGGGTTACAACAGGGGTATGTGGGCGAGCGTTATCCTGTTGGCAAACACATCGTGGAATGTTGTTCATGAATGCAGCACAACAGGTCGGATCACCAGACTGACGTACAGATACACTAACAGGGAGCGTAGGATAACGACGAGAATGGTCTTGTTGTCATACGAAATTGTATCCCAGACCATAACCCCAGATTTAGGTCCAGTGCGCCTAGGCCGCAACCTGGTCGTTTGCAGGCGCTCACCTGGCCTAACCAACACACAGCCATCACTGCCACCGAGGCACAACCGGTTTTCATCAGAAAACTGCTTTCTCGCTTGACACCACTGAAATCGTGGAATGCACGCTGCAGGGCGTGTGGCTCGGAGCTGTGCTCGAAGTAATCGATTTTTAACATTTCGTTGTGTCACTGTGGCCCCAACTGCTACTCGAATTCTTTCTGAAGACTCAGTACGACGTGCCACAGCGTACGTAGACGTGCCACAGCGTACGTATAACTCGACGCTCTTTCCTCTCGGTAGTGCCTTGTGGCATCCAGAGCCCCCTCTTCATCACGAACACTGCCAGCAGTCATGTGCAGTGATTACATTCACATGAAGTATTTCTGCAATATCGCATCCAGCTTCTCGTGGCTCTCATGGCTCTATTATACAACCTCACAATGGTGAAAGGGAGTAGTAACTTGTAGTCTTATTCTCCTCAAAGACGAGACTCTTAACTCCGTTACTATGGAGAAGTCACAGATACCTTGCGGTGAGTAAAGAACTCAGACGTCAAAGAAACGCAACCAACATTTGTATCAAGGTAACGCACCAACTAACAATGAAGCGACCACAGTCGAATTTTTACAAACTGGTGAGATTTCTAAGTCACAGTGACTTAATTGCGATAAAAGGCGACACCGGCTGTATGTAATTTACTTAAGATCTTATTTTTGCCCAGATTTTAGTTATAATGACCGAAACCAGTAACCACTAATAGAAAGAAAAGGAACTATGTTTAAGAGTGTTGCTGATCGTTCTTAACACTCGGCAGTCACACGAATGTAAACAGAGTAAATTGCGCTAAACAAATGTTATGAGCAGAAAGTTGACATCAAAAATTAAAAAGAATGAGAGTAAGTTATTACCCGAGAGGAATATTTTGAAAACTGGGTGTTTCGTAATTTCATTATTGCTCTTGATGTTTGTAACGTGCGATTTCTACATACTTATTGTTTATACCGAAATGTTACAAGGAAACTGGCGAAAACTAATCAACCTTTACAGCCCCCACTGTATGCTCAGAGGTGTGCCCCCGCGACGGTAACTTTAAAGACACACTCCATTTTATTTGGACCGATTGTAGATTGAAGTTTTTACTCTCATAGCGAAACAAAGATTTTTTGACAGACTGTATTTCAGGTATTGTCTTACACACAAAAGGCCCCGTACATGAAGAGTTAACTCGTCTTCACAAAGCCATGCTATTCAGTTCGTCCTGCTTTTTATGATGTAGAAGACAATGGTGCAATGCAATATTGTGTCACAGTTTGACAACGGTATCAATAAACTCACTCTCCCCCCTCGTCGTACGCCAAATATTGTACCGTTTGATTCACAGTTACAGAGACTCTGACGTCGCAGGCGAATACTTAATTGAAGATTTTCGGTCCAATCATTTATGCAGACCCCATGCAGGGCTTTAAATTCTGTACTACGTACAAATGATTATCATCAACTGCCGATGTTTAGTAGGAGAGCAGCTTAGCCTGATTTCTTTGTAGATGAACATCTTGACTGACAGATGTTTCTCGTGGTTAGTTACAAATCTTGCTCAAATCGAAAACTTTAATTTACCAAAGGAGCTACTAAAACTGCGGAGATCACGGATCGAGTTACATCAGCATTGCTTCGTTATGAATCTTCGAGTCAGTCTAATAGTCAAACTTACGAGGCTCGTATCTTATAAAGTTACAAGCGGGAGCTATATAAAGGGGTGGACAGAAATGTGGGAACATCAGAATCACGACAAATTACCATGTCTAATACGGTGTACGAGAACCATTGGCTTCAAAAAAAAAAACTTCCAGTATTATCGGAATTCATAAATACAGGTCCTGAAAAATAGAGACTAGTTCGGGTAATGACGATGGAAGTGGATAGCGATAGCGCATCCTTCTATCCAAAGTAGACGACAAAGGCTCAATAGTATTGAGGTCTAGTGACCGAGGTGTCCGAGAGAGATGGGACAGTTACTCCTCAAGCTCACAAAACCAGGTAAGGGCGATGTGAGTTTTGTGAACAGGGACGTTATCGTCTTAAAACACAGAGTCACCATTGGGGAACAATACAGCACCAGTCATCTTCTTCGTCAGATAACCTCTCCCATCCCAAATTTTTCTTGTGCTTCGTTGTATTCGTGCGCTTTTTCTCCCCTGCAGTGAAAGACATAACTGTCTCTTCACTGTAGCATCATGAAATTTATTCCATATTTACTAGCGGTCTTCATCAGCGAAGAACCAGCCATTATTTCTTTTGTCATTTCACTATTTATTTTGACTTTGCGTCTCTGTCTTCTTTTTGTAATTTCTCAGGTTGCCTTCACAAGGGAAACACATAATAAAAAAACTACACGTGACGGGGGGCAGGTTGTTACCCCCTGTTGTCTTCAGTCCAGGGACTGGTTTGACGAAGCTCTCCATGCTACACTATCCTGTGCAAGCTTCTTCATCTCAAAGCACCTACTGCAACCTAGATCTTTCTAAATCTGCTTAGTGTATTCGTCTCTTGGTCTCCCTCTACGATTTTTACCCCCCACGCTGCCCTCCAATACTAAATTGGTGATCCCTTTATGCCTCAGAACATGTCCTACCAACCGATCCCTTCTTCTAGTCAAGTTGTGCCACAAACTCCTCTTCTCCCCAATTCTATTCAATACCTCCTCATTAATTATGTGGTCTAACCATCTAATCTTCAGCATTCTTCTGTAGCACCACATCTCGAAAGGCTCTATTCTTTTCTTGTCTAAACTATTTATCGTCCATGTTTCACTTCCCTACATGGTTACACTCTATACAAATACTTTCAGAAAAGGCTTCCTGACACTTAAATCTATACTCGATGTTATTCTCTCCTTCAGAAACGCTTTCCATGCCATTGCCAGTCTACATTTATACCTACGTCTACATCTACATGGATACTGTGCAAATCACATTTAAGTGCCTGGCAGACGGTTCATCGAACCACCTTCACAATTCTCTATTATTCCCATCTCGTATTGCGCGCGGGAAGAATGAACACCTATATCTTTCCGTACGAGCTCTGATTTCCATTATTTTATCTTTGTGATCGTTCCTCCCTGTGTAATTCGGTGTCAACAAAATATTTTCGCATTCGGAGGAGAAAGTTGGTGATTGGAATTTCGTGAGAAGATTCCGTCGCAACGAAAAACGCCTTTCTTTTATGATGTCCATCCTAAATCCTGTATCATTTCTGTGATACTCTCTCCCACATTTCGCGATAATACAAAACAATATCCTCTCTACTTCGACCATCACCAGTTATTTGGCTCCCCAAATAGCAAAACTCATCTACTACTACAAGTGTCTCATTTCCTATCCTAATTCCCTCAGCATCACCTCATTTAGTTCGACTAACAACTAGCCCCAATGAAACTGTGACGAACTACACCGTGCGCCGCTATTTGGTATTCAGTTACAGATCAGTATCAGTTTTAAGTTGTAGAGAAATTTTAAACATTAAACATTTTATTATGCACCTGAAGTTAAAACTTTCACATGATACAGCACTTGCACTGACGTACAGGAAGTCACTGTTGCTAACAAAAAAAAAAAAAAAAAAAAAAAAAAAAAAAAATGGAACCGTTTGTAACGTTATAAATGACTTTTTTTAAAAATGAGCGTCTCGGCGTTATTATGACGTACACTGACTCGAGTACTTGGTGGGCGAGTCAAGTCTCGTAAATAGTGAGAGAGAAGGGAAGCCGACACAGGCGGGACGCTTCAGCGGCGTTGTCGGCAGTGAGCAGCCGCGCCGCGCCAGGCGCGCACTCGGGTTTTCCAATCACGTCCACCGGAATTGGAGCGACTTTCGCAGCAAAGGCGTCGGCACTGCGACGACACACCTGGCCTCCTCGCCCCTCCTAGCGACGCGACGCACCGCGCTACGTGCCTTGTCTCTGCCCAGACTGCCGCCTGTTCAGGTATGCGCGATTGCTCCCCAGATAAACGTCCGACCGTTCTTCCCGACTCACCGGCGGTCCCAAGACGCGGGCTGGGAGTCGTGACTTCTCCCAGTGTGTGTTCGATAATTGGCAACTCTTGCACGTTCCATTTCGGGTCCCCTCCCCACCTCCCCCCACCCGATTCTTTAGGGAATACAACTTCCATGCAAAGGAGCTCTGGTTCGATTCCCGGCCGGGCCGCTCGGTAACTGGGTGTTGTGTTGTCCTTACGCTCATCTCGTTATAAACGACATTCAACTGTCGAGATGGTTGTATGGGCTGGTCCCAAAGTCGATACAATTTTGTAAAAATCTTCCATGTATGAAATAGCACAATACATCTGATTACAAATTACACTACTGGCCATTAAAATTGCTACACCACGAAGATGACGTGCTACAGACGCGAAATTTAACCGACAGGAAGAAGATGCTGTGATATGCAAATGATTAGCTTTTAAGAGCATTCACAGAAGGTTGGCGCCGGTGGCGACAGCTACAACGTGCTGACACGAGGAAAGTTTCCAACCCACTTCTCATACACAAACAACGCTTGACCGACCTTGCTTGGTGAAACGTTCTTGCGATGCCTCGTGTAAGGAGGGGAAATGCGTACCATCACGTTTCCGAATTTGATAAAGGTCGGATTATAGCCTATCGCGATTGCGGTTTATCGTATCGCTACATTGCTGCTCGCGTTGGTAAAAATCCAATGGACGTTACATTTCAGATGTGTTGCGGCCCTCGGCTCTACCCTTCATTCGATCCCTGCGAAACCTTACATTTCAGCAGGATAATGCACGACCGCATGTTGCAGGTCCTGTACGAGCCTTTCTGGATAGAGAAAATGTTCGACTGCTGCCCCGGCCAGCACGTTCTCCAGATCTCTCAGCAATTGAAAACGTCTGGTCAGTGGTGGACGAGCAACTGGCTCGTCACAACGCGCCAGTCACTACTCTTGCTGAACTGTGGTATCGTGTTGAAGCTGCGTGGGCAGCTGTACCTTTACACGCCATCCAAGCTCTGTTTGACTCAATGCCCAAGTGTATCAAGGCGGTTATTACGGCCAGAGGTGGTTGTTCTGGGTACTGATTTTTCAGGATCTGTGCACCCAAATTGCGTGAAAATGTAATCACATGTCAGTTCTAGTATAATATATTTTTCCAATGAATACCCGTTTATCATCTCCATTTCTTCTTGGTGTAGCAATTTTAATGGCCAGTAGTGTAGTTGATACGTTAGGTACTTGACCGTAAGCGTGTAAAATATTTGTTAGAAGACGCTGCCTCAATACCTAATTTCTATACCGCTGAACTTATTGTGCTATGCCTCTGATGTAAGGTTATACTTATTAATGAGTAGCTTATGATAACATGAGTAGATTATGATAGCATTTAAGCTACTAGATAGACTATCTGCAACAGGGAACGTGTGAATCTTTTAGCCTTTTAGTAATATACAAGGTGACTTTGCTAAATTCGAAAAAACTACAGAAAAAATTCCTGAAAGGATAAAGAGCAAAGAAATGCCATATGGCAACCAGGGGAAAAGTGCTTTGTCGGAGCACAAAAACGACGAATATGTTCCTCCTTAATAGGCTCTGTCAAAATTGGGGAAACAGGCGTGAAAATCCTGATTCTGCCCTCACCAAAAAATCTTGCATCCGAACGTACTCGCACCCTTTTTACTCTGAACATTTTAAATTCTTTTATCCAGTCTCTCTTTCGTAATCAACATCTACTTCTAAGTGCCCCGATCTATACATGTCCCTCTCCCACCACATCTATTTCCTCCACCGTCTCCTCTCCTACCTACAGAGGCTCGTTTTGTTCTTTCTTTCCCACTGCCACTGTCGCCGCAATACCTTGTCAGCCAGGGTCTAACTTACTTTTTTCCCTATTTCCCCTACATGTTTAAAATTTCGCTCCAAAACGCACCCTTCCCTATATCTAATTGTTAAAGTTCACTGGTCCGAGAGGGTAAAGGCTTCCCGAACCTGTGTAAGGTCTCTCTCTCTCTCTCTCTCTCTCTCTCTCTCTCTCTCTCTCTCTCTCTCTCCGCTGTCTCCTCTATCTTTGTCTTCCACTGCTATTGTCTTCATCAATTTCTCTTTCACTACCACTTTCTCTCTCTCACCATCACTGTCTCCCTTCTCTTTCTTCCCGAAAGGCACTTTTATCTCGCTCTTCCACCGTCATTGTGTCTCTGCTACTTTCATTCAGCACAAAAGGCGTGAATATGATCCCATATCAAAATTTTTCGTAAATTTGGCGGAAGGAGGATTGAGTCAGGTGGTTCCCCACTTTTCCATCAGAGCCCATTAAAGAGGAATGTATTCGTGTCCGGTCAGCGCGACGGATTGTCATACCTAACGGCCCGGGTTCGATTCCCGGCTGGGTCGGAGTTTTCTCTGTTCAGGGACTGGGTGTTGCGTTGTCCTTATCATCATCATTTGATCCCCATCGACACGCAAGACGCCGAAATGGCGTCTGCTCTGAAGACTTGCACCAGGCGAACGGTCTACCCGTCGGATGGCCCCAGCCACACAACATTTCCATTTTTACCTGTTTCGTGCTCCGACGGGAGCATTTTTTCTGCTGGTTCCTTTCTTTTCCCTGTTACAGCAAGGCGTGGTGCTTGTACAAAGCGTAAGATTTTCACGGTTTGTTTGTATACCTCGGCACTTTTATTTACTTTGAAACATACGTACAAAAAATAAGTACGCATGATATAAAGTTAATGCAAAATCGTTTGCTTTACATTTCTCTGTATACTTTCCCCATCTACTGAAATTCATTTCTCTGTATACTTTCCCCATCTACTGAAATTCATCAGCTTGTGATTTGTATCTTAAAAGGGTAAAAATGTTGATAGAAATATTTTACTGATCTTTCAGTCTTTATAGTTCTACATAATTTTTCGAAGTCATTTTAAGTTATTCTTTGGAATGTTAAGATCTTTTTTCACTGCAGTACCACTTTGGGCATATTTGTACAGGCGTGAAGTGCTCATCATACCGAGACAGCGCGTCATAAAGTTTTTGGTAAAAAAAAAATTCTGACTAAAACGTAGTTTGATGTCAGGATCCTTTCGATGACCCTAGAACCCTTGACATTTTTTCACGACGTCAGTTAAAACTACATGTATGTCTCACAATGGATATTACGTGGACATTTTACGTGCCTAAGTATGGTAAATTTGAACCTCTGAATCTCGTCAACGGATAGAGTAATAGAAAAATGTTTTGAAGTTCCTCGAGAACATAAGCCTACGAACATACGGCAAAAATTTAGGCGATCTGCCATGAACAGATATTACGCAAAAAACATGGTTTTTCGAATTTTCTCAATATCGCTCATGAATGAATGGTGCTTTTATAAGCCGCCTGAGGTCCACCCTAAACCACATCTAACGCAAAAGAACCAACCGATTTTCTCAGTTTGCTTGTGCTGGAGGAAGTGTGTAACGCGCGAATTTCGACCCTGTAGTGTAGGATAGCTGCAGCATGACCATTCTTCCGACAGGGATACAAATGGTCGTCCGATCAAGGGCAATCTAAAACACCTGACCCGTTATCTCTGAACAGTAGAACCCGAGGTGTAGCGCCCTGAAAAATCACATTTTTGCGTTCTGCTATTTCGAACAAATTGGTACCGTGCGATTTTGTGCACGGCCCGATATGGCCAGAAATGCGTTCTAAGTGAGTTACATTCACTTGAGGTGAAGATA
The DNA here is from genome assembly GCF_021461395.2 of Schistocerca americana. Classification (NCBI taxonomy): domain Eukaryota; kingdom Metazoa; phylum Arthropoda; class Insecta; order Orthoptera; family Acrididae; genus Schistocerca; species Schistocerca americana. The sequence continues at coordinate 135,032,834 of NC_060126.1, read as the reverse complement.
AAAGATCTTTGACAGTGTACGTTTCACTGACTGGTAGTACAAATGGGAACATATCAGGAATGGTGGAACGTTCTATCTGTATCAATTTTTAGGTCAACACACGCGAAGACACTGAACTGTAGCTCCATGATGTAGTAGACACAATGACCTTTATACCTTCAGCACGTGAAGCAGGGTCATTCACAAGAAGTGCAGATATGCCTCGCCTGTTAGGCGTTGTTTAAGGATGATTGGTCCCACGAGACGTTCGCCAATAATCCCCACCCACCCGATGGGAATGAACCAGTGCTGATGGTTCGCTGCTACCATACGATGGAGATTCTCCGTAGCCAAATAGCTGTCTCACACTCCCCTCCCCCCCCTCCCCGTAAGGGTGACCACAGCCGTGAATGGGATGGATGACTTACTCTACATTCTGACAAGCAACCTGCCTTGTGCTGATACCGATGTCACTGTCAGAGATCCTTTACCTCCACCTCCCCTGTATCGGATTTCATGCCAGATTTCCATATTACAGTTTCGGCTACTTATCATCTCAGGGATCATTTCCTGCAGTTTTTCCTTATTCAGCAAAATCACCTTGTAGATACGTTTCCATTCTTAGACTGTGTGGCATTAACGGTAATCCACTCTCTCTGTGGGAAGTTGCATGAGTGGAAACCAGACTGACTCCCGACGTTGTTTTCATTGATGGGAAAGAAGGGAAACTGCAAAAAAGGAGAAAAAGTTACCTAAAACGAACATGGAATTGAAAGCAAGGTCGTATTTACATACAGGTTCTGTAGAGGCCGTACGAGAAAGTGCCTCGCTACACAAAAGTTTAAAGTAGCACTCTTGACTGTAGTGGACTGGTGGGACCGCAGCTCTTGATTATAATAAGAGTAAACACCCTCAGGCTGCAAGGATGAAATAAAAAAGTTATAAAACCATTTTTTCAGCCTGAGGCTATTTTGTGCAATGTAATTAAACTAACATTTTTTTCCTTTTCAGTACTGCACTGCAAGTCATAATCTGTAAGGGCGTAGACTTAATAATAGTATACGGTCCCTTCATCCCTTATTGTTTCGATGGACGGAAACGTGTCAACTTTCACGTCTCGAAACCTGCGCTGTATCGCGTCAAATTCCCGCTTAAGCGCAGGGCACTTCACCTGACAAAATCACAACAACTTTTGAAAAAGAATAGTATACGAAATTGTAGTAGTTGATGTGAATTTGATATCCAGGAAATCTGATCTCTTGTACACTCATTTCATCGGAGTAGGGTCGGGCCAGATGGATGAATGATTAAGCACGTATCTGAAAAATCGAAATTTCGCGCGATCGAATCTCGGTAGGAACCCGGAATTTTCAGTCTTCCTTTAATCCAGCCTTCACCTCTCCACTGCGCGAAGATTCGCCAAGAATGACGCGTGGTAAATATTCCACGTTAAACTGTAGGTACCATCCCCTGGTAGATTTGTAGGATAAACTAAGGACACGTCTCTCGCTGTCCAATTGAGCCAAATGAAATAATAATAATAATAATAACAATACTATCGTAATTAGGACCCATAAACAAATTTTACTTCCTGTCCCAAAATGTAGATTTTTCTGCTCTTGAAACGGCTGAAAACCGTTATCTGTTAACTTCATTCGTTAACGAATGTCGCATGTAACTTACAGGATATCTGTGGATTATGTATATCCATAGTGTCTGACAGACAATGTACTGATTCGCGTATCCTAGTAAGTCCATGGGTACGACAGAGTCAAGTGTCAAATATGCAGACGTCGAATAGTGATATGCGTTTATTTTTTTAAAAAATCTAATGTAATGACTGTATTGCTACCAAATGAAAATAACTCCAGTGATTACTCAGCATTTCCAATACAGTAAGATTACAGCTGTTCCCGTCATTATAGCGAAGTACGCAGAATTGTAATGAATAGTGTAGGTGGAAACAGTAATGTAACAGCAAAGTGAAGCTATCACTTTAATTATCCTTTTTTTTATTATTTTTTTTCGTGTAAACTGTTGTCTGAGAACGCCGTAAAATACAAACCAGTCGCCATCTGTTCAAATTTCACAAATGTCTTAAGTCATTAGCTGTATTTTTAAATTTTATGCAATTAAATAATAAACTTTAAGTGCTACGTTGTAGGCTTTTAATTCGAAAATTGGTCTGAAATACTATTTTCGCGATTTAGTTATATAATTTTCTCTGCTATCATCAACGCCACACAATCAGCCAAGTGTGTATAGCTCCTTAATACGGCTTTGTTTGAAAGAGAACACGATATTTAATACAAAGAAGAATGCAGTTGTGGTATGCAGTCGCCAACATATCACTGTAGATACAAGAGTTAATCGTATGCCACTCTCACAAGTAAATACATTTGACTACTTAGCAAATAAAATGACTTCAGATCGCGAAAGTTCAGTCGACAAAAAGACAAGAATTGCTCTGGTAAAGGTAGCCCGTTACAAGAAAAAGGTACTGCTTGCATAAAGCAGCCGAAATGTAGAGACCAAAAATATACTTCAAAAATATACTTCTTAAGAGCATTGTGCGGTGCATTGTCTCAAAAGGCTCAAAAATTTGGACTGTGTCTCCACCAAAGCTCTGCACAGCGACTGGCTGAGTATTTATGAAGATATATAGGGTCCGGAGAAACAATTTTACCAAAAACGTCGTGCAGAAAGATAGCATCAAATGAAGGAATTTGAGTATAGGGACTAGGAATCGCATTGAATATTTACGGCGCTATGCCAGCCTGAGAACGGTGGTCAGTTTGAACATTTGCTACGACTTTTGTTGATTACGTAGTGGCAAGTATGTGTACAAGAGCGTACTCGTTCTTCATTTACTTTTCAATTTACTTTCCTACAGAAACATCAAACATGGACGTGTGATTATTGCCATTTAGAAGGAAGTGCTGTATGGTACGTCAAGTAAGTATGACACACGTGGAAGTGATGCTTTAAGGTTTTCTTCATCGCATCATGTCGATTGATTAGTCCATACCTTTTGTTTACGTATATATTTTCTGTGAATTACATTTCATTTTGATTAAAGATATCCATATGTCATATTTCAATGAAGTTCCAGTAGCGCCGAAAATGTGCAATTGCGGCCCCTAATTTCTATACTCAAAACCCTTTGTTTGTTGCTGTCTTTCTACCATACATTTTACGTCACATTGTTTTTCCTCAACCAGTAGATAAAGATATATCAACCATGTCTTATCTAAATAAATTACTCAACTATATGTTAACCAAATGAGAGACACTTATGAATTCTTCGTCACTTCTTGGTAGAAAAATTCCGTATATAACGCTGAATAACATGCAAAGTGTTTTTGTTCTACTGATCAACAGACAAGAACAATTTACTAGTTATTCAGCCTTAAAAAAAGTTACACTGTATTCCTGGCACTGTGTCAGCGTGAATGTATTGTGCAATAGTGTGGAATCTAAAGAAACTTTAAAACGCCAAGATAGCTAGTAAGGCATTTATTACATATTGATAACCTGTTTCGGCAAGGTACGTTGCCATTTTCGTATCTGCAATAGGATAGAACCGAAACTGACGGGACAAACAGTTAACTAACATGATAAAATACTGTATATAAATATTTCCATATACTACAATAAATTAATCAGCAACATACCTTATGCTTTATAAGATTAATCATCCTTTTCATCAGAACGGCAAGTGGTGTTACAATATGCATAGACATATCAACGTCGTGAACTTCACTATAAACCGGCACGTCAAACATGGAAGAAGTACTGTAAACTAACTAACGCTTCGACTACGACACACATAAACAGCTGACAACGGAGTACGAATTAGTGTGAAAATTCTGTTACATAAGCCCACCAGAAGGCACTGCGGTGGTGTGACTAGATAATTTCGCCTTCCAAAATTTATTATTCCATATAACTCTCTTATGTTAAATAAAATCTAAGTGTTATTTACAACAAATATAAGCCAAATCAGAGAGCATAGTTTTGAAATTATCTTAAAAACATTTTTATAATGTAACGTACATAAACAATTTAAGAAAAAATTTACAGACTGTTATAAGATTTTAAAAAAACTGTTTACGAAAAACATTTGGCTTACTTTCTTTATATCTGCATAATAGTAACAGGCATGAAGCTAAACCTTTACTACATCCAAGACAACATCGATACCGATATTGGCCACATACTAACACATGACGGTACATCTGATATTGATTTTTTTTATAGTTAGCATTACATGAATGTAAAAGAGGTTAAAACTAGCGGAGACATTTGTAACAATGAATTCGTAGCACCAGATCGACGTCTCAGTCTTCGAACTGCTATAATCTTGTGTGTCACAAAATCGTACATTCGTTTACATCAAACAGTGTAAGACGTATCGAAGTGTCATAACATCACTTGTAGGGGATATAACAACTTAGATAGGCAATAAGGCGTATATTTATATTCACCTAGGCATCGAGCGCCGTCATATAGTGTTTTCTGTAAATTGCTTAACTCAATCGAGATTCTGTGATATAACCTTTGAAGTAGTACGTTGTAAGATGGTTAATATACGTATACTGTATAAACCAGTAATGTGTCTTATAAAAGTGTCGGTTAATAACGCCAGGATGTGTGTCCACGTAGACACAGAACAACTTATATAACAATTTGTGTATAAGAAAGGTTGCAGTACTAGGATATTATCTGCATGGTTTTCGTGTGGAATAACTTTTACACGCTTATTGTATTTCTATCTACAAACTGATGTACAAAATTTATGATTCTGCACTTAGACGTATGTAGAGACATGACGTCTAGTGTTGCCAATTTTGGTTTCCATAGTAACGTTATGCACAATGAGGTAATGTTGTCGACATTGACTATCGAAGATTACTACTTTCTATAGGTTATCATCCTAGACAATGAGTAACAAATGTCACATGGGCTAAGTTAAGTATAGAGCATACTGTTTTTGACTTACATGATTATTCATTTAATTAATAAATTTGTCTTACTTGGTAGTTTTGTTTACCACATATCATCTACATATTTGGTCAAATGTATCAGCTGTTATAGTATTTAACAGCTTTAGAGTTACTGGCCTTCGGCACATATGCATTCGTTTCGCATATATGATGAAAATGAAGTTGGATGTTCTTTTATCGATGTATGGTGTTACCTAACAATCACATCGGATTACATGTTCAGTAGGAAATAAGTGTACAGTATACATCTTGATTCAGTGGTCTTCGGTAGATTGTATGAATTTGTTCTGCATACCTGATTGAAATTAAGTTGGCTGTTCCGCCTATCAATTATTGGTTTTTACCTAATAATCATCCAGACACTGGGTTCAGCTACATGCTACATGCTACTCCGCATTAGACCGCCTAAACCACATTTAACAGTATATCCCGTTTAAAACAATTTTGATCACCTATGATTTCATCTAGACGTCGGGTAATGAGGTAATTGTGTCTGAACACGCTATTTCCATAACGACATAAGGGTGCTGTATAGATTTTGATAGTAGTTTCGTGATATGATTATGAATTTAATTTATGTACATGATGGAAACTAGGATGATTATCATTTCTAATCGATATATGATTTTTACTTAAAACTGCTTATAAATCGGGTGACATATTGAAGCAAAAAACTTTTCGGAACATTGTTCCTTTCCGATAATAAAATTACGCAAGACACTACAATAAGTGCAAACTCCCTCCAGTTGGTTGCGAGTAAATAAGTAGTACTCTCTGTTGTTTTTAACCATGACATTGATAATTGTGCCCTTTAGATATGAATGTTGTCTTGGATACAATAAAGTTTTAGCGTAATGCCCATTACTATTAGGTGGAAATGGAGAACCTAAACGACATATTTCCTGATTTCTGACAGCATAATTTTTTTTTAAATTGTATAAATAATTTCTGAAATTTTTATACGATACTTTATAATTTGTTTTAGGATAATCTTAAGATCATTATGTTCCCTGACTTGGCTCATTTACAGTATGTTGTAAATAATAATTAAATTTTATTTAACCTAAAACAATTATATGGAATAATATCTCCATGTTTTTTTTTCAATAGAAGACGATATAATCGAGTCACAACACCGCAATGCCATCTGGTGGTCTAATGTAACAGAAAGTTTACGCTGATTCAGTCAGTTGTCAGCTAATGATGTGTGATAGCAATCGCAGTCGACGAATTAGTACCATGTTCGTCAATAGTATTTATTTTATGTTTGACGTACAGATTTCTAGTGAAGTTCACGACATTGACACGTATAAAGACGTTGTAACACCACTTCCAGTTCTGATGAAAAAAAACATAAGGAACGTTGTTGTTCATATGTTGTAATATATGGAGTTACTTATGTACAATATTATATCATTATAATTAACTGTTTGTCCTGTCAATTTCGGTCCTCTCTGATTGCAGATACGAAGGTGGCAACAAAGTCTAGCCTAAACCGGTTATCTAAGCTTAATATTTACTAGCGATCTGGGCGTTTGTGAGATTCTTCAGAGTCCACTTAAAAAAAAAAATAGAACGTAAGATAAGTAAAAAGAAGCCAGAATGAGGAAAGATGACAAGATTGCTCATTGACACCAACTATATCTTTTTATAGAAGAGCGATGAGGAAAGTAAAGGACTGTATCTACGTGGGAATGGTTTGTCATCATGACAGGATGTTAGGAGCACCATAACAGTGGTTGCCGAAAATTGACAGCAATTAAGTTGGACACCTGATGAAGTGGAACATTTGAAGCTAATGACTATCAATGCAGCTACGCAAAAAGATGACGAAAATGGGAGAACTTTGCTATCTCGAAAGTAGAACAGGTTAAAGGGAAGATAAGCGTAGCGGTAACAGTTGCCAATATACAAGAATGTATAACAAGAGTTGTGATTATCTTGAAGCATGTAATGACATGCTCGTAGGCTATATTCAAATTGCTTATTTCGTTTTGCATACAGTAGCCATGCAAATTACATTTGAAACTGGAGGTTATTTATTATTATTAAATACCATAACAGAGCAGGGAACACACGGACGATACAGTGTAACGATGAATCTGAAATTCGGTGCAACTGTAACATCCTGCACTATTAGAATGTGCATAGCAAAGGAGGATACTCATTGTTTCCGAAAACATCTTGAAATTTTGGATTTTTTTCTGATGCTCATTAACCTAATAACACGTGATGTTCAACACATAATCGTATAATAATAATCCTTCACTGTATCTGTGTATCCTGCATAGTCTGATAGTGAAAACAAGATTACACCCTCATTTACGAACTTAGTTGCGCCGCAGTGTATGTCGCTCAGATTTCACACACTGTAACCTTGTACATGCTAAAGTTAACCCTATATGCGTAGCCCATTACTGATACGAGTTGTTAATGAGATGGCGGCGCTACATACATACGTTATCGGTAAACATGTTTCACTCGATTAACAGCCGGTGCTGTTCTATGGACAGGGCGCCTGCAATGTTTTCCACAAAGATTTGTGCAGTCGGGATTGCCAAACAAGAAGTTGTTTGTATCCCAAACATGCGGAACAGCTTACAGACTCGATGAAACATGAGGTCGTAGCTAAGCCGGGCATTTGAGATATCTCTAGTTCTCTCGCCAACTTCAGGAAGATCTTATACAGAAAAGTTAGCGTAATATTTTTCGTTATTATCTATTTGCGGATCATAGCTGATAATTGTGTTGGTAATGGAAGTTCTGGCAACTAATTCCATTTCCGTTTTCACCGGGGTCTCATACACAACAGACATTAGATTTTCCCGTAGAGAAAAAATCAGGCGGATTCAGGTCAGGTGACCTCGCAGGTCATGGAGTAGGACCACCCCTTCCAGTACAGCGATCGGGAAATACAGCACTGAGATGTTTGCGCACATCCTCATTGAAGTGAGGCGGTGCACCGTGTGTTGCATCCATATCCTCTCAGGAACAGGCAAGGGTATGTTCCCGAACAACTCAGGTACAACTGTTGTTGGATTACTCGCCACACGCTAGTATGTGCAGCGCCCATTTCAATACGACGGGTACTTGTAGGGGGGGGGGGGGAAGGGGGGGGGGAGTGGGGAGGACCGTTGCAACACGTTCTAGCACCTCCTTTTCAAAATCAGGTGTGCGAGTGCTCCTCATGGTGCCAGGTCCCTTGTTTCTTCTTTCCAATGACCCAGTCTCCCCCATTCTTCGATCGAGAGAAACACTCGTCGTGACGGATAATGCGCGCTAAGAAATCGTTCCCTGCACAGCCTTTCAGTAGGTAGTAAATTGGAACGTTCTTCCCCATAGACGGTGTATGTCAGCGAGTTCTGCGAAACTGTACCGGTACTGCTCCATCGCATTGCACTGAGTAATGAATAGATCTGTCGTTGATTCATAGCACATCTGTCGCGGGACAGTTTAAAGATACAACAGAGCGACCTTATGCACAGGTAAAGCAAAAAAAAAAAATAAACTGCATCATGACTTCCTAATAATCAGGCCCTTCGTCCTTCCGGGATATAAAGAGTGTACATGTAAATAAAGAGCACAGTACGTAAAACTTGAACGCATGTTAGTTGTAAATAAGCTGGAAAACAGTACTGCTAGACAAAGCGGTAGACACTTTTACTTTCATATCTTCTTAAGCTGGCATTCCCGACCCCAGGTTCCCAACCTCAGTTGTTCAGTGCAGCATTCTCTATGTCCTGTTACATTTTTACACACTCTTAGGGAAACACCCTGTATGTTGATACTCTCCGCAAAATGTACTGCGAATAGAATTAGTAGAAGAGAAGTAATAAACTAAAACATCATGCCTTAGGCTGAAGTTATACAGTATAAACAGTGCAAATGTAATAAGGGATAAAATTTCTTTATTTCATTATTTTTTTTTGGCGTGACATCGAGAGAAAGTTGCGAAAATGTTTGGAATTTATATAAAGTTCGTTGGAAGTCGCAAAGCGTTCTAATTTTCAAATGATGCATGAGTATATACTGGGTAATTTGTGCAACGTTGAATTACACTCCCTGAAGAATGTAACTGTAATACTTGGACATATTATGTCACCCATTAACGTAAGGTTGTACCTCCTAAAGAACAGATGACAGCATTTTAAATTTTTAAATTCCATCAATAATTGTATGAAATATTGAAAATAAAATTTTTGTTGCCTCTGGAAGCCACGAGATAGCCAACGTGCAACTCAGAGGGGGTGACCATTTCACGTATTTAGTGGCATAGATCTCTGCCGCGTTCTCTTCTTGTCCTTATCCTTTGTATTAACGAGACCCAGTAACATAACAACGATCACGCAAGGCGATAAAAAATCGATCAAATGGGGTATCAGGCGAAATATGTGACGGTACTGAAGATTTCTTGTTGGGAAAGTAACAATGAGTAAACTTTGACACAGAGTAACAGACAGATATGTGCGTCAGCGAAGTGTGTTGGGTCTTTGCTGCTCACATTTTTAGGCTTCCTTACCTCATTCGGTAAAAATGGAACCCTTACAGAATTGCTTTAGTTGTCAGTCTATCTGTCAGTGTGTCTGTCAAGAATCCTTTTTCTCGGGAACGGGTAGGCGTACCAAATTGAAATTTATGTCCCATACCAAGGTCTGTGGTACCCTGGCGGTGTGAAACTTTTCAGCTTCTAAGTAGATGCATCATCTATATTACATATTTTGGTACTCACAAACTCGCTTATTAAACCTATAGGGTACGTCACGTTGACCTAGAATCATTACATTTGGCAAGAACAGTGGTTTCACAGTAAAAGTAAAGGAAACAGTCCTAAAGTTCTTAAATTGTAATTACATTACATAACAGAATATACAGGGTGTTACAAAAAGGTACGGCCAAACTTTCAGGAAACATTCCTCACACACAAATAAAGAAAAGATGTTATGTGGACATGTGTCCGGAAACGCTTAATTTCCATGTTAGAGCTCATTTTAGTTTCGTCAGTATGTACTGTACTTCCTCGATTCTCCGCCGGTTGGCCCAATTGAAGGAAGGTAATGTTGACTTCGGTGCTTGTGTTGACATGCGACTCATTGCTCTACAGTACTAGCATCAAGCACATTTCAGTCGAAGTGTTCGTACGCTTCTCAACAACAGATTCGGTGACCGATGGATTGGTAGAGGCGCACCAATTGCACGGCCTCCACGCTCTCCTGACCTCAACCCTCTTGACTTTCATTTATGGGGGCATTTGAAAGCTCTTGTCTACGCAACCCCGATACCAAATGTAGAGACTCTTCGTGCTCGGATTGTGGACGGCTGTGATACAATACGCCATTCTCCAGGGCTGCATCAGCGATTCCATACGACGGAGGGTGGATGCATGTATCCTCGCTGACGGAGGACATTTTGAACATTTCCTGTAACAAAGTGTTTGAAGTCACGCTGACGTTCTGTTGCTTTGCGTTTCCATTCCATGATTAATGTGATTTGAAGAGAAGTAATAAAATGAGCTCTAACATGGAAAGTAAGCGTTTCCGGACACATGTCCACATAACATATTTTTTTCTTTGTGTGTGAGGAATGTTTCCTGAAGGTTTGGCCATACCTTTTTGTAACACCCTGTATATTTTGTCATTAGAACTTCCATTGCATTCATCATCCGTCAAAAGCATAATAGAAAAATACAGGGTGATTCAAAAAGAATACCACAACTTTAGGAATTTAAAACTCTGCAACGACAAAAGGCAGAGCTAAGCACTATCTGTAGGCGAATTAAGGGAGCTATAAAGTTTCATTTAGTTGTACATTTGTTCGCTTGAGGCGCTGTTGACTAGGCGTCAGCGTCAGTTGATGCTAAGATGGCGACCGCTCAACAGAAAGCTTTTTGTGTTATTGAGTACGGCAGAAGTGAATCGACGACAGTTGTTCAACGTGCATTTCGAACGAAGTATGGTGTTAAACCTCCTGATAGGTGGTGTATTAAACGTTGGTATAAACAGTTTACAGAGGATGGGTGTTTGTGCAAGGGAAGCCCGTGACAGAGCACTTCATCACTGGCCTCCAAGAAGCCTTGATCTTACCCCCTGCGATTTTTTCTTATGGGGGTATGTTAAGGATATGGTGTTTCGGCCAACTCTCCCAGCCACCATTGATGATTTGAAACGAGAAATAACAGCAGCTATCCAAACTGTTACGCCTGATATGCTACAGAGAGTGTGGAACGAGTTGGAGTATCGGGTTGATATTGCTCGAGTGTCTGGAGGGGGCCATATTGAACATCTCTGAACTTGTTTTTGAGTGAAAAAAAACCTTTTTAAATACTCTTTGTAATGATGTATAACAGAAGGTTATATTATGTTTCTTTCATTAAATACACATTTTTAAAGTTGTGGTATTCTTTTTGAATCACCCTGTATTACTGGATGCAAACATAAAACATAATTTTTACCATGTTGTAGTAAGTAGATAAAAATGTTTCATTAAATCTTCTCATTATCGATGAAAAGCAAAAACCATGGAGATTACCGGGATGGAATCAATGCACATAATTAATTTTGTACGGAACCGTCAGTGCGCGAGTCCTAATTACACTTGACCAATTTTTATTAATGACTTTTTTGATTGAAGTTGTTATGTGTAATAATGTTCTATCTGAGAAAAACTGTAAATGTTTGGTGCAGATACACTCCTGGAAATGGAAAAAAGAACACATTGACACCGGTGTGTCAGACCCACCATACTTGCTCCGGACACTGCGAGAGGGCTGTACAAGCAATGATCACACGCACGGCACAGCGGACACACCAGGAACCGCGGTGTTGGCCGTCGAATGGCGCTAGCTGCGCAGCATTTGTGCACCGCCGCCGTCAGTGTCAGCCAGTTTGCCGTGGCATACGGAGCTCCATCGCAGTCTTTAACACTGGTAGCATGCCGCGACAGCGTGGACTTGAACCGTATGTGCAGTTGACGGACTTTGAACGAGGGCGTATAGTGGGCATGCGGGAGGCCGGGTGGATGTACCGCCGAATTGCTCAACACGTGGGGCGTGAGGTCTCCACAGTACATCGATGTTGTCGCCAGTGGTCGGCGGAAGGTGCACGTGCCCGTCGACCTGGGACCGGACCGCAGCGACGCACGGATGCACGCCAAGACCGTAGGATTCTATGCAGTGCCGTAGGGGACCGCACCGCCACTTCCCAGCAAATTAGGGACACTGTTGCTCCTGGGGTATCGGCGAGGAACATTCGCAACCGTCTCCATGAAGCTGGGCTACGGTCCTGCACGCCGTTAGGCCGTCTTCCGCTCACGCCCCAACATCGTGCAGCCTGCCTCCAGTGGTGTCGCGACAGGCGTTAATGGAGGGACGAATGGAGACGTGTCGTCTTCAGCGATGAGAGTCGCTTCTGCCTTGGTGCCAATGATGGTCGTATGCGTGTTTGGCGCCGTGCAGGTGAGCGCCACAATCAGGACTGCATGCGACCGAGGCACACAGGGCCAACACCCGGCATCATGGTGTGGGGAGCGATCTCCTACACTGGCCGTACACCACTGGTGATCGTCGAGGGGACACTGAATAGTGCACGGTACATCCAAACCGTCATCGAACCCATCGTTCTACCATTCCTAGACCGGCAAGGGAACTTGCTGTTCCAACAGGACAATGCACGTCCGCATGCATCCCGTGCCACCCAACGTGCTCTAGAAGGTGTACGTCAACTACCCTGGCCAGCAAGATCTCCGGATCTGTCCCCCATTGAGCATGTTTGGGACTGGATGAAGCGTCGTCTCACGCGGTCTGCACGTCCAGCACGAACGCTGGTCCAACTGAGGCGCCAGGTGGAAATGGCATGGCAAGCCGTTCCACAGGACTACATCCAGCGTCTCTACGATCGTCTCCATGGGAGAATAGCAGCCTGCATTGCTGCGAAAGGTGGATATACACTGTACTAGTGCCGACATTGTGCATGCTCTGTTGCCTGTGTCTATGTGCCTGTGGTTCTGTCAGTGTGATCATGTGATGTATCTGACCCCAGGAATGTGTCAATAAAGTTTCCCCTTCCTGGGACAATGAATTCACGGTGTTCTTATTTCAATTTCCAGGAGTGTATATCGGGTGGTTCTAATTAAACTTTACCTATTTAACAGGCTATAATACTTAAACAAATTAGCGTACGAGTACCAACTTGGAACCATTCATGACCAGAATATGGGATGAATGATTTCCATGGCTCACAACGCCACCGTACAGTTCCAACTATGGCCACCAGGTGCCGTTATCAGTCATCGTGATTCATAGTTTCACCTACTTGACCAGTCGCAATGTACTTGTTGACGTGTCAACATGAGCTTGGACAAAAGGGGCAGGGCATTATTGGTGAAGCTCTATTATCATAACAACAATAATATTGCAGCTCCACTTTCAGAATATCTTCGGCTGAAAGTATTACGGAAGGATCCCCTTTCTACACCTGCTGTGCGGAGCATAATGAAGAAGTTCGCATCAATTTGAGAACTGGGCATCGCTCCGGGAAGAGGCCGACTACCGGTTGCACCGCAGGTGGTTGATGAAATCGCTGTTGCTATGGCAGACAGTGATGTGCGAAATTCCCGATCTTCAGGCAGCGCGCGTGCTCTGTCACGACAGCTGAACATCCCGTGGTCCACTGTACGGTAGGTGCTTCGAACCATTCTCAAATGGTATCCGTACAAGATCCATATCGTACAGCAGCTTGCACCACAGGAGGCACTTCACTCTCCACTTTCTCGCGAGGACTGAAGTTGACGAGAGCTGACCCTGGACCATCCTACGGACAGACAAAGCTCATTTTACTCTGACGAGTGACGTGAACACACAGTATTGCCAAGTGTGGGGATCTTCACCTCCAGTCACTATTATGAAGTTCCTCTGTATGGTGAAAGTATAACCATATGGTGTGGCTTCACGGCTACGTTCACAATTGGCCCATTCTTTTTTGAATTGGCTGGCTCTCAATGACCAAAGACGTGCAGTGTGACTGGCCAGCGTTATTGTAATATGCTTCGCCAGCATGTCATACGCGTCCTACAGTAGAGAGACGCATTGAACTCAACAGTTTTCATACAAGATGGAGCCCCGTCGCACATCGCACGTGAATTTCACCTACTTCTCGATTTATCAGCCGATCGTTTCCAAATGCTTGGCGGGCACGACCACATGATCTTAAGCCCTGTGATTTCTGGTTGTGGGTCTACCTCAAGGACAGGGTTTACAATGGGAACATTCACGCTTGTACTGATCTCAAGTGCAGCACATCAAGAGAGGTAGCCAGCATACCTATGGACATGCTTCGTTCTGCTGTGCAGAATGCAATTCTGCACTTTCACTCTTCTGGACACTGATAGGCACCGTATTGAGTCCTTTTGTAGCAGTAGTGGTATAGGTATGTCACGGCATGATGTACTGTAGCAGCACGTTAAAAGTGTTTCAGTTGAATTTATTCTGCATTATTTCTCTTCCCCATGTCCTTGACGTTAATACTACCAAGTTTCGTTCGCGTACGGTAATTAGTTTTCGTGTTATAATATGTTATACAGGGAAAGTTTAATTGTAACCACCCGTTACGATTTCAAATTCGTAGTTAGATTGTCAGATTGCTTTTAAGGGTCATAAATGAAAAATACCTCACGAAAGAGAAACCGGGGTCTCCTATGAGTCCAATATTAATGAGACACAATCGGAATCAGTCGACTCAGTGTGATACCAGGGCGTGAAAGTTAATTGGAATACGAAATAGGATCAGGACCACATTTATGCGCATGTTATTTAAGCTGCTGCCTAGGGGCCCTAACCAGAGATGGGCTTGCAGCATCCAAATTGAAATTAATTTTTTTAATACTTGGTGTGGGCTCTCTTATAATCTTAAAAGACATTGAGGAAATTTTTTATGGGCTTAAACTGCTGAATTTTGCAGTGGACAGCACCATTCTTTTCTCAATCCATGCCCTTTCTCATGCTCAGTTGCCGGTGGATCCTGGAATTTTGAAGTGAATGAAATTTGTAGACAGTTGATTTCTGCCCAATCTAGTAGAACGTCGAAGATCTTTATCTTAATATTTAGGTTACTTTAAGAATGTAGCGACGTTAGAAAATAACACAAGTCGTCCCGCGCTAAGAATATAGTGCAACACGAGTGGCGCAGTATCAGTACAGTGTATGTTCTGGCTGTCCTGCAGCCACAGATTTCCTGTGGTACGGTTAACAGATGCATCACAGTGTGGGAGTGAAATGATGCGAGAGCTGGAAACGTACTCCAAAGTTGAAATACGCGTAGCAGTAGGATAATTGTGGGCGAAACATCTAAATCGCACACAGATTCGCAGTGAAATTCTGGCGGTGTGTGGACCGCACCCAGCCGTAGTGAAATTATGCCGACAATTTGACCGAGGCTACACAGACATGGCTGATGCTGACTCAGAAGCCCAAATTTTGCACCGTGCATTTCCCATCTTTCCGGCAAACTAATAGAAAATCCCGGGGAGGGGGGAGGGGGGGAGAGGAAGAAAGAGGAAGAGGATCTCCAACGAAGTGGCCTTTCACACAGTGCAGTGGTTCCCGGATGATAGCTCCTCGGCCAAGCAGCGGATTTCTTTCATTGACTAACTCACTACTGGTAGATGTTATGACCGTTGTTTTACAGAGACTTGGTGATCATGTTGCAAAATCTTATTATTTATCTCTGCTCTTTGAAGAGTAGTGCAGCATTCAATAAAAGTTACTTGGCTTACCACAGTAACGTGTAACCTTGTTTTTGAAGTGTCAAAAATGGTTCAAATGGCTCTGAGCACTATGGGACTCAACTGCTGAGGTCATTAGTCCCCTAGAACTTAGAACTAGTTAAACCTAACTAACCTAAGGACATCACAAACATCCATGCCCGAAGCAGGATTCGAACCTGCGACCGTACCGGTCTTGCGGTTCCAGGCTGCAGCGCCTTTAACCGCACGGCCACTTCGGCCGGCTTTTGAAGTGTCACTTACCGTCACAAACGGTAGTGGAGAGAAGCCATTTTCAGAATTGATGAAAAACACGCATCACGTTTTTATGCTGAATATTTGAGATAAGTAGTCCGTCCCTGGTAGCTGAGTGGTCAGCGCGACGGAATGTCATACCTAACGGCCCGGGTTCGATTCGCGGCTGGGTCGGAGATTTTCTCCGCTCAGGGATTGGGTGTTGTTTTGTCCTTACCATCATAATTTCATCCCCATCGACACGCAAGTCGCCGAAGTGGCGTCAACTCGAAAGACTTGCACCAGGCGAACGATCTACCCGATGGGAGGTCATAGCCACACGGCATTTCCATTTTGAGAAAAGTATTGTAATCCAGGTATATACAAAAAGATCTGCTTCGTTGTTAGACTCCTTTATCTTTTATTTACTGAAGAAAATTCTGTACAATTAAATAAGGGAACACAAATGCTGCCTCACAGGCCTTTTCTAATTCAAAAACTTGCTCTGAAATGCTGTTTTTGCGCATCAGTTACACAACATGTTTCTAGGTAGGGCTCGCGGGTTCAGCCTAAATAAAGCCCCGAACGGAATAAATTACGTAAGCTTAATAATACGTAAAACACGTGGAATACTTGGGTTCGTTGGTGGGATACTTTAAAATTCAGTCGGTGTTCAAAGAAAATTACAAAACGTTAATGTGAGCCATCCTAGAATGCGGCTTGACTGTATGGGACCCATACTGACACGACTAATCGGGAGTATTGAAAGCATCTAAAGAAGGGCACCACGAATATCTGAGTCTCTGTGACCCACGGGAGAACTTCACCAAAATGTTGAAAAATTTGAACCCTCATATGCTTCAAGGTAGGTGTCACCTACCTTGTGAAAGCCTACTTACAAATTTCGACAGCATGTATTAAAAGAGTAATTCAGGAATATTCTGTAACCCCAACGTATCGCTCCCGTAGGGTCCGGGGAAAACAAGATTAGACCAGTTACGGAAAGCACAGAGGAATACAAACAATAATTCTTCCCGAGCTACCTAGACGATTGGAATGGAAGAAAACCTGTTAAATAATACAATGGGAAGTACCTGTCGCCATGTACTTCACGAAAGTTGGCGGAATTTGGATGTGGATGTAGATTACGTCCCCTGTCCACTTCGCGATGATGTCGACGGCCGAGTGTGACAGACAGAGCCGCAGTGCCTGTCTGTTTCGGTCCTCGTCCGCGTGGAGCGCTACGTGCGCAGGTTCACGAATCAGAACGGCGGGCTCTGCTGCCACTGCTCGTTAGCACCCTCTGACGTCAGGCCGGGTAGGCGCGCTGATTGGGTGCTGCTCGTGGGCGCAGCGAGGCGCGCTGGCTAGCGGGCTTCCTGCATCTCGTTCTGCCTGCCAAGGGTGCACTCCTCTACCGACACACACACACACACACACACACACACACACACACACACAGGGCACGAGTGGGTCTCCATAAATAGCAAATATTAATGTCCGATTCTGCATGTTCTTTCCATGAACATGATGAAATTGAATATTAGGCTGTCTGTTTCCATTGTCATATCGAACAACCAGTTTGTCCTGTAGCTGCGTGGTTCATAATATCTATGATACCATGTTTTTGATGCATGATTAGGACGTGGCCTCTGAAAGGGCCGCTACCGAATGAGTCCTCTACAGTTACATTACAGCACTCAAGACTCCCAAAATCGAAGAAGATAGGTACGAGGGGCGTTTGAAAAGTCCGTGCAAAAATAAAAACTACTCACCTGTTTGGGGTAAACCTTTTTTATTTTTCGACATAGGCTCCTTTTGGACTTACACACTTCGTCCAACGCTGTTCTAATTCGTTGAACCCTTCTCAATAATAGGAATTGCCCAAGTCTCCAAAATAGCTATTAGTTGCTGCAATCACCTCTCCGTTTGAATAAAATCTTTGTCCCGCCAGCCATTTCTTCAAATTGGGGAACAAATAGTATTCCGAGGGACCCAGGTCTGAAGAATATGGGGGATGTGAAACGAGTTGAAATCCTATTTCCATTAATTTTGCGACCACACCTGCTGAGGTGTGTCCTGGTGCATTGTCGTGATGGAAAAGGACTTTTTGGCAGTCCAATCGCCGGCGTTTTTCTTGAGCTCGGTTTACAAATAGTCCAGTAACGATGAATAATATGCACCAGTAAATGCTTAACCCTTTTCCAAATAATCGATGAGGATTATCCCCTGTGAATCCCAAAAGACAGTCGTCATAACCTTTCCGGCCGAAGGAATGGTCTTCGCCTTTTTTGGTGCAGATTCTCCCTTGGTAACCTATTGTTTAGATTGTTGTTTGGTCTCAGGAGTGTAGTAATGTACCCATGTTTCGTCCACAGCGACGAAACGACGCTTAAAGTCCTGCAGATTCTTCCTGAACAGCTGCAAACCATCCTTCCAACACTTACCACGATTCCGTTTTTGGTCAAGAGTGAGCAATCGTGGAACCCATCTTGCGGATAGCTTTCTCATGTCCAAATGTTTATGCAAAATACTATGCACCCGTTCATTCGAGATTCCCACAGCACTAGAAACCTCACGCATCTTAACTCTTATGTCATCCATCACCATATCATGGATTTTATCAATGATTTCTGGAGTCGTAACCTCCACAGAGCGCGCAGAACGTTCATCACCACTTGTGCCCATATTTGCACTCCGAAAATTTTGAAACCTGATATAAACTGTTCTAACCGAAGGTGCAGAGTCACCGTAATGTTTATCAAGCTTCTCTTTAGTCTCCTAAGGCGTTTTTCCTTTCATAAAATAATGCTTAATCACCACACGAAATTCTTTTTAGTCCATTCTTTGACAATCACTCGACTTCCTTGATTCACACGAATCCCGAACGTAACTAAATTGACCAATATGGCTGAAACTTGGTGTGCGTTCTCTCTAAAGATGCCATTAACTAAACATGAATTCGATATGTGCCGGTAGTGCCACCTCTCGGACTTTGCACCGACTTTTCAAACGCACTCGTACTAACAGCTGATAGTATTTCCGAACATGCAGTTTAATAAGTCTTGTCTGCAAAATATTTACACGAAATATCCACAGGAGATTGTAAAAAATGGTATCAACCGATCTGATGGAAGATCAGTTAGAATTTCGCAGAAATGTAGAACATGTGAAACAGCACTAACCCTACGACTCATCTTACAAGTTAGGTTAGAAATGCAGACCTACGTTTATAGCAAGTGTAGGCTTGGAGACGGGTTTCGAAAGAGTTGACTGGAAACTGTCTCTGAAATTCTGAACATAGTAAGGATTCAACGCAGGGAGCGAAAGGTTGTTCAGAAACCAAATTGCAGGTTAAAAAGTAGAATGTCATGAAGGGGAAGCAGTAGTAGGGAAGGGAGTGAATGTTGTAGTCCGTCCCTGATGTTGTTCAGTCTCAGCATTCAGCAAGCTGTGGAGGAACCAATCAAAAATTTGGAAAGATAAAGTTCTAAGATGAAGAAATTAGATCTTTGCGATTTGATCATGACAGTGTAATTTTGTAAGAGATGGCAAAGGACATGGAAGAGCAGTCGAATGGAATGGATAGTGTCTTGTAAAGAGGTTATGAGATAAACATCAACAAAGGTAAAACAAAGGTAATGGAGGGTAGTAAAACTAAGCCAGGCAATGCCGACGGAAGTAGAAGAATTTTTTTATTTTGGCAGTAAGACTATTGACGGTGGCAAAAGTTCAGAGGTTATAAAATGCAGACTGTCAGTAAGGAAGAAAGAGGTTCCTGAAAGAAATTAGCATTTTATATAAATTTATGTCGTAAAGTATTTGTTGGAGTGTAGATTTGTATGGAAGTGAAACGGTGACGGTAAGCAGTTCAGACAAAAAAAAAGAGAAGCTTTTGTAGTGTGGTGTTACAGAAGAATACTGAAGATTAGATCGGTTAAACGGATAAGCGACTAGAGGTACTGACTCGAATACAAAAGAATTGAACTTCATGGCACAATCTGGCTGAAAAAAAAGAATTTCACTGCATAATTATTATTAAATAAACAAGTTGCCGTTGTTTATAGCGTTGAAATAGAGGAATTACACATAAATAAACACTGAATATACCAGAACAATGTAAGTAAGTTAGGTAGTTTGCTGGTTTCATGTTTTATGTATCATTTGTATGATTAATTGTAAAGATGTGAAAAGAGTCTTCTGCAGAATACAAAGAATTGTCAAGGAGGTAACTTTGGTACTGATTTTGCGTTTTTACATCAAATACTTCACTTGTTGCTGTAAATGTCAATGTGTTACTACTTGATGTGGCCACAAGAAAATAAATGTTTTACTTTGTTGCCTGCATCAGTTGGAAGCATTCAGTTCCAAAGGACCAGGAACGATATACGTCAACATACGGAAATTATTGACATTTGTGTCTGCTGTGAATCGCAGTAAGAAACTGTTAATTTGTCAGAGATAAAGCTCTCACGCCTTATTTATGAAATCAAACGGCGAATACTGAATGGAATAATGAATGATTCTCGTTCAATTAATATAATCATACACAACCTTCGATCGTCTGTGTAGCGATGAAAGGTGAAATGGAAATGCAGAAACGCAAAGTAAGACGCTTGGTTTAATCCAGTTGAGATCTTTAAAAAAAAACAGCGGAAGTCAATTCGGAAACAAAGAATGATTTTAGAATTTCAGAGAAACAGGAATGAAACTAGAAAAGAGGTAGGAACAAGTCTCTAAATCATCCGTTTATTTTTTAAACAGATAGAACAAACTGCACCAAAGTGTAGAAACTGACTTATATGACATAGAGGTAAACTTTCTGCCTGGAAAATATTTATAGATAAGTGAAAAACGAAACAAATCTTCGGTTGGTAAAATTTTGACACCAAGAGTACACGTTCTGTTATCGATATTATGTATGGCTTTCTAATTTATTTTCTTGACGTAATGTAATAACTATTTCGGGTTGGAACTTAACCGGAAATAGTTTCGATTGTGAAAACCGATGATTAAGTATGGTAGTAAATAATCTTAGGTTAGGTGACGCCCTCTAAAAGACTGCGAGACTCCCAATGTCCTGAATGGACTGAGCATCTTATCTAGTTTCAGGACTATGATGGCGCAAAGTTCGTGACACTTTTGTACCTTGGAATCGACTTGAACTCGTGCAAGGTCGTCACATCTCGAAAGGTGTTAGTTTAAGAAAACTGACCGTAGATAAATCGTCGAGCGTTCCCTCCTATTTAGTTGCATACTTTTTTAATTGTTTGTATCAATTCGTGGCAGTATAAATGCACAAGAAGTTCATTTTTGTGGCTCGGTGATAAACCATCATACAGTCATGGTGAATACATGCAGTGAAAAATGAACTACTGTTTCATTTCCTTTGTAGTGTGTGTCCTCTACCCATATCATTGCGTTGTAATAGAACGCAGAAATAAAGAGAAGCAATTTCTCCACTCTGCTTTGATCGAAATCAGTGCAGCGAGCTGTGTCGAACGAGTGTGTATCGGAACATTTTATTTTTAACACATGCAGCCTGTATTGCTGTTTAATGCACGTTATGTAAACAGAGCATTCGATACTACCGCCGAACAATTTGGTATCTGACCCAGCAGCACCCTATAAAACAATGCAGATGGACAGGAACCGAAACACAGTACGCTGCGCATCGCTAGTGGCATAGCTACTCCACGGTCTCAAATATTTGTATGTTAGTCACCTGTGTTTCTTTAGAGACTGCCATATTCTCCCGAATGACTAGCTTTCAGATCGTAATAAATACCACAATCCATTCAACCTAAAATAAAAAATGGTTTGTGTGTCCAATAATGCCACGCAGGGCAACCAGCAAGATAAAAGTCATTGAATGTTGGTGTACGTACATGTGAAGCTCGGTTCGAGCGAGATTTAAAATAGAGAAGGTGTTGTTAAGAAAAATGAATGAGTTTGTTTCTCAGGAATCAGTCCAAGGCAGTAAAAATAAAGCACCGCTCTAAATCTGGCCTTTTGCTGTTTACACCATATAGGTACATGTTGATATATCAAGGTGCTACTATTGGATTCCGAAAGAAATCTCTCGCAATTTCCGCGTGCTTATTTATTTACGGTACTTATTTAGCGTATAGCAGAATACGCGATATTCATTATACATTATTAGAGCGGTGGTGAGGAACGGAGTAATTAGGAAGTAGAGCGTCCTGATGGATTTGTCGTGATGACTGGGTGTTGTGTGATGTCCTTCGGTTAGTTAGGTTTAAGTAGTTCTAAGTTCTAGGGGACTGATGACCATAGATGTTAAGTCCCATAGTGCTCAGAGCCATTTGAACCATTTTGGATTTGCCCACGAAACATACATTTCTCTCAAAACACATTTTTATTTTCCAAGAAGCGCTAAGTGTCTGTTCCCAACTTTCACAGTTGCGAGTAAGGGTACTTAGAATCCCAATTATTTTGAAAAGATGATTTTGTTATGTGTGTAACCGATAATAAAAGTTAATTAATACTTTAGCATCTAAACACAATAAAATATTAACACTAAAAACCCGATGAAACATCATCAAAGCGTTAAGGTTATAAGCAAGTAGCTTTCCTTCGAGTTTCACTAAAAGATAAAAGACCGTTGGTTCGAACAAAGCCTAGCAATATTCATGTATTTAAGAAATCAATTCAGGATACCATCGCTGTGCCTTTTAAGCAGAATGAACTTCCAGATTACACTTTTGACAAATTTCTTTTACTGGCAGAAAGATTATGAATGACAGTTTATAATTACCGAGGGCATTGTTGCCAGACTGCAGCGTACCGAACATGTGGTGTTCGAGAAAGAACTAATATTAGCTGACGGATTACCTCTGGACTCTGTGAAACGACACGCGCAAAGTTACTTTAATGGAATTACATTTCATCCAGCGTAGTTCCTGTTATGTTAAGAGTGGAGAAAAATTGTTATTCCAGTAGCAAGTGTCAAGAGGAGTTAGGCTGAATCCGCCTATATTTTATACGGCGAAAGAAGAGCATGACAACTGTTGCCAGCTTTCAAATGCGACGCGCAAAGGTTGGAAATGGTACCGAAGTCACGTGACTGAAAACGATACTCGCTTATGCGCGCTTAGCTATAATTTGTAAGGTTGTGTAAGGTATGTTCTGAGTAGTTTGGCATAAGAAGTGCGTGGTTTCTGGCGTCTCCTTGCATTTAATTTGATTTATTACCCCACTTCAAACTTTTATCTGTGTTGTATTGACAACACCCGCACACCAGCGAAGATGTCGACGGTTTGAGCTGCATCACTTGCTTGAAAACAGACCTGCTTCATTCCCTCACTTTATTTGCTAT
Source organism: Schistocerca americana (assembly GCF_021461395.2). NCBI lineage: Eukaryota > Metazoa > Arthropoda > Insecta > Orthoptera > Acrididae > Schistocerca > Schistocerca americana. The sequence continues at coordinate 135,009,524 of NC_060126.1, read as the reverse complement.
TGCCAACTGTAATTACGTTTAACTCTTTGCCCTATAGCTTGAATTCAGTACTTGTTTCTGTCTCGGGTTTGTTTTTGCAGCGGAGTTAATTGCACATTAGCATTAATCCACAGCAGTATGTATAGGTTTACTGATGAACAGTTGGCCTATATATACCTCGTGTATGTGGAATCACTCAGTGCTGTAGAAGAACTGCACATTAACGTTAACTGCATGTGGCTCAATGAGCGAGTACAAGTCTTTCAGTAGGACTCCAATTCCACAACTTGCCTGTCAGTAATCAACCCCAATTACCCAACTGCGGAAAGTCGACGCTCAGTTTAACGTAGACTCACAAGCACTAATCGTTCTTGGCGACTTCTCACATCGTTGATAGGTAAAGGTTAGATTAAAGGCGGACTAAAAGTTTCTGTCGTCCGACCGGGATTCGACCCCGCAACCTCTCCGTTTCGAAGCATACTATCCTGGGCTGTTTCCACACGGACGGAATCTACATTCTTTGTTCTCTTGCATGTCAGGTTTGATGCATTACTCTGTGTTTTGTGAAAGACATCATGTTTACGCCAGTGACTGTTAAACTTTTTATTTCCACTGTTGCAATTTCGGCCTTAGGCCATTATCAAGTGCAGACATTTATATGTCATTTATGTGACAGCCTGTATAAAGTTGACATGGCTTGAAGCCAAAATATCTGCACTTGATAATGACCTAAGGCCGAAATTGCAATAGTGGAAATAAAAAATTTAACAGTCACTCGCGTAAACATAATGTCTTTCAAAAAAAGAAAAAAAATTACATGACTGTGAATCCCAGTTATGAAAAGTTAATCTGTGTTTTGTCTTCTACATTTTTGTGATTAGATATGACATGGTTTTTCTCTGCTGCTAACTTACTTTTAAACAAACAAAGGTAATTAGGGGAACAAACCGAATGGCGCCTTAATTACGCATTACTTAATAAAGAGACAAGTGAAGGAAACTGACAACGGCTGAGAGAGTGATGTGTTGATCCAGCGCCCCTCCAAGCCGTATCCAGTGACGCCATTGGCAGAGGATGGAATGGCGGTCGGTCGGTGCCGGTGTCTCCATCAGGGCCTGTGAGTTTATGCTTACGTTCAATAACGTTTGATGCATTATTCTGTGTTTTGTGTTGTACATTTTGCTGATTAGATATTTCAGCGTTTTTCTGAGTTGCTAACAAATTGGTTCAAATGGCTCTGAGCACTATGGGACTTAACTTCTGAGGTCATCAGTCCCCTAGAACTTAGAACTGCTTAAACCTAACTAACCTAAGGGCATCAGACACACCCATACCTGAGGCAGGAATCGAACCTGCGACCGTAGCGGTCCCGCGGTTCCAGTCTTGTAGCGCCTAGAACCGCTCGGCCACTTTGACCGGCAATTGCTAACATTTTTAAACAAAGATAGCTAGGGGAACAAAGCGAATGAGACTTAATTAGGCATTACTTAATAATGAGACAGGTGACGGAAACTGACAACGGCTGGGAGAGTGATGTGTTGACCCAGCGCCCCTCCAAACCATATCGAGTGACGCCATTGGCAGAGGATGGCATAGCGGTCGGGCGGTGCTGGTGTCTTCACCGGGGCCTTTGGGCGGAGTTTCTGTTTACGTTCAATAACGTGCCGCCCCTCCCCCCCCCCCCCCCCCCCCCCCCGAGATGACGGGTCAGTTATAGCAAATTACTCAGAAAACGTAGATGAACAGCTTGCAATTTTTTTGCCAGCGATCTAGTTCACCCTGTCGAGCTGCATAGACACGGAGATTTGCCACTCTAACGTATTCAACATTGCGTTACGGTATGTGATTGGTTGTGGCATAATCGAGAAACAGACACGCTAAATCCACTTTAAACGTCAGGGTTCTCCTGTGGTAGTAAGGCGTATGATTTCAACACCTCTGGCTTTTTTAATGCCTTATCTTATTTTCTCAGCAGAAATATAGAAAAGTTTTGGTGGCAACTCTTTAGCTTGTGATGGCAGTCCAAGCAACGCGCTGAGTGATCACATTGCGCTCCCTCGGTCGGTTATGGACAGGGCGAGGAAGACGGAAGGGTATGCGGATGATAGTGGGCGAGGGCTTGGCTGCCAGAGGCATCCGGTCAGCAGACCGGGGAGCTTTGACGGGATAATCTGGGTGGAGCGTGTCCCGCGCACGCGGCAGCTGGGAGCTGCGAGATGAGAGCCGAGAGCTGGGAGGCGGCTCAGCCGCGCCTCTCGGCTTATATAGGGCCGCTTCTGCCCGGCGGGATGAGCGCCGTCCCGCCTAACGGCCAGTAAGCCAAGGCTGCTGGAGCTCAAAGCAAAACGTTCCTGCTCTCTCTTTAACAGATCAGGGAATGATATGTGCAAATGAGTGACAATGCGCTGACAGAGCGCGAGGTCGCAAGTTCAATCTTTAGTGAGGCTCATTTGAAGGTGTGTGAGCAATTATGACAGGAAAAATATTAGCTGCTAATGACTCACCATATGGATCAGGAAGGTGCAGTGTGTGTCCGGGAGGTGCGGAGATCAACCTTCTAGGTGATATCTGTATGACACTTCACAAAATGGATATCGTCGACATTCAAGAAAATTTCAAAAAATGCCATTAACTTGCAGCATTATCACCGAATGAAAAATGGCGCGCCCGCCACAGTGATCACAAAGGTTGGCACCATCAAGATCGACGGCGAACTCAATTCGTGCCGAACGTTCAGCTAGGTATTAACTCTTAAAGAATGCCTATATTGGTGTAAGGGATGGTGAGAACTGATGAAATGTGACGGCATGCAATAGAACGCGAAATAGTCTGCCGGTCTGCCGTGGAGCTTATAGTCAACCCGGCTATATTCAAAGGCGCAGCTACAGCTAGTGCGATAATATGCTTTACAGAAACGAGAAAACGAACATGCAGAGGCTGAAATTGTCCAGCAATTTCGAACTGCAATGTCACACACTTTTCGGGGATAGTTTCCTCTAAAGATGTAAGATTTTTACAGGCAGACCCGGATTCAAGCAAAAACAAATTATTTTGATCAGCTATTGGAAAAAAACAGTGCTCATACCATAGTTGTAGTTCTCTGACGCCTGTTTTCCCACTTGCTTGCTGTGACATAAATTCCCTATTGTCCTTGCAAGATCAAACGCACGAGAAAGAATCGCAGGTGCACAGAGCACCTTCAACTTATTGTAGCACATTAAGTAACTTCCCAGCCAATTTAAGATCCAGATTAAAAATCAGCGTAATTGCATAAAGTGCGTTAAAGCATTGGTGTTTGTTGTTCTTGATACAATTCTCTTGTTACCTCCAATTTCCAGGGTTACTTTCATATGCGTTTCCTCTTCAAATCCCGATTGGTCCGAGTTGAAAAATTCCTTACTGAACGTTTGGACGATTTTGCTTATTTCATCCCAAATTATCGGGTTGATTCTGCAGTTTGCTATGCATCGTCATGTTGACGCTTTGTTTAAAATTTCGTTATCTTACATCTTCCAATTCTGTAGTAATGTTCGAAGATAAGCAACTATCCACTGCTTGCCTTGACATCACTGTTATCTATGTCGAATGCCGTTTGGTGTGTATAATGTGGCAGGTCGCTATCATACACATCCTGCAAATTGTACCTAGCAACCTTGAAACGCGCAAACACCAGTTTTTGTAACAAGTGCGCTTTGTCCCCCCTTGAATATCCGTAGGGTTTGTTATGCAATACTCGGTCATATTCCGCAGATTTATTCGAAATCTATTCAGTCTTTTTTTTTACTAGGCTGCAGATGATCTTCCATGTACGTTTGTTTACTATCCGCTTCTTGGACAACGAATGCGCTTTACTACGTTTTACTGGAGACAGAATTTGTGTCTGCTCGTCCGACAAGGATGATGAACGACATGGCTCGACACCTAATTCAATTTCATTTTCACTTGTTATGCACGTATCGTCATTATTGTACTCCTTAGGTACGTTGTCAGCACAGTCGAGCGTATACGACATCACACATTCCACTGACTCATCTTGCACAAATGCTAATACGTCAACTTCACTTCTTTCTCACTCTGCGAAATTCCTTGGTTTCCTCTCTGACGAAATGTCAACTTCAGGAACTTTTGTTGTAGATGTAATGCAATGTAGTGCTGTAGTGAGTTACTCGTCAACTAAACAGTAGCCTCATGCTGTGCTCACTATTGGATGCCTCTAGTCCCGCCCCGTGTTGCCATTAGCAGCCAATATTGTAGATGAATGTTAGATAATATGAGGGACGTCGAATGCCGTAAACATCATCGGCCTTTTGCTATGTCGGACTCAAAGGATTCCTTGTAAGACTTACTGAAGCGTCGGTATGCGCTACATTAGTTGTTTAATTAATAAGTTCCATTTTTCGCAGGTCATATTGATAATAAACATTATGATATGGAAAGTGTAAGTTGATCAAAATATTGCAGAGACGCAAAACATTTTATGTACACTACCCGTCAGAAGTTTTCGGTCACTACTGTGGATTTCATGTTGAAACAGCGGCTTCGTTTAGAATTTTCTATCATATCTGTGAATATTTTGTCCGCAAGTACGGTATTACGACTGTTGGTAAATAAAAATAAAACAGTTTGTGCGTCAGTCACTTGTTTATTTTGCCACTAAGCGTTTCGATGGTTCACACCATTATTTTCAGGTATAGAATTGTTTATTTACTTGGCTGGTGATGGTGAAGAGTACAGAGGTCTTTTCACAGCAGCAGACCAAGGGAGGTGTAGATTATTTGGAATCTTTTGCTAATGACAAAAATTGTTTGTTTAGAAAAGGCACTTTAGAGGTCAAAAGCAGTAAGTTCTGACAGTCAATTGTATTTACAGGGACGGTGGAGTTGTGAAAGGTCTGTAAAATTTTAAAAACCCTACTGTTCCTGTAAGTTCAGTTCACTGTCGGAAATTCGTGCTTTTTAACCTATAAAGTGCCTTTTCGAAATAAACAACTTCTGTCATTAGTAAAAGGCTCAAAATAACCTTCACCGCTCTTGGTCTGCTGTTGTGGAAAGACGTCTGTACTATCCACCAACACCAGCCGTGTAAACATACAAGTCTCCACCTGCAGATAACGAAGCGAACCATCGAAACGTGTAATAGCAAAATATTTTTTTATATTCTATCATATCACCATTCTGATAATAAAACATGTAAAAACTAAGCGCCTCAGTTGTGTATCGGACTGGTTGTTCTAGAGGGGGACTGATGTGTATCCACAACATCACTGACGTACGTTTACCTAAGATGGTTCCACTAGAGTAGGCGTAATTGCCCCTGGTGTCTGTGTAGCAATCAGTTTGCATTAGCTTATGCTACAGTGTGTGCATCTAGCAGCGTGTATGTACACCTGGTTCGTATACCTGGATCGTATCATATTACCTCGTAATGAAACGAAAGCAGGAGTTTGAAACTGAAAATTGTGCTGTAATTGTAGCTCTTCATCAGGATGGCTGTTCTAGTAAGACGATAGGAACAAAAGTTGGCGTAGCTCAATCTACGGCGACGTATACGTCGCAGCGGTTTAAGCAAACTGATGCCAATACGTTTCGCGATCTGAAAGACCCCGAGTAACAGCATACAGGGAAGATCATTTCATATGTGTATAGAGTAAACGTCAGAGGACACATACTGGACCTGGAATTGACGCGGAGCTCCAGTCTCTGTCTCAATAGTGCAACGTCGTATCCGTGAACAAGATTTAAAGGAATGCATTGCGACTGAACTATCTTTATTACGCAAATAGAATAAACTAAAATGATAGCAATGGGCACAGTAACATGAGAACTAGAACGTGCAACTCTGGCCCAAGGTATTTTTCACTGGCTAGCATTAGTCTGAAGTAAGTGGAAGCCATTTTCGGACGTTTGTTCGTCGACTCCGCGAAGAACGTATGGAGTGTCACTGTGTGATGCCAACGGTGAAGCACGGTGGAGGGGCGGTCATGGTATGGGTATGTTTTGCGGGAGATTAAATCGGTGAGTGAGAATTAGTGGAACATTAAAGAAGGAAGAATGTCACAGGATACTGATCAACAAAGCAGTTCCATCTGGCAAGAGACTTGTTAGTCGTGGGTTTGTTCTGCATCTGGACAATGATCCTAAACAAGCTTTGACATTGTGCATAGGGTCCGTCAATAGAAAACGGAACTGAAGAACTGAAGAATATGGTTTGGCCAAGTCAAAAACATACTTAAATCCCATAGAAATCGTACGGGATGAACTTGACAGGGAAGTAGGTAAACTACGGTCATCTAATGTTGAAGATATAGGAACAGTTTACAGACGTGTTGGACTGCAATATCTGCAAAAACGCTGCAAAATCTTATCTCCAGAATGCCAAGGGTTCGTGCAGTTGTTCTGAAGACAAGAGGCTAAAATGCAAACCATATTCTATTAATGATAGAGAAAATATTTATTTTGTTGGTCTGTTTAGCTTGTACGTTGTGTTTGTACACCGAAAGAAGGTGTATTTTTTTCATGGGTGATCTAAAACTGTTGGCAGTTAGTGCATATATTACTGGGCGTTTCATAGTCTTTGCATCAATCGTCTATGGGTGATGTGTCAGACAAAATGTTCGCTGACGCTTCCCGGCGTCGCTGCGCGGTCTTATGTGGACGTTACGCACATGAGATGGCAGGGTGTAGTCCCCTAGAACTTAGAACTACTTAAACCTAACCAACCTAAGGACAGCACACAACACCCAGTCATCACGAGCAGAGAAATATAGTCTAGTCATCTGAGCTGTATGAAAGCGAAGTTAACGTTCCTTATTCACGTCTAAAATGCCTTCCTCCATTTAGAGACATGCATTCTACAGGTTTTCCTGTTGAAAATCACTCTATCAGTTTACGTGGTAGGTGGTATGCAACTGACCTCGTTAGCAGATCATAGTACACTACTAGCCATTAAAATTGCTACACCAAGAAGAAATGCAGATGAAAAACGGGTATTCATTGGACAAATGTATTATACAAGAACTGACTGGTGATTGCATTTTACGCACTTTGGGTGCATAGATCCTGAGAAATCAGTACCCAGAACAACCACCTCTGGCCGTAATAACGCATTTGTTACGCCTGGGCATTCAGTCAGACAGATCTTGGATGGCGTGTACAGGTACAGCTGCCCATGCAGCTTCAACTCGATACCACAGTTCATCAAGAGTAGTGACTGGCGTTGTGACGAGCCAGTTGCTCGGCCACCATTGACCAGACGTTTTCAGTTGGTGAGAGATCTGGAGAATGTGCTGGCCAGGACAGCAGTCGTTCTGTATCCATAAAGGCCCGTACAGGACCTACAACATGCGGTCGTGCATTATCCTGCTGAAATGTAGGATTTCGCAGGGATCGAATGAAGGGTAGGGCCACGGGTCGTAACACATCTGAAATGTAACGTCCACTGTTCAAAGTGCCGTCAATGCAAACAAGAGATGACCGAGACGTGTAACCAAGGGCACCCCATACCATCACGCCAGGTGATACGCCAGTATGGCGATGATGAATACACGCTTCCAATGTGCGTTAATCGCGATGTCGCCAAACACGGATGCGACCATCATGATGCTGTAAACACAACCTGGATTCAACCGAAAAATGACGTTTTGCCATTCGTGCGCCCAGGTTCGTACACCATCGCAGGCGCTCCTGTCTGTGATGCAGCGTCAACGGTAACCGCAGCCATGGTCTCCGACCTGATAGTCCATGCTGCTGCAAACGTCGTCGAACTGTTCGTGTAGATGGTTGTTTTCTTGCAAACGACCCCATCTATTGACTCAGGGATCGAGACGTGGCTGCACGATCAGTTACAGCCATGCGGATAAGAAAAAAATGGGTCAAATGGCTCTGAGCACTATGGGACTTAACATCGATGGTCATCAGTCCCCTAGAACTTAGAACTACTTAAACCTAACTAACGTAAGGACATCACACAACACCCAGCCATCACGAGGCAGAGAAAATCCCTGACCCCGCCGGGAATCGAACCCGGGAACCCGGGCGTGGGAAGCGAGAACGCCACCGCACGACCACGAGATGCGGGCTGCGGATAAGATGCCTGACATGTCGACTGCTAGTTATACGAGGCCGTTGGGATCCAGCTCGGTGTTCCGTATTACGCTCCTGAAGCCACCGATTTCATATTCTGCTAACAGTCACTGTATCTCGACCAACGCGAGCAGCAATGTCGCGATACGATAAACCGCAATCGCCATAAGCTACAATCCGACCTTTATCAAAGTCGGAAACGTAATGGTACGCATTTCTCCTCCTTACACGAGGCATCACAACAACGTTTCACCAGGCAACGCCGGTCAACTGCTGTTTGTGTATGAGACATCGGTTGGAAACTTCCCTCATGTAAGCACGTTGTAGGTGTCGCCGCCGGCGCCAACCTTGTGTAAATGCTCTGAGAAGCTAATCATTTGCATATCACAGCATCTTTTTCCTGTCGGTTAGCCGGCTGGAGTGGCCGAGCGGTTGAAGGCGCGTCAGTCTGGAACCGCGCGTCCGCTACGGTCGCAGGTTCGAATCCTGCTTCGGGCATGGATGTGTGTGATGTCCTTAGGATAGTTAGGTTTAAGTAGTTCTAAGTTCTAGGGGACTGATGACGTCAGAAGTTAAGTCCCATAGTGCTCAGAGTCATTTTGAACCTGTCGGTTAAATTTCGCGCCTGTAGCACGTCATCTTCGTGGTGTAGCAATTTTAATGGTCAGTAGTGTAATTGTGTGAAATCTCGTCATCCCATGTTCAATAAATACAAAAGTACAAAAATGATGTCACTAGGGAGCGTCATGACAATTTTGTTCCCCATGAAGTGATCTATCGTCCCAAAACGTTCTGCGAGCTGCTCCTTCTCGAGCCTCGTCCCATAACGATCTGCCGTTTGTCAAAGTCACTTATGTCAGTGGATCTTCATGTCTGTGGTCTGTATAGTCGTTGAGTTGATTTTCCACTACTCTGTGCTCCACTTACTCGTGTATATTCGTACTTTTCTTACAGCGTAACGTGCTAACAACGCCATCGGGTAGCATTCAGTGGTACTTTAAACAGTAAGGAAAGTGCGCAAGTGGAACAGAGGCAAACGTGGGAGCAAATCTAGCGACGATACGGGTCGAAAACTTGGAAATCCAATAATGTATGTGACCTTGACCAATGGCAGATCGTTACGGCGCGGAGCGTGTAATCAGGCATCGCGGAAATGGTGAAGCTGTTCGGCTGCTCGTATGTTACTGTCGTGTGTGTCTCTGAGTATTGGTGGAAAGTAAGGGAAACCACGAGTAGGCGACAAGGACATCCACGCATCATCACAGAATGTGCAGAGTGGAGGCTTGCACTCTCTGTAAAGATGGACAGCCTGCGATCTGTGGCACATCTGACGTCAGTACTGGTGCAAATTCAAGTGTTTCGGAGCACAGCATTCAGCGCACATCGAAATGGGACTCTTCAGCAGATGTCCATTACGTCCATTACGTGCATTACGTGTTCCCATGTCGACAAAACGATACCAGCAACTGCGTTGCAGTGGCTGAGGGATCATAGAGACTGGAGGGTGGTTCACTGTAAACGTGTCTCCTGTCGGATGAGTGAAGTTTCTTGCTACGCAGGGTCGATTGTCGTGTCTGGATACGCCGTCATACAAGCGAAGTGCTGCTCGCGCCACGGCGGCTAGTGCTGTTGACGAAATATCGATATATTGGTATTTTTTTCCGAGGAATATCGGTATATATCTGCGATACTTCACCCGATATATCGATATCGAAATGGCACTATCGAGTGCTCATTTTTTATTTTTTATTATATTTTTGCACTTGGGGAGGGGGGTGGTAGTGTGAATGGAATAACAATATTTCCGATGTGAAGAAATAGCACACCAGTGACATCAAAAAACAATTTTTAACGCAACTAGTGAGCTAGTTCTTCACATCGGCATTCTTCAAAACCCGTTTCTGAGAACAAAAATCTGAATGGCGATATTGGCCTTTTCGATGGACGGAGACGTGTGAAGGGAACTGCTGACGTAGTCGAGGCTCGTCACTACCAACAGAAACTACAACGGTTAGCTTCACCATACAATTTTGACACTACAGCTGCTAGGTCTCTGGCTTATCAGAAATGAAAAAATAACGAAGTCGACATGAAGTGTTCCGATAAGTGACGAAACCGCATGACGGACCCATGAGAGACCTTTTATTGTGCCACTTACTTTGTTATCGAAGTGGTTATCGGCAAGCTTCAACGTGCATCGTTTTCATTCCAGTTCTTGCTCTAAGGGGGATAGGCAGGCTGCTAGTTTATTGATTTACAGTATATCTACACTACTGGCCATTAAAATTGCTACACCAAGAAGAAATGCAGACTCAGGGATCGAGACGTGGCTGCACAATCCATTACGGTCATGCGGATAAGATGCCTGTCACCTCGACTGCTGGTGATACGAGGCCGTTGGGATCCAGCACGGCGTTCCGTATTACCCTCCTAAACCCACCGTTTCCATATTCTGCTAACAGTCATTGGATCTCGACCAACGCAAGCAGCAATGTCGCGATACGATAAACCGCAATCGCGATAGGCTACACTCCGACCTTTATCAAAGTCGGAAACGTGATGGTACGCATTTCTCCTCCTTACACGAGACATCACAAGAACGTTTCACCAGGCAACGCCGGCCAGCTGCTGTTAGTGTATGAGAAATCGGTTGGAAACTTCCCTCATGTCAGCACGCTGTAGGTGTCGCCACCGGCGCAACCTTGTGTGAATGCTCTGGAAAGCTAATCATTTGCATATCACAGCATCTTCTTTCTGTCGGTTAAGTTTCGCATCTGTAGCACGTCATCTCGTGGTGTAGCAATTTTAAGGGCCAGTAGTGTAATAACAAATCAATACTTAAATATACAGCTCTTAAAGTGGCAGTATATTTACAATGTGCAGCCGATATTTTCATATGCAGGTACATCGATACTTTTTCCGTTGTTATACTAATATTTCAAACTTTCTGGATATGTCGATGTCTGATAACGAAATTCTTTATATATCGATATATCTGATGCCAGGTATTTTTAAAAATATCAACAGTCCTGAAGGGTGCAGGCCCGTGGGAGCTGTGTTATGCAACGGGGACATTTATCTGGGCCTCCACGGTACCTATGTTAGTAATCATGATGGATTTGGATTACGTGAATGCTATTGCATACCGTTTGCATCAGTTCATGCTTTTGATATCTTTCCAGACGATGATGGCATTTTCCAAGAGGTTAAATGTCAGTTTTTTACAAGACCTGAATTGTGCCGCTGTGGGCTGAGATCCATGATAGTGAATTCATGTTGATGTCTTGGCGACCGAAATAGCCTGACGTGAAACCGATGTAGCACATCTGGTACACCGTCAGGCTCCAGCTGCGCATCCACAACCACCGGTTGGAAATTTACGAAAATTGTACGATCCGTGTGTACACATATGGTGCCACATACTAACTATAGAGCTGTCGAAGATATGCCACGCAAAGTCGCTACTGCGTTCCAAAGGTGGACGAACTGTTTTTAAGGAATGGGCGTAATGTTTTGGCTCATTATTGTGTCACTGTATACTGGTCGCTTAAGTAACTTCTTGTTTCTACTCAACAATTCCTCTGTGGTATAGGAGCAGCTGCTATGGAGAAACAGTGTCGATCTACATTACAAAATACTACTACAAGCTGTCAGGCGGTTTATTTCAATGTGTGCGGTACAGTGCAAATGGAGGATGAAAATGAGAGCTCCAAACAAGATGATGTAAGAGAACGTGCTGAAAAGTGTAGCCTCCCAATGTTATATGTGAAAGTTCCTAAAGCTCTTCAGAAAAAGCAAACATTAATAACATTGTACATCTTTATTTTTCGTGTCTACATATTCGTCTCTCAATGTTGTTACCCTGGCGATCAACAGGATATTGGTTTGTTGATATCCTCAATTTAGAACGTCTGACTTTGTTGACGGAGCCACAACCTCGTCTCTGCTTGCACCGCATCATCATTATCAAAGTGAAGTCGTCGAAGGTGTTCTTTAAGTTGTGAAAACAGATAAAAATCGGATGGGGCCAAGTAGGGACTCTGTGGAGGATATGGATGTCAGTGGACCCGAGACATCGGATTGTAGCATATATCGTAGCGCTCGTATGCGCTCTGGTATTGTCCTCCTGAAGGATAGGGTGCCCCAGGTGTGGAAAAACTTTCAAAATTCGTCCTTTCAGTTTTCTGAGGGTACCACACACATCCACATAGCCAGTTTACACACCGCCGTGTTACACGCTGCAAATCGGAGCCCTTTAGCGGCAGAAGGCTGCAAATATGTAGTCATGAAGAATAAACGTGTTGAACGACAATTACTGTTTGTTTCGTTTTAAAGGCTTTAACAGTTTTCGTATAAAAATTTGGAGCGTTCACTTTTCAGTGCGCCCTCGTATGTATTGAGGAAAACACAAACATCATACCTTACGCATACTAGATTTACTTTAGCATGTCTTAACTAGATGACGTTTATACGCCAAAAAATCCGTAATTCACCTCTGCGGTTGCCTTAAATTAACGTTTTTGTTGTATAGACAGAAAAGATGTCATAATACCATAATTAGGAGCGAAACCTGACCAGATGGAAGATCATTATAACAGTAGTTAAAAAGCTCCAGTAGTCGTGGGTCGAGAAACGATGATTTTCTGAGATAACTGAGAATGAGTCGTCACTACTCGTCACTAATTTTAGTGTGAAATATGCCGCAGTTACTATTGGAAACGTGTTAATTTTGCACAATTAACCATCTAATTAGCGCTGTACCCTTTTCTCTAAACAAGTGCTGTACAGACAATGAGAAACCCTTAAAGTTCTAATGGAGCCTATCTTATTCTCCACGTCTTAGAACTGAACACAAAAGGGTACGAAACAGACAGTGCTTTTAGAACAGGGTGTAAATTTACTCCAAATCGACTTCTATTAGTCAGGGAATCGCCCTGCCTTGCTTCCCCGTGCTATACCTCACTGACCATAATGTTAGCTATATTTTATTGGTACCGTCATTTTGGATGCGTTTACTGGTCATTAACTAACAATGAATACGAAATTGTGAGATCAAAGCCGAAGTCGAGAATTTGACGCAACAGATGTGCCTCGCGGTAAAGGTATAAGCGCTCTTGCACGTATAGCTTAAAAATCCTTTCACGATAGTTGGAGACATGAAAGGCAAGGTCTCATCAGGACATAATGATATTTCTCTCATCTTTATTTATGAGTGCGATCGTCTCCACCTCGGTGAGAGGTACAATTAGAGAACAAGAGAGAACAGTTTCTTTGCTGGAATTTCAAAGTTGATACGCTCCGTTCGTTACTGTCTGTTCCAAGAAGAACTGAATATTGATTACAGAGAAAACTGAAGCAAGCGGAGCGCGAAAGAAGTTGCCAGTCTGGCCGCAAAAGCGAACCCTTCATTCGGCTTTGTTAAGTATTCAGGCGCACTGCGGGTGGGAAATGGCTCCGTTGCATGGGGCACGCGGAAAGCCGCAGGAAGAACGATAATTTTGGAAGTGCTACATCGAACGACGCTCTTGAAACTACATGAACGTGAGACGCAAATGCAAATGCAAAAGCCGTAAGAAGGAAGGAAAGAATGATCTGATACTCCCTCTCAGATTAATAATGTGTATTTTTATTTTTAGTTTTTTTCTCTCGAGACAGGTGCGGTACCGAAAGAGCTATCGGAGGAGTACTTTTCCGTGAAAGTCAAAGCCCCAGGTTCGAGTCATGGTCTACCAAACAGTTCTATTTTAACAGGAAGTTTCAAATCACCACACACTCCGCTACAAATTGAAAATTCGTTCTGGAAGGAGAGAACGTTAGGGTCGAGGTCAGACTCATCGACGATGAGGTAGAGCAGGCCGCGGTGGTCTAGCGGTTCTAGGCGCGCAGTCCGGAACCGCGCGACTGCTACGGTCGCAGGTTCGAATCCTGCCTCGGGCATGGATGTGTGTGATGTCCTTAGGTTAGTTAGGTTTAAGTAGTTCTAAGTTCTAGGGGACTGATGACCACAGTAGTTAAGTCCCATAGTGCTCAGAGCCATTTTTGATGAGGTAGAGGCGAAGAACAAGCCCACATTAGCGGGAGGATGAGGAAATAAATCAACTGTGACCTTTTCAAAGGATGCAGCCTGACATTTCATTTTAGTGACTTAGAGAAATCGCGGATAGTTTACACGTGAATGGCTGGATGGGATTTGAACGGCGAGTCGACTGTCTTAGCCACCTGTTTCGGTACGTGGGAAGGAACTACTATAGTTTCCAAATTGCTGCCACCCCCGATGCAAAACAGTTCTTCAGCAGCAGTAATTTTTGGGTTTTTAATTTTTCAGCGACTGCCGTCATGGGAAAAGTTGTCTTTCCAATAATATTAAAATTTTTCTGTATAAACATGAAAGCAAAATATAAAATAATGGAAATGATGAAGTGAGGAAGTGGCAAGTTATATTAGACTGGAATATAAAATGGATGAAAAAACCTAAATTTTCGAGGCCTTTGATGCACAGTGGATTAAAACTACGGGATCGTTCATAGGTCTGAAATGACGCTACTACAAGAGAAACAAGTCGACCAACGGAATTTTAAAGTATCGTAGTTTGATATAGCAGAAAGGGGGGGGGGGAGAAGTTAACCTTTGAGACGTGTTACCATTGACAGGCATCATTGTTTTTCTCGTGTTGTTGTCTTCGGTTCGAAATGTTACATGACTCACTTCGCACTTGAAATTACTAACTGCATCCAAGATGGCGACTTCCAAAATGGCTGCCTCTTAGGAGAGAGGGAAGATCTGTGCCGCTCTTACCAATCTCATACTACTTGAATTTAAATTACTGTTTCTCCCCCTGTTATTATTTTATAAGGGTGGCTCCTCATCTATTAATCTCTCTGTAGATGAGCAGAACATTGCGTTTTCTTTTCTCGTAGTTTATATACAAAATCTGAAGTGAAGTGGTGTGGTGTGCAACACTGGCAGAGACAGTACCAAAAATGAGATCAGACACCTGCCACATTACTTAACTCCTTCTGGTCACCATAGAGACAGCATTCGTTCCATATTTGGTGTACTGGTTGCACCACAGATGTAGCGCATTCATACCGGTTTTCTCAGTGGCGTGTTTGGTTGTTGGACATGCCATCTCATTGCCACGGATTAAGAGCTGTCCCCGTCACCAAGAAATGCTTCGTTACGTAATAGGACGATATTGTACATATAATAGACACGATTCAAACGGAAATTGTAAAATTTGTATTTCTTATTCACTCCTACAGTCTCTAAAAGTATCGAGTTTAATAGAGGAGGCTGGAGGAGGAGCTATTTAAAAAGAAAAATTCTTAATATTAGCAGTTATGATCATAGCATCAGGGAGTAATGTAACACTATTATCTCTCTTAAAAAGTGAAATAGTTTTAGTAGCAATAAAAATACAAAATCACAATTTGCTGATTACCGGTCTCGGATGACTAACAATCATCTTGAGATTATGCTTAATAAATAATCAGTACCTGTGTACAACGTTGACCCCCAGCACCGATGTTACCAAGTGTAGCTCAGATTATGCTTAGTAAAGAATCAGTGCCTTATTACACTGTCTGCTATAACACCATTGTTACTGAGTGCAACTTAGTTCCATGATTATTACTGAATCTGTTCCTCAGTACAATGTTGACCACATCATCCTTACGCGTTGTAGTATAAAGTCAGAGCAAATTATGATTTTATACACGTTATAGCGATCAAGACTAGTAAGTATTTTTAACAGACAGTACAGGTCGCTATATGTTCCTTAACCGACAGACTTGCCAAATCGGTATTAAAATAGGCACAATACAACAGCAAGGTTGAAACCTACGAAGCAAGCCCCAACCATACAGCTTGTTGAATATGTTGTGTATACAAATAATGTCCTAGGACATGTCGATGAAAAAATGTGTGTGAAATCTTATGGGAGTTAACTGCTAAGGTCCTCAGTCCCTAAGCTTACACAGTACTTAACCTAAAATTATCCTAAGGACAAACACACACACCCATGCCCGAGGGAGGACTCGAACCTCCACCGGGACTAGACGCACAGTCCATGACTGCAGCGCCATAGACCGCTCGGCTAATCCCACACAGCCCTGTTGATTACAAAAAATATTTGACATGCTGTCTAGCACCTGCTCAATGTACTATTAATATAATATTTCACTGTGAAATGGCTGTGCGACGTCTATACAATAAAAAATACCGTAAAGTACTCCATATTATCGGCCCCCGATAGTTCCAAGTTGTCTACTTAGTTTTCGGGACTATGTTTGCAGTAACAAGCGAGGTGGCAGCCCTGGGACCCTAATGACGGGTGCTCCGTACTCGATCTCACTGTTGTTTCGCGGCTTTCTTACTCGCACGTTCTTTCAGTTTCTCTCAACCCGCTCGTATGTCTCGCCCGTCTCCTCTCCTTTTTTCCGGCTTATCCTCCTGAGGGAGCGGACAGCCCGCCATACGCCGAGACAGGACACTCGGTCAATTATGCAGGCCTTAGCTTAGCGGCAGCGCTCAACGTCACGCTCCGAGACACCCATTGTCAACTTGCAGCAGTTTTATTCTTCAGTCGATCCTCTCTGCAAATTTCAGTCTTGTCCTTCGACGACGAGGCGCCTTTTCGACCTCCAAACCTGTGTCTGACTCTTAACAACGCGTGCAAACCTGATAGCGTTCATGATGTACCTGATATTAAGCACTTCAGAAACTAAGTTACACGTTACGGAAGGCCAAGTATCTTATACTAAGAATACTGCACTACACTTCAAAGTGACTAAAACTGCTATTATTGGTTTTCCATCGAGTTTAAAAGAGAAATAAAGAGAATTACACCAGACGCATTTCACCTTTATTTATAAAGCAACATCCGTGGTTATTCTGCATATTGGACACAAACGTTTGTACATTTTATTGTTGTAGGTTAAAAACAACGATTTGTTCATAAAGTTGGTGTGCAAGTTATTTAAGGAGAATTTCGGATAGTTTCCGCTCCGTTTTAAACATAAGCAGTTTTCCATGTATCTCGGTGTTTATGACGTCGTATCTCCTGAACTATGTAACGTACAACGACAAAATTTAATTTCACATTTAGTCACATATGAGGGAATGACTTCCATGGTACTAGAGGGAGCTGTAGAGGGCAAAAACTGTAGAGGAAGACAGAGATTGGAATACGTCAAGCAAATAATTGAGGACGCAGGTTGCCAGTGCTACTCTGAGATGGAGAGGTTAGCACAGGAAAGGAATTCGTGGCGGGCCGCATCAAACCAGTCAGTAGACTGATGACCAAAAAAAAAGTGGATACTGTTTCGAAACAGTGTTGCCAATAGACTCGCTATTCAAGAAGTACACTACTAGCCATTAAAATTACTACACCACGAAGATGACATGCTACAGTCGCGAAATTTAACCGACAGGAAGAAAATACTGTGATATGCAAATGATTACCTTTTCAGAGCATTCACACAAGGTTGGCGCCGGTGGCGACACCTGCAACGTGATGACATGAGGAAAGTTTCCAACCGATTTCTCATACACAAACAGCAGTTGACCGCCGTTACCTGGTGAAACGTTGTTGTGATGCCTCGTGTAAGGAGGAGAAATGCGTACCATCACGTTTCGGACTTTGATAAAGGTCGGATTGTAGCCTGTCGTGATTGCGGTTTATCGTATCGCGACATTGCTGCTCGCGTTGGTCGAGATCCAATGACTGTTGGCAGAATATGGAATTGGTTGGTTCAGGAGGGTAATACGGAACGCCGTGCTGGATCCCAACGGCCTCATATCACTAGCAGTCGAGATGACATGGCTGTAACAGATCGTGCAGCCACGTCTCGATCCCTGGGTTAACAGATGGGAACACTTCCAAGACAACAACCATCTGCACGAACAGTTCGACGACGTTTGCAGCAGCATCACAGACAGGAGCGCGTGCGATGATGTACTCAACGATGAACCTGGGTGCACGAATGGCAAAACGTCATTTTTTCGGATGAATCGAGGTTCTGTTTACAGCATCATGATGGTCGCATTCGTGTTTGGCGACATTGCGGTGAGCGCACATTGGAAGCGTGTATTCGTCATCGCCATACTGGCGTATCACCTGGCGTGATGGTATGGGGTGCCATTGGTTACACGTCTCGGTCACCTCTTGTTCGCATTGATGCCAGTTTGGACAGTGGACGTTACATTTCAGATGTGTTACGACCCGTGGCTCAACCCTTCATTCGATCCCTGCGAAAGCTTACATTTCAGCAGGATAATGCACGACCGCATGTTGCAGGTCCTGTACGGGCCTTTCTGGATACTGAAAATTTTCGACTGCTGCCCTGGCCAGCACATCCTCCAGATCTCTCACCAATTGAAAACGTCTGGTCAATGGTGGCCGAGCAACTGGCTCGTCACAATACGCCAGTCACTACTCTTGATGAACTGTGGTGTGATGAAGCTGCATGGGCAGCTGTACCTGTACACCCCATCCGAGCTCTGTTTGACTCAGTGCCCATGCGTATCAAGGCCGTTATTACGGCCTGAGGTGGTTGTTCTGGGTACTGATTTCATCAGAATCTATGCAATGAAATTGCGTGAAAATGT
Source organism: Schistocerca americana (assembly GCF_021461395.2). NCBI lineage: Eukaryota > Metazoa > Arthropoda > Insecta > Orthoptera > Acrididae > Schistocerca > Schistocerca americana. The sequence goes on along the minus strand of NC_060126.1, from coordinate 134,990,856 downwards.
AATCACATGTCAGTTCTAGCGTAATATATTTGTCCAATGCATACCTGTTTATCATCTGCATTTCTTCTTGGTGTAGCATTTTTAATGGCCAGTAGTGTATTTAAGTTGTATTTCGGTTAATTTGTGCTCCGTTTTAAGCATAAGCAGTTTTCCACGTATCTCGGAGTTATTTCACATTTAGTCATATATGAGGATATTGTTTCCAAACTGTGTTGCCAATTGAGTCGCTATTCAAGAAGTAGAAAATTAAAACATCGTGGCTGACGCTCAAGGTTTTCTGTATGAACAGCGAAAATAGACTAAGCACCGTTTTGCTCAGGGTGTCATCAGGAAAAACTATCGCAAATGTTTAAAATTACGTGTAAAGCCTTTTGTAAATCGCTTAATGATCTCGTTTTCAAACACTGGCTGTATGAAGTCTGCGTATTTGTGTGTTTGCGTTCCGTCAGTTACGCTGCCTCGAGACAAACACTCAGTTTCTAACAGTAATATTTGTCGGTTTTTAAAATTTTAACGTATGACTGTACTTATTAATGGGTACATTACGGCAGCAAATTAAATTTTTCAATTCGGTTAGTAGTCACGCGAAATATTGAAAATTTTCGATGCCCTGGACGCTGTTAGATAGGCAACCTGCAAAAATGTAATTGGTTCCGGGATAGTCACTTATTAATACAGACGTATCTGAGGAAAGGGCCGAAACCACTTGTCTAACAAATAAAGAAATTGACCTGGGTTATGTTTATCATGCTATACATTGGAAGTGGTCACGGTGCCATAAGGATGTTACGTTATCTCTTCAGTGATGAAAATATCCGGGCGATCGTAAGGTTACAGTGGGGTGATGTTGCGCAGCATTCCGTGCGTGAAAGGACGTACTTGTCGATATGGAAACTACAAGATTCTGGTTGTAGGTACTTACGCAGGCAGAGTGAAAGTCCATTCCGAAAACAGTCAAGTTGTAGTTTCTAGGCGCGCACGTATTCTTGCGTAAAGTACTTGTAAGGAAGTACTTGTAAGGATCAACTGCACAAAATGCAAAAGTAATTCGCATTGTTGCTGTCCTCGGACGTCCTCGTGTGGTGGGGAGAAACGCTGTCACGAGCTTTAGCCTCAATTTTCGCAGCTAGCAGAAGGTTTAGGAGAGTAACTTTTTGGCCGCATGGGAGGCGCTGCTCAAGTGAATCGAAATCCACGAGATAAAAGTGGGAGACCCCGTGGGACGTGGGTCGGGCGCGGAGAGAAGTGGGGGTGGAGTTAGCGGCTGAGATCACGTGGGGCAGCAGCAGTGGACGTAGGGAGAACCGGCGCCGCTGCCCCTGCCGCTCCCTGCGACGCTCCCTAGCGACGGCTCGTTCAATTAGACGCCGCGCTGGCGCCGCGGCGCTGACACTGCGCCGGCGTCGTCCCTGGCCTCGCCGTCACGGCACGGATTGCATCGGCACCGCTGTGACCTCCCGTCTGGAGCAGCAGGCTAGTAGAACTCTGAGGCGGAGGGGGGTGGGGGAGAGGAACATGTTCATCCGTACTGCCAACACACTAGTGTGCACTAACCTATTGCCTTGGTTTGGGACCAACGACATTTCGGTCGTTATTGATATGATGGTGATTGTTCAAAAATTTTGTAGGAGATAATTTACACTACTGGCGATTAAAATTGCTACACCAAGAAGAAATTCAGATGATAAACGGGTATTCATTGGATAAATATATTACACTAGAACTGACATGTGATTACATTTTCACGAAATTTGGGAGCATAGACCGAGTACAACTACCTCTGGCCGTAATAACGGCCTTGATACGCCTGGGCATTGAGTCAAACAGAGCTTGGGTGGCGTGTACAGGTACAGCTGCCCATGCAGCTTCAACACACCACAGTCCATCAAGAGTAGTGACTGGCGTATTGTGACGAGCCAGTTGCTCGGCCACCATTCACCAGACGTTTTCAGTTGGTGAGAGATCTGGAGAATGTGCTGGCCAGGGTGGTAGTCGAACATTTTCCGTATCCAGAAAGGCCCGTACAAGACCTGCAACATGCGGTCGTGCATTATCCTGCTGAAATGTACGAATTCGCAGAGTTTGAATGAAGGGTAGAGCCACGGGACGTAACACGTCTGAAAAATAACGTCCACTGTTCAAAGTGCCGTCAGTGCGAACAAGAGGTGACCGAGACGTGTAACCAATGGCACCCCGTACCATCACGCAGGGTGATACGCCAGTATGGCGATGGCGAATACACGCTTCCAATGTGCGTTCACCGCGATGTCGCCAAACACGGATGCGACCATCATGATGCTGTAAACAGAAGCTGAATTCATCCGAAAACATGACGTTTTGCCATTCGTGCACCCAGGTTCGTCCTTGAGTACACCATCGCAGGCGCTCCTGTATGTGATGCAGCGTCAAGGGTAACTGCAGCTATGGTCTCTGAGCTGATAGTCCATGCTGCTGCAAACGTCGTCGAATTGTTCGTACAGATGGTTGTTGTCTTACAAACGTCTCCATCTGTTGACTGAGGGATCGAGACGTGGCTGCACAATCCGTTACAGTCATGCGGATAAGATGCCTGTCATCTGGACTGCTAGTGATACGAGGCCGCTGGGACCCAGCACGGCGTTCCGTATTATCGTCCTGAACCCACAGATTCCATATGCTGCTAACAGTCATTGGATCTCGACCAATGCTAGCAGCAGTGTCCCGATACGATAAACCGCAATCGCTATAGGCTACAATCCGACCTTTATGAAAGTCGAAAACGTGATGGTACGCATTTCTCCTGAGGAGGCATCACAACAACGTTTCACCAGACAATGCCGGTCAACTGCTGTTTGTGTATGAGAAATCGGCTGGAAACTTTCCTCATGTCAGCACGTTGTAGGTGTCGCCACTAGCGCCAACCTTGTGTGAATGCTCTGAAAAGCTGATCGTTTGCATGTCACAGCATCTTCTCCCTGTCGGTTAAATTTCGCGTTTGTAGCTTGTCATCTTCGTGGTGTAGCAGTTTTAATGGCCAGTAGTGTAACATGCTGTCGTTCCTCTGAAGACAGCTCACAGTTTGCATTTCCCCTGCGCTACACAACGTCGTCTGGCAGCCATATTACCGGGACGCGAGCGCTCACTGCTCAGGCGGCAAGCGAGTGTGAGCGCTCATGCTCGCCCAGCTGCCTCCTGAACAATTCTCCTCTACAAATAACGAATATTATTTTCTGGTTGATAGTTCGCTTCATGCATTGTCCAAAGTGAAATCCTGGGAATATATGTACAACATTATTTCTGTGTATGTAAGGGGGAACCAAGTTCAGCATTTCGTTGAAAGATTCCTCGTTCATCCTTAAATTCTGGTGACTTAGCGTTAATGGGCTGCGTGCCTTTTCTGACAACGTGACATCGCAGAGGTTGAAAATACCGCTTCAGTTGTTAAGTACTTTATTTTCACACGACCGGTTTAGGACCGTTATAAGTCCATCTTCAGGTGTCGTAGCTGTGTTGTGGTCTCTGTGCTGCGCTCATAGGCAGCACACCGCGCGTTGTACACGCGGCACTCTGGGAGCAGAGCACAGCTACGACACCTGAGAATGGCCTCATAACAGTACGGAACCGGTCGTGTGAAAATAAAGTAATTTACAACTGAAGCGGTAATTTCAACCTCTGCTATAATGCTCAGTTGCGGATGTTCTCCCAACAGGATTGTTGTAACATCGCATGAAGTGCCCCTAGTGGGATCGTGACCATCTGGGTTGGACGCTAGACGACTGAAAAACCTTGGCATAGTCAGATGAGCCGCGATTTCAGTTGGCAAGAGTTGATGATAGCGTTTGAAGCCGTGGACCCAAGATATCAACAAAGCACTGTGTAAGCTGGTGTGGCTTCATAGTGGTGTGGGGTGCATTCACATGTGATGGTCTGGGTCTTTTGGTCCAACTGAAACGATCATTGACTGGAAGTGGTTATGTTCGCATACTTGGGGATCATTTTCAACCATTGATAGAGTTCATGTTACCAAATGGCGATTGAATTCTTACATATGGCAATGGCCCATGTCACTGGGCAACAATTGTTCACGATTGGTTTGAAGGGCGTTCTGGTCAGTTCGAGCGAATGATCTGGCCACGCCGTCCGCTGTGGCCGAGCGGTTCTAGGCTCTTCAGTCCGGAACCGCGCGACTGCTACGGTCGCAGGTCCGAATCCTGCCACGGGCATGGATGTGTGTGATGTCCTTAGGTTAGTTAGGTTTAAGTAGTTCTAAGTTCTAGGGGACTGATGACCTCAGATGTTAAGTCCCATAGTGCTCAGAGCCATTTGAACCATGTTTGATCTGGCTACCCATCGAACATTTATGGGACATAACTCGAGAGATCAATTCGTGCACAACATCCAGCACGAATAACAATTATGGACGACTACAGAGGCTGGCTGGCTCAGTATTTCTGCAGGGGATTTCCAACGACTTGAGTCCATACTACGTCGAGATGCTGCACTCCGCTGGGGAGACGGAGGTCCGACACAGTATTAGGAGGTATTCCAAGACTTTTGTCACCTCACTGTATATCGCTTTCCAAGGCACTTTTTTTGGATTATCGCCACTTCCTGCTGCTTTCCACTTGCAGCACTTAGCTACATATTTGCTACGCAGGCAGGCAGATTTCTAACGGACGCGTCCCGGGCACCAATATTGAGAGTCGTATTGTATCGTCCTTGCGGTCGCATTTTCGCGTAGTATATTGACTCAATATCATTGCGCAATAAGTACTGAATGTGTGAGGGCCACTTAGACGGAGTGTGCTAGCTCCGGATTCGAGGGCAGTGAAGCAGCTGTGTAGGTTACATCGGTCTGTAGACTGTTTTGTCAGGTAGAGCGGGTACCGGTGTCAGCGAGCGAGGAATCCCCTCCCTGCTTGACGCGGGATGCTGCCTTTGAAGAGTGCGCCCAGCTCGCCGCGACCGCTGCCGGCGTTGCCACCCACGCCGACGCCGACGCCGACGCTGGCGCTAGCCTCCAATTTAGCGGCGCCTGCTTCGCCTCGCGCCAGGCGGCCGGCAATTATCCTAATGAAGAGTGCGGCGCCGTAATTAACACGCACCAGTTCAGCCCAGACTGCGATCGGCTCTTCCCCTTACGTCGCCTCTGCGCCACGCCACCTGCAGCTGTCCTTACGCCCTGTGCAATTACTGCGTAAAGACGGCAAGGCGTTCGGGATGCCACATTCCTTTTTCGTTTCTCGTGACGCTAGTCTATAATCTAAATATCGTTTTAACTGATGAAAAATGCAACAGCTGCGTCAAAATGATTTATTAATCACGCGTAATTTCGTGACGCTATTATAGACAGTGTGGTGCGAGATGGGCTGATGGGCACATGTGAAACGCTGTTCACAGCTACAAATGGCTTTTGTTGACTTCAGCGTGACCATCGATAAATACAGGCCTGAGTGCAGGTGTGTGTGACGTCAGCAGTGTAGTGTTAAGTTCAAAAATGGCTCTGAGCACTATGGGACTCAACTGCTGAGGTCATTAGTCCCCTAGAACTTAGAACTAGTTAAAACTAACTAACCTAAGGACATCACACACATCCATGCCCGAGGCAGGATTCGAACCTGCGACCGTAGCGGTCTCGCGGTTCCAGACTGCAGCGCCAGAACCGCGCGGCCACTTCGGCCGGACGTAGTGTTAAGTCCCTGCCGACACAAACACGTGCTTAGTCAAAGATTTCGTCAAATTTCTGTGACGACACTATTTCACTGCAGTTACTGCATGATCGTAAAACTTTTCGTCCTAGGATTTCGGGAACCGATGGTGAACAGTTAATAAAGTGGTTCAAATGGTTCTGAGCACTATAGGACGTAACTTCTGAGGTCATCAGTCCCCTAGAACTTAGAACTACTTAAACCTAACTAACCTAAGGACATCACACACAGCCATGCCCGAGGCAAGATTCGAACCTGCGACCGTAGCGGTCGCTCGGTTCCAGACTGTAGCGCCTAGAACCGCTCGGCCACTCCGGCCGGCCTGGTTAACAGTAGCATATGTTGATGGCATTGCTTGCAAAGAAAGAGAAATGGAAACAGCTGTGCGTGAAACCGTGGATAGCGAGAGAAGAATCTCAAAGTGTTCACCAGAATTTGCTACATTCAGTTGCAGCGCGAGAACATAAAGAGTAATAAAAATTATTTGAGACTGGGCGAACAAACATTTCAGTTTGCCCTCATGAAAGTGGTCTCTCATATTACCATACGGTACACGACTCCATTTAAGAAATACCATTTCTTAATTTTATTCAAGTAATCGATGTTACTGACAGCCTACAACTGTGTCATTCATTCTTTAAATTACGAAGCACTGCATTAGTTACGTATTTTTTCATGCTTAATTTCGCGCTTTTCGAGAAAATATTCTCATTATCAAGAACTGAACATCAATCGAGAAACTTTTCGTCTAATTATAACTGACGATCTTGGTATGAGAAAGATTTCTGCAAAAATGGTCCCCAATAATCAACAAAACAGCGAGAAACACGGAAAAAGGTGGCAGCCGATCTGTTACAGCAAACGGAAATCAATCCAGAATTGTTGAGCCGTGTTATCACTGGTGGTTAACGTTGGTTTTTTCAGTACGATCCAGAGACAAAACGCCAAATTTCGAGGTGGTGCTCAAAGATCACCCAGACCAAAAAAAGCTCGCATGTCAAAGTCAAAAGCAAAATGCATGCTTGTGTGCTTCTTTGATTCCAAGGGAATTGTTCATAAAGAGTGGGTGCCTCCTAGACAAGCAGTTAACCAATATTACCACAAAGAAATTTTAGAAAGACTTCGTAAAAGATTTCTTCGCGTCCGTGCCAACATTGCTGGTAATTGGATTCTGATACGATAGCTGAACAACATCTAGGAGTATGAGTACATAATCATTTTAAGTATAACTACCATATAAAACTAGTTGTAGAAAAATCCACGTACCATAATGAGATTCAGAAACAGAAATCTCAGAAAATGTATTTCACAAAGGAACAAGGTAGCTTACAAGACCCTGAAACGTTATTTCAACAAATGCTCACATAAACTGCAAACCGTGACCTCCTCGCAGCTTGTCGAATGATCGCACAACTAATTGGAGTGTCATGACGTTGCCTGGCTGCGTTCACGTAACTTAAATCGAACTCACGTAACTGTTTAGCGGCCATACAGGTTTCAGTTGACGTCATTGTCAATGAGTCTCCTGCTACGATAGTTCCTAACAGACATTACGCCAATATTCATGTAAGGTGACATTTTCTTGCCTAAGGATCCTCGTGAAATCCAGATAACTAAGGATGTATGCAGCCATTTCCTTCTATCTCCACACGGAAAAAGAGCAGCAAAAGAAGCCATCATTAATATTTGTAAGTTCCCTTCGCCATGACAGAACAATCATCAGCGTAAACGAAATTTAGACAGAAGTTACCACAGTGAAACATCAGACGACAGTTCTTCATTTCATGTACAAAATGTAGAACAAGTTAAGTCTCACATACCATATTGGCAAATTCAGTAGCAGTCTTAAACACTTATGAGCTGTGACCAACGAGCCGTCACTGCTTTGCAAAAAATTGTTTTGTATTGCACTCAATACCTATAGTGTGCAATTTCGTACGTTTCTTCATTTAGGAAATATAGGAGCGAAGGATTAGGTAAAGCTTCCTGTGAAGTGAAGAAGATCGCAACCATAAACTCGTTCATTGCGAAGCAAACACAGGATACACACTGTCAGTTACTGTGTTCCGAATAACGCTACTGTTCACCAGTTTTAATTATACATCAAAATACAATAAAAGGGGCGATGTCAGTAATCCAAACTTCAGTTGTTGTTAACAGTCTGTTGATCCACTGGTGAAAGAAACCTTTTTTTCGAAGCTAATAGGCAAACGTTTCATAGAAAATACTAGCTGCATATTCACCTGGACGCTGTTATTGGCCAATGACAGGGAGAAGAATTTTAAGGACCATTAACCTGTTACTGCTCATGCTGAAGTACTTAAATGCCCGATGGGAAATTACACTATCTGCATAATATGGCAGTTACTCCGTTCAAAATATCTCTATATCCCTTATTAACGATGGCATGAAAACCGTTTTTATGCAAATTACATTAAATTCAATTTCAGGGTTTACTGTACCCCGCGCTTTATTGCTCATAAAACTGCAAAACTGACTCCTTCCCCTGTAGGCATTTCCAGTGATTACAGCTCCTGATACTGCTTCTGCGAGATCACTTGTTGATAAGCTCAGTAGCGGTACAATGAGGCGATTTCAAGAATTCTGCATGCTATACAGCGCAATTCTTGTCACTGGCTCTTAGAATAAACGTGTTTATACTTTATGTTTTTCAATTTTAAGTAGAAATAAACAGCTGTTGGCCTATATGCTGTATAAGGCTTCCCCCACGCCTTCCAATGACTCTGCTACAATTAAAAACAGTTAAATGGCCTATCATAATTGTCTTCTTCCTATGGCTTCATTTACTAAAGGTTAAGGACTGTTATGGTTATCAGGCTTACGGAACTGAAAATGCGCTTACGGTAATGGAAAAACACTATAAAGCACCAGTCCGATATTTACCAAATTTTGTTGAGGTATTCATCACATAAGGCGTGTTAAATATTAAAATAACATTCCATTTGGAACTAATGTCCACCATTAACATCAGTTTGCAGTTTGACCCCCACTACAAAAACACACAAATGTATCCTAATACGAGTATTGTCTATGCGAAGGACCAGAGGTAGCTGCTGAGATAATCGTTACAAACATTTTAGGGTACAACCACTGATATCAGCAACATAATCCTCAGCAACGTGTTTGGGAGGCAATCTCCCATCATCTGTCTGTCTAAGTTAATCCTACTTGTGAAGTGATTGTTTATGCATGGTTATGTAGAGCTATCTGAATACCCGACTTTTCCCAGTTATCTATTTATTTCAATTATTAGTGAACTTCATTCTTCCCCCTCTGCCTGTCCATTTCTTCTATCTCCTGTCTGTCTATCTTCTTCTCCCCCTTCTCTGACCACCTCCTCCAACCCTCCCCCCCCCCCCCCTCCTATTCTCTGTTCATCTCCTGCACCTCTCTCTGTCCATATGCTGTTACCCCCTCTCTCCGTCCATTTCTTCCTCCCCTTACGTCCATATAATTTTGTAGGCACATTTAGAGGCTTATGTGGACACTGTCTGCTGAATATGTTGTGAATAGTATCAAGGAAGCAATCGATTTTAACGTCACGCACGATGCATTTTCTAACCTCGATTAATATGGTGGGCTCACACTGAAAGTAAACCAGAATAATAGTCTTTGTAAGAGACAGACTTCGAGATCCTACAGATCGTTTTGAAGTTTTTCAATTGACTGCACTGATACGTAAGATTTTGGATATAAACACATAAAGGAGATACAGCATTTGGAAAACAATACTGATTTTGCGATATAGTTTTCAACAAGACAAACGTGACGCCGATAAGAAAACAGCAAGTTACATGATGGGAAAACATGTAGACAACATTTGGAACTACAGCTGAATATTGGTTGGAGATCGAGATATGACAGTTTCCAAATAAGCTCTTTAGTCGTCGATTTACGCGTTTCACTTGTCAAATCTAATTTTTTAAATATCTTCTACACTCTACCCACTCACGGCTATTGAATAAAACAACATTTAGTAGTAAAATTTCCAATATCTAATTGATGCTGTTCATTCGTTATCTGCCTTCTATGTAAACAGAAATGTAAGTTTTCGTTTGTTCAAATCTTAAATCGTTTAAAATTCTTCACCAATTGCTTTGAATTTTCGACACAACGCAGCAATCGAATACGTGCTGGTTTTTACCTACCTAAGTTTTAGTGTATATAAATACATATATATGTAGTATACAAGGGAGAAACGTCATAACCAAAAATATCGAGATGGTCTTGACCGATTCACTTCATGTTTTTACATGCCAATCTAATGAACATTCGAATGGTCATATATGGAACATATAAATGTATGTGGAATAGGGAAACGTTGTTAGCAGAATTCTCGAAAAGTTGTTGACCAGTTTACTTCAAATTTTTACAGGACACTCTAACAACGTCCATATGGACCCAAGCTATAAACAATAATATACAGGTTTTCTGTTAAAACCGACTGCGTGAAAGAGAACACTATGATTTGTTCCGCTGTGAATATGCGGTTTTGTTTTCGTTTTCGCAATTAGTTTTAACCTCGGTAGTAGGGAATTTAAACCATTAGAAACATTCCATCTTATGTCATTCTTCAATTTCTCCAGGCGTATTTTATGTCGAAATAAATCTCGGGTGAACAGCCTGGTATGAGTGTGCATAGGACACAATATTTCGGCAATCGACCACGTTGTCATCATCTGGTGCGCTGATATACTGACCGGCGGTGGACCGGCGCCGGCGCCAAGTATATATAAGACAATCTCCCTCCCGCTCCTCCCTCAGGCGCTTACTACGAATCGACTCATTGCCGAAATATTGTGTCCTATGCACACTCATACTAGGCTGTTCACCCGAGATTTATTTCGTAGATTCCATCTTATTATATACATTTTTAAACAAAAATTGCTTACAAGGCAATCTGCTGTTTTCTTCCTCGCAGTCAGGTTTCACAGAAAACAGAAAACCTGGATTTATAGCTGATCAGCTTATGATAAGAATACAATTACGGAATCTGAATTTGTAGCAACAAGAAACAAGATTCAAGACCAGAGAGGGGGCGGGAGTAGATGGACAGAGAAGGGGTAGAAGAAATGGATTGGAGAGGGGGAAGGAGGACATTGACAGAGAGAAAGGGGTGGGGGAAATGGAGAGAGAGGGAGGAGGGGGAGATAGACAGAGAGCGGAGGGGCAAGAAGATTAGGTTATCTATACAATTCCCAGACGCATTTAGCAATTGCGAAGCTTTGCCGGTCAGCTAGTTCTGGAATAAAGAAGGTAGTATAGGAATCTTCAATTGAATCCGAAGCTTACAGTGATTGTTTCCGGCCGGCCCCTGCAGCAGTATCCCTCCCGTGACCACACAACCCCCACCCACGCCCTCTCTCGGCAGAGTAGGTGGGCTCGGCTTCCCGCAGGCCGCAGCGCCCCCGCCGGCAGGCAGCTAATTAACGATCGATAGCTTAATTACCGCGGCGTGGCCCGGCCGCGTGTTGCGGCGCCTAACAGGTCGGCAGCCCCGCAACACTTAGCGCTAGCGCCAAGTCTTGCCGCCTCGGCACAGGTCAAGAGGCGCGCCAGGTGGAGCGGCCGCGCTATGCACCAACACGCTGCCTGCACCGCAGAATCGCCGGGCAAGTTCCTGCGGCTTCGCTATTCCCTGCACTCGTAGCGGCACGTTTACAAAGTCAAGTGCGCAGAAATCGCTTCCCAATTCTATCGCCACTGGGGAAACAGGATACTATAGGAGTAGAGGGAGTATGTAGTCAAATGTGGATGCAGAGTTCACTCGTAACAAGTGGGGAACGGACAGAGGAGGCATCTCATTTTTTTACAGATTTTCAAACCACGCTATCAGAACAAAAGTACTGGGCCGCTCCTGTGTATATGGAACTGACAATATACCGCTGATCGTCGTCCACATTCACAACTACAAATACGTTTCATATATTTCATAACGGCTGCAGTTTCACCGTGCCTGTTCCTCTGGACATGAACGAGTGGCTGGAGGAATATTGCATTGTACGTCAGAACAGTATATATACATAATGGATGGCCGGCCGGAGTGGCCGAGCGGTTCAGTCTAGAATCGCGCCACCGCCTTGGGCATGGATGTGTGTGATGTCCTTAGGTTAGTTAGGTTTAAGTAGTTCTAAGTTCTAGGGGACTGATGACATCAGATGTTAAGTGCCATAGTGATCAGAGCCATTTGAACATAATGGATGTACACGTACAGATTGTAAACACATGGGTGACGACATATGGAAGTTTGGGTCTGGCCATGAAGTGAGTTCAGATAGCCTAATGGTAAGACGACCGCTCGCGATAAGTGGGAAATCTGGGTTCGAGTCCTGGCTCTGACTCTGAGCACTATGGGACTTAACATCTATGGTCATCAGTCCCCTAGAACTTAGAACTACTTAAACCTAACTAACCTAAGGACAGCACACAACATCCTGTCATCACGAGGCAGAAAAAGGTTCGAGTCCTGGTCCAGCACAAATTTTCATTGTCATCATTCCATTATACAGCTGGTGGTTGTCTATATTCAAAAATGCGAATATGTTTCGCGTATTTCAAAACTGCTATAGTCGCTGCAGATGGCACCCCTGAAGGAACTTCGCATTGTAATTCTGAAAAACAAAGGCACTGCAATATCATACCATATTCTTATAGTTGCACCAACGTACGGTCTCGAGAGTTACATGTATCCCTCTAAATTCCTTCATTTCCCAGCGGTTTGCGAGCATTCTTAGCCAACGTCAGGTGGTCCTGCATGTTACATGTGGGGTTGTAGATTACATCGATATTCCGTTCTGTAACAATCTTTTGTATGCGATCAGTGCCATCTTTAATGAATAGTAGGAAAACCATGGATTTCGCGGACGCCTGTGCATTGCTATAATCTTTTTGTGGCTGTCTTAAATCTCTTTTTAAAAACGGTTCAGAAGGCTCTGAGCACTATGAGACTTAACATCTGTGGTCATCAGTCCCCTAGAACTTAGAACTACTTAAACCTAACTAACCTAAGGACATCACACACATCCATGCACGATGCAGGATTCGAACCTGCGACCGTAGCGGTCACGCGGTTCCAGACTGAAGCGCTTACAACCGCACGGCCACACCGGCCGGCAAATCTCTTTCTATCTCAGCGGACGAATATCCATTCTTGACCAATGCATTTGAATTTAAATCCTATGTGTGAGTAGCTCCAGATCAGAGATGTTTCTTGCTCTGTCCCCTAACATTTTACAAGCACTTTGTTTTTGCCTGGGGTGGTATGTGTAGGTATCGGCCTGTGTGCATAGGTTTTCTGCATACCGTCAGGTTCAAATTACCAACTTCTTACTTGCAGATTAGCACATCAAAGGAAATGTTATTTTCGGTCTACCTGTTCTTCCATAATGAACTGAATCTTCAGCTTAATCTCATAGAGATGTTAGCGAAACCATGTCGTTATAACGCAAATCTGTCATCTATGTAATGGAACAATATATTCATGTTTTTGTTGGCAGTACTTAATAACTGATGTTCCATAACGAAATTTGCTATCACCGAGCTTAAGGGGCTCCCATAGCCATGTCATCACAATCTGTTCGCCGCACGGGACTAGCACAGCGGTCTAAGGCGCTGCAGTCTAAAGCGCTGATGACATTAGCAGTTAAGTCCCATAAGATTTCACATACATCTCCTTTGTTCGAAGATCGTTTCACTTGAAGTACATGGCCATGAGACAATATTTAAACATTTCTGCATTATCAGCAGGAAAACTCTGATTCAACTCTTCTAACACCCCGTTATGCGGAAGTGTTATAAACAACAATACAATATCAAAAATTGACCAATATATCCTTTGTCTGAACCACTGTGCCATTTATGTTCATTCCATCACTGTCATGGATTTTGGAATCAGAAAAGTGGGTGAACCAATGGCACTTACTTTCGGTCTCAGAAGAACGGTTCTTTGTGAATTTTGGCAAATAATGTAGTTTTAATAGTAGCCCGATATTGGATTTGAGTCAGAAATTCATCTGACAATGACATGCATTTTCCGCTATGAAAGTTTACATTTTATAGTTTACCGCATGTTTGTCACTGAAAAAAGAATCACTGCCAGCGATATCAGCGATGCAACGTAATTCTCTCACACGGGGTGCTGTGATCGTGCTGCAGCCACCGGATGCGCAAGAGAACTAAAAAAGGAAACGGAAACAGGAAGCGACAGCAGCGCAACGCCCCTCGAGGCCGCTCCACCTCTTTCTGCCGTCAAACAGTCGTAAATCGCGCCGAGCACACACGAGCAGCACGGCCAGCCATTCAATATTGCTAAACGCTGACTGCACGCGCGCCGCCCGCCGCCCGCCGGCTAATGTATAGCTCCGCTAGCTGCCGCCGTTTCAGTCGTGTCGATGCAGCCGCGCACTGCCAGGAGCAACAGCGCGGAGCAGACGGTTTTTGGCAGCTGCTCACGGCTACGCGAGAACCGACAGAGCTTCAATATATAAAGTACTTCCGCCGAGCCACCACGGGCTGTATTCACGGCTTAATTCTTTGTGCGGTTTCGCCATTTCTCTTCATTCCTCCCTCTGCAATCGAAAGGGACGCAGTGCAGCTGTGATGCACTCTAAACCCCTTTGAAATGTGTTCCACAATATTCTTGGTGCGACATATTTTTAGATCACTGTTCCTAAACCAACACTGGAAGCAAATATTTCTAAAGAAAAAGAGAAATTGCGTAAAATTATACAATATTTCTCTGCACAGCCCAAAACAAATCAGTCCGTAGCGAGAAAATCAGGTACGCCATCAAATACATAGCTAAAATTTGTTAGCCTTGCAGGAAGTAATTATTCATTTTCTTTTTGATACAAAATAATACGTATTTACAATTTTCTTATTTCAAAACAGGACCTCTCCCACTCAGCCTTTTGAAGCTTTTTTTACTTTATATTTACATATGGGTGGGATTTCCAGTCCTGGCATAACCAGGAGAAAGCTACCAAAAATTTTGATCCAACTGAAGCATTGGAACTATTGTAATTTATTTGTGACACTATGTTGTCCATTGTACTGGACAAAACTTAAAAGTTTAAATGCAGATCTATGTAAATAAGTAATTAAGTATGTGATTAAGTAAGTATATATCTAAAATTTTAAGTTATAACCCAAAGTTAGGCATTACTACTCTGGAATACAGATCCTTTTGAAACAGATCCACTCACACTGCCCCACTTTCCAAAGTGAGGACGCTATCAAAATCTAACTTGTTTCGTTGACAAGTATGTAATGTACTGCGCACAAACAATATTTCCCACAAGCTTCAAAATAGCACAACTCCTTAAGAATGTAGTTTTGTGAATCAGGACACCATTACTCCCAAGCAGTTCATTCCAGTAGTGAGAAACTACGCGTACTTTGACATGGGATTAGAAATGTTCTCCCACACATTATGTCATCCCAGACCACTCTGTTTTCGCTCTATTAGTTTCATGAACCACGGCTGTGTCAATTCGCTGGTAAAAGTCTCTCCCTTTGGCATCACGACGTAACTTAGCAGTACCGAATTTGTCCCCCATGAAAGATTATAATACGTAATGCAATGAATCGAGCCGGCCACCGTGGCCGAGCGGTTCTAGGCGCTTTAGTCTGGAACCGCGCGACCGCTTTGGTCGCAGGTTCGAATACTGCCTCGGGCATGGATGTGTGTGATGTCCTTAGGTTGGTTAAGTTTAAGTAGTTCTAAGTTCTAGGGAACTGATGACCTCAGATGTTAAGTGCCATAGTGCTCAGAGCCATTTTTGCAATGAATCGAGCATTTACGGAAATGGTAGCGCACGCTGGCGGCCAATGTGGGGTAGAGATTCTCGGTTCACCGCGGGCTGCAATTGGGATGAAAAATTCGGAGGCATTAGTTTTCAGCACGCTCTCGTATTCATACACTATGTGATAAAAAGAATCCGGACACCCCCATAAGCATACGTTTCTCATATAAGGTGCATTGTGCAGCCACCTAGTGCCAGGTACTCCATATCAGCGACCTCAGTAGTCATTAGGCATCGTGAGAGAGCAGAATGGGGCACTCCACGAAACTCACGGACTTCGAACGTGGTCAGGTGATTGGGTGTCACTTGTGTCATACGTCTGTACGCTAGATTTCCACACTCCTAAACATCCCTAGGTAAATTATTTCAGATGTGATACTGAAGTGGAAACGTGAAGGGACACGTACAGCACAAAAGAGTACAGGCCGACCACGTCTGCTGACTGAAAGAGACCGCCGACAGTTGAAGAGGGTCGTAATGTGTAATAGGCAGACATCTGTCCAGACCATCACCCAGGAATTACAAACTTCATCAGGATCCACTGCAAGTACCGCGAGAGTTAGGCGAGAGGTGAGAAAACTTGGATTTCATGGTCTGGCGGCTGCTCATAAGCCACACATCACGCCGGTAAAAGCCAAACGACGCCTCGCTTGGCGGAAAGAGCATTGGACCACTGAACAGTGGAAAAAACGTTGTGTGGAGTGACGAATCACGGTACAAAATGTGACGATCCGATGGCAGGGTGAGGATATGGCGAATACCCGATGAACGTCGTCTACCAGCGTGTGTAGTGCCAACAGTAAAATTCAGAGGCGGTGGTGTTATGGTGTGGTCGTGTTTTTGATGGAGGGGGCTTGGACCCCTTGTTGTTTTGCGTGGAACTATCACAACACAGGCCTACATTGATGTTATAAGCACCTTCTTGTTTCCCACTGTTGAGGAGCAATTCGGGGATGGCGATTTCATCTTTCAACACGATCGAGCACCTGTTCATAATGTACCACCTGTGGCGGAGTGGTTACACGACAATAACATCCTTGTAATCGACTGGCCTGCACAGTGTCCTGACCTGAACCTATACAACATCTTTGGGATGTTTTGGAACGCCGACTTCGTGCCAGGCCTCACGGACCGACATCGATACCTCTCCTCAGTGCAGCACTCCGTGAAGAATGGACTGCCATTCCCGAAGAATCCTTCTAGCACCTGGTTGAACGTATGCCTGCGAGAGTGGAAGCTGTCATCAAGGCTAAGGGTGGGCCAACACCATACTGAATTCCACCATTACCCAGGGAGGGCACCACGAACTTTTAAGTCATTTTCAGTCAGGTGTCCGTATACCTTTGATCACATAATGTAGATACTTTTACATTACCATCAGCTCTGGCATTTTTATGTTAACTGTTGTCTGAAGAAACCTCCAAATATCTTGTCAGACCTTAATAGGATTACAAAATCATAAAGTATAGACTTTCACTTCCGGCGTCTTCATAGATTAAAACTTCCGGGATAAGAGGCCGTGGACGAACAGTAAAAATTCTTCCTCCTGACGTTCCGTTACCAGCTACGAGCAACATATTCCGAGGTGAGCCGACAACTGGCTTCTAGGCCGTGGAGGTCCCTTTTATAAAGAGAGCTTAGAGGATGCCATCACTCGTCACGTGCCGTCGACAGTCTCTGCCACATACGAAAATATGACGTTTATTTAGCTGATTATCTTGATGTTGACTTTGTTGTCTTCTGCCGGCTGCTCTGACCGAGTGGTTCTAGGCACTCCAGTCTCGAACCGAGCTGCTGCTACGGTCGCAGGTTCGAATCCTGCATCGAGCATGGATGTGTGTGATGTCCTTAGGTTAATGAGGTTTAAGTAGTTCTAAGTCTAGGGGACTGATGACCTCAGATGTTGAGTCCCATAGTGCTTAGAGCCATTTGAACCATTTTGTTGTTGTTGTCGTCTTTGAAGGCACGATAACTTCCTCAAATTTCCTTCTATTGCGGAGAGAATTAACTAATGAAAGGATTGTGAAAATCGGGAAATTCTTGAAGTTATAAATGAAATGAAGTATCTAAACTTATAAGCGTTTGTTTTCTGCATGATTTTACGTATTATGACGGTACAGCCTGAACAAACAAACAATGAAACATATGTCTTCTGCCACTCGACTTTCAGTTAGAACCACTTCCGCCAAATCTCCACGCAATGGAAATGTCCATTATAACTATCCGGGCTGTTATGTCGTGGTGGGTTATGAATTCTGTGTCAATTCCCAACGTTGCTTCTTAAAGGAGGTCTGTACCTCCATGGAAGGTCCAACACACCAACTGGCTCGCTACTTCAACGTTATTTTAAATACAGGAGTAGAAATATTTAGGCTTGAAGTAATTGATTTTTATGGACATAGTTTTTTTATATGAAATTTTCGTTACGTAAGCATCGAACTACAGACCCCCCTGAAGATGTCCTCTGCAGATGGGGGCGAAACGTTGGAAATTGACACAGAATTCATCAACCGACCACGGCATAACAGCTCGGATAATTATAATGGACATGACATTTCCTGCCGTGAAAGTCTACATTTTAGTACAATGGAAATGAACATAGATACAATGCAAAGCAAAGAGCTTTCATCTTTCTGAGACAATCGCTGGTATGTTTTTAGGAAAGAGAACATAACTGAATTTACAAATTATTAGTTAAAACTTCAACATTATTTTAAATACGGGAGTAGAAATATTTAGGCTTGAAATAATTGATTTTTATGGACATAGATATTATATATGAAATTTTCGTTACGTAAGCATTGGCTTGATTACGTTACACAATTCACAGTGGATTACTGAGTATGAATGGGATGTAAAAGAACGTATGTAGACTTTTTGTTCAAACATTTGTGATGTCATATAAAAAATAAATCAGTGAAATTTGAACAAAAATTCTTCTGTGTTTCACAGAAACTTGGAAAATTATAGTTTAAGAGTGCATTGGAACTCCAACATATAGGCGTTGTAGCGTGTAGCTTCTTACGTAGCAACTGAGGCATTGATGATGAATCTGTGACTTCTAAATGTATATTAGTGATGTAAAAACACTATTGGAAAGGCTATAGACTGCTTTCATCATTCAGTTTCACATTTATTCCACTGACTCGGATTTACCAACAATAGTAATTACGGCCACTTCAAAAATTACTCCTATTCTGGTTATGTGTTCATTGCTTTACTGTTATATGCACTTTTTTTATCGTTTTGCTTGACAGTCTGTAGAAAGTGGCAATCTCGGAGAAGACAGTGTACCCCAGTAACCGTATCGGAGCTATGGCCGCCGGTGATACGCTGTAATGCAGGCGAGAGGCAACGCTCGCACTCGGCGTTGTCGAACGCTGTTACAGAGATTTGGCGGGGGAGCTTTTCCGGAAACGAGCAAACGTATTCTTCGTCGCCGGCGGCGGCTGCTGCACTCAGAGAGATTAAACAGCCCACGGCTGTCACCGCCTGCATACGCCCCATCCCCACTACCTCCCCTTCTCTCTTCCCCCCCCCCCCCTCAACAACCAAACACACACCTGCGCCGGCGTTTCTTTGCCAGCAATCTCCGTCGAACCTGGAATTCCCCTACACGCCACTACACCTTAGATAAGTTCAGAAAAAATTGTTGCCAGTTGACATTATTCGCCAAGTCATCTTCCACTTCGCATTTCGCCCCTAGACAGACGCAGCAGATGGTTCTATCAAATTCCGTTTCGTTTCAGACTTCCGTTTCCGGTACGTAGCTACAGACGGAATACACCGAGAGGAAATACACGTGCAACTTCAAACGTTCCTTTCGTGCGTTCTTGGAAACTTCCATAGCGTCGCACCAAGTCCTGCATGAGGCGCCGCTGGAATATACGCTGTCTTGGTAGCGGGCAGCGCGTTGGACAAATAACGTGACTTACTGCTCCACACATTTATTATTATTGTCATTTTTATTATTATTATTACGTTCTGTCACTTGACTCATTATCATTTGGCTACTTGGTTGGACCCTAGGCGACCAGGAAACAATGGGCTGGTCAGATGAGTCCCGATTTCAGTTGGTACGAGCTGATGGTAGGATTCGAGTGCGGCGCATACCCTATGAAGCCATGGACCCAAGTTTTCAACAAGGCACTATGAAAGCTGGTGGTGCCTCCATAACGGTGGGGGCGGTGTTTACATGGGATGTACTGGGTCCTCTCGCCCAACTGAACGATTCTTTCGCTACTTGGAGATTCTGGTACCGCGCGCAACGGGTTTTGAATCCGCACCAGACGGCATGGACGTCGAAGACCAACTGAGGTCTCTACACCGTCGCACCGTAAGCTGTGGCGGCGCGCGCCTCCTGGCCCACGTATAATGCGAGGGCGCTACGTTGTGGTCCCAGCGGCCAATAGCGACGTCCCCGATCATGTGTTTAAGCGCCTGCCTCTTGCTGAGCCAGTCAGTCCAATCTTTGCATGTGTCTATCGCCAATTCGCTCACAGACAGCGAGTTTACATTTCTTTGTTCCATGTACGAATGGACGTGGTTGAATCGTGAGGTTTTCTTGTGACTCTGTTGCTTCTTGCGTGTTGTTTTCCGTAAAGTCTCGCTCGGTTGTCCTTCGTTGTTGTGCCCGTCCTTACCCTTTTGTGTTGTTGTTCGCGGGCCGCTCCGTGGGTTCCGCCGCGCTTTCCTTCACGGCAAACCCCGCGACTGTTCCGGTCGCGGTTACAACAGAGATCACTTGCAGCCATTTAGGTACTTCATGACAATGCGTCATTTCACCAGCTCACAACTTTTCGCGGTCGGTTTGATGAATATTCTGGACGATTCGAGCGAATAATTTGACCCTCCACATCACTGGACGTGAATACCATGGAATTTTTATGGGACGTCATGGAGTTGTCAGTTCGTGTACAAATCTTGCAATGTTAACTGTTTCGCAATGAGGACGGCTGTAGAGACAGCATGGCTGAGTATTTTGAAGGCGACTTTCAACTTGAGTCCATGCCACGTCGAATCGCTGCACTATGTCAGGGAAAAGAAGGTCCGACACGATGATGGGGGGTATCCCGTGACTTTTGTCACCTCAGTGTGTATGCATACTGAAGTGACGAATGAAAATTTGCACCAAGGGCAGGATTCACACTTGGGTGTCCTGCTCACTAGTTTCATGCGCTACCCACTACATCAGCGTGGCACAATGAGTTTGCACAACTGCACAAACTGCCTTATCAAGCGTCCATGTTCAGTCCCCATTCAGGCTTCAGCCCACTTTGTGTACCCCGTAAACTCTAACAGCATTCAGGTTACCGTGAACATGAACCAGTAGGTATATTTCATTATTCTCTGTGACCAAGTTTTGCCCATCTTCTACTTCTTCATGATAACAGTGATAAGGACACAACCGTCTTCCAAGATGATGACTGCTGTGTTCGCAGGACTGCATACATACTTCCTGGTTTTGCGGACATTCAGCCATACTATCGCACCTTGACTAGCTCGCTATGACACACCGTTGTAATCACATAGAAAATGTCAGGGCCCTTTGGAACAGTCGGTGAAAAGCAGCAATCAACAGCTCCGCGATGCGGTGTGTCGTGTCGTACAGTCTGGAACCACGCGACCGCTACGGAAGCAGGTTCGAATCCTGCCTCGGGCATGGATGTGTGTGATGTCCTTAGGTTAGTTAGGTTTAAGTAGTTCTAAGTTCTAGGGCACTGATGACCTCACAAGCTAAGTGCAATAGTGCTCAGAGCCATTTGAACCATTTTTGTCGTGTCGTGACACGAATCCCACCATCATCTGTGGACGATGTGGCCCAATCAGCGTATTTACGATAGTGTGAGCTGCGAGCTACTCCTTTACCTTAAACGGTGTGACAGGGAGCAAGTCTACGGAGAGTAGAAGCTGTGGGAATAGAATAAGTGTGTAACGCTTAAAGAATTCGGTTTAAGAACAATTTAATTTTCAACAGTTCGACCTTATTCGGAGAGAAGTCTTAGAGTGGCTTTATATCACTGAGTACACCCTACCACTCTGTACGTTAGTTCTTTTTAGTATCTCCCAAGTTCTCCCTTTTGCTATTACAGTCGCCTGACCATATGTGCAGATAGCTCTGGAAGATGGCTCATCGGAACTACGATAGATGGGATATTAATTACATGAATGATAAAAAAGTTTACTAAACTTGATAAAATCCTTTACTTCATGGGTGTTTGATAATTTACAGCTGTCACTGACAATTCAAATATCACTTCATGAATTAAGTACCAAAATTTTCTGCTTTCAACATACACAAAAGTACATTTCCATCTGAGACTTAAATAACTCTTTGGTCCTATACGATGACGCTGAATGCTTCAGTGGAGGTCATAAACAGGGCAGAGTGCTTCACTGCTCAGCTCTGTACCGACTCCGTGTAAAGGCGCTTTCGCGCTGAAACAGATGCCGTGTTTTCTTCATCTTCTCCAAGTTGTCACTGTGGACTGCAGCAAAACATCGCTGAAGTTTGTGGTATCGATTTATGTCACAAATTTTGATGTGGCACCCCAATCCTTGGACAATACCATATTAAGCAGAATGGGACACGAATGTAGAGTATAGACGGTATCAACAAGTTGCTACTACCAGAGACAAACTCTACACAGCTTGTTCTTTTCTAACAACAAAAAAACTTCAGATAATTGTTGCTAGGACACTCAGTTGTCCTCCCTCAAACTTGTGCAGTCTCCTTGTAGATTTTACTGCACCAGCATCAAAGCGTCCCTCTCTGCTGACTGCTACGAACAACTCGGCTGTTATACTGCTCCTGGCTGCTTCCTACGAGGTGCATTCAAGTTCTAAGGCCTCCGATTTTTTTCTAATTAACTACTCACCCGAAATCGATGAAACTGGCGTTACTTCTCGACGTAATCGCGCTGCAGACGTACACATTTTTCACAACGCTGACGCCATGATTCCATGGCAGCGGCGAAGGCTTCTTTAGGAGTCTGTTTTGACCACTGGAAAATCGCCGAGGAAATAGCAGCACGGCTGGTGAATGTGCGGCCACGGAGAGTGTCTTTCATTGTTGGAAAAAGCCAAAAGTCACGAGGAGCCAGGTCAGGTGACTAGGGAGCATGAGGAAACACTTCAAAGTTGTTATCACGAAGAAACTGTTGCGTAACGTTAGCTCGATGTGCGGGTGCGTTGTCTTGGTGAAACAGCACACGCGCAGCCCTTCCTGGACTTTTTTGTTGCAGTGCAGGAAGGAATTTGTTCTTCAAAACATTTTCGTACGATGCAGCTGTTACCGTAGTGCCCTTTGGAACGCAATGGGTAAGGATTACGCCCTCGCTGTCCCAGAACATGGGCACCATCATTTTTTCAGCACTGGCTGTTACCCGAAATTTTTTTGGTGGCGGTGAATCTGTGTTCTTCCATTGAGCTGATTGGCGCTTTGTTTCTGGATTGGAAAATGGCATCCACGCCTCATCAATTGTCACAACCGACGATAAGAAAGTCCCATTCACGCTGTCGTTGTGCGTCAACATTGCTTGCCAACATGCCACACAGGCAGCCATGTGGTCGTCCGTCAGCATTCGTGGCACCCACCTGGATGACACTTTTCGCATTTTCAGGTCGTCATGCAGGATTGTGTGCACAGAACCCACAGAAATGCCAACTCTGGTGGCGATCTGTTCAACAGTCATTCGGCGATCCCCCAATACAATTCTCTCCACTTTCTCGATCATGTCAGGCTGGCTTGTGCGAGCCCCAGGTTGTTTCGGTTTGTTGTCACACGATGTTCTGCCTTCATTAAACTGTAGCACCCACGAACGCACTTTCGACACATCCATAACTCCATCACCACATGTCTCCTTCAACAATCGATGAATTTCAATTGGTTTCACACCACGCAAATTCAGAAAACGAATGATTGCACGCTGTTCAAGTAAGGAAAACGTCGCCATTTTAAGTATTTAAAACAGTTCTCATTCTCGCCGCTGGCGGTAAAATTCCATCTGCCGTACGGTGCTGCCATCTCTGGGACGTATTGACAATGAACGCGGCCTCATTTTAAAACAATGCGCATGTTTCTATCTCCTTCCAGTCTGGAGAAAAAAAATTGGAGGCCTTGGAACTTGAATGCACCTCGTATACCGTTTCGTTGGAGACTTTTGTGCCAGTTCCTCCCATACAGATGTATTCCTCTGATTCTTCCGAGGGTCTTCTTATAGATTCTTCCAGAACCTTCTGTATGCCAGCATTTGCTAGTCACCTTGGTGCCCGAAGATGTAATCCTCACAAAACCATTCCAGCACCGCCGTTTCCTCAGCAGCCTGTCAACAAGTCTGACTTCATACGGAACACTGGATGTCCACATGACACCAAGCTTTATCCACTGTCTTAACATTACTCGTAATAACGTTTCACTCCTATCCTCCACTCATGCCACTTGTTGTTGTTGTTGTTGTTGTTGTTGTTGTGGTCTTCAGTCCTGAGACTGGTTTGATGCAGCTCTCCATGCTGCTCTATCCTGTACAAGGTTAATCATCTCCCAGTACCTACTGCAACCTACATCCTTCTGAATCTGTTTAGTGTATTCCTCTCTTGGTCTCCCTCTACGATTTTTACCCTCCACACTCCCTCCAATACTAAATTGGTGATCCCCTGACGCCTCAGAATATGCCCTACCAACCGATCCCTTCTTCTAGTCAAGTTGTGCCAGAAACTCCTCGTCTCCCCAATTCTATTCAATACCTCCTCATTAGTTATGTGATCTACCCATCTAATCTTCACATTCTTCTGTACCACCACATTTCGAAAGCTACTATTCTCTTCTTGTCTAAACTATTTATCGTCCAGATTTCACTTCCATACATGGCTATGCTCGATAGAAATTTCTCTTCTTCAAAAACGCTTTCCTTGCCTTTGCCAGTCTACATTTTATATCCTACTTCGACCATCATCAGTTATTTTGCTCCCCAAATAGCAAAACTCATTTACTACTTTAAGCGTCTCATTACCTAATCTAATTCCCGTAGCATCACCCGATTTAATTCGACTACATTCCATTATTCTACTTTTGCTTTTGTTGATGTTCATCTTGTATCCTCCTTTCAAGACACAATCCATTCCGTTCAGCTGCTCTTCCAGGTCCTTTGCGGTCACTGGCAGAATTACAATGTCATCGGCGAACCTCAAAGTTTTCATTTCTTCTCCATGGATTTTAATTCCAACTCCGAATTTCTCTTTTGTTTCCTGTACTGCTTGCTCAATATACAGATTGAATAACATCGGGGATAGGCTACAAAAATGTCACTCCCTTCCCAACCACTGCTTCCCTTTCATACCCCTCGAATCTTATAACTGCCATCTGGTTTCTGTACAAATTGTAAATAGCTTTCGCTCCCTGTATTTTATTCCTGCCACCTTCAGAATTTTAAAAGAGTATTCCAGTCAACGTTGTCAAAAGCTTTCATTGACAATTCTGGTCGCGGAAACGTAGGTTTGCCTATCCTTAATCTTATTGCACTAATAAAATTCGGTATACATGATAGTAGCCCTTGAGATGCAATTTTTAATGAGTGATCTCAGCTGGAGATGATATATCTGAAGAAACTTTTGAACACTGTTCCTCGCCAATCTGAGACAATTATCGAGTTTACTAGCGGTGTTGAACGGTAATTGTTTAATCTGGTCGTGGGGGCAGCAACATCCTGTCGTGTGTGCCTGTATTATTAACAGTACCTGTTGACAAGTCGCAGATATAATCAATGAGTCCAGCTAAACATGCATGTTTAATGTCCCCCGTGAAACGTGTCTAGCTGTCCGGAACCAACAGGGGGGGATCACGTAACTGAGTGATGAGATAGAGAGGCGCTGCGTCGCACGAGCAGCCGCAGTGGTGGAGCTAATTGCAGCCAGGGAGCGGACCAGTAAAACTGGGGAGGGGGCGGAGGTGCAGACAGACGTAATTATAGCGAGAACAAAGGACGCCGGACAAAAGCTCGCCACATTTGCATTGCCCCGCCGGTGGCGCTGCCTGGCGGCCGGCGCGCGCGGCTTGCTGCAGTCCACAGCCACCGGCAGCCGTGCTATTGGCTCCCTTTCTCCCCCCTCTATCCAATAGCAGCCGCCAGGCACCAGCCGCTGGTACCTGTTGACAGCGACACCTTCTCTGCCTTTCATGTCTGCTTAGCGCGCTGCACTCTCATACATTACAGGCTTTCACCAGCCACACGTGATGGCTTTCATGGCTTCAGGACCAACACCGGAAGTTTTCATTTTCCAGATCCGCTCATTATCAAATGTCTCTTATAATTGAAACTGTAGGTGTACTGCACTATTTTCTCACACCACTACAAAATTGATGAGTGGTGATATTAGTGTCAGTGACTTTTATAAATTGCTGAAATCGTTAAAATTGAAGCACTAGGTACCGACGGAATATACACTCATCCTCATCAATTAAAGATAATGCTGATATATGGTGCAACAACGCTCTGGTGGGTGGTTTGCGGGTTTAAATCACCTCGGGCTATCACCATGCGGTGCATTTGACCTGCGGTCGTCACGCGGTGGCGCTGGCAGCAGTCCACATACGCAGAGGTGTGTTGGTGCGTGTCAGAGTACGGTGCAGCGAGTAAGTGTGCAAACGTTTTCAGAAGTTCTAATGGTGACTGTGTGTTGAAAATGGCTGAAAGAACACATACTGATGACGTTATGAGGGATAGAATGCTAGGGCGACTGAATGCTGATCAAACACAACAGGTCGTAGCACGGGCCCTCCATGTGCCACAAAGTGTGATCTCAAGATTATGGCAACGATTCCATCAGATAGGAAATTTGTCCATGCGCTACAGTACGAAACGTTCACAGTCTAAAGCACCACAAGAAGACCGATATCTCACCATCAGTCTCCGCAGACGGCCACGGAGTACTGCAGGTGACCTTGTTCGGGACCTTACCGCAGCCACTGGAACTTGTCTCCAGACGCACGGTCTACAGACGACTGAACAGACGTGGTTTATTCGCCCAAAGACCTGCAAAGTGTATTCCACTGACCCCTGGTCACAGGAGAGCCGCCGGCCGAGGTGGCCGTGCGGTTAAAGGCGCTGCAGTCTGGAACCGCGAGACCGCTACGGTCGCAGGTTCGAATCCTGCCTCGGGCATGGATGTTCGTGATGTCCTTAGGTTAGTTAGGTTTAACTAGTTCTAAGTTCTAGGGGACTAATGACCTCAGCAGTTGAGTCCCATAGTGCTCAGAGCCATTTGAACCATTTGAACAGGAGAGCCCGTAAAGCCTGCTGTCAAGAACACAGTACTTGGTCATTGCAATAGTGGTCCCAGGTTATGTTCACGGACGATTCCAGGTATAGTCTGAACAGTGATTCTCGCCGGGTTTTGATGTGGCGTGACCCAGGAACCAGATACCAACCGCTTAATGTTCTTGAAAGGTACCTGTATGAAGGTCGTGGTTTGATGGTGTGGAGTAGGATTATGATTGGTGCACGTACACCCCTGCATGTATTTGACAGAGGAACTGTAACAGGTCAGGTGTATCGGGACGTCGTTTTGCACCAGTATATCCGCCTTTTAAGGGGTGCAGTGGGTCCCACCTCCCTCTTGATGGATGATAACGCACGGCCCCACCGAGCTGCCATCGGGGAGGAGTACCTTGAAACAGAAGATATTAGGCGAATGGAGTGGCCTGTCTGTTCTTCCGCGCTAAAACCCATCGAGCAAGTCTGGGATGCTCTGGGTCGACGTATCGCTGGACGTCTTTAAACCCCTATGGCACTTCAGGAGATCCGACAGGTATTGCTGCAAGAATGGGAGGCTATACCCCAGCAGTTGCTCGACCACCTGATCCAGAGTATGCCAGCCCGATGTGCGGCCTGTGTACGTGAGCATGGTGATGGCTCTGAGCACTATGGGACTTAACATCTATGGTCATCAGTCCCCCAGAACTTAGAACTACTTAAACCTAACTAACCTAAGGACAGTACACAACACCCAGCCATCACGAGGCAGAGAAAATCTCTGACCCCGCCGGGAATCGAACCCGGGAACCCGGGCGTGGGAAGCGAGAACGCTACCGAGAGCATGGTGATAATATCCCATATTGATGTCAGGGTACACGTGCAGGAAACAGTGGCGTTTTGTAGCACATGTGTTTCGGGACGGTCTTCTCAACATCACCAATACCGTGGACTTGCAGGTCTGTGTCATGTGTGTTCCCTATGTGCCTACGCTATTAGCGCCGGTTTTGTGTAGTGCCACGTTATGTGGCATCACATTCTGCAATTATCCTTAATATATGGTACATGCGTCTTTGCGTCCGTCCGTCACATACAGTCCGTCCTAGCTGTTAATTCTCCAACTTCGGTATTGGGCGAGTTGTTTTGCTCCGAATCTGTGCGATTAACTGCGATACCACTCAGTTTTCCTCCCACGGCGACCGAACAGGTATGAATGAGTTATCCAGAACTTTTTTCTTTGTGCCATGAGTCTTCTAACTGGTTTGATGCGACCCACCAGGAATTCCTTTCTTGTGCCAACTTCTTCATGTGAGACAAGAACTTGCAACAAGGTCTTCAACTGGTGCACAAAGCTTAAGGAAGAAAGTAACTTTCGCATGTTGTGTCACTGCCGAGCAACATAGCTTGATGAGACTCGGAACAAACAGAAACAACCGCTAAACTAAAGTAGAGAAGGTAACGCAAAGAAGTACACAGTGAAACCAACAAAAAATGACCCTTTTATTGAAAGACAATAATATTACATTGAAGTCACCGCAATTCGTTTGACACATCGGCAAGACATGTACTTAATAGAGTGATGATCGCCACGGACAGCAGGGCATGCTCTACAGCGTTCTCACACGCTGGTAAAAAGTTGTTGTGACAGGGTATTACATCCCTCCACCATTTCGGTTGACAATGCTGGATGGTCTTTGGTTCACGTGCACTTCCTGCAATACGTATCCTCCAATGCATTCCACACTCGCTCGATGGGATTTAAGTCGGGGTAACAGCAGATCAGTGCATTCGCCGGTTTACTCTCGTTCCGGGAGCTCCTCCACGTGCGTGTTCAGTGGGGTCGCGCACTGTCATCTACAAAAGTGAAGTCAAGTTGGAATGTATCAATGAAAAGACACACATCGGGGAGCAATACAGAGTCAAAATTATTTCAACGTAGAGAGTACCGTATTCAGAGATTTGGGGGTCGAAAATGATTCAAATTGCTCTGAGCACTATGGGACTTAACATCTGAGGTCATCAGTCCACTAGAACTTAGAACTACTTAAATCTAACTAACCTAAGGCCATCACACCCATCCATGCCTGAGGCAGCATTCGAACCTGCGACCGCAGCAGTCCCGCGTTTCCGGACTGTAGTGCCTATAACCGCTCGGCCACACCGGCCGGCTGCACCATGATCATGGACGGTGATAATGCTGTGGCTAACCCTGTTCGTTGTTCGTGGTCCAAAGTCTCAGTTCCAGGTACCCTATCTAATGGCTACCTGGGGCAGCACAAAAAAGGATTTTCAGTATTTCGTGTAATTACTGACTGATTTTAAAAAATTAAAATGCCGTCGTAATCTACTCATTGAGAGATATAATCCTATGTTAAAATTTTAACACAGTAATAAAAGTATTACAGTTATAAAATGTGTAGGTACGGCGGTGTTAGGCGTATAAGTGCACATAATCCTGTTAATGACAGAGGACAGTATGCTGAATAACATTACATCCGTATTTACTTCATTTGCATAGTAGTTATTACGAATAGTATGTTTTTAGGTTCGTTAGTACCTCCAAGTATGCACGGAACAAGCAAGCCATTAATGTTTATCTTTCCCTTGGCAGTAGTTCAGGTACTGAAGAGGGTACCCAGGAACGGAAATGTGGAAAGTCTATATTGAAGGTGGAGTCTACATTGCGTTACAGTTACAACTGTGCAGAAAACATCGGGTGGTAAAGTATGTGACTTTCTTCTGGAAAGACTGTTAGATGCAGATAAAAAACAACTAACGCGCTGAACGTGGTACATATTAAGGTACCAAAGACTACAACATGTGTACTTAACCACCTAACATACTGTATCTTAATATAGTTACGTAGGCTTCCGCGGCCAGAGTCAGTCGACATAAAAGTTTTCTGGGTTTGGTACCGCGTCATAATGTAAAAACTACTGCTGCTGGAGAAAAACCCAGAAGAAGGCCGCTGCAATCGTGGCCGAAACGTTGGTTTTTCTCCAGCAGCAGTAGGTTTTACATTATGACGCGGTACCAAACCTAGAAAACTTTTATGTATACTGTATCTTAACTCACGGCGTGCAAATTATTGAAACTCTGTTTATCGAGTATTTGCGACAGAGAGCATTTAGTGGATTCCAACAAAATTTACAAAATAGTTTCTAACCTTTACGAAACTTTTTCTCGCTATGACACCTGCAAAATAATAAAAAGAAAATAAAATTGATTATACTATATTTCCACTGTTCACTCAGTAAAGCTGCCGCATCACGCAACGATTTAATTTATTATTTCGACACTACCAACTGTATTGACAATACAGTTTGCAAACCGTGTCTACATATAACGCTAAATGTATCATTTTACGATTCATAGTTTAGGAGATGAGACGTCATAAAAATCGAGATGCGTAAAAGACTAGCTTTTGATCCAAACGGATCGCAAATTACCCAGACTATACTCATCCAGTGAGAGCGTTTAGTAACTTCTAACGATCTTTAACCATAATTTCAGTACAGACGTCTCCTCACTTACGAGCTTAAGGGGGTAGGACGTCAAACGGGATGACTTGGAGCAGGAGAGACACCACAGGACATTTTTTCACTGTCTATACTTTTAAAAATAAATTCATAAAACTTTGTCAGAATGACCAGAAAGGATTCAGGATTTACACTTATAGTGGTGGAAGTTCAAAAATTTGAGAAAATAATTTTTTTTCTTACATTTGTATTTCACCTTTTTTTCACTTACCGTTGGCTGCATTTGTTGCTATAGGTACACTTTTCTTCATAAGTAAGAGAGATTCTTCGATGAACTTTGCCAAGAATACAAACCGTACTTACAGGTGTATGAAACTCTAGAATTTTCCAAATCTATTAAAAACTGTGGTAAAAATTGAGACAATTAACTATAAAATTTGAGTTTTTTTCTCAACATTAAGTTTAAAATATAGCAGCACATTCATTTTTTCATAAATTAAATAATTTCTAGAGTTTCATACACCTGTAAGTATGGTTTGTATGCTGTGCAAAATTCATCGAAGAATCTCTCTTACTTATGAAAAAACGTGTATCTATAGCAACAAACGAAGCCAATAGAAGTGAAAAAATGATGAACTTTCACATGTAAAAACAATTATTTTTTTATGTTTTTGAACTTCCACTGCTATGATTATGAAACCTGAATCCCTTTTGGTCATGCTGACAAAGTATTATGAATTTATTCGTGAAAGTGTAGACAGTGGAAATTGAAATGTCCTGTGGTGTCTCTCCTGCTCCAAGACGGCCCGTTTGACGTCCTACCCTCCTTAATGACCAATATTTAAACGTTAACTCATTTGTAAAATAATTAGTCCTTTGAACTGTTTTGTAGAAAGGAGTCCAACTCTTTAAAGAATCGGGGGCTTACTGATTAAACTGTGATTCGACAACATCAGTGTTCAAGACCCCTTCTGGCCGTGAAGATTTAAGATGGTTCCTTTGAGCAGGATTCGTGCTGCTTTTCTAATGACCTTGTCGTCGACGCTTCATTAAACATAACTCCCAGTTCTTCCCCTATCCATGAGGATTGCTGTCTCCCTAATAAACTCTACCTGCAAAAATATCTTTTCACTTTTCGTAATGGCGCTGAAACAAACAGGAAACCTACTTAATCGAACACTGGCAGTGAAATCGTACGCTGAAGCAAATGATCTATCTCGCATTATACGCTTATGGGGAGCCCAGTAACGATGTAGAACAAACAGAAAGACCCACAGAATGTGTGCAAATTCCATAAGTGGCCATTTTATCGCTGTTGTCGGACGACCTCAGATGCCCCGGTCACGGAGGCAAGTTACGACGCACGTTTCGTAGGGCCTGTTATGAAAATACACACGGCATTCGCTGCTCGGGTCGCTTTTATTGCTCAGAAGTATTCGAAAGCGGGTTGGAATTTCATTATGGAGACGGCACAGACGGAAGGCGACGGCGCACGCGATGTGAAACCTATGGGCCTTCGGTATGCCGGCAGCTGCAAGAAATTTGTCGGCCGTGTACGGTGCAGCACAGCAACATGGCTGCCGCGAGGCCGTTAGCAACGGCCACTCTCCAGCTAAAAGTTAATTACTCGGCGCCGTACTAGGTCGCACGCCGGGGCTTCTTTCGACAATAGCCTCTGTCCGCGTAACTGGGGCGGAAATTGCTCTGCTGCCAACACGCCAATGGCTGTCACACGTCTGCGGATTCTAGTATACGCCGCTGATACGATTCTGATGCTACTGTGTCTCTAAAGTTGGTCAGGGTGATATGAAGACCCATCAGATGTAATTTGGGGGCACTTTGGACATCCAGAACAACCTGAGCCTCACGGAGAACGAATTCGTGTAAATGCTGTAAATGCTGAATGCTAGTCGGGGGACGAAACTGTAACTTGAGAAATGGCGGACTTTCGCATTTGACAGCTCCTTTTGTCCCAGGCGGAGCTCGTTATAATCTCACTGAACAACGTACTCCTTCCCAAATGGGTGTGTCCGCAACTCGTGGTCGTGCGGTAGCGTTCTCGCTTCCCGCGCCCGGGTTCCCGGGTTCCCGGGTTCGATTCCCGGCGGGTCAGAGATTTTCTCTGCCTCGTGATGACTGGGTGTTGTGTGATGTCCTTAGTTTAGTTAGGTTTAAGTAGTTCTAAGTTCTAGGGGACTGATGACCATAGATGTTAAGTCCCATAGTGCTCAGAGCCATTTGAACCATTTTTTTCTGGGCCGCGTGGGATTAGCCGAGCGACCTAAGGCGCTGCAGTCATGAACTGCGCGGCTGGTCCCGGCGGAGGTTCGAGTCCTCCCTCGGGCATGGGTGTTTGTGTTTGTCCTTAGGATAATTTAGATTAAGTAGTGTGTTAGCTTAGGGACTGACGACCTTAGCAGTTAAGTCTCATAAGATTTCACACACATTTGAACATTTTTGCTTAAAGGTATGAAACTAATTTTGCGCATTTCAACCGCATAAGTATCGAATTTTCATCTTTGAAAAGTAAAGCTACTTGGGATTGTTTCTGCGCCATTGAATGGATACGGTCACTGAAAATTGTTTCACCAACTTATCTTTCTTTCCAACGCGAAAAAAAGTCACTGAAAATCCCAATATGACACAGCAAATTTTAACAGTTTCTTTACAGTAATTGGAAGAGTGGTTTAAATGTTCACTTGCTGTCCCCCGTGCGCGAAGATCGTACACAGTACGGAACGGCGTGAAAATCGACTAGTCTAAACCCATTACATTTGCTCCACAGACTAGTTTTGTTCTCCTAGCACCACTTTATCCTCTTCTGTGTATTCCTGTTTAGAATGAACACTTCGGTCACCCACTTCTGTGATTTAGATTTACAGCCGTTTCACGAAAACCTTTTAGATTAATACCGTGACGGGTACTTCAAAACGATGTCTTGCCTTATGCTTGACAACCAGAGTTAGTACTCCATAATGACGGCGACGTAGACTAGACTGCGAAGTAGACTAGACATAGAACTCTAGCCTACCTTTTCTTAGGAGCTGTAATGTCGGTTAGTATGTAATTAAAAATTTTAAATAAATTTAGTAGCAAGAACTGAGGTGTCTTTGTTGCAGCTCCTCTTCCTTTTATTTTTATTTGTTATGTGTATTAATGTCCGCAGCTCGTGGACTCGCAGTAGCATTCTCGCTTCCCGAGCACGCGGTCCCGGTTTCGATTCCCCGCGGGATCGGGGACTTTCACCTGCCCCAGATGACTGGGTGTTGTGACGTCATCGTCATCATCATCATCATCATCATCATCATCATTCATCCACATTACGGACGGAGGAAGGCAACGGCAAACCTCCTCCATTAGGACCTTGCCTAGTAAGGCGGTGCGGGTCTCCCGCATCGCTCCCCTACGCTGTGTCAAGAAGCATGGGACTTCATTTCCATTCCATCTGTATTAATATTGCCTCCCATAGAATAACGATGTAAGGTTTTCACAAAGAGAAGATGAGAATTACATCATTTTGCAGTATTATTGATTGGATAACTTTTCATATTTCGTCTTGGGTCCCAGGAGGACTGGTTAGTAATCAGGGATATGACAGGAAAGACCATTTTAAGCAAACGATTTCATGTGGACAGGTGCACTATTCCGAATGGTTTTCGAAATAAAACACATTTAATGTACATTTTTTTTATATGGGCTTGAGGCGTGCAGGAACATGTCCTACCATACTCGCTGGATTAGTCGTAGTAGTGCTGCTCACCTACATCGCTAGTCCTTACGCAATTAGATTTTTGTGTGTGGGACATTATGAAGTCTGAAGCGCACAAAATAAAGGTGCGCACGCGAGATGAACTGCTTGATCGCGTCATGGAAACTTCTGTCGTCATTGTGGAACGTGCAACGGCACTCAGATAAGCAACGCAACATGTTCTCCTAACAGTGCACAAATGCACTGAAGTTGGCGGTGGGATATTCGAACAATTGTACAACAACGTGTGTGATAATATTTAGAGGTGAGTGTGTTACAAATATGTATTTTCAGTTGTTAGTTTGTAAAACGCATGTCGTAATGTTTTTACTAACTGTTGCATATGCGTACATGTGTAAACCTGAGGATCTATTGAATATTACAGAAAATAAATAACAATCCACACAAAATGTGTTGTATCTCGGAAACCATTCGGAATAGGGCATATGCCCATATCAAGTTTTTTGTTTCAAACGATAGTTCCTGTCACATCCATGAATATTGACCGTTCCTCTTGGGACACCTTGCATAATTCAGTCATCTCAGAACTCGCAAAATAATAAAACTCTATATCTGAGAAAAAACTGAAGAGCATAAAAAGTGCCGGCCGCGGTGGTCTAGCGGCTCTAGGCGCGCAGTCCGGAACCGCGCGACTGCTGCGGCCGCAGGTTCGAATCCTGCCTCGGGCATGGATGTGTGTGATGTCCTTAGGTTAGTTAGGTTTAAGTAGTTCTAAGTTCTAGGGGACTGATGACCACAGATGTTAAGTCCCATAGTGCTCAGAGCCATTTTAGCATAAAAAGTAAAATTATTTTGTTTGAATAATAAACTGATGTCGATAAAATGATCTCTACGCCTTAATTGATTTGCATTTAGTTGTGCTAGACGTTGGTTGAGCATTCGCCTCGCAATAATATCTGTCGTTTGACACATAGCTGATTATTTCCAGCCTCGTCAAGAGTGTGAATTTGACTGCCACTTTGTTTGCGTTTACTATACCCTCTGCCGCGGGGTTCAACAGAAAATTCAGCAATAAAAAAGAGAGACTTTTTATCAGCTTCTGCGCTACGCTGTACGAAGGAACTGATATAACAAGCCAGGGACACAGTTTGCGGAGTGCTCCCCGAGGGCACGTAGGCGGAAATTCCCCGTGTTGTCGCGAGGGGGCTGCGACGCGCCGGTCGGCAACTTCGATAATTGCGTGAGGGCTGGCCTACGTCACAGGCGCGTCTTCCTCCTATGCCCCCTGCCTGCTTTGCCGTCTCCGTCCTGCTTCGTGCAAAGCAGTCCTTCCTCGAGCCGTGCGGTCCTATGTGATGCCGAAGTCGACGCGACGGCGAGCAGACACAGGTTCTGTATGAGGTGCTCGAAAACTTGGCCCTCATCTGTGAGTGTAACGTACGTACCCACTAGGGCGGATCAGGATCGGTTGTAAAACCTTTCTGCGTGACGTCACTTGCGCGAGTAGAGCCGTACCGAAGTGATTCTGCGACCCTCGTGGAAATCGCAAAACTGCCCTGCCCCTAAACCTCCGTCTCCCCTCGTACGCGCAAAAGGACCTTGCTGCAACTTTTTCTACACAGATTTGCAAATTTTATAATTTAGTAGGTTAATATAAATGAAGCACTATTAAAATATACGAGGGTTGTCCAGAAAGTAAGTTCCGATCGGTCGCGATTTTCTCAGTGAAAATCCGACGAGGCTTTTCACAGATGTGTTGGGTAGTGTCTCTAGTATGACCGTCGATCGCATCAAGACACTCTTTTCAGTTGTGAGCGCACTGTGCGCGAGTAAAGATGCCTAGAACAACGATGTCTCCCGACAAGTAGGAGGACCCGCTGAGAGACTTCGTCTTAATCAATGCAGCCCACCTAACACAACTGCCACGCACTTCCTTCTTCAAGGCAATTCTCAGCCACACTCTGCAGGGGCAGTGAAGACGCTCCTGCAGCCTTTTCGATGGGAAGTGTTCGATCACCCACAACACAGCCCTAATTGGCTCGTCCTATCATTTCTTTTCACATGAAACGCTGGACACGAAGACAACACTTGGGTGTAGGCTACGAACTATAGACCAGCGTAGAGAATTATCGGAAAGCACAGGCGGCTGCCTTCTATGACGATGGTATTGGAAATTTAGCATAACGGTCCGACGAATGTCTAAGTCGGAGCGGCGACTATGTAGAGAAGTATCTGGAAAGTGTAGCTATTCTTGCAAATAAAATGTTTCTGATTTTCACTGTGGTTTCCATTTAGCCACCGATCGGAACTTACTTTCTGGACAGCCCTCGTATTACTTCATGATCTGCATTATATTTTTCGTAGAGGTAAATAGATTATAAATTGAACAGAGTAATCAAAAAAGCTACTATGTGCCATTTTTTAAAATAAATTAGTTTTTGCATTACAAACCAACTACAGGGTATTTCACAAATCTTGTTATACAATTCTAGAGGTTGTAGAGATGAATTAGTAGGTCAAGTTTCCCATAGGAACCCATGTCCGTAAAAGATTCGTTTCCATGTTACAAGGAAACCAAGATGAACAGATTTACTTTGATATTACAACAGCTTTCGATACGACGACGCCAAGTATGGTGTACACAAAGTATGTGCGTTGTAAGTTCTGTTCAAGAAACGCGATGTACGGTTAATCGCTTCTGCCGCAGCCATGATCCGTGCATGGTTTGAGGATTGGATACATGGGAGGCCACCGGCGATGGAGTTCATCTTCTGCTTCTCCTTTTCCAATCCAACTTCCCAGACCTCACATGTTGTGACTTTTATCTATGGGGTTACATAAAAGATATCGCTTTTATTCCCCCAATGCCTGGCACTCCTGAAAGTCCGGCTTCAAATGGCTCTTAGCACTATGGGACTTAACTTCCGAGGTCATCAGTCCCTGAAAGTCTGCGATATCGTATTATTGAAGCTGTGAATCAGATAACGAAAGACCAGCTGCTTCGTGTGTGGCAGGAAATGAGCCACCGTTTTGATATTTGTCGTGCAACACATGGTGCTCGCACTGAATTTCTTTCCAGGAACATTGGAATTGTGTTTCTATCTTTTACAGTTTGGCAGCAATAAATGTTTCAAACCTGTTTAGAAATTTGTGGTAAAGTCGAATGGGATCAAACTGCTGAGGTCATCGGTCCCTAAGCTAATCTAACTTAAACTAACTTACCGTAAGGACAACACACACACCCATTCCCACTGGAGGACTCGAATTTCGGACGGGAGGAGACGCGCGGACCGTGACAAGACACCTGAGACCGCCCGGCTACCCCGCGCGGCTCAAATCTGCTCCTTCGTTTTGAACATCCCTGTACCTTCTTCGGCAGGATAATATCAGTTAAAGCCAGAAGCCAAAAACTGGATAAAGAACAGAGCGCGGGGCAGATTCTTTAACTTTTTTTTACATGTATTGGCAGTTTTTCCTTCGAGACAACCGGAATCCTTGGGAAATTTTAAATTAAAGTGGTTTTCGGCCAACCACCTGGGGCTGCAGACTTTCTGGGATCAGTAACGAACGATTTGTTATTGTGGAAGGCTACAATTTACAAAATACAGGGGTTGGACAAAAACACCGCAGAAGCTGAATGCTTGAACAGAAACACAGATGCTACCCAAGCTTCTAGGTTGTCCTCTTGTTTTGGCCACGAACGGCACCTGTACAATGTCTTCAAAAGGTTCCAGCTGT
This sequence comes from Schistocerca americana, assembly GCF_021461395.2. Taxonomy (NCBI): domain Eukaryota; kingdom Metazoa; phylum Arthropoda; class Insecta; order Orthoptera; family Acrididae; genus Schistocerca; species Schistocerca americana. The sequence continues at coordinate 134,953,170 of NC_060126.1, read as the reverse complement.
CAGTCGTGGTCAGAACGGCGCTCTGTGTAGTTGTGAGTGCATTATGTCGGAGCTAAGTGAATTCGAACGAGGGAAACTGTATGCCGAATGCTTCCCTCATTAAAGTAGCCGAAATTTTTGGTGGTTCAAGAGCCACCGTTATAAGATTTATTTCGCATACATGAAAAGCGGAAAAACCACAAAGTCGCAGCGCGGAGTGAAACGTGTAGTTGGCGATTGTGACGGAAGAGAGTTTTGACGAAAAACCAGAGGGCGACAGCTACAAAAATCACTGCAGGACGGAATGTCATACTCGCGAATTGCGAACCGTATCAGCTCTGAATCAGAGCTCCATAAACAACGAACTTCAGAACGAGCTGGAATTCCAAAACCACTCATGAATGATGAAAATGGTTAAAATGGTTCAAATTGCTTTGAGCACTATGGGACTTAACATCTGTGGTCATCAGTCCCCTAGAACTTAGAACTACTTAAACCTAACTAACCTAAGGACATCACACACATCCATGCCCGAGGCAGGATTCGAACCTGCGACCGTAGCAGTCGCGCGGTTCAGGACTGAGCGCCTAGAACCGCTAGACCAACGCGGCCGACTGATGAAAATGGCCGTAACAGGAAGTCGTGGTGCCGAAGTCATAAAACCTGCCCTATGGAGCAATGGAAGAATATCATTATATCGGATGAGCCTTGTTTAACAATGTTTCCAACTTCTGGTCGATTTTACGTCCCAAGAATGAATCTTCCAGCGAGTTCTGTGATTATTTGTGCAGCTGTTATTCACGCCCCCCCCCCTCCCCCCATGGTTACTCTCCAGAGTCGCATTATTGCCATGGATTATGCGGCTATTTTAGCTGATCAGGTCCAATGTACAGTGTTTGTTTCCCATTGTGTTCCAAGACGGCAGGGCGTCCGCTCACACCGTTCGCATCGTCCAGGACTGCTTTCATGAACACCAGCCTGAATTGTCTCATCCCCTTGGCCACCATAGTCAGTATATCTACGTATTATTGAGCCATTATGTTCTATTTTGGACAGAAGGGTTGGTGATCGCTGTCATCTACCGGGTGATCAAAAAGTCAGTATAATTTTGAAAACTGAATAAATCACGCAATAATGTAGATAGAGACGTACAAATTGACACACATGCTTGGAATGACATGGGGTTTTATTAGAACCAAAAAAATACAACAGTTCAAAAAATGTTCGACAGATGGCGCTTAATCTGATCAGAATAGCAATAATTAGCATAACAAAGTAAGACAAAGTACAGATGACGTTCTTTACAGGAAATGCTCAATATGTCCACCATCATTCGTTAACAATAGCTGCAGTCGAGGTATAATGTTGTGAACAGCACTGTAAAGCATGTCCGGTGTTATGGTGAGGCAGTGGCGTCGGATGTTGTCTTTCAGCATCCCTAGAGATGCCGGTCGATCATGATATACTTGCGACTTCAGGTAACCCCAAAGCCAATAATCGCACGGACTGAGGTCTGGAGACCTGGGAGGCCAAGCATGATGAAAGTGGCGGCTGAGCACACGATCATCATCAAATGACGCGCGCAAAAGATCTTTCACGCGTCTAGCAATACGGGGTGGAGCGCATAAACATCGTACGTTCCAGCAGGTGTTTATCAGCCAGGCTGGGGATGATACGAATCTTTAACATATTGGCGTACCTCTCACCCGTCAGGGTGGCAGTTACAAAACCAGAATCACGCATTTCATCGAAGAGGAAAGGCCCGATAACGGTAGATATGGTAAATCCAACCCATACCGTGACTTTCTCGTCGTGCAATGGAGTTTCCACGGCAGTTCTAGGATTTTCGGTAGGCCAAATTCTGCAGTTGTGGGCGTTGACAGCCCCACGGAGCTTGAAATGAGCTTCGTCGGTCCACAACACGTTACTCAACCAATCGTCATCTTCCACCATCTTTTGAAACGCCCATACCGCAAATCCCCTCCGCTTCACTAAATCGCCAGGTAACAGTTCATGATGCCGATGGATTTTGTACGGATAGCATCGGAAGGTACGCCTCAGTGCCAACCAAACAGTAGTGTATGGAATGCCGGTGCGACGTGCAACTGCACGAGCGCTGACTTCCCCGTGCGTAGACGAACCCGCTACAGTCTCCATTTCTTCCTGAACTGTCTCAGCAGCATTATGCCTTCTGCTCGGTCAGCCACTACTGTGTCTATCGTCTAAACAACCCGTGGCTTCGAACTTTGAACTCATTCTCGGCACAGCTGCATTTGTCAACGGACCTCTACCCGTTCGAATCCACTTCCTATGGCGATAGGATCGTAACGCTGAAATAGCGCATTCCCCATTCTGATAATACAGCTTCACTAAAAGCGCCTTTTCAGGTAACGTCAACATGCTGCGACTGCTGGCGCATCTGATTCTCTCTCTCATTACAGCTCCTTTTACACACGATTGCCATGCGCAGTCATTGACGTTTTGCTGTCCAGCGCCATCTGTCGGACATTTTGTGAACTTTTTTTTGTTCTAATAAAACCCCATGTCATTCCAAGCATGTGTGTCAATTTTTACCCCTCTATCTAAATTATTCCGTGGTTTATTTAGTTTTAAAATTTATAGTGACTTTTTGATCACCCGGTACATTGTGGTCATCTGAACTTTCCACTATTTTGCTGGAGGAATTGTGTAAGATTTCCTTCAAAACTGTATAAGAACTGCGTTCATCCATTTCGAGATAATTGGAAGCCATTTTAGGCATGGTAATGTGTTGTGTTCGTGACGTTTCCATAGTTTGTCCACCACCTGTTCACTCAGCTGAGAGAACATTTCTTTCCTCTTTTCGCCATACGCACAGTTTTACTCCCACACGATATTCCTGTTACCACCGCCTTGCCTTAGTGACCCCGTCTCGGTAACTGGAACTCTCTCTACTGGGTCCTCCACCTTGCCGGGTAAATTCCGGCCCCTTCCCACAGGCGGCGACACACAAGCCGACGGGTCTCTGCCACTTAGCTTCGGCGGGACGCTAGCGACACACAAAACTGTTACCCGATGCAGTGTTCTGCGAGACTGACGCGCCGCGCGAAAACACGCCGGAACAGATTAATTAGAGGCTTCCTTTGATACGCGAGCGCGCCGCCGGCGAGATCTCGGTAATTTATTCATTACCTCCCGGACGCCGTCTTTGTCGCAGCCGCGGCTAAACCTACCGGGTCCTGCACCTCCGACCTGACAGCGCGCTACTGTGCGTGCGTGCTTCCGTGGTTGTCATATTAGGACGAAAATTTAAAAAAAACTAATTCTCCTTCACATAAATTAAATCTCCACTCGCTTTCAGCTGCGACAAAAAATACATATTAATGAGTGAGACACGTTTCTTTTTAACAGGTCGTTACTCTTGATTCAAAATAAAATTTAAGGCACATCAGTTCTCCACAGTTTTCGGCTCTGCCCCTTTCCCTTGTAGCTCCCTCCCCCCCCCCCCCTTCTCACACTCTCTCTCTCTCTCTCTCTCTCTCTCTCTCTCTCTCTCTCTCTCACGCCGCTGCTTCAGGGAACCAATCAAAAAGGCTGCAAAGTTCCCTGGCATAAGCTGATTACTTCGTCCACCTGGAAGTTTTATTAAACGGATTTCCACGTAATTATCGCTTGCGTAATATGTTGGCTATAAAATTAATTAAACTTCGTGTGTATTTTTAACGCTCGGGAACGAAAGTTTTTCGGGATGTACCCCAAAAATAAGTTCCGCGAAAATATTATAGTCTGTAATTCGTCCCGTTATTCGGTTGAGACCCTAGACAGCTAAAATTCTCTTCTGTACGGTTCATTTCTATTACTGCCCTGCCCTCTCCCTCCACCCACCTCTCTCCCCTCTGTCCCCCTCTCTCTTCCCCCTTCTCCCTTCCTGCCCCCACATATAATACAGGAATGGACATGCTGATATTGATTAGCATACGCTGGTGATTACGGTCTTAACCATATGTTCCCTCTCCTGAACTGAGAGTTGTATGTATAGCTGCTTACATACAGTGTGTCTCGGGAGAAGTAGTAAGTATTTTACGAGGTGGTAGTACAGACTAATTCGAATAAAACATTTCATGAAACATGTTTTGTTACAAATATAAAACTGTTTGAACGTAAATCAAACAGATATTCACAGATTTACGCAAAGACAAATGATTACGTTCAAAGTTGGTTTTTATCAGTTAAGATTTCGACTTCATAATACTGTCGAATTCTCTTTTCAACACAACGTGTAGTTGCTCCGATGCTATGTTGGCTTTCCTTAATAAAATCAGCACTATTCACAATCCAAACACTCAAACACTCAATTCGTCTCTTATTTCTGCCTTGAGCAAACACAATTTTTCTTGTTGTAGTACCCAAACATGCTTCGTAGAAGTTCCTCCGTTTTCAGTGGGTTCACTTATTCTCTGTTACATAACATAAAAAGAAATTATATACTGTAATACGTAAGTTTTTTAGGTTATAGTATTTACATTAATAAAAGTACTGGCGCAAGTATTAACAGCAAAATAAACACGACTATATACTTTAGTATTACATATAGGTGTTCACGTGGCTGTTTATGTTTGCAACACAGCTGTAGTTATTGCCTCCCAGTTAGTTATCGCCTCCCAGTTTGTCATCTGCAGTTAATAAGCGTTTATCAATGTTTTGTTACGTAATTTGACAAATTCTATGCTAATATGAAATTATCGAGGTCTTTTTCTGTTATTAATTTCTGTTTCGTTTTGTATTTCTTTTTTTTTTTTTTTTTTATAGCAATGCTGTCGTTATGTCGTGTAGCAAACAAAAGTCGCTGTTTTACTCTTTAGCCAGTGTTTTTAGGTTACAGTATTAGTTTTCGAAAAATCAGCATATACTTCAACATAGTTTTGACAACTAGTTCAGTAAGCTGAGAAACGTCTAGTCAAAGAGTAATATCGCGAATCTATGTTTACACATAAACATAATATAGTGACAGCAGTGCTATACAACGGATATATAAGAGAAAAGAAATAAATAAAATTAGAAGAAACGTGATACTTTCATATTAGGCCTGAAGTTCGGCAAATTACGTAATTAAACAGTGATAAACGCTTCGTAAATGCAGATGACTTATTGGAGGTCAGTGTTTACAGTTTTGCTGCAGATATGAAACAGTCACGTGAACACCAATATATACTACTAAGGTGTATATTAATTTTCCTGTTAATGTTTATATCAGTACTTTTATTAATGTAAATACTGTACTATAACCTAAAACACTGTTATGCTTTACAGCTTACAATTCTTTATATGTTATATGACGATGAAGTCCTATGCTTCTTGACAGAGCGTAGCGTAACGACGCGGGAGACACGCACCGCCGTACTAGGCGGGGTGGTTTGCCGTTGCCTTCCTCCGACGGTAGTGATGAATGATGATGAACACGACACAACACCCAGTCGTCTCGGGGCATGTGATAATCCCTGATCCCGCCGACTATCGAACCCGGGACCCCGCGCTCGGGAAGCGAGAATGTTACCGCGAGAGCACGAGCTGCGGATGTGTTATATAGCAGAGGATAAATGAACCCACTGAAGATGGAAAAACTTCTCCGAAACATTTTTGGGTACTAAAGAAAAATTATGTTGACGCAGAAACATATTTTTTATTACGTATTAGGAAACAAGCGCGGTAAACAAAAGTGCTTCAACCACAAAGTGATAAATTCACCTCTAATGTTTACTTCGCTTTTTAAACAGCCCCATAGGGAAAAAAAGAGTCTTAAAACCTTGGTGGCCAAGAAATGTGACCATTTCTGGCGATTGTCATTTTGCCCGTCGAGGTTGGCACAAACGTTTTAGTGTCACCAATATGTGGTATCATCATAAACAATGCAGCTAACGTCGGACACATTTCGCAATTGAGTATAAATTTCATAAATTTAGTACAGCTGGAAGATCGTCACCTCTGTCTGCTAATAACTAGACACCAGTGCCTACGAGTTTTAATTTGTACGCTAAAGCACTAAAGATGATCATTATGTAATTGGAAATCGATTTATCTGTTAATAAATCATCAAAATTACGGCCAAAGCAGACCTTCCTTCTAATTTGATAAATTTTGATATGTCACCATTAGGTAATATCTTAATACCTAACGAAGCTAACGTCAGAAAGATTTCGCAGTCGCGAAAAAATTTCATAAATTGAGCTACTTTCCTTAAGTTATGAGGTCGACATGTGGGAATTCCTCTGTATCTTTCCTCATTATCTGTCAGGCATTTGATTAATCACAATGCAACTTATGGTCATAAATTTTTCTTCAAAGAGAGACCTTTCATGTCACTGGCATCACCTGGGTGATCTCGCTGGGTGCTATGGTGTCGTGGAGCCACCAAGTCACCGTCATCTCGTTTCTACGCGTCTCTTTTTCTACGCGTTTTTTCACTTGTTTGATGCGGCCCATCACGACTTTCTCTCCTGTGCCAATCTCCTCATCTGCGAGACTAGCACTTGACCCAAAGATCTCAATTATTTGTTGGGTATATTCCAATGTCTGTCTCCCCCTACAGTTTCCCCCGTCTACAGTTCCATCTGGAGCTTGTTGCCTGACATCTTAACGTATATCCTACCAACCTGACCCTTCTTCTCGTCATTATTTTCATCATGCTTTCCTCCTCGATGATTCTGCAGCGAGCCTCTTTATTTTTTATTTTATCAGTTCACCTAATTTGCAGCTTGTTTCTACAGTATCACATCTCAAAAGCTTCCACTCTTCTATTCCTCTCTTCTACACAATACTGTGCTCCAGACATACATTCTCAGGTACTTTTTCCTCAAATTAAAGAGAGTGTTTGATACTACACTACTGGCCATTAAAATTGCTACATCACGAAGATGACGTGCTACAGACACGAAATTTAACCGACAGGAAGAAAATGCTGTGATATGCAAATAATTAGCTTTTCAGAGCATTCACACAAGGCTGGCGCCGGTGGCGACACCTACAACGTGCTGACATGAGGAAAGTTTCCAACCGATTCCTCATGCACAAACAGCAGTTGATCGGCGTTGCCTGGTGAAACGTTGTTGTGATGCCACGTGTAAGGACGAGAAATGCGTACCATCACGTTTCCGACTTTGATAAACGTCGGATTATAGCCTATCGCGATTGCGGTTTATAGTATCGCGACATTGCTGCTCGCGTTGGTCGAGATCCAATGACTGTTAGCAGAATATGGAATCGGTGGGTTCAGGTGGGTGATACGGAACGCCGTGCTGGATCCCAACGGCCTCGTATCACTAGCAGTCGAGATGACAGGCATCTTATCCGCATGGCTGTAACGGATCCTGCAGACACGTATCGATCCCTGAGTCAACAGATGGGGACGTCTGTAAGACAACAACCATCTGCAAGAACAGTTCGACGACGTTTGCAGCAGCATGGACTATCAGCTCGGAGACCATGGCTGCGGTTACCCTTGACGCTGCATCATAGACAGGAGCGCCTGCGATGGTGTACTCAACGACGAACCTGGGTGCACCAAGGGCAAAACGTCATTTTTTCGGATGAATCCAGGTTCTGTTTACCGCATCATGACGGCCGCATCCGTGTTTGGCGACATCGCGGTGAACGCACATTGGAAGCGTGTATTCGTCATCGCCATACTGGCATATCACCCGGCGTAATGGTACGGGGTGCCATTGGTTACACGTCTCGGTCACCTCTTGTTCGCATTGACGGCACTTTGAACAGTGGACGTTACATTTCAGATGTGTTACGACCCGTGGCTCTATCCGTAATTCGATCGCTGCGAAACGCCACATTTCAGTAGGATAATGCATGACCGCATGTTGCAGGTCCTGTACGGGCCTTTCTGGATACAGAAAATGTTCGACTACTTTCCTGGCCAGCACATTCTCCAGATCTCTCACCAACTGGAAACGTCTGGCCAATGGTGGCCGGGCAACTGGCTCGTCACAATACGCCAGTCACTACTCTTGATGAACTGTGATATCGTGTTGGAGCTGCATGGGCAGCTGTACCTGTACACCACATCCAAGCTCTGTTTAACTCCAGGCGTATAAAGGCCGTTATTACGGCCAGAGGTGGTTGTTCTGGGTGCTGATTTCTCAGGATCTATGCCCTAAATTGCGTGAACATGTAATCCCATGTGAGTTCTAGTATAATATATTTGTCCAATGAATATCCGTTTATCATCTGCATTTCTTCTTGGTGTAGCAATTTTAATGGCCAGTAGTGTAATAGAGTTCTTTGGGCCATGAATGCCCTCTTTGTGCCAGTCTGCATCGGCATCGTTACGAATATGAGTTCCAGTCTCGCCCCTAGAGCTCACCAAAGTCTCTCACTTTCTTTGCAAGCGTCCGAATGCCTTCTCCACCTTCTCATCCCCAAAGCTTTGAACTTGCCTTATTTTATCGAGGTATTTCGTGATACGTCTCTCTCAACATGATTCGCAACATGCCCGAAACATTTGGCGGTAATTTAATATTTCGCGGTGGAGGGGAGGTTACGGTGCCTTGTGACGTGGGCCCAAGTTTTGCTGCTGGTCCCACCCCCTCCTCCCAGTCGGACGTCCGCCTCGTTTCGTGGAAATTAATTACGTCTCTCAGCTGGCTTTCATAGAGCGTGGCAGTTCCGCGAAAGTCCTACATATCGAGAATTCCTGAAAGGGAGCAAAAACCGAAAGGGTGAAAGCGGGGGAGGTTACTTGGAGGCGACGGAAGGTGGCGAAGGAGATACAGGCGCTCGTTCGGTTCAGGTCACTTTAATTTCTCCTCTCCAAGTTTTACAATTACTTTTTACTTTGGCGTTCGTTTCGTCCTTTTTTTCCCCTGTTCAGTTGCAGAGAAGAGGTTAATATTCAGGGAAAGTTGGCGGCGGGCCGGAGTTACATGAGGGTTTCTACTTCGCAGGCGATTCTTCGCCGATAACGAGGGCGCCGCAGCCCCGCCAGCCCGTCGCCTAATGGTTCCCTACACATCGGCCGAGTATTGGCTGCTGCGCGAAACCGTACCGACGTGTGGAGTGGTACTGTACTGTACTGTATACTCGGAAAAAGTCGTTCAGCTCCATATCAACACAGAGGAACTCGGGGCAGAACGGGATAGCGGTGCACTTTGGGAAATTGCTCTTTTCTAGACTGGACAGTGTTGCAACCTGTTGTATGGGCATGTAACTATTTCTCCTAATGGAAGGGAAGTGAGGGCAACCAATCTGATTTAGTTTGAAGTGCGAGATCTGAGTGAATTGTTGTCCGTCACGTTACCGCTTGCGTTGTTCTAACGTTAGGTAAGTTTCAACGCCAGGTAAGCTGTTAATTGTTAATTGTATACCCTAAAACGACACATTCTCTAAAAAAGTGCATGGCATTTGTTATACTTTAGTTATTTAATGCATTTAAATACGTCAGTTATTGCACTCCACAAAAGTTGTTAACCTCAAAAGTGCTCTTGCGGCGGAACGGGACGCGGCAGAATGGGATAGTGTCCCGTTCTGTCCCGTCATATTTTGATGCAAGTAGAAAGCAAAGCCAGCCTGGATGTTCATGGATGCCAGACTCTCCCAACCAGCTGTGTTCGCCGAACAACTCAGCTTTCCATATATCGTCCGAGGCTGTCATTCCAATCCCACTAATCTGTCAAAATACTCGGCGGACTACAACACGAAAAGGCAAAACCGTCATATTAGCAGATTCTCCTTATAAGAAGGAACTGCAGAATGCTGTCGCACGTAAAGTAGGCCTACAGAAAGGAGGAGGGTGCACAAATATAAACAATGTCAGGACAGAGACGTCAGGTGCAATGCAACTTAAGGCAAAAATTTCAAACTGTACACCCAAAAAAACCAAAACATAGGGCATCAAAGACTTTAAGAAAAATAAAAGGAAGAAGATGATGGAGAAGAGAGAATCAGAGAGAGAGGATGCTGAGTGTCTCTACTGTGGCGACTTCTACTCCGTTTCTAATGAGGGCTGTGTCGCATGCCAGAGTGGGAACACAATTCATGTGCTGGCATAGACAGTGAAGATGAAGAGGAAATACTGATTTGTGACTATTGTCGAAAGGGCTAGTAGTTAGTGGTTTGGTAGTTATTAAGCATTGTACATTTTTCAGAATGACATTAAAATATTTTCTTGTTTTGAAGAATGACTTTTTAATTGTTTCAATTACACATTCCTTAGTCTGAATTGCCTGTTATACAACATTTTGTCATAGTTTAATACGATATTCGTAATTCAAATTCAACGTTTATGCAATAATTTAACAAAAAATACCCTTATCTCATTCTGCCCCGTGGGTGGGGCGGAACGGGAAATCTGCAAGACTTTCTTTGAAAAATTGTAAAAAATGCAAAATGTATTGTTTTAAGTGATTTTAAAATAAGGTACGTTAGCTTACACTACAAGGTATTTTTTTGTCACTTTAAGAAGTGTTTCCTTGTGTGCCCTTATTTCATAGAAGTTGTTAAACATTAAGTATCCCGTTCCGCCCCGAGTTCCCCTACGTATCCCACCTGGCGACACGTATGTCTGATAGGTCACATTTCGCAGTAAAGACACGGAATGAAAGAAATATACAGGGTGGTTAGAAACAGTCTGTAAACCTTGTAAGGACGTTACAGGGTAGGCTGTGCTGATAAATAAGTGTTAAGAAGAATATTCCATACGTTTCGCCGCTCCCGAGTTAATTAACATTGAAGTTAACCAATCAGGTTGTTGTGCGTGCAAGTTCAATCGGTCTGCCATATACAGTTAGTGACAGCCTTTGACTCAGATTCGATCCTTAGTATCGCTCCATGTCTAGTTGCTGTATCGCGCTCTTGTTCGGTTTTAGGGAAACAAACGAAGAACATGTTTGACGACACCGTCTCTGACGGGTTGTTTGAATTTGCGTGCGTAACGGTCTGATTGGCCAACTTCGACGCTAATTAACTCGGAAAGATGCAAAGTATCGAATATTTCTCTTAAAAATTATTTCTCAGCACAACTTACTGCACAACACCTTTGCTTTTTAGACTCTTTCTGACCACCCTGTAAAACAGTCCGTATTATTGTTAGGTCTGTATCTCATGGGCTTGAAAGGGTTTAGTTTGGATCGAATCGTCAACATAATTAATTTTATGGTAACGTTTACAAATGTCGTTTTCCTTTCATTACCCTCAAGGGCACTTGTAAATTAATAATGTCAACAAAGCAGTCAAGCAGCTCGTTATATTTTGTCGCAGCACTGGGGAGTGTGTTTCAGGGATGTGATAAGCAAATTGGTGTGGATATCATTTGGCTAGGTGAGTCTCAGATAGTGGTTACTACGCCACGGAAGCGTGTTAATTTTTTACCAGTGTTTTCTCCCCTTCAGTAATGTCTCAAAATGCGCATTTTTCGCAGTTGTACCACACAGACGCTTTGCAAAAAACCGCAAGTAATTCACTTTATGTAGTAAATGCCGTTCAAAAGCAAGGGACATGTTGGCAATAGAAGGCAACGACACATGTTTCACACGTTTCTTTCGTCTTGTCGTTCGTGTACTCTCGCCGACACTTGTAAGCTTTGCATCTCTTTGATACATCGGATAGAATTTTCAATGCCAGAAACAGAATGTTAATTTGAAACCAATAATACGAATAGGACGATCAATTTGGCTTTAGGAAAGGAAAAGACACCAGAAAGGCAGTTCTGACGTTGCGGTAGATATGCGACCAGGCTCTAAGAGAAATAAGACACGCTCATAGTTTTGTCGAACTAGACAATGTGTTCGATAATGTAAAATTTGCAATTCGCAGGAAAACAGTTTCAGATATAGAAAAAAGGGGATAATATAGAGCACTGCAAGAAAAAAGACGGGGAAGTAAGAATGGAAGGACTAAGTGCTCGGATTAAAAAGTGTATAAGACAGAGGTGTAATCTCTCGTCGCTACTGTTCAGTCTATACATCGAAGAAGCAATGGCGGAAATGAAAGAAATAATCAAGAGCGGATTCAAAATTCCGGGCAAAGAGATGCGTGATGAGATTCACTGACGATATTGCTATACTCAGTGAAAGCGAGGACGAACTGCAGACACGTTGAGTGGAAAGAAAAATATATGAGAATAATCCGAAGTAAGATGAAGGTAACGAAGAATAACAAAAATGAGATTACTGGTAAACTTAACATGAAAATTTGTGGCCAGGAAATAAATGGTTAGATCATTCTGCTACCGTAATAGCAAAGTAGCACATGATAGAGGGAGAAAGGAGGATACTAAAAAGCAGACTAGCACAGACAAGATCCTGGCCAAGGAAATGTGTTGTATTACCTGAAATTGGAATTAATTTGATGAATTATTTTTTTGAGAACGTACGTTTAGAGCACTGCATTGTGTGGAAGTAAAACATGAACTGTGGGAAAACCAGAGAAGAAGAAAATCGAATTATTTGAGATGTGGTGCTATAAAAGGATGTTGCAAGTTTGGTGGACTGATGAGAAGTACGGAGGTTCTCAGCAGTATCGGAGAGGAGAGGAATATCTGCAAAACATTGACAGGAGGAAGGGATAGGGTGATAGGACAGGTGTTAGGACGTCTGAGAATAACCTCCGTGGTACTATACGGAGGTATGGCCGGTAAGAGCAGTAGGGGAAAACAGAAACACTGGAATATACTCAGCAGATCATTAAAAACATTGGATATAAGTGCTACTTTTACATGAAGAGGTTGGCACGGACAGGTATTCGTGGCTGGCCGCATCAAACCAGTGAAAATATCACGATGCGTGCGTGTTGTACCCGGGTGGGTCCAATTCTAATGACGCTGCTGGTAATGCGTGTGCAATACATATACAAGGAAGAGAAACACTCCACTATTACGACGACCGAGCTGATTGCCAGTTTGGGAGCCTTGCTATTCGGAGAGACGACCACGGCAGACACAATAGTTAAATCTCTGATAGTATGTCAGTCCTGCAACTGATCAGAAACCATGATGGGTCAAATGGCTCTGAGCACTATGGGACTTAACATCTGTGGTCATCAGTCCCCTAGAACTTAGAACTACTTAAACCTAACTAACCTAAGGACATCACACACATACATGCCCGAGGCAGGATTCGAACCTGCGACCGTAGCAGTCGCGCGGTTCCGGACTGCGCGCCTAGAACCGCGAGACCACCGCGGCCGGCAGAAACCACGATAATAGTTGTACCAATCCTGTAGTGGCAGCAGTCATTTCGACCTTGCGTTTCGGGTGCAGAGGAACTATTGCAACATCTCTGTGATGGTGTGGATCCAGATACCTGGAAATGGACAAGTAAATGTCCTAATAATGTAAGAATCTCTAGATTTAGCTTTTAAATATGATAAACTCCCTCTCACCGATATGATAACTGTGGTATTAACGTTCGATACCACATTTCTTACGGGTTGCAGATATGGACCGCGGTCCGTAATAGGTATCGCTGGACCCTCGAATCGCGACTAGTGCCGCTCCGCGGCTTGTGACAAGTATCTAGCGAGCTCTCGTCCACTCTTGCTCGGGACGTCAACTAGCCTTCAGCTGATAGGAAGCAACCTCTAACAACGCGCTTAGTCAAGTATGGCATAAGTAATGCCTCTCTAGATATGTTTGTAATTATATGTATGCAGAAGAAGCCTGTAACACAAGTACAATATATATTATTTTTTACCGACGACGACTAATTAGTTCAGTCGTTGCTGGTACACACTGTGCAGCCAGCTCCTTACCGACTTCACTGCCAAACCTACAATAAATGTTTCTATTTAGCATCGGCCACCTGTCATCATAACAACTGACGACGAGAATCATAGCAATAACCATGCTCAGAAAGCGATTGACTGGCAAGAGGATATCTAAAATGAAAGGTAGCCACTATACGCTAATTCATCCCATCATTCCAAGAGTGCTGTGGTAGACACAAAAATCAAGGAGGTTCACGGACAGGCATAGCACGGCTGAAACTTAATCAGTGGAAGTTCAACGAACACCTCCATCGGCTCAACCTAAGCGCCACACCTCTCTGCATTTGGGAAGAGGAAGGAGATCCAAATCGCAAGGTCCTTGAAACACCTGTGACATAAACATTTCTGCAGTTAATCTTCGGAATCTTATCATTCCCAAGCAGCATCGAAACCTTGTTAGCAACCAACGATATAGCAACGTATAAAATACTGTACGAGTCCGTGAATAGAGCCAACATCCCGAGATATGTCCCTGTGCTGATAATCTAATGCATTTCTTAATTAGAATGCCAGGGGGAGACCAAAGCGCCTGACTATATTCCCACGTGCTACTCAGCAAGAGATAGAACGCCCGATCTACATCACTGTGTACTTCCCATATGTATGTGTCTGGATATTGATGTGTCTACACATATCGCTGCAACACCCAAATCTGGTTCAGTACACTCTTCTCATGTTCTGTCTAGAGGGTGCTTTTCTGTCCGCACAAATATTAAATTCTCTATCCATAGCTTTTGAAACAATTCTTATTGAGCATACAAATGAAAATTTTATTGTTAATTTAGATACGAATTCATTAATGTCCTTACATAGTACCCTACCTGTGTGTAAAATCATGCGTTCCGTTTTCGTCTTGTCAACTCGTTTCACTACGTATGCTGTGGATAAAAAATTTGTTGGCGGAATCTGTCATTGGTTAAGCCTATGTAACTTCGTATCAGGGTACGACTTATGTATTCTATTAATTGTCAAAACAATCTGTTGTGCAATATTTCCAGTGTTGATATCGCTGTATGAGCACATCCCGAACGCCAATAAAAAAAATTCAGAAGACTAATGTCCCGAAAAAAACTGAATAATGTATTTCAGTGTATATTTCGGGTGAATTCGCCTGAAAGGCTTCAACTACGAACCACGTCTGGTCTTGAATTCGCGTGTGGGACCACCCTCGGTAGACGCAGCCAGTAGGGAAGGTGGGACAGGCGCCAGGGCTGGCTGCACCCACCTGTCTGCCACAGGCGCTGCAAATTGTTCTCCTCTCTCCGCGAGCAGCCGTTGTTTATTGCCGAACTTTCTGCGTCTCCGCTTTCGTCCCTCGCAGACAGTATTTCCTAGCTGTCTCCGCTGCGACGCAAGGTATTTGTCAAGCCTCCGACTTCGCGCGATTAACTGCGACAACATCAAATTTTCATCCCACGCCGCGCGATTACTTTGGTTGAGGACATCTGGATATAGTGGGAAAGTAATATAAGCAGTACGTGTTACATAGCCCACACTATTACCTTCAGCAGATCTTTTTCCTTTCTCAGGTCATCATCTTTCCGCTGGTATGATAGTGTACTCCACTTTTCCTATGTGATGCTGAGATTTTAATCCCTACGTAGATACTGCACTCAGCGTTCTCTATAATTTATGAGCGATTACTAATCTGTGACCATATGACTTGGTGATACTGTTACTCCTTCTCTGCCGGCCGCTGTGGTTGAGCGGTTCTAGGCGCTTCAGTCCGGAACCACGCTGCTGCTACGGTCGCAGGTTCGACTCCTGCCTCGGGCATGGATGCGTGTTAGCTTTAATTAGTTCTAACTCTAGGGGACTGATGACCTCAGATGTTAAGTCCCATAATGCTTAGAGCCATTTGAACTCCTTCTCTGCATATTAACCCTTCAGCGTGTAGACCGCGATTGTAGTCGTTCCACCACAAGTACCACAACGTCGTTATTCTCTAAACGACTGCTGTGCAGTGGATTCTTCATTCTAGGAAAGAAGAGGTAGTCACTAGGTGCCATTGCAAGGAGCCTCCGATATTTTTGTCTTGTCTCAAAACTGACTGACTGGTTGGAGAATGACTGATGCTGTCATAAATAGCTTGAAGTACTTCTGTTGTGAGTGATCACATACACGTTACTCTCAAACCATTTTCTTAACATGGAAAGCATTCTGCGTATGAATCGGTAAACAAGCCAATGGTACTAATAAGGCAGTTGACTGTAAGATATATTTTTTGATAATGAGCGTACGAGAGTAGTCACAGAAATTTCCACAACTGTTCTCAGTTTAAATTATTCTGATGCTCTCAAATTTCTCATGCGACGCTTCAAAGAAATTGAACTACATCACTTTACAATGTTACTTATAATCCGTCTTGATTGCAAAACTGTTCATTCACATGATCGGTTTCGGTTCCTCTAGAACCATCTTCAGATCTGAATTGACAAAGATACTAATTTACTATTTCACAAATGCAAACCTATTTCCTCCTATCCGATCTACATCAAATGTAACAGAACGTACCTGCAATTTCGGTTACAGGAGTAACCCGTCCACACACACAGCAACCTTCACACGCTGCGTCACATTAAATTGGTTGGCAGAATGCACTTCATTTATAGTAATTATAAAACTTTTACCGACAGGTAGCCTCTGGTACATTTGTTACATACTGTATTAAGTAGTTTTTTGTAATTTGCTTTTATCTCTAAACATACTTAGTTAAGATCTGTAGTTGTCAAGGTTAAAATCTGTACTTGTCAAAATTCAAAATGGTTAAAATGGCTCTGAGCACTATGGGACTTAACATCTATGGTCATCAGTCCCCTAGATCTTAGAACTACTTAAACCTAACTAACCTAAGGACATCACACAACACCTAGTCATCACGAGGCAGAGAAAATCCCTGACCCCGCCGGGAATCGAATCCGGGAACCCGGGCGCGGGAAGCGAGAACGCTACCGCACGACCACGAGCTGCGGACACTTGTCAAAATTAAAATTCACATTAAAATTATCGTTTTTGTACTATCGAAAACAAAGGGCGATTTCTATATCCATGGTCTGCTTCCGTGGTTCCCGCTATTTCGGTGTTGCGCCACGAGCCATTTAGTCGTCTGATGTCCATCGCCGTGGGTAAGAGGGCCATGCAGAAGAGCCCCGTCAACGACGCTAGGCTCTGCACGCATCTTCCAGCTGTTTCACCGTGCACCATCTCTCGTCCTTCGGCTTGGACTACTATACGCAACAGAGATAATTTCAGTAAGTCGTCATAAATACTAAAATAGGCATTATGATTGAACTCGCTTTGCTAGTTGAGGATTAAATCCGGGTCTTTCTTTTTGTCGGTGTATATTTCAATTTCTTCTAAAATTGAAGCTCCCGCACAAAATATGTAATAGTAGGAATAAATTTCAGGCTTCAGGTGTATATAAGATCAAATGTGATGACCGGTGCAAACAATACATAGGGCAGACTGGTAGGAACCTTGAAACTAGATTCAGGGAGCAGACCTGCTCTCAAAACAAAACAGCGTTTGGGGCGCATATGGCTGCCTTAAAGTTCTTAGTCATGAACATTGAACAAAACTTAGACATCCTACATAGAGCTTATAAGGGACGGTTTCTTAACATTTCAAATTGATTCCGTATTTATAGATTTTCAGAAACCTTTTGTTTCCGTACCTCACAAGCGGATCGTAATTGGATTGCGTGCTTATAGAATAATATCTCAGTTATGCGACTGAATTCGTGATTTCCTGTCAGAGAGGTCACAGTTCGTAGTAATACACGGAAAGTCGACAACTAAAACAGAAGAGATTTCTAGCATTCCGCAGGGTAGTGTTATAGGCCCTCTGCTGTCACTTATATATGTAAACTATTTAGGAAACAAATGTTCAAATGTGTGTGAAATCTTATGGGACTTAACTGCTAAGGTCATCAGTCCCTAAGCTTACACACTACTTAACCTAAATTATCCTAAGGATGAACACACACACCCATGCCCGAGGGAGGACTCGAACCTCCGCCAGGACCAGCCGCACAGATTTAGGAAACAATCTGAGCAGCCGTATTAGGTTGTTAGCAGACGATGCTATCGTTTATGGTCTTTTAAAGTCAGGAGGAGATCAAAACAAATTTAGAAAAAGTATCTGTATTGTGCGAGAATTAGCAATTTCTCCCTAAATAATGAGTGCTAACAGTAATGCGTTAAACTTCGGTTACACGATAACTCTGTCAAATCTAAAGGCCGTAAATTCAACTACATACATAGAAATTACAATTACGAACACTTTAAATTGGAAAGAACCCATACAAAATGTTGTGGAGAAGGCGAATCAAAGATTGCGATTTATTGGCAGAACACTTAGAAGGTGGAACAGATCGACTAAAGAGACCGCCCACACTACGTTTGTAGGTCCTGTCTGGAGTAGTGCTGCGCGGTATGGGATCGTTACCAGATAGGATTGACGGAATACATCGAGAAAGTTCAAAGAAGGGCAGCACGTTTTGTATTATCCCGAAATGGGGGAGAGAGTGACACGTACGTGTTACAAGATTTGGGATGGACATCATTAAAACAAAGACGTTTCTGGCTGCTGCGGGATCTCCTCACGAAATTTCGATCATCTACTTCCTCATCCAAATGCGAAAACATTTTGTTGACGCCGACCTACATAGGGAGAGACGATCATCATAAAATAAAGGAAATCAGCGCTCGCAGGGGAAGGTATAGGTTTCCTTTAATTTACGTCTATGGTCACAAACTTTTTGTTAACAGATTACCGGTTTCACTCTTTAATGACCATCGTCAGATCTGCACCAAAAATGGGAAAAACATAAATACACTCGCAAACTGTCTACAGCTTAAGAACAATATATAGGCCATAATGAAAAGTAGTACTGACAAAATTTGTATTTGTGCACTTTAAATATGAAGAGGCATAGCTGTTCCATAAAAACAAAGTCCTAATGTACTGCAGCCATAGTGGCATCGTCAAATGTTAAATGCGGAATCAGCGCCAGCATCGTCAAATACATATAAATCACATCACATGCAGGAGTCATGTTGTCTGTAGCACTACTGTTTAAAACAAGCTGCCGTACAGTAGCCACAAGATGTTTATGTTGTAAGCTCACCAGATGTCGCTAATGTCGCACAAATGTAAATTTTGTCAGTACTACTTTTCATTACGGTCTATGTATTGTTCTTAAGCTGTAGACAGTTTGCGAGTGTATTTACGTTTTTCCCATATTTGCTGCAGATCTGATGATGGTCATTAAAGACCGAAACCGGTAATCTTTTAACAGAGAGTTTGTGACCATAGACGTAAATTAAAGTAAACTTCTTACATATACGGGTCACTGTTTTTTTCGCGACAGTGTCGCAGTTTGTGAAAGATATAAGTGCATTACTGACCTTACGACTTATCTTAAAAGAAAGATTAAGGAAAGGCAAACCTACGTTTCTAGAATTTGTAGACTTAGAGAAAGCTTTTGACAATGTTGACTGGAATACTCTCTTTCACATTCTAAAAGTGGCAGGGGTAAAATACAGGGAGCGAAAGGCTATTTACAATTTGTACAGAAACCAGATGGCAGTTATAAGAGTCGAGGGGCATGAAAGGGAAGCAGTGGTTGGGAAAGGAGAGAGACAGGGTTGTAGCCTTTCCCCGATGATATTCAATCTGTATATTGAGCAAGCAGTAAGGGAAACAAAAGAAAAATTCGGAGTAGGTATTAAAATCCATGGATATGAAATAAAAATTTGAGCTTCGCCGATGACATTGTAATTCTGTCAGAGACAGCAAAGGGCTTGGAAGAGCAGTTGAATGGAATGGATAGCGTCTTGAAAGGAGGATATAAGATGAACATCAACAAAAGGAAAACGAGGATAATGGAATGTAGTCGAATTAAGTCGGGTGATGCTGAGGGAATTATATTAGGAAATGAGACACTTAAAGTAGTAAAGGAGTTTTGCTATTTGGGGAGCAAAATAACTGATGGTGGTCGAAGTAGAGAGGATATAAAATGTAGACTGGCAATGGCAAGGAAAGCGTTTCTGAAGAAGAGATATTTGTTAACATCGAGTATAGATTTAAGTGTCAGGAAGTCGTTTCTGAAAGTATTTGTATGGAGTGTAGCCATGTATGGAAGTGAAACATGGACGATAAATAGTTTGGACAAGAAGAGAATAGAAGCTTTCGAAATATGGTGCTACAGAAGAATGCTGAAGATTAGATGGGTAGATCACATAACTAATGAGGAGGTATTGAATAGGATTGGGGAGAAGAGGAGTCTGTGGCACAACTGGACTAGAAGAAGGGATCGGTTGGTAGGACATGTTCTGAGGCATCAAGGGATCACCAATTTAGTATTGGAGGGCAGCGTGGAGGGTAATAATAGTAGAGGGAGACCAAGAGATGAATACACTAAGCAGATTCAGAAGGATGTAGGTTGCAGTAGGTACTGGGAGATGAAGAAGCAGGCACAGTATAGAGTAGCATGGAGAGTTGCATCAAACCAGTCTCAGAACTGAAGACCACAACAACAACAACAGCAGGTGTTCGTTTTCCCACGCGCAGTTCGAGAGTGGAATAATTGAGAATTATTGTGAAGGTAGTGCGATGAACCCTCTGCAGGGCACTTAAGTGTGATTTTCAGAGGAACCATGTACATTCAAGTAATCACCAAAAACAGTGACATTGTCAGCGGGCATAAAGGAAAAGGGATACATGCATGCTAAGTAAACACCAAAAAAAGACATCAGTCTGGACTAAGAGAATAAATACAGTTTATTTAGGGCTAAAATACCGGTATCGGTCTTGACCGGTCTGTTTTTCCCATCCCTACGGCCAGCGTCGAGAGGGTATCGGGAGAGGCTGTGCGTGCACCGGTGAGCACAGCAGGCGCGAGTGGCGTGGAGCGGGGCGGCGCAGTGTTTGCGCGGCTGTCGTGTCGGGCCTAATTAGGCCGAGTGCCGGCCACCTCCCTGCGCCAGGGCAGGGCCGCGCCGCGCGCTGCGCATAGCTGCGCGGCTCCGTGCGCCGGGAAGCGCGAGCGGCTAAACCCCGGCACGGCCCGGCACCGCAGGTCGTAAACAACGGCCGTTCGCCTCCACCCAGACTCCCCGTCCCCCACCGACCCCGGTGACACAGTATCTCTCAGCAGCACTCAGCCGCACCTCTCTCCCTCTCTCCCGTGCTGCGGACCACTCTGAATTTCAATACAACGGCCAGGCGTAAACTCTGGTCCACATTACAGTGACCTGTCCGGGCACGATAGCTCTTTTCTCTGAAAGAAAAACAGTGAAAATAGCCTGCAACGTAGCTGGAGCGGCAGCTTGCTGCAGCACACACACCACCAGAAACAATTCAAATGTTCGTCTCAGGTGGGTGTCACATTTTCTTCGCAATTTATATTTCATCTTTTATGTCTCTTTTGATAGGGGGTGGGACGAGAGTGACGCCTAAACTCCTTCCAGAGTTTTTTGCTACTCTTCTCTTCATAGAAAGTAATTTATTAAGAGATGGGGGCTTTTCCCCACTTTTGACCATAATACGAGGGGCGCCCTTTGAGTAATGCAACTTTTCTTGAAAAAATGCGTAACTTGTTGTGGGACATCGTGGAATATTCCCTGTAGTTTTATGAAACGTCCCCTTAGAAAAATTAATGAATTACTGTGCTGATAAACCTCTTACATTATTTGATTTTCAAACAGCTGAGCAGAACTGAACGTACTCAGACATTACGCTCTTCACCTATTCTAAACTGACACACAATATTATTATCGCAACGCAATCTGACTTTCAATCTGACTAACATTAACCTATTCCTTTCACAAATCACTTACCTCACAAAAATCTTCGTTACTCGAACTACTGCAATACAGCGAGCGCCACTACTGCCAGCTAAATAAAAGATTCAAACTACTGAAGGCACTAACTACTGATAGGCATAGTTAGCAAATGAAAGATTTTGATAGAGAACAAACAATGCATTTACCTTAATAGTGTTCAAAAGTCCTCATATATATATATCTATCAGTTCATGACATCCAGTCTTACAAATTTACTGTCTCTGATGGACACACGTCCAGATCATCCGCTCTCAAAATTCCGCCATTTCTCTCCCCACATCCACCACTGCTGGTGGCTCACCTCCAACTGCGCAACGCTACGCGCTGTTAACTGCCAACTGCCCAACACTACAATTGCATATACTACAACAATGCGAACCAACCACAGCCTTCACACAGCACAGTCAGTGATTTTCATATAGAGCGCTGCGTGGCGTTACCAACATAAAAACCTAAACAGCCTACTTACAGTTCCAAGAAGTTCTCGTGATTGGCGGTGGTGTACGAAGCCTTCGAAATGGCGTCTGTGACGTCCGTTCCAAGCAGAGATCTGTCATTTTCTTTTGGCGGAATATCAGAACATCGCAGATATTCATAGGCTCTTGCAGAATCTCTACGGCAACCTGAGAGTCTACAAAAGCACGGTGAGTCGTCGGGCGAGGCATCTGTCATCATCGTAGCAGGGTCGCGTAAATCTGTCCGATCTCCCGAGAGCCGGCCGCACTCAGCAGTTTTAGTCGATGTCGGGCTTTGTGTTCTATGGTAAGGAGCCGTCTGTGGCATGTTAGTTTTCTGTCGGGATTTAGTATTAAATAGTTTACTGTGTTAGTCAGAGGATTGAGCTGGTTTTAGATGGAGAGATGGAAATCTAGAGGACGGTAACGCCGTGGGCTGCAACCAAAGATGCTCGGTCGGCTTTTCTGTGGATTTATGTGACGTTTTATATGTATTACATACAGTACTAGTAGTATTGCAGATAATAAAAACTGACCTTTTGGTTACCACAGCAAGCAGCTTGAATCCGTACACACAATATAAATTGCGACTCATATTTCCGTAATTATTATGATATTTAGATGACGGTTACCAAAAGTTATCTCGCTCTGCTTATTCAGAGTACAGTTACAAATAAATTTAGACATAAATAAAGTTTGTTATGCCCGAGCCTGCGATCCTCATAATTACCATTCACTGTTGTTCGGCGAAAGAAGGACTACTGAACTTGCATCAGAGTAAATCGAATAACCAATTCGGATATGAGCCTCATAAAGCGTATAACGATTTTGAAGATACATGTTAGCCATTTATACGTAGGCAGGTTGCAATCTCCACTCGAGAGGACTGCTGGCGGTATCTGCACAGCAAGCCGAGCAAAAATTTATACTTTCATAACTCCGACTGCCCCCTCGTCCCATCCGTCAGCAAACACTGGAAGGGATTTTCGGACCTCTGATTCATGGCATTGTCCGGCGCTACAATTGCACTGGTCGTGATGTATCGCGCTGTTCTGATTGGTCTGTCGCAAAACGAAGAAGTATCACGAGCTTTTTTTCATTAACCCTATTGACCGAGAGAGTTCACAATGACACTGTAGATCCCCGTACTTCGAGCAACACCTGCGAAATGACGTGTGTACTTGTTGAACGTTAGCCCTTCCTACGGCCATTGTTCGCGACACAGGACCCGGTCTGCAGCTTAAAACAATCAACTTCCACTTTCTGAAATAGGTACCTGTCACAGCATGCTGAAAATGTTAAAAGGGTCGCTACTAGGAATACTTCCTCCATTTTAATCAATCTGCAGAATTACACAATGATCAGTTTATTGGTATTAAATTTATTCGTTCTAGTTTTAAGTACCTGCATCATAAATTAGCAACCAAAATTTATTACAGTCACGCATATGTTTGCAGCACTGATCGTATTTCTCCACAGCGCACAAAGGGCGCCTCCCTCGAAAAGGAAAAATTTAATTAGGTGGTTATTGGCGTATCTCCTTATTAATGTATCATAGTCTTTTACCCACACCTAATACATAATCTACAGCATCTTACAGAAGAAATAGTTTGTCATACAGCGAATTACATACATAAAATCCTTCGCTTTCGCACTGCTAATGTGTAAGTGCAAATCATTTCAAGTTTTTTGTTAATTTCTTAACAGCAACATTCTTAAAAAGCTATCTTTCGACTTTACCTTGTAATATAATTACTTTTAACTAGTCTGAAAACAAGTTTTTTTGTATCGAATTGAAAAATTTCCTTCTTCGATACATTTCAATATGTCGAACTCTATTACATACTGTGCTTCAACTCCTCCCACTGTCGGTTTATCGTTTGCTCTAGGCTGACCAGTTTGATATTTCACGTGGCCCTGCCTCCAAGAAGCAATTGTCAGTTTTTGCATTCGATAACTTGCAGGTGTGGCTTCACTGCTATAGTTGTATTTTAAAGTTCCTGTGCGCTTGTCTCATCTATCTGCAGAGTACAATTTCACAAAATGTGCTTTTTCTTATGATGACATACTCGTGTTTCGTGCAACATGTGCAAAAGTAACTTACTAAGTTATATTTGATGAACGGTATTTTTTTAAAGATATTCTGTGTCTTCAAAACTGTTCTCAGAAGGCCTAGCGGAAGCATCCAGACACGGGAAAATGATTAAAGTATTAGTCTTCATCGAACATGAAGCTATAATTAAATATAGACCTTTCGCTGCTTACAGGCGTTGATAAATATCAACGAGGACAGTCGAAAAATGTGTGCCCCGACCGGGACTCTCCTTTTTTTGGTAACCATATATATTGATTCAAAATTTTAACAACGATACATTTTTAAAACATTTCTTTCTATTAAGGTATTATATTCCTTCAGTTGGAATCGAACCCGTACCTCCTACTTACATGGCAGACGCTCTGTCCGACTGAGCCACCGAGGACATAGACGATAGTGCGACTCCAGGGAATTATCTCTAGCACACTCCCCGTGAGACCCACAGCTTCCAACTGAGTATACTCAATATATTGGCAAGAAAATAGCACAAATTAACAATAAAGTGATAGAATAAGTAGATGAATTTTTCTCTGTGAAGTACTTAAGTCTATGTCAGAATGGAACAAGTCTACTCAAAATTACTGGCTAATACGGGATTATGTGGGCTGATTGTAACAGCTGGGCATTTCACTCGTGCGCTATAGATGGGTATGTACACTCCAGGTACACTTTGCCAATTTTGTTCCCCCTAATCCTGCGTCTCATATAAACGTATCACTAACCCGCGGTCATTGTTCCGCGCCAAGTGAATCATGGACTGTGAGAAAACCGGAAAGGAACAGATCACCGAAATATTTCAAATATATTCTGCGCAGAGTCGTTAAGACGATAACGAACTGAAGGGAATAACTTCCATGGTACTAGAGGGAGCCGCAAAGGGTGAAAATTTCAGGGGAACAGTGTCTAACATTCTGCGTGGTGTCTGTTTGTTCTATATCGTGTCTCCCTACCACTTTCGCGCAACGACGCGTGTTTTTTAGGGAATTGACTAGTTTGAACCTGGGACCTGTTGCTGGTAAGGAGACGCCAGACCACACATGACATGTAGAATTCAGAAGAGTTCAGTGAGACGAGCGATGATATAACGAAATACTTAATGATTTCAGTGTCAGCTCCATTGCACTCCCTGTAAAAAAATCTTAATACTAACTAAATTTAGTGGAAGGGGTTCAAGGCTTTCCTATTTTTAGTTAGATGGTAAAATAACGTCGAAAAAGCAGTTAAGTTTACCATTGGAAATTTTATTCTACTCGCAAAACATTGTTTATAAATTGCACTATTGACAGAAGGAAATGTTTTAATACAAGATGGTAAAAACCAACTGCGTTCAACAAAAATGTGAACTAATATTCCATGAGTGGGTTTCCAAGTTCTACAACGGATCGAAGGATGACCTATGCCATATCACATCTATAATCTAGGTTTAAATTAAGTTTCACAAGAGAGAAAACTATCAAAATGGTCTACAGTGACCCTCAATTATCCTTAATTAATTATCTAACTTGTAAATTACAGTGGCTGATGTAGCTTCTCAATAACTATACAGGGTATTACAAAAAGGTACGACCAAACTTTCAGGAAACATTCCTCACACACAAATAAAGAAAAGATGTTATGTGGACATGTGTCCGGAAACGTTTAATTTCCATGTTAGAGCTCATTTTAGTTTCGTCAGTATGTACTGTACTTCCTCGATTCACCGCCATGATTTCATACGGGATACTCTACCTGTGCTGCTAGAAGATGCGCCTTTACAAGTACGACACAACATGTGGTTCATGCACGATGGAGCTCCTGCACATTTCAGTCGAAGTGTTCGTACGCTTCTCAACAACAGATTCGGTGACCGATGGATTGGTAGAGGCGGACCAATTCCATGGCCTCCACGCTCTCCTGACCTCAACCCTCTTGACTTTCATTTATGGGGGCATTTGAAAGCTCTTGTCTACGCAACCCCGGTACCAAATGTAGAGACTCTTCGTGCTCGTATTGTGGACGGCTGTGATACAATACGCCATTCTCCAGGGCTGCATCAGTGCATCAGGGATTCCATGCGACGGAGGGTGGATGCATGTATCCCCGCTAACGGAGGACATTTTGAACATTTCCTGTAACAAAGTGTTTGAAGTCACGCTGGTACGTTCTGTTGCTGTGTGTTTCCATTCCATGATTAATGTGATTTGAAGAGAAGTAATAAAATGAGCTCCAACATGGTAAGTAAGCGTTTCGGGACACATGTACGCATAACATATTTTGTTTCTTTGTGTGTGAGGAATGTTTCCTGAAAGTTTGGCCGTACCTTTGTGTAACATCCTGTATAACAGAAAAATCATCGCGTTTCAGATTTTTACTTAAAGTGGCAAATGTGAACACCATGAGCTTTAATTGACGATCGACACTAGTATTACGCAAGAAGGGTGTGTAACAGATGAGACTTCTGCAGTTCTGAGCGAAGCTTTATGCGCTGTTATGCGGCATCGCGTGCGTTCATTACCTTGTCAGTGTTCGTCAGGGGTCGGCGGGCAGCACAGCTCCGCTCACCTCGCCGTCTCGGAAGCAACCTCTCTCCTAACTTCTCCTTACTACAATTTACCGAAGTTGGTTTAAAAAAAAACTATCTGGCTGTGTTTTCATCTGACCAATCAGGGTCTCGATGTTAACCTTAAGCTCCGCCTACAAAAATTCTGTCTATCCAATGAGAAACGTTATACTTTTCGTGGTGGGGCAATGTTTTTAAAGTTTGCAACGTAACAGAGGCGCGAAAAAGTCTCACGCTGGTGTGGTCCTTTTAGCGTTATCGTAAGATCTATACTGTTCTTCTCGAGGGCACTATCTTTTAACATGGGCTGGGGGGTGGTCTGACGTAACAGAGACGCGAAAAAGTCTCACGCTAAAACTTGCGGCTGGGGTGTGGTCCTAGCGGTTAGCTGGCGACGTGGGTGTCCGTCCCTTATCGTAGGGCCTTCTAACTTAACACGGTTCTGCTCTCGGCTTCTGTTCTCGTTTCTCCCCTCGGAACTGCGTCTGTCTCACGGTGGGAAGGTATGACATGCATTTAGGCATTCTTGTGTTAGTCTGTGGTATTCCATTTGCTCACTCGTTACTCGTATTACTTTGGTTAATTTAATGTCACGATTTATTCGGAGCTATGTGACATACTACTGGATTTGATTATCATGTCAGGGTTTTCATGGAAGGTGTTGGATTTGCCTGACACTTTACACCTGAGATTGGAATATGTCCAACAAATAATTGGAGATGTTCGATGTTAAGTTCTACACTGAGATGGAGAGGTTCACACAGCAACGAAAATGTTGGCAGGCGTTGTCAAAACAGTCCGAAATCGATGACTCAGAAGAAAATAAAAGTAAAATAATTTTTATTCCGGCAGTATGAGTGACAGGTAATGGAAAATCGATGAAAATGAATTCGTCACCACCAAACTATGATCCAACATTCTGAAATAAATTGGAAATTAATTCCCAGCCTTATATGAGTCATTGGGTTGGGGATATCTTTCCCTTGAGGGCATGTCGTGAGTCATGCATGGATCGTTCAATCGGTAAGAACATTTTCCCATGAAAGGCAAAGGTTCCGAGTTGGTTCGAGTTCCGGTGCAACACGAAGTTTTAATCTGCCGGGAAATTTGAAACTATTGATAGTGATGAGTGGGTCGGAAGGACATATGAAACGTGATGGTACTTTCAACCCGAGTCCAACTCTTTCTCCTTTTTACGTGCGCTACTACATAGGTGTCTATAAACGATTAATTATGAATGTATGATCCATAGTTAGAGCATCGTTCGTAGCAGACGTTACCCGCGTAACAAGACACACACTTTCTGGATTGGACGTTCGTGTTGATGTTTTTTCCGTGTTTACGAATAAAATTTTGGTTTTTAAACTCCGCCTTCTGAAAAACACAATATGTTTCGTTTTTCTCTCTACCCAAACGTGTTTCGGGAGTTATGTGTCATTTTCCGTGGGTTTCGATTTCTGTAAAATCTTTTCTCAGCGGTGAACTTAATTGAAGGGTGGTCTGTGTTTGTTACTGTGTAGCCGCTTTATCCAGATGTCTGTTTTTTGCACTAAAAGAATGATGCCTGCATAACAGTAACAGCATATAATGTTGTAATGTCGTGGATGTATAATTTCAGTTAATATTTTGTTTTCAGTGTAGTTTCAGTCTGGAACCGCGTGACCGCTTCGGTCGCAGGTTCGAATCCTGCCTCGGGCTTGGATGTGTGTGATGTCCTTAGGTTAGTTAGATTTAAGTAGTTCTAAGTTCTAGGGGACTGATGACCTCAGAAGTTAAGTCCCATAGTGCTCAGAGCCATTTTTGGAAGTAAGCTAATGATGGAAATGGAAATGAGCGTTTGGCGTCATTGGCCGGGAGGCCCCTCGCGGGGCAGGTCCGGCCGCCATATCGCAGGTCTTATTACATTCGGCGCCACATTGGGCGACCTGCACGCCGGATGGGGATGAAATGATGATGAACACAATGCAACACCCAGTCCCTGAGCGGAGAAAATCTCCGACCCAGCCGGGAATCGAACCCGGGCCCAGAGGACGGCAATCCGTCACGCTGACCACCCAGCCACTGGGGCGGACAGCTAATGATAGGTAAACTCTTTTAATGAAAAGAACTCATCGTTGAAAGTGAAGATCTTCTACTCTAAGCGTCATGGAAGCTACAGTTCCTTCCATGTGTGCATCTGTTGTGCTCCTTTTACTTCTGCAGCTGCCGTCTGATTAAGCTAATTGTTTCGCCTATTGGCACACTTGGAGATGAGCTGCTGTCAAACCTTAAAAAACCATAAAACAAACCAACGTGTAAAAATTCATTTGCACCATCAGCACAGTTTCATGTGAGCAACAAAAAGAAATAAAAAGTTCGTATGTCATAGTTTCGAGGGGTGGTGCCCCACTGTTCGTGGACATTTGAAAAATGTCTTGGCTACCACCTTTAGTTGCTGATAAAATCTTTATTTAAACAACCAATTTCGATCGCCTGAAGCATTTGCACTATCATGTTAGGGGCTGTAAGGTCATTGACGTCAGATGATAAAACCACGAATTTGTGACATAGATATTTGTAACATAGAAGAATGCACTATGTAGCACAGTTTATACAGGATGGTCAGAAATCGTCTGAAAAGCTTGCAAGGGCTGTGTAGGCTAGGTTGTGCTGAGAAATAACTGTTCGTACGTTGCGCGCGCAAATACAAATGGCCCACCAGATACAATTAGTGTCAGTTGGTCTCTGACGTAGATGTTAGCGCACGATACTGCTCAGCTTTTGGCTCGATTTCGATCCGTACTACCGTCCCAGCTACAACTTTCGTATCGCTCTCTTGTCCGGTTTTAGGGAACGAAATGAAGAACACGGACCGCTGGAATGTGCGTGGGCAGTGGCCTGACTGGCTGACTTCAATGCTAGTTAACTCGGAATCAGCACAACGCATTAAACTTTTTTCTTAACTCCTATTTCTAAGCACATCCTACCCTGCCACATCCTTACAAGCTTATCACACAATTTTTGACCACCCTGTATATTAACGACGTAATTTATATTACGTTGTGACAACAGTGACAAATTCATGTTCTTACTATCAGACGTCAGCGATTGTATATTCGCTTAATGTGATGCTGTAAACGTGACGACGGTGAGTTGACCGAAATTGGTTATTTAAGTGAAGATTTTATTAGCAGCTCAAGGCCGTAATCATAACTTTTTCATAAGCTATTGTTTCTAGGGGTTTATGGAGATAAACAAATCGGGGACTACAGCAGATAGGTTTCGAAACATGTTGGAGTAATTAGGAAGAAGGCCCGCCCGGTTGGCCGTGCAGTCTAACGCACGGCTTTCCGGGAGGGAAGGAGCGCCTGGTCCCCGGCACGAATCCGCCCGGCGGACGTGTCGATGTCCGGTGAGCCGGCCAGTCTGTGTATGGCTTTTAGGCGGTTTTCCATATGCCACGGCGAATGCGGGCTGGTTCCCCTTATTCCGCCTCAGCTACACTATGTCGGCGATTGCTGCGCAAACAAGTTCTTTACGTACGCGTACACCACCATTACTCTACCACGCAAACATAGGGGTTACACTCGTCTGGTGTGAGACGTTCCCTGAGGGGTCAACCGGGGGCTGAACGGCACAATAACCCTGGGTTCGCTGTGGGGCGGCGGAGGGGTGAAGTGGACTGCGGTAGTCGTCATGGGGTTATGGACCACTGCGGCTGCGGCGGGAACGGAGCCTCTCCGTCGTTTCTAGGTCCCCGGTTAAAATACAATACAATACAAGTAGGAAGAAGAGGAAACATTACGGTTTGCGCAAGGTGGAGTTTAAAAATTCCAAATTTAATACAGAGGCCGGCCGGAGTGGCCGAGCGGTTCT
This sequence comes from Schistocerca americana, assembly GCF_021461395.2. Lineage (NCBI taxonomy): Eukaryota > Metazoa > Arthropoda > Insecta > Orthoptera > Acrididae > Schistocerca > Schistocerca americana. The sequence goes on along the minus strand of NC_060126.1, from coordinate 134,922,654 downwards.
AGGCGCTTCAGTCTGGAACCGCGCGACCGCTACAGTCGCAGGTTCGAATCCTGCTTCGGGCATGGATGTGTGTGATGTCCTTACGTTAGTTAGGTTTAAGTAGTTCTAAGTTCTAGGGGACTGATGGCCACAGATGTTAAGTCCCATAGTGCTCAGAGCCATTTGAACCATTTTTTTTTAAATACAAAGATCGTGCGCTGTTACAAACTACCAGTCTTATATAACACAATTCCTCACTAGGACCTGCGATGTTTGCCACAAAGGCAAAGGCGAACAAACAGTACGTTGTTAATGTGAGAGCCAGTGTGCGCACTGGGCGCGTCGCAAGCTGTTTAAGAAGTGCGAGTACTCGCGAGGGTCTAGCAAGCAGCCTACGAAATTACTGCGGAAGCGGAGCGGTGGCGTGTGCCGGGGCTGTGTGTGGAGACGCGGAGCTGCAGCGGTCCGCATTCGGAACAGGTGTAGCGGCGAGGCGGTATCGACTGGGGCGACATCCTCGCCCGTCAGGCGGAATTGAGTGTCAGCTCTTCTTACCTGCCAGCCGCCCGCACGGCTGCGCCGTATCGACGCGCGCGTCACCCTTATACAGCGTCGGGCGCACCGTTGCGGCACACCTGGTATTTTCCACGCGCCCAGGTGGCTCGCAGCCGTCCAAGCGGTTGCTCGGCTCCGCATCTCTCGTAGCTCAGCTTTTAGGCAGGTGACACGCTTTTCGGAAGCATCACGATGACTGCGTCATCGGTATACCTGTCGTAGCAGCAGACTTACTTTAAATTTAAGTAATGAGTGCTTCTCTGAGATGATACAGGAGGGGCACTTATGGCAGACCGCTTCAGACCCGTGAGAAGACTGATGCTTAGGAAAAAATAAAAAAAATGGCCAGGTGCGCACTCAGATTTCCGTATACATTTAATTATGCGGAAAGGTAGTTCATCCGCCACGGAAATCGATAATGACTCAAATGACTCTGTGCACTAGGGGACTTAACTTCTGAGGTCATCAGTCCCCTAGAACTTAGAACTACTTAAACCTAGCCGGCCGGAGTGGCCAAGCGGTTGTAGGCGCTACAGTCTGGAACCGCGGGGCCTGGATGTGCGTGATGTCCTTAGGTTAGTTAGGTTTAAGTAGTTTTTTAAGTTCTAGGGGACTGATGACCTCAGCAGTTAAGTCCCATAGTGCTCAGAGCCATTTGAACCAACTTAAACCTAACTAACCTAAGGACATCACACATATCCATGCCCGAGGCAGAATTCAAACCTGTGACCGTAGCGGTCGCGCGGTTCCAGACTGTAGAGCCTAGAACCGCTCGGCCACCCCGGCCGGCAAATCGATAATATTGACGATTTTTGCCTGTTATTGGTATTGATCGTCCGAAGGTATCAATGGTGGGAGTTCCAAAGCTTTCGAAAATATTTTAATTTTTTTAAGTTTTAAGTTTGAATTTTTGCTGTAATTTTGCTTGTGCTACTGAAATTTTTCATTTACTTTATTCATTCTGAGGTTATATTGTATGCTAATTAGCAATGTCAGTTACTTTTTGCATTACTTCCACTGTAAAACCTTGCTTCTTGCCGAAGTCATGAGCGTAGGTCAAAGGAAAGTACGCTATGGGTTTTGATGAGTGAGTTTTATAGTACTAAAATATATGACGTAAATGGTAGTATATTTTGATTGCATTGACTTGGAAGCTTAAATGTTGTACACCGACAAGTAAGGATAGACCTCGGTACGTAATGTGAATTTCAACTTGATACGCCTACACTTTAGTGGGAGAAAGGCGTCTTAACAGACGGGCAGATATACAGCCGGACAACAAATGACAAAAGAAATATTTTTTTCTTGACATGTAATTACAAATTAACAATTCTCGTAGTTTTTCCTTCACTTGTACTGTGAGATCTTGCGCCTTGTCAAACTAGGTCTACGGGAAGTACCCTATAGGTTTTGAGGAATTAGTTTGCAAGTACCCAAGTATGTGAGATAAATGGCAGTTTCTTTTGATTTCATTGACTCAGAAGCTTGATTTTTTTTAACACCGCCAAGGGACAGTAAATCTTAGTATGTGGCATAAATTTTGCATGATACGTCTACCCGTTCCAGACAAGGTGGTTTCTTAACAGTCGGACGGACGGACAGGTAGACAGATGCCCATCAAACTGATTGTATTAGGATTCCATTTTTACCAACTGAGATACGGTACACCAAAATAAAAAAGCGAGACGAAGACCATTCACTAGAGGTCTTAATTTTGGAAATAAATTATTTGGTGAGTTAGCTACTAGATACTTTCTCCCCTTTGCGGATTATCGAGTTACCTCTCTAACTTGCATCACAGTAAAAAAATTTCATCGTATATACCACACACATCTGTGTGGAGGAAGAATATACGATGGTGTCTTCCACAATGGTTTCACCTGACCATCGTATTAAGGTGAAAATATTTTTAAAAAGAGAAATGTGCACCCTTTACACATGGATTTCATGTTTGAGGTTGTGCCCATAATTACCAGCATAGGGCGAACAGTCACGTGGGGTATATTGCATAAATGCTTTGTAAGATGTGATAATTTCGTTGCACTACAATAACACTTTTATCTTGACAACAGTTTAAATGAATTTGTTACATCTTACTCATTTTGGCATTAAGCCATTTTGAAAGACTCAGGTGTATGATACACAATGTCATACGGATCAGCTAATAGCAAAAACCACTGTATGATGTAGATGCACAGAATCTCGTCTGTCTTAATGTCGTGAGATGAAAGTACACACTGACTCACATCTCACGACATTAAGACTGACGAGATATTGTGTGTCTGTATGTATCGACCACATTCTTCATCACGTACACGATCGCCATTAGGCGCCATTCGGCCTCGCACTGAGCAGTTGTGATAATGGTTTGGCACATCACTATAGATTAGGAAATGAGACCCTAAAAGCAGTAGAGGAGTTTTGCTACTTGGACCGAAATATAGAGAATACGCCATGCAAATGGACCACAGCAAGAAAACCGAGAATATTTTTAAATACTGAACCTAAACTGAAATTTAAGGAATCTTTTCTGAAAGTATTCGACGGCAGTGTAGCCTTGAGCGAATTTACAGAAGAAGAGACTACAAGGTTTTGATATGTGTAGGTTCAGAAGAATTCTGAAGATGGAATGGGTGGACAGCACAATTAATGACGAAGTTCTGAATCCGATTGTACAGAAAATGCATTTGCGACACAGCTTTACTACAAGCAGGGATCTGCTGGGATGACACATCCCGGGGCATCAAGGGAAGTTATTTATTTTGGTACTGGAGGGAATTACGGGTGGTGGGTGGGCGGTGAGGACTAAAATTGCAGAGCAAACTTGAATACAATAAGGAGGCTCTAATGAGTGTATATTGCAGTAGCTATGCAGACAATAAGAGGCTTGCGCACGACAGATTCGGAGAGTTTAAATTCAATTAAAATTTAAAGTCACTATTCTGATTCAACACCCGCCCGCATGGCAGTGCGTGTTAAAGCGCCACTTCCCGGAGGGGGAGATATGCCGTCCCCGGACCGAATCCGCCTGGCGGATTAACGTTGAGGGTCTGTGGCGACCAGCCTGGATGTGGATTTTAAGCGGTTTCTCGCATCTGACTAAGTGAATACCTGGCTTCTACCCTATTTCCCCCACAGTTACAAGATTCGCGAACGTTTATGAGGTGGCAACAGCAAGGTCATCGCGACATCCCTTAAAACTAACCGTACCATATCCGTTAATAAACATTCCGATCCTGCATAAATGTGAAACACTGGGAGAAGGTAAAGCAGACAATCTGATTCAACACACAATCACTTCCAACTACAAAGAAAAATACCAATAAACTAAACGAGTTCTGCGCGTCATTTGACCCTAGCTATCGTCTGTGCGATTCAAGTATTCAGAATCAAATATAAGTTAAAACGAAAACTGGCGTGGTGCAAAGTGAATGATCTACGTTCGCCTATTCAGAATACAACGTACGGAACGAATGTACAATGCTAGAC